>NC_133618.1:112884864-113507364 GCF_048593235.1 Sminthopsis crassicaudata
TCAGACTGTAATTGTATTTCTCCTGGATTCTTGCAATAGATTTCTAGCTGGTCTTTTTGTTTTAAGTCTCTCCTTACTCCCAACTGCTGATTTTTCTAACGTGTAGGTCTCACTTCTCTATTCAAACAGCTTTATTCATTCCCAATTATCTCCTTAATCAAGTATAAATTAATTTGTTTGGAATATAAAAGTCTTCTAAACTTGACTATTTTCTACCTTTCCAGCTTACTTAACCTTTATTCTGTTCCATGCCTTCTCTAGTCGAGCTACATGGATCTGGCATCTCTTCTAACAGTTTGCATGGCCATCTTCATTCAAAGAAAGTATTGAAAGCCCTAACTCCTCACCTCTGTCTTTAAGTTTCCTTGGTCCTACAAGGTTGAGCTCAAGTTTCATCTTCTGAAGGAAGCTTCAGTATCATTCTCTTTGAGATTACCTTTCTTTCATCTAGACTGATATGCTTTATATGTTGTTGTTCAGTTGTTTCATCATATCTGACTCTTTATGATCCCTTTTGGGGGTGGGCAAAGATACTGGAGTGGGCCACCATTTCCTTCTCCAGATCATTTTAAATGTACTAAGCTGTTATTATGTTCTCCATTAGATTGGGAGCTCTTTAATGACAGTGATTACTTTTGTCTCTCTTTTTATCCTCAGTAGTTATCATAATATGTGGAACACTTAAGATATGCTTGTTGCCTGATTGACTGAGCAGTCATTTTTAAATCAGGAGTACTTACCTGGGGTTCATAAATCCCCAAAGTGTCTATGAACTTGTGTGGGAAAAATAATATCTTTATTTTCACTGATCTCTAACTGAATTTTAGCATTTCTTTCAATTGCTTAATTGCTTAATACCATTATTCTGAGAAAAAGCCCATTTCACTAGGCTCCCAAAGGGGACCATGACACAAAAATAGGTAAGAACCTTTGAATGCATTTAATCATACCAATCATGTTCCATTTCTTACCTGTTTGAAGAGGGAGTCAATGCTGTTTGTTGTAAGATATGTCTGTAACTTGAACCAGAGGGAGGAAGATTGTCTAGAAATGTTTCTTCACCTTGAGGTGCCAAAGACAGGCCAATAAAAGCTTCATTTAGTACATCCCCTCTGTCCAGTGGCCCCAGGAGTTCTGTTAAAATGATTCAAAATGGAAAAACATAATCCATGAGGGCATTTTTTACATTTCAGTTGTGAATGTTTGCCCTCTTTTGTTTTAACTTTTATTACTCTCAAGCTCAGTTTTGTATAGTTTGCTAACTGAATACTTAAATTATTTTTAAAAAAATTATTTAAAGTTTTTTTATCAATACTATTTTTTTCCAAATACATGAAAAGAGAGTCTCCAGCATTCATTTTTGTAAGATTTTCTGTTCCAGACTTTTCTCCCTCCCTTCCTTACCTCTCTCCAACATAGTCTAAAATAGGTTAAAAATGTGCTATTCTTATAAAATTGCACATATTTATAATAATAAATATATTATTTAAATATATTTCCATATATGCCATGTTGTTCAAGAAAAATCAGAACAAAAGGAAGAAAATCCTGAGAAAGAAAAAGCAAACAAATAAGCAAAAAGATGAAAATATCCTTTGGTCCACATTCAGTCTCCATAGTTGTCTCTTTGAATGTGGATGACATTGTCCATTCCAAGTCTACTGGAATTGTCTTAAATCACTAACATTGCTGAGAAGAACCAAATCCATCACAGTTGATTATCACATCTTATTGTTACTGTGTACGATGTTCTCCTGGGTCTGCTTACTTCACTCAGCATCAATTCAAGTAAGTCTTTCCAGGTTTTTCTGAAATCATCATGCTCATTATTTCTTATAGAACTAATATTCAATTGCCTTCATATACCCAAACTTACTTATTCAACCATTTCTCAGCTAATGGACTCCACTCAATTTCCAATTCCTTTCCACTATAAAAAGAGCTGCTACAAATACTTTTGCACATGTGGGTCCCTTTCCTTCTTTTAAGAGTTCTCAGAGGGTGTGTGCAATTTTATATATTGGACAGAGTTCCAAATTGCTATCTAGACTTATTAGATCAAAAAAAAATTCTTAATGTTTAAAATCATGAACAAATTTCAAGGATTTGTTTCTTTGTTGAAGAAATGTTTTCCAGTAGACCATTTATCCAAGAATTTCCTTCTATGCCAATACTGCAATCGACTAGATTAATCAATGACTAGAAAAGTCTCCCATATAATTATACACCTTAAAAATATTATGGAATATTTGGATAAAATATTTGCTCAGTTTTAATTTCAGTTAATTAGTATTTCAAAAGTCCCAAAAGCATTAAAATTTAGAAATTTGAGGCTCTACATTTTATATTTTTAGTAGTATACCTAAAATTATAATACAGGTAACTTGGAAAGAAAATTGTTGAAAATTAGGAAACATTTGTCTTATTTGGAATGAGGATACGACAACTAAAGGATTAAGTTATTAAAAAAATTAAAAATAATTGTATGGACAGGTATACATATATTGTATTTAACATATACTTTAACATATTTAACATGTATTTATCTACCTGCTATCTGAGGTAAAAATTAATCAGGATTGTGGTGTATGGATTATTTAAAATTTGTTTGTTTCTCTTTTTTTTTTCTCCAATACAGATAAGTACTACATATTTGAATTTTCTTTTTCTTCCTTTCTTCTAGTCAACTCTGCTCTCCCCTTCTTTTCTTATAAGATAGCATTGAATTCCTGATATTTATAATATGTGAATATTAGAAAGGTCATGATTCTGCAATAAATTCTGAGAAAGAAATATTCAATATGTAGGTTGAGTATAAAATGTTTTCAAGTTCTTTCTTAAGTTTTTGAGTTTAAAAAACCCCAATTTAATAGGCATATATTTTTCTTTTTGTAATGATTCTATTTACAAAAATGTATAGAAGCATAAATGAAAAAGCATGATTGCCATTAAGAGGAATTTTGTTGTCTGAATATAGAAATTTGGAACTGTGAAGACAATATTGTTGAAGTCTAAAACTATGAACACAGTAATACTAGAAGTTTTTGGGAAGAAATTGAGCCACTTGTTTATTTCCGTAACCTATATTTGTAAATCTATCAGGAGAGAATTTCCACCGCTCTATGATGTTGAAATTTGCCTATCCTTCTGAAGTTGGAGGTGAATCGTTCAATTATTTTTCTATATTATTAACAAATTTACATTCATAGAGTGAGTAGTTTATGGTTTGCACAATGTTTCTTTTTTTATTTGAAAGGTATTTAAAATTTTATTTATTTATTTATATATTTTTTGCTGTCTATTTCTTTTTATTTTTTTATTATAGCTTTTTATTTACAAGATATATGCATGAGTAATTTTTCAGCATTGACATTTGCAAAACCTTTTGTTCCAATTATTCCCTTCTTTCCACCTACCCTCTTCCTCAGATAGCAGGTAGATAAATACATGTTAAATATGTTAAAGTATATGTTAAATACAATATATGTATACATGTCCATACAATTATTTTGCTGCTCAAGAAAAATCGGACTTTGAAGTGGTGTACAATTAACCTGTGAAAGAAATAAAAAATGCAGCTGGACAAAATAAAGGAATTGGGAATTCTATGTAGTGGTTCATACTCATTTCCCAGAGTGCTTTCATTGGGTGTAGCTGGTTCAATTCATTACTACTTTATTGGAACTGATTTGGTTCATCTCATTGTTGAAGAGGACCATGTCCATCAGAATTGATCATCATATGTTGAAGTATATAATGATCTCCTGGTCCTGCTCATTTCACTCAGCATCATTTCATGTAAGTCTCTCCAGGCCTTTCTGAAATCATCCTTCTGGTAATTTCTTTCAGAACAATAATATTCCATAACATTCACGTACCAAAATTTATTCAGCCATTCTCCAATTGATGGGCATCCATTCAGTTTCTAGTTTCTGGCCACTACAAAGAGGGTTGTCACAAACATTTTTGCACATACAGGTCCCTTTTCCTTCTTTAAGATCTCTTTGGGATATAAGCACAGTTCCATATCGCTCTCCAGAATGGCTAGATATATTCACAATTCCACCAACAATGTATCAGTGTTTCAGTTTTCCTCCATCCTTTCCAATATTCCGCATTATCTTTCCCTGTTATTCTAGCCAATCTGACAGGTGTGTAGTGGTATCTCAGAGTTGTCTTAATTTGCATTTCTCTGATTAATAATGACTTAGAGCATCTTTTCATATGGCTAGAAATAATTTCAATTTCTTCATCTGAAAATTGTCTTCATATCCTTTGACCATTTATCAATTGGAGAATGGCTTGATTTCTTATATATTTGAGTCAATTCTCTCTATATTTTGGAAATGAGGCCTTTATCAGAACCTTTGACTGTAAAAATGTTTTCCCAGTTTATTGCTTCCCTTCTAATCTTGTCTGCATTAGTTTTGTTTGTACAAAAACTTTTCAATTTGATAAAATCAAAATTTTCTATTTTGTGATCAATAATGATCTCTAGTTCTTCTTTAGTCACAAATTCCTTCCTCCTCCACAAGTCTGAGAGATAAATTCTCCTATGTTGTTCTAATTTATTTGTAATCTCATTCTTTATGCCTAGATCATGAACCCACTTTGACTTTATCTTGGTGTATGATGTTAAGTGTAGGTCAATGTCTAGTTTCTGTCATTAATTTCCAATTTTCCCAGCAGTTTTTGTCAAACAGTGAATTCTTATCCCAAAAGCTGGGGACTTTAGGTTTGTCAAACACTAGTTTATTAAAGTTATTGACTATTTTGTCATTTGAACCTAACCTATTCCACTGATCAACTAGTCTAATTCTATTCCAATAACAAACCGCTACTTTATAATATAATTTTAGATCTGGTACAGCTAGGCCACCTTCATTTGATTTTTTTCCCCATTAGTTCCCTTGAAATTCTTGACCTTTTGTTTTTCCAGATGAACTTTGTTGTTATATTTTCTAGGTCATTAAAATAGTTTATTGGGAGTCTGATTGGTATAGTGCTAAATAAATAGATTAGTTTAGGTAGTATTGTCATCTTTATTATATTTGCTTGACCTATTCAAGAGCACTCAATATTTTTCCAATTGTTTAGATCTGACTTTATTTGTGTGGAAAGTGTTTTGTAATTTTGTTCATATAGTTCCTGACTTTCCCTTGGCAGATAGATTCCCAAATACTTTATAATATTGGCAGTTATATTAAATGGAATTTCTCTTTGTATCTCTTGCTGTTGAATTTTGTTTGTGATGTATAAAAATGCTGATGATTTATGTGGATTTATTTTGTATTCTGAAACTTTGCTCAAGTTGCTTTTTAGTACATTCTCTGGAGTTTTCTAAGTATACCATCATATCATCTGCAAAGAGTGATAATTTGGTTTCCTCATTACCTACTCTAATTCCTTTAATCTCTTTTTATCTCTTATTTCCAAAGCTAGCATTTCTAATACAATATTGAATAGTAATGGTGATAGTGGGCAACCTTGTTTTACTCCTGATATTATTGGAAATGGTTCCAGTTTAATCCTTATTACATATGATGCTTATTGATGGTTTTAAATAGATGCTACTGACCATTTTAAGGAAAAATCCATTTATTCTTATACTCTCTAGTGTGTTTTTTTTTTTTTTTAATAACAATGGGTGTTGGATTTTATCAAATGCTTTTTCTGCATGTATTGAGATGATTATATGGTTTTTGTTAATTTGGTTATTGATATAGTCAATTATGCTAATAGTTTTCCTAATATTGAACCAGTCCTGCATTCCTGGTATAAATCCTACTTGGTCTTGATGTATTATTCTGGGGATGATTTTTCTGTAATCACTTTGCCAATATTTTATTTAAGATTTTTGTATCAATATTCATTAGAGAGGTTGGTCTATGATTTTCTTTCTTTGCTTTCATCCTACCTGGTTTAGGTATTAGTACCATATCTGTGTCATAAAAGGAATTTGGTAGGACTCTTTCATTTCCTATTTTTTCCAATAGTTTATATAGTATTGGGGTTAATTGTTCTTTAAATGTTTGGTATAATTCATGTGTAAATCCATCTGGTCCTGGGGATTTTTTTCTTAGGTAATAGCTTGTTCTATTTCTTTTTCTGAAATAGGACTATTTAAGCAATTTACTTCCTCCTCTGTTAATCTAGGCAACCTATATTTTTGTAGGTATTCATACATTTCACTTAGGTTATCAAACTTATTGGCATAAAGTTGGGCAAAATAACTCCTAATTATTGCTTTAATTTCCTCTTCATTAGTGGAAAGTTCTCCCTTTTCATTTTTAAGACTAACAATTTGATTTTCCTCTTTTCTTTTTCTAATCAAATTTACCAAGGGTTTATCTATTTTTTTTTTTCATAAAACCAACTCTTAGTTTTATTTATTAATTTAATGTTTTTTTTAACTTTCAATTTTATTAATCTCTCCTTTTTATTTTTAGAATTTCAAATTTAGTATTTGATTGGAGATTTTTAATTTGCTCTTTTTCAAGCTTTTTTTAGTTGCAAGTCCAATTCATTGATCTTCTCTTTTTCTATTTTATGCAAGTAAGACTCTAGAGGTATAAAATTTCCCCTTATTACCACTTTGGCTGCATCCCACAAATTTTGGTATGTTGTTTCCTTATTGTCATTCTCTTGGATGAAATTATTAATTATGTCTATGATTTGCTGTTTCATCCATTCATTCTTTAGTATGAGATTATTTAGTTTCCAATTATTTTTTGTTCTATTTTCCCCTGGCTTTTTATTGAATGTAGTTTTTATTGCATTGTGATCTGAAAAGAAAGCATTTACCATTTCTGCCTTTCTGCAATTGATGATTTTGAGGTCTTTATGTCCTAATATATGGTCAATTTTTGTATAGGTTCCATGAACTGCTGAAAAGAAAGTGTACTCCTTTTTGTCTTCATTCAGTTTTCTCCAAGCTCTATCATACCTAACTTTTCTAGTATTCTATTTATCTCTTTAACTTCTTTCTTATTTATTTTGTGGTTTGATTTATCTAGTTCTGAGAGTGCAAGATTGAGATCTCCTACTATTATAGTTTTTCTGTCTTTTTCTTCTTGCAGTTCTCTTAACTTCTTTAGGAATTTAGATGCTATCCACTTGGTGCATTTATGTTTAATATTGATAATTGCTTCATGATCTATGATGCTTACCTTTAGCAATATATCATGTCCTACCTTATTTCTTTTAATTAGATCAATTTTTGCTTTAGTTTGATCTGAGATCAGCATGTCTACCCCTGCTTTTTTTTTTTTTTTTTTTTTTTTTAACTTCACCTGAAGCATAATAGATGCTGGTCTAGCCTTTTACCTTTATGCTGTATATATCACCCTGCTTTAAATGTATTTCCTGTAAACAACATATTGTAGGATTCTGGCTTTTAATCCATTCTGCTATCCACCTCTACTTTATGGGAGAGTTCATCCCATTCACATTTACGGTTAAAATTACTAATTCTGTATTTCCTGCCATCTTATTATCTCCAGATTATACTTTTCTCTTTCTTTTCCTCTTACACCAATCTTAAGTATTTAACTTATGAGCACCACTTGCCTCAAGCAGCCCTCTCCCTTTAGAATCCCTTCCCCTAAGATTCTCTCCCCCTTTCTTATATCTTTCCCCTACTATTTTCGTATTCCCTTCTATTTATCCTACCCCTTCCCTTTTCACTTTTCCCTTTCCACTTTTCAATAAGGTGAGAGATGTCTCTATGTAAACCAAAAATGCCTAATATTTTCTCTTTGAGCCAAATCTGATGAGAGTAAGGTTCACACAATGTTCATCCCCCTCCCTTCTTTCCTTTAGATACAATAGGTTTCCTTTGCCTCTTTGTGGAATCTAATTTCCCTTTTTTACCTTTACTTTTTTCTGGTACAAACACCTTTCCACCTCTCATTCCTTTTTTATATTATAACAAAATCAAATTATACATGCACTCTCTATGTATACCCATAACAGAAATACAGTTCTCAAGAGTTCTTTTTACCTTTTTATGCTTTTCTTGAGTCCTATATTTGGAGGTCAAATTTTTTGTTTAGTTCTATTTTTTTTTTCATCAGAAATAAATGGAATTCATCTGTTTCATTGAATGCCCATCTTCTTCCATGGAAGAAAATGCTCAATTTAGCAGGGTAGTGTATTCTTGGCTGCATTCCAAGTTCCTTTGTCTTTCAGAATATCAGATTCCAGGCCCTTCGATCCTTTAATGTGGAAGCTGCTAGATCCTGAGTAATCCTTGTTGTATCTCCTCGGTATTTGAATTGTTTGTTTGTTTGTTTGTTTGTTTTCTTGCTGCTTGTAATATTTTTTTCCTTGATACGATAGTTCTGAAATTTAGCAACTATATTCCTTGGAGTTTTAGTTTTGGGGTCTCTTTTAGGTGGTATTCAATGAATGTAATACCCAATTAGCTTTCTGGAAGTCCTCCAAATGGGCCTTGGTTTCAGCAGAATAATCACCATGTGAATAGTCAGAAATAAAGTCCAAAGTCTTTATTATCTCCTTCACAGTCTGTCTCCTTAGCTTGGGGATGGGCTAGTTTTCTGGGGGACCTTCAGATGAGCCTTGATCTTAGTGCAGGAATGCAGAAAGCAGGAGGGCTACTAGGATGGTGGGAGATGGAATGTCTCTTTTCCAGTCCTTCTTAGCCTTTATATTTTCTATTAAATTATTACAGCACACTATGCATGTGTGAAATTAGAGAACCATTACATCATCATGCACATTTCTAAGTATATATGTAAACTAGATAACCACTGTCTCATCAATTCCTCTGGGTTAACGCCTTGTTTCAAGCATATTTCTTTTAGGTATACTTCTCCAGAGTTCTGGCTCTCTACAGATGAGTTATTTCAATGGTTATTTTACCTTCTGATTCTATGACATCTGGGCTATGACTCTGATGATTTCATGAAAAATAATGTTTAAGAAACTTTTTTTTCCATCATGATTTCAGGGAGTCCAATAATCCTTGGATTATCTCTCCTAGATCTATATTTCAGGTCTGTTGTTTTCCCAAGTAGATACTTAACATTTTTTCTAGTTTTTTTTCTTTTTTTGGTTTATCTTGACTGATTCTTGATGTATCATTGAATTATTCATTTCCATTTGTTCAGTTCTGATTTTTAATCATTTTCTTCATTTACTTTTTTTTTTTTTTTTTTTTTTACTTCTTTTTGTATCTGTCCAATTGAGTTTTTAAATGAGTTGTTTTGTTCTATGGAATTTTTTTCCATTTCACACACAAAAAATTAAGGAGTTATTTTCTTTTTCCAATTCACAAATTCTGTTTTCCTGGGAATTTTTTACTTTTTCCAATTCACAGATTCTGTTTTCCTGGGAGTTCTTTACCTTTTCTTTTTTTTCTTTTTTTTTTTTGGGGGGGGGTTCAAATTCAGATTTCATTTAATGCACAAAAATTTTCAAATATTTCAATAAATGCTGATTCTTGACTATCTCTTTACCTTTTCCAATTCACATATTCTGTTTTCTTTTTCCAATCAATCTTTAAATGAGCTATATGCCTTTTCCAAACCCTTTTGCAAAGTTTTCTGTTCCTTTCCCCATTTTTCCTCCAACTCGCTTTTAAGATCCTTTAAAATTTCCACTAGGATAGCCTTGTGTGGTGGGGACCAGGTTATATCACTTTTTGGGGCTTCATCTGGAGAAAATTTGCTTTTAGTCTCCTCAGGGTTTGAAATCTGTTTTTCTCTTTCACGCTAGAAGCTGTCATTAGTTAGAGCTCACTTTGCCTTTTTACTCATTTTTTTTTTTTTAAATGTTGGGATCTGCTTTTATGGTACAGATGTTCTAAGTTTCCTCTATAAACACCTGGAAGTAACAGCAGCTGTGCTGGGATCACACTGAATCACTCCTGGTGCTGGGTGGGTGTGGCCACGTCGTGTGAGTCTCTTTTGGATGCTCAGGGGTTCACTCTTTACCTTTTGTGCTTATGTTGGATGGTTTATAACTTCTCTGCTGATCTATTGGCTTGAAGCCAGGGCAGAGTAGGCAATAGGGTGGTAGAGTTCTCCCTGTAGGTTCTTGGCAGAGATTTCCCACCCCCGTCTGCTCAGTATATGCTGGTCTCCATATTCTGCCTCCCTGCCTGTGCCTGGCCTCCTTCCATGCCTAAACCTGATCAAAACAGACCTTTTTTGGTGATCTTCAAAATTGTCTTCCACTGGTAATCTGCTGCACTCCTAATATTCAAGCACTATTTTAGAGGCTGAATTTCATATTTAGTGGGAGGATAGTAGGAGAGTTTAGAAAGAAGAGTATATCCTCTCCACCATCTTGACTCCACCCCTGGTCTCTACTTCTATGATGCTATGATTTCCTCAATGTAGATAATTCCTAGTGAGAATACTGACCACTCAAACACAGAATCATGGATCATCTATAATTTAGTGTTTTAGTTGCCTGTAGCAATTAATGGTTTTGTAACTTAACTTGCCCAAAGTTACAGAGTAAGATATGTCAAAAGCAGGATTGATTAAGGTATTCCTGACCTGGCTTATCTTTCATATCTACTCCTCCACATTTCCTCTCATTTAAATTCTCACAATGTATTTCACTTTGGTGTCTGAATAAATAGGACAAAAAGTCAAAATTAACTGCCTCAATGGCAGAAGAACCAAGAATCAAAATAGTTTTATAATGGCTAATAAAACAAGTAGATGGAGATCAGAAGTTAGAAAAGGTTCAACATTCATGGAAAATGTTTTTTGGGGTTAAATATTTATACTGGTTTTGGTTTCATACCAAATGAAACATTAAACTCTATTGTACAGCTTTTCTTTCTCTAACTTTCCTCCTGGGATTCAGGATGCCTACAACCTATCTAAGCTGGTTAACAACTCACACCATTTCTTTACCACTACATCCAAGATCCTCTAGTCCTTATCTTGTCTTTGTGTAGTTCAGACATGTGGTACTATCAACTGACCTACTGATATGACCTAAAGAGCCTTGGGCTTGGTTATCCATTCCATTATACTCTTAGGTCTTCTGGCACTTTTCAATCTTTCTGAAGTTGATCCTTCTTTTATATGTTGTTTCACCTTTTAAAATTATGAGCTCTTTAAGAGCAAGGTCTATTCCACTTTCTCAATTTGTGTTCCTAGTGTTTAGGACATTGATTAGAACACAGTAAGTGTTTCATAAATGCTTTTTAATTCATTCATTTATGATTGTTTGATCATAGACCATAGCTTTAGACCTGGAAGGATCCTTTGAGATTAATCTGATCCAACACTCTAATTCTACAGATGGGGAAACTAGCCCAGAGAGGTAGTAAAGATGAAAATTGCCTTATCTAAAGTCACACAAATTGTAAGGTGGAAGAGCCAGAGTTTGAGCCAAAAGTGTACCTCAGACTCCAAATTCAACATTCTTTCCACCACTGTATGAATAAACCAAATAGGGGAAAACAAGTTCCTATCTCTCTTTTAAAAATCAATTTTATTAATTTTTAAAATATCACTTCCATTTTCCACTGATCTTTCCTTCTTTTACCCTGTAGAGAACCATCTCTTACAATATGGAGTAAAAGGCAGGGAAGGGAAGCCAAGTGCAGTAAAACTAAATACTACATTGGAAAAGTATGACATTATCTATAGTGATCCATGCCCATAGTTCCCCATCTCTGTTATGTCTTCTGTGGGGTCAAGCTTAATTAGGATTTCACAGTTATTGGTTTTATTCATCTTGTTTTTATTGTTTTTTCTTTTTATATTGTTGTCATCATCCTGAAAATTGTTTTCCTGATTCTTCTAACTTTGCTTTAAATGAGTTCGTGTAGAACTCTTTTCATTTTCTGCATTCTTCAGATTCACCATTTTTCTTAGAGTACAGCAATATTACATTATATTCATATGCCAGAGTGTTTTTTCATTCCTTAATCAATGGTCATTCACTTCATTTTCAAATTTTTGCAGTACAAATCTTTATAGTAATAAAAGTGCTACTATAAATAATACCATAAATAAATAAATGTAATTAGTAGGTATAAGGCCTTTCTTTTTATCACTGATTTCCTTTCTCTTATGTAATTTGAAATTATAACTTTAAAAATAGAAAACATCACAAAGACTTTTATATTTATTAAACAAAATCATCTGGACAACTATTTTTTAAGTGCATACAATGTGATGTAGAGTTAAAAAGAACACAGTTTCTTCTCTCCAGGAGCTTACAATCTCAGAAAAAGAATGATAAATGTAAAGGAAAGGTTCAAAAAACAAATCTGAGAGGGATGAGATTATTTTTAGATTGGGGATGGGGGTGTGGAGATCCGGTAAAGCTTCATAGAGAAGTGGTACCCAAGCTGTGCCATATGAGCCAGGAAAATTCCTCACAAGGAAAAACAAAATAATACAGTATGTGAATTTGTAAAAGGAATGAAACAGCCTCCAGACTATTGAGGATTTTAAAGCATTTGTAGCTTATTCCATGGGCAATGTGTAGTAACTGCAGGCATTTGAGCATGGCTGTGACATGGCTTGACCTGCCATGAAAATTTCAATTTGTTAGTACTAGCAAAATTATCTTGGAGAGGGAAAAGAATAGAGGGAGAGAAAACCAGTTAAGAGGCTTTCACAATGGTCCAGGTAAGAAGTGATGAGGACCTGAAGTAGAATAGTGGAAATATGAGAGAAAATATATTTCTTCTTCCTAATGATAGACACCCCAGATCTTTGAGGGTCAGTGATGGATCAAAGCATAAGGCCTGCTGACCATGGAGCTTGTGAGTCTAGGTGGTTCTGGTCTGAGTTTCTCTGTGCTACTCTGCTTGTTGCTGCCCAGGATTCAAGAGATCCACCTATGGTTTTTTGAGTTCCTCAGTTATTTGCCTGTGGACCCATATCTTTGTTAAAACCCTCCTTTTCTAATGTCTGTATGTTTCTGTATGATTCTTTGTAAAGGTCTGGGATAAAGGGCATGACTCTTGTACATCTTGATCATTATTTGATTTTGTGAAATTTTATATTTTTACTTTAGTTTATATGTGGGAGCTAGGTATTTTGGGCTGTTCAAGCTGCTGTCTTGGCTAGAGGTTCTGGGTATATTGTTTTAGGAATGTTCCTCATGGAAAGGACAATCAAAACCATGGGTATATCAAAGTTCACTAAAGTTAAGAATGGGGCAAAGTCCAGAATGAAATGTGGATTAATACCCATACATAAAGAGGAGAAAAGCTGATCCAGCAAAGGATACCAATTAAAACTCTTCACAAGCTGGCCTCTTCTTGCCTTTCCAAATTTCCTATACTTTATATTCTTCTGTGTATTTTATGTTTCAGGATCATTTGTCTACTTGCAATCCCTGAATGAGACACCCTTTTATCTCCCATTTCCATAGCTTTATCCTGGCCATGCCCTAAGCTTGAAATTTTTTTTTTTTTCCCTGAGGCTGGGGTTAAGTGACTTGCCCAGGTCACACACAGCTAGGAAGTGTTAAGTGTCTGAAACCAGATTTGAGCTCTGGTCCTCCTGAATTCAGGGCTGGTGCTCTATCCATTGCGCCACCTAGCTGCCCCAGCTTGAAAATCTTTACCTCCTTAAGGATCATATCAGATTGTTCTCCACCTTTGCTATATATACATATATCTTGTATATTCTTAGTTATTTAAATATTTTCTCCCCAATTAGAATGCAATCTTTTTGAGAACAGGGATTGTGCCTTTCTTTGTGAACCCAGTGTGCCTGACACATTGTAAACATTTAATATTCTTATTAACTTAGAAGCAAGAGAACTAATTGGCAAAGAAGAACATTATAGAAGTCAAAGGGGAGTGTACCCAAGAAGATAATTGCTGTAGAAATATATTGGCAGATAAGAAATAAGAAAAGGTCATTGGATTTTTAGTTAAGGGATCATAAGTAGCTTTGGAAAAAACAATTTCATTAGAGTGGGAAAAGCTGCAAATCAGATCCCAAGGGTTAAAAAGTGAGTGAGTGTTGAAAAAGTTGGGAGAATAAGTATAGTTCACTCTCTTCTTGGAAGCTGGGCAGTGAAGGGAAAGAGAAAAAAATTGGGATTGTAGTTTGAGGGGATAATCCAGTTAAGGGAAGTTTTTTTTAAGGTATAGGAACGGTAAACATTTTTGTGGCTATGGAGCCAGTGGAGAAGAGATGGAAGGGATGATTGATGGAGCAAGACCCTAGAGGAGATGGGTATTGATGGGATCAAAGATTCCTAGTAAAGGGTTTATCCTCTTGGCAAGGAGGAAGATTACTTCTTCCTCTTAGACTGGTTTTCCTTCTATAAATCAATGTCCTGCTTCCTGGCCACAGGGACTCTTCTCTCTAAACTCGGTCATATCAGTGGTTGCCCAAACTTCAGTTTTGATATCCCTTCTGATGACTCTCTGATGAATATATTCAATCCCTCATCCTTTTCCTGAGCTCCAGTATTGGTATCATCCAATATCTTTTAGATATTACTACTTAGACGTATTCATATCCGCAGCATATATCACAGTATCTAGCACAAAATGAATACTTAATAAATGTTTATTGATTATTATGTGCTATCAGCTTTTAAAACCCAACATGTCCAAAAGAAAACTCATAATTCCTTCCATAAGCCCACCCTTCTTCCTAGCTTCTTTATTTTTATCAAAAGCACCATCATTCTTTCTACTTATATGGCCCTTTCTATAAGTCAGACTCTCAGCAATTCTTTATTGTTGTTCACTTGTTTCAGTCATATCCAGCTCTTTGTGACTTCATTTGGGGTTTTCTTGGTAAAGATTCTGAGAGGTTTGCCATTTCCTTCTCTAGTTCATTGCAGATAAGGAAATTGAGACAAATAGGGGCAAATGACTTGCCCAGGGTCATATAGCTAGTATATATCTGAGGTCAAATTTGAACTCAGGAACATAGGTCTTCCTGAATTCAGACCTAGTACTCCATGCACTGTTCCATCTAGATTTTGAATTTAAATAGTTTCCTGGACTATATCTAATACAACAGTAAAATCAAATTATACACATGTTCTTTATATATACCTATAACAAAAATACAGTTCTCAAGAGTTGTTTTTATCTTTTATGCTTCTTTTGAGTCCTATATTTGGAGGTCAAATTTTTTTTTTTGTTTAGCTCTGTTTTTTTCATTAGGAATAAATGGAATTCACCAATTTCATTAAATGTATATCTTTTTCCCTGGAAGAAAATGCTCAGCTTCACTGGATAGTTTATTCTTGGCTGCATTCCAAATGCTTTTGCCTTATGGAATATGATATCCCAAGCCCTTCAGTCCTTTAATGTGGAAGCTGCTAGATCCTGAGTAATCCTTATCATGCTTCCTCATCTTTGAATTGTTTTTCTCTGGCTGCTTGTAATATTTTTTCCTTAGTCTGATAGTTCTGAAATTTAGCTACAATATTCCTTGTGGTTTTTATTTGGGGGTTTCTTTCAGGTGTTTGATGAATTCTTTCAATGTCTATTTTACCTTTTGATTCTATTACACCTGGGCAGTTCTCTTTGATGATTTCCTGTAAAATAGTGTCTAAGCTCTTTTTTTAATCATAATTTTCAGGAAGTCCAATAATCTTCAGATTATCTGTCCTGGATCTATTCTCCAGGCCTGTTGTTTTTCCAAGTAAATATTTAACTTTTTTTTTTCCTTCTATTTTTTCTTTTCTTTTTTTTTTTTTTTTTTTTTTTTTTTTTTTTTTTTGGTTTTGCTTGACTGATTCTTGATGTCTCAATGAATTGTTCATTTCTATTTGTTCATTTCTGATTTTTAATGAATTATTTTCTTCATTAACTTCTTTTTATATATGAGCAATTGAGTTTTTAAATGATTTGTTTGGAATTTTTTGCTCTATGGAATTTTTTCCCATTTCACTAACCTTTTTAATGAATTATTTTCTTTTTCTAATTCACAAATCCTAGTTTCCTGAGAGTTCTTTATCTTTTCCAATTCACTAATTCTGTTTCCCTGGAAGATCTTTACCTTTTCCACTTTCAGGAAGTTGTTTTCTTTTTTCACTTTATCAAATCTTTCTTTTAATGAGTTATATGCCTTTTCCATATTCTCTTGCAGAGCATCTCTTTCCTTTCCCCATTTTTTCTTCTAGCTCTCTTTTAAGATCTCTTCTAATTTCTTCTAGGAGAGCTTTGTGTGATGGGGACTAGGTTCTATCCCCCTTTGGGGTTTTGTATGGAGATTGTCTGCTATTAGTCTCCTCAGTGTTGGAAATCTGCTCTCTTTCTATGTAGAAACTATCTATAGTTAGAGTTCAATTGGCTTTTTTACTCATTTTTTTAAAAAGCCCTTAGGGTTTGCCCCCAGGGCAAGGAGGTTCTCAGATTCCTTTGCAGAAGAGGGATAGATGAAGAATACTTGTCTTGCAAATAGGCTTTGCCTTGACTGATTTTACCAGTCAAGCACTATTTCTGAGGCTGAATTAGGTAATTGGTAAGTAAGGGTAGAAGGGAGCTTACAATAAAGCATGTGTCTTCTCCACGATCTTGGCTCCACCCTCATTCCCTGGACTATATGTAAGCTTCTCTGCTTTTATTTTCCTCCTCCAACCCATGTTACCCACAACTTCAAAATTTATATTCCTAAATTCCTAATTTAAAAAGCTTTGAAACAATGGTAGAATATATGAATCAATCAGGCATGAATACAAAGATTGTCCTGAAGCAGTGAGGGCCTGAGGTTAGATAAGAATGACTTCAGACTGGATTTTGTGACTTTATAAGTTATACTTTGCTATTTGGAAATAGGAGCAAGAAAAGGCAGATTGTGGAGAGTATTCATAATTGAATATTAGCAGAGTAGGAATTGTGGAAGAATAAGGGAATATTTCATGATGAATAAGGATCCAGAATATAGATGATGGGTTAGAGATACAGGGAAGAGTAATGGAGGTTGCAGAGGTTAAAATGAGATTTCATTGAAATGAGGACATTAGATGTATTGAAGGACAGGAAACTTGATTACAGAGGAGAATTCCAGAGTTCAGGAGGTAGAAAAGTTTCACATGATGACCTTCTGTGTAGGAGGCTAAGGTAGATAAGGTAGAAATCATGATATTTGAGAAGACTGATTAACTAAAAAGTTAGGGTGTCTGAAGAATAAGATGAATACAAAAATCCTATAATCAGCCAACTTTTCTTGGATGCTACATTCTGGCCAAACTGGCCAACTTGGTCTTCCAATAATTTGACTATGAATGTAAAAACCACTGAAAGTAATGGCAGTATTTGGGTTTTAGAGGAAAAATGTACTTAACTCACTTAAAAAGATGGGAGAAGGTTCTGATTTTGGGTAATAACAGTATCAGAGACAGAGTAATATAATCAACCACTGGGTGGGAACTTCAAAGGGGAAGTAATTAAATTATGGTAATTGCTGAATCATGTGGAGGAGAGAAAATGTTATTCTAACTTCTTTACACAGTACTAGTCAGGGGTTCATGATATTTTATTTAAGGACTTACTGCTGTATGAAGAACATTGTATTAGGTACTGGGGAGACATCCATGTCAGATAAGACTTTATCCCTGCCTTCACAGAAGTTAGCAACTAGGAAGGATACACGACATAGATATAAAATTAACTACTCAAATGAGATAATAGAATTTAAAGGTAGAGAGTCCAACTTCTTTTATGAGTGAGGAAACTGAAGCCTAAAGAAATGAGGAGATTGATCTAAGGTCACATTTACAGTGGTAAATAGCAGCAAGCCAGCATATAAAGCCAGGTCCTGTAATTCCCAATGCAATGTTCTTTTAACAAGAAATGCTATTTCTCATATGTGGATAATAATATATATTTTAATATATATATTCACATATAATTCTTATATGTTAATTATATTTGATAGAAATTAAATATTAAGTGAACTTGTGGTAATTTTAACAAAGAACAAGTATAATATGTAAATATAACATGTATGATATGAATAATATATAAAAATAAGTTTAAAATAGGGATTACATATCATAATCTCTCTTAACAAATTTAATTCTCAAAATATTTAATATTTTAAAAATGTCACTTGTCTGTTATGCATTAAGTGATGCATATATGAGATCAATTACAACATTTAAGGTGGTTTTAAATGTCTACAAAGGTTTCAAACATGTCTTTCTCAGAAAAGGACAATAATAACATGACATAAATCATATCATGACTAAAATGCAATTGATTCTTCTCCTGCTTGAACAGAATGGGTTATATTCTGCTTGAATACAATATGAGGGGAAAAAAATGTTACCGTTCTTTTTTCACATTGTCCCATGAATACCTGTATTTTATGTATTCTTTCCAGAGTTTTAGCACAGGATAAATGGGATATGGTCCAGATATGTTATAACTACAATGAGCCTTCCAATCCACAATTACATTGTATTTGCAGTCTAGGTGGAGAAAATATTTGTGAATTCTTTTGTATTTACAGAACTGCTTAGCTAGTGATTTCCTCAGTGCAGCAGCATGGAATAATAATTATTTCTATAGGACTTTCAAGTCTGCAAAGTAATTTTCATACTTCTTATTTGAACCTCATGACCCTGTGAACTCTGTGAAGCAAATACTACTAGTATTATTATTATTTTCACTTTACTTAGGACAAAACTGAAGCTAAGAGAGGTTATGTGACTTGCTTATAGTTATTCAGATAGTATCAAAGTCTTAAAAAGTGTCATAGTGTTAAAGAGGTGGGACTCAGGTCTTTCTGACTCCATGTCCAGGATTTCATTTGTTAAATCATTTTTAAATATTATATTTCTAATCTGTCAAGTGAAAGGGTGAGGTTTAATGGCTTTTGGTGCTCTCATTTGGCTCTAAATCCATGAGGAAGAAGCCCTTCTGCCTCTTACAAAATGGACAACAGAAGCCAGTGTGGTAATAGTTTTGGATGTATAGCTAAACACAGACCTTCAGGGAGAGGAAATCTCACTAAGAATTTTTGCTACTGTCACAGAGTATGTAAATCCATCAATTAATCAATCAACATGCATCTGTTAAAGCCTGTTCTTCACTAGGTATGGTCTTAAGCCATGGGTATATCAAGACAAAAATGAAAGTTTCTGCCAGGAACTAGGCAGTTCAAAGCAGTTCTCATCCCGTGGTGCCAAAAACTTCAGGACCAAGAGTTTTCAGCTCTGGCCCTCAGGGCTAACCACTAAACTATTTGGGTGAATATAAAACTTTTAAAGAAAATCCATAAAATGTCTTCATGATAATAGTTTTGAAAATATCTTGTGAGGGTATAAATCAAAAGAATATTTGAATGCAAATAGGGTTTTGTTAATAATTATTATTATAATAATGATAGCTTACATTTATATAGCTCTTACACTGTGTCAGACATGGTGCTAAATACTTTACAATAATATCTCACTTGATATTACTTCTTTAAAACATACTATTGGACCATAGAATCTTGCCTAGAGGAATACTGCAAAGAAAATAGCCACCATTAATTTGCTCCTTATTATTTGTTCTTTGGAATAATCTTAAATGCATATTGTACAAATTTCCCACTGCCCCTTTCCCACCAATGGTTGGTTCGCTGCCTGTTTTCCCTGACAAGGCAGCAAGTGAAAGATACAGTAGGAAGAGCCTGGGAGTTGAGAGATCTGGGTATGAAGTCTAACTCTGGCATTTACTGGGTAACATGGGGGAAAAATATATATTTTTTACTTTTTAGGCTTATTTCCTTATATGTTAAATGGGACCAAATAATGTCATAAGGAAAGTGCTTTGTAAACTTTAGAATGCAACATAAATTCAATTTCTTCTAAGTGACTTTATAACTTTTCTTTATGATTTATAAATTGTAAATGTTAGATATACCAGGAGCTTTGAAAAAAAAAAAGGAATTTGTCTCTGCCTTCATGAAGCTTAAATTCTAATATAAGAGCCTCATACATATATAGAGGTATGTGTAAAACACATGAAGAACAGATATAATGTCACTTTAGGAGTGAGGAAGTCATTAGCTATTGGGAAGACTGCAAATAGTCTCCAATAGAAGGAGGTGCTAGACCTGTGTCTTGGAGGGAATCTAGGGATTTCAAGAGGTGGAGGTAATAAGAAAGTACATTGATTCTTCCTCCCTTTCCCCCCAACCTTGTCTTCTCATAAGTATCAGCCAGTGGAAGGATATGGAGTCACAAGATGGAGTTTACAATGTAAGGAACAAGAAAACCAGTTTGGCTGGATTTTAGAGTTTGTGAAGAGGAGTGATGTGTAATAAGGCTAGGAAGATAAGATGGAGCCAGGTAGTAAAAAGCTACTTAAACATCCAAGGGGTGAGTTATCCCTGTCCCTAGAACTGAAAAGGAGAGAAGGTTGAACTGCTTTTAGGGAAAAATGCAGTGTTTTTAATTACTCCAGTTTCTCTTTGAAACAAAGTCCATTTTTTAAACACCAATATTCATTTGGTAATGCTATTTTACTGAGTTCTGAAATATTATAAACTCCTAAGAATCAAGGTTGTGGGTCACTCAAAGGGCAATGGAAAAGCTATAACATGTTACCAGCAAAGAATTGCTTAAGAGAACTAGAGTATGTCAATCAGAGAAATGTATGATTAGTAAAGGATGTGACCTGATTTTGAAATAAGAAGGGATAATACATGAAGTTAATATACTCTCCTGATAGCCACAAAATGTTGAGGGAATTCAAGACACCAAAAACAGTGGTGTATATACATAATAGTGGGATTCCTGGATCAAAGGGGAGGAGTATTTGAATTATTTAATGTGTAATCCTAAATTGTTTTCCAAAATGGATGTATTGATTCACAACTGCACCAAAAATGCACCAGTGTATCTCTTTTCATACAATCCCTCCAGCATTGATTACTCCCACCTTCTGTTATCTTTGGACAATTTTCTAGGTATGAGGTTAAAACCTCAGGTTGTTTTGTTGTTCATTTCTCTTTTTAATGATTTGGAGCATTCTTTCCTAGAGTTAAGAGCCTAAAATTATTCATTTGAGAACTATTAAATCATATCCTTTGACCATTTATCTATTGAGAAATGACTTTTGGTTATGCACATATGTTCATACACATATATTTAAATATATATGTATATATGTGCATATACACATACACATATAATCCACATACATATACACAGGTGAATATCATATGTAGACACGTGTCATTTTAAAATATATTTTGGATACTAACCTTGTATCCAAGAAATCTGACATAAATACCATTTGACTACTTCCCTATCCTACATGCTAACTGTGCAAAAGCTTATCACTTTCATATAATCAAAATTGTCTTTTTTATCTTCTATAATTGCTTCTAGCCCTTGGTTAGTTAAGAATACCTTTCCTATCTCCAATTGTCTTTTAATTGTTTTCCCTGACCCAAATCTCTCCCATTCTAACTTATCCTACACTCAACTACCAAAGCAATTTTCTTAAAGTTAAGGTATGATTAAGTCTTCCCCTTATTCAATAAAAAGGAACATTTCCCTATTTTCTTCAAGATAAAATATAAAGCCATCTATCTGGCATTTAAAGATCTTTATAATCTGGCTTTTTAAAAATTTTTTCTTATACTTTACTCCCTGCTAGGTATCCAGCCATCTTGCTCTACTTACCATTTTTTAAACACAGTCACCTATGTCTGTAATTTTTGCTTTTTTCACCTTTTAGTTTCCTAAACCTTATTCAAGTCTCAGGTCAAATTCTATCATCTGCAAGAGATTTTTTCACAACCAGCTTTTACTGCCTCCTATGAAATTATTTCCAATTAACCCAGGATCTATCTTGCTTATGTCTTGACACTCTTACAAGAGTCCAGAAAATGCCAGATTTTTAAAACATTTTACTCTGGGAATAACTTTTAATGGGTTAGATTAAGTAGGGCAGGGATGGGAGGAAGAGGATGGAAGAAGAGGTTTTGGTTATGTGACAGTTATCTTGTTACCAAATTATGTTTTGACAGATGATTGTTGGAAATTAAACTCTTTGGCAAGTCTGGGAGAGGAGAGGAAAAGAATGTGGCTCTAAGGGCAGGGACTATTTTGTTAAGCTTTCTTTGTAGCCTTTGTAAATGATCTTCTGATTGACTGATTTATCTAGAGGATAAAAGAGTGCCATTTTAGATATGAATCTTTAATTGTCCAGGAAGTTATATCCAAAAGACAGTTAATGATGGGGAATTAGGATTCAGAAGAATGATAGTGGCTGGATATGTAGCTTTTTGAGTCATCCACATGGAGATGATAATTAGACCCATGGATATCTGTTGAGATTATCAAGAAAGAAAATAAAAAGAAGAGAAGAGCATGCAGGATAAATTCCTGGTATATGCCTATTCTACATAAGGATAGAGGACAGAAATGAGTCTAGTAAAGGAAACTGAAAAGAGAAGCAAAATAAAATAATGTCATGGAAACCAGTGGAGAAGAGAAAGTCTAGGAGGAAGAAATGGTAAGCAATATCTAGTGTTGTTGAAGGTTGAGAATTTAGAAAAAGCCATTAGATTTAGCAAACAAGAGATTATATAGGAATCGTCTTTCTTTTTATTAATTGTATCCCATGCACAGTGCCTCAAACATAGTAGGGGCCTAGTAAATGTTTGATGGATTTTAGTTTAGGTAACCTTGAAAATAACATTTTTAAGCGAGTGATAAGCCCAGAAGATGGATTTCAAAGTGTTAAAAAGTGATATTTACAGAAATAAGCATTACTAATAGAGAGATCAATCACTTCCTGACTTCTAGTTATAGTGGCAGCATGAAAGGTCATAGAGGTCCCCAGTTATTTCAGGAATACTCTTAGTAATGATCTATTGAATACCAATCAGAAAAATTAGAGAATGATGAGTAAACTACTTCATCCTACTCAGGACTGCACAAGAAAAGACAAATGCCAAAAACACTGGAAGAGAGATCCTACCAGAAAAGCCAGAACAAATTCAAATAAATGCGTTAGAAGCAATTATCTGATCAGGAAGACCTGATGGGTGGAGCAGAGAAAGATAGAATCCCACAACAGTGGCCTAACCAAGGACAGTCAACCAAAGAGCTCAGATAGGATACTAAGGTCTGTCAGTGATCTGAGTGCATACACATGAAAAAAGGTAGAAGGTAACAGAAAGAGCTAAGGATCAATGTCAAGATCAAATAAGGCCTTACTACCTTCTCTTAAGAGTAGAAGCAGCTAGATTTTTTCCTTGCCTAATATCTTAAATCAGGACTAGAAGTATTGGTAAACAGAAGAAGATAAATACTTAGAAGAAATATAGGTCATGAAATGCTTAAGAGTTAACCCAGAGAAGAATATTTCCATAAGTATAAGCAGTATCCCAGGATAAAAGTGGTATGGCCACAAATTCTATGAAAATACCTTGAAAAAATGAAGATTGAGTTAAAATTTTTTGAAAAGAACTCTAGAGGAAAAAAAGGAAAAAAAAGAAGTAGCTTAAGAGAGAAATTTGAAAATCCCATTCAAATAGTAGATTACTGAAAAATAAAGTAGATGAAATAGAATTTAATAACTGTGAGATAAGAACTATTAAAATAAAATTAAAAGTTTGAAAAAATAGAAATGTAGGTATCTATTATCTAAAACAACTAACCTAGAAAATAGGTAAAAAAAAAACTCATTTAAGAATGATTGGTTTCCTTGGAAATCATGACCAAAACAAACCCTGGAGACCATTTTTCAAGAGACCATAAAAAACCCAAATTTAACAGAATCCAAAAGCAAAGTGTAAATAGGAAGACCCCACCAGTCACATCATTAAAGAAATCTCAAAATGAAAACTTTCAAGAATATCACAGCCAAAAATCCAGAGCTTCCAACTCAAAGAGAGAAAAAATGCAACAGGAGACAGAAACAAAGAATTAAAATACCAAAGATTTACAGTCAGAATCTTACAAGACTTGACAAAAATTACTATGAAGGAATGAAAATCTTGGAATCCGATACTTTGAAGGGCAAAGATAAAGACTTAGAACCAAGAATAATTTACTATGTAAGACTGAAATTAATCCCACGGGGGAAAATGGAACTTTAATAGAAGAGAAGAATTTCAAGTATTTATTATTAAAAGACCAGATACAAAAACAAAAACAAATGAAGAAGATGGGTAAAGTAGGAATGACTGAATTAGTTGGGATATATGAAAGTGTTGTAGGACTGTTTTGCTATAAGAAATGAGTAAATAAATAATTTTAAAGACATTAAAAGACACACAAATTTATGCAGAGTAAAAATAAGCCAAATCTACAGAACAATTTATAGTATAACAAATATACAAATGAAAAATTTTGAGGACTTTTAAGATTCATGAAAAATGAAATGAGCAGAACTATGAGAATAATTTATACAATGACAACACTATAAAAACAATTTTGAAATTTGTGAGAACTATGATTAATATACAACCGTTCAAGAGGACTAATGATGAAATATGCTTTAGGACTCAGAAAGAAACATATATGTATATACATATACATATATATATATATATATATATATATATATATATATATATATATATATATATATATAAATATAAAACCATTGGAAGAACTTGTTTTCCTTGGCCATGCATATTTGTTACAAGAAATTTATTTTGTTTTCTTCTTTTTAAAATTTATTGAGGTAGGTGTTGGAAGGGAGAGAGAGATTTCATAATTAAAAAACAGAAAAATGGAGGTGCTACAATGTGAAATATTTCAGATAAGGCCACCATTTTATTTTTATTTCATTGTTTTGCTTTGTTACAAGAGACCTCTTATTGAATGAGAATAATCTGTAAATGGATGTAATATATTAAAAAAATCACATCATTATAGATAAGGAGTAAGTTTCTCAATCAAGGGGAAAAAAGACCAGAGCTAAGTAAAAACTCTGAATTGCAAATAGAGGCATCAAGAAAAACCTAGGAAAGTAAATGCAATTGAATAATCAGAAGGGGATAAATGACAAATAAATGGCTATTGATAGAAAACTTATTAAATATTATGTATAAAACATCATGCTAATTGTTAGGCATGCAAATCAAAATTGACATAATCCTTGCTTTTAATGAATAAATATGGAAAGTTTCTGTTGCAATTCAGAAAGGAAGGTCTGATAGTCCTTAGGATAGAGGTACAAAGCATATGATAATGAATATATACTAGTGGGAGAAGAGACAACTGTTCCCTAAAAATCCTAATATCTTCAAGGGTAATAGAGAGAATTAAATAAAAAAACAGAGATTGGGAGTGGTTTTGTCCTATACTGATGGAAAGAATTAGAGGATAGGAAAGTGAAGAGAAAGGAATATATAAAGAAAGAAATGAAGAAGAGGTGAAATTTTTGTATTTAATCATTCAGTCATATATAACTCTTTATGACTCCATGGACCATACAAGGCCAATCCCTTTTATCCTCCATGAAGTCTGTCCAAGCTCACATTCATTGCTTCAGTGACAAATTCATCTCATCTTTTGCTCTCTCCCTCTCCTTTTGCCTTCCAATTGGGCGTCATTTGCCAATTTCCCTCCTGAGATTCCATGCTTTAGCATGATTATTCTCAAGTCTAGACAACATTTTCTGTGACTTTAATCAATCAACAAGAATTTACTAAGCACCTGCTATGTGACAGGTACTCTGGTACATGATGGGGTAAAATAATGACATATTGCTATTTACAAGGTGCTCCTACTAATGTGGACATTCCTAGCTAACCTCTTTCAGGATTCAGCTCATGTGCCATTTCTACATGAATTATTTCCTGAACCCTGAGGTTGCTTTGTTCTTTATTCTCTCTCTCTCTCTCTCTCTCTCTCTCTCTCTCTCTCTCTCTCTCTCTCTCTCTCTCTCAAATTATATATGTATATAAAATTATATATACATATATAATTACATATATATACATTTACATGTGTGTGTGTGTGTGTTCTATCAATTTCTATGTGTACCTTGTATCCTCTAATAGAATGTACATTCCTTGAGGGGAAGAAATATTTCACCAGTCTTTAGAATCCTGCACAAGATAGGCACTTAACATATGTTAGTGAAATTAAATGGTTGTCTATAAACCATGCCTTTAATAATCTATTGTAGGACTTGGCCAGGAATACATTAAATTCACCAGTCTGCATTTTGATGAATTTCCTTTTTTCCTTTTGGGAAAGTGAAGATATTGGCCCTTCTTCAGTCCTATGGAGCCTTTCCTGTTCCTCAATCTCTCAAAGATCACAGACAGTAGTTAATCTATCACATCTCTCAGCTCTTTCCATTCTCTAGGATTTGGTATGTCTGGGCCTTGACAAAGATAAATAAAGTCAGGGCAGCTGGATGCTCTTTTACTATTTCCTCAATTAATATTGGCTTTCAACTTCTTATTGGCTCTTTTGACCCTATTCCCCCAAGTCCAGAGAGTATTCTTCTTAGAAGAGAGAGCAGAAGCAAAGAAAAAGTTGAGGATTTCTGCTCTTTCACTATCTGGTATATTTCCAGGTATCATACTTTATGAAGGATACAGAAGAGAGCAATCAAGTTGGTAAACGACTTTTAGTGCCCTTACTTAACTAAGAATTGGTTAAATTGGAGATGATTAGCCTGGAGAACATATCTGGGGGCAGGGAGTTTTATATATATATATATATATATATATATATATGTGTGTGTGTGTGTGTGTGTGTGTGTGTGTGTGTGTGTGTGTGTGTGTGTCTGAAATATGGAGTCACTAGGAAAAGGGATTAAATCTGTTCTGTTTGGCCCCAGAGGTCTTGATTCAAATGTCAAAAAAATTCAGGCTCAGAATCTAAAAATGATTACTATTTAAAACTGCAATGGACTATTTCTGAAGGCAATTAGTTCTTCTTTCCTAGAGGTTTTTAAATAAAGATTGGAAAAATACTTGTTGGATCTATTGTAGAGAAGATGTTTATTCATATCAATGTTGGATTAGATGGCCTCTGTGGTCCTTTCTAACTAGGAAGATTCTGTGGCTTTATGATAACTTGTGAGAATTTAGTAGAGGTCAGTAGGGATGATGAAGGACCTCTACATTATTCAAATCAACTTGAACATATCCAAGATATGGTGCTAAATGGCAGGAATTACAAAGACAAAAATGAAAATGATGTTTAGATCTAAAGGATTTTACTTTCTTTTGGTGGGATACACAGATAAGTACTATTTTTGGTGTTGAAGTCTGGAATTTGGATCTATAATGTTTTTGGTGTTGAAAACTCCCTCCACTAGTGCTATTTAGCAACCCATCTAGCAATTTATAGCCTTAGACTTTTGCCTGAGGCACTGAGTGAAAGGTAACTGTTCAATGAGATTACATAGCTAATAGTTAAGAGGAGGAACTTGGGCCCAGATTTTATAGTTTCCAAATTAGGCCTTGTTGCTTCTTATACAGGGTGTCCCAAACGTCTCATTGAAGCTTTAAGCTTATATGTCTGAAAAGCTCTGGCACACCTTGTTCTTAGTTCTTAGCACTCTGGCTCCCAAGGATCACTAATTCCCTAAATGCTCACAAATCATCTGTTTAATAAGCTTTAATAGCTTTTAAATTTGTGCTGAGACTTTTGGAACATTCTGTACAAATACACACCAATTCAAAGTTCATACTAAGGAATTTCAAGAGAGAGAATAAATGGGAGTGAAGGAATAAGGAGGACAGGAAAGATCTCATAGGAGGTGACAGGTGATGGCAGCACCCTGAGCTATGCTTTGAAGAACACCAGCAATTCTGCAAGGTGGAGGTGAGATTATGTTATACAAAGAGAAAATGAAGGAAAAGGAGATATCCTGAAGAAAAGAAGATGGGAAATTTGATGTGTCTCTGAAGGACCATATCCTAGAACAGGGATTTTTTTCTTCAATTGTCACTTGATGACATAACTAGAACAAATGAGTGCAAAATTAAACAGAAACAAATTTAAGGTTGGTGAAAGGAAAAATTTGCTAACAATTAGAGCTCTCCAAAAATAGAATGGGTAGTAATAAATTCTGCCTTATTAGGCTCATGACTTCTTGTTAGGTAGACTGTAGGAAGGATTCTTTTTCATACATAATGTTGGACCAATAGACCTTTGAGGTAACTTCCAGTTCTCTGAAAGCTGGTCAGAATCTAGTGAGAAAACAGGTTTCAAAGTGTGAAGTGGTAAGAAGTCAATACATGAAATGTGGAGCTGATCAGTGAAAGATAGGTATGATAAACCATGTAATCTGGAGGGGACAACATATTAAGATCAAATTTTCAGGCTGGTGAGACTTAAATATTCTGGTAGAGAGCTTTGTAGAAACTAGTAGGTAGGGAGATACTGAAGAGGAGAATGATAAGAGGAATGGTTGAGCTGGTGAGTTGTTGGAGGACATAGGGGGAAATAGGATGAAAGGAATAGTAGAAGATTTAGTGTTGCCAAGGAGAAGGGTCATCTCTTCTTTAAAGACCAGGTCAAAAGAAGAGAGGGTCAGAAGATATATAAAGAGACTATGAGATGTAGAGGCCCATTTGTTCCTCCCCAAAAATAGAAAATGAAATCCTTTGCTCAGAATAGAGATGGAATTTAAGGCAAAGGTTTGAGGAAAGAGGAAAAGGCTTGGAATAGGCACTCTGAGGTGTGAAGAAGAATATGTCAAAGACTAAAAGAACTACTATGTACCAGTGTAGTTCAAGTTGAAATTAGATGATATGAATTTATATTTGAATTGGTCAGCAAAATTGTGTCATTTCTTCTAATTATTTTCAGAGAGATCTTTGATGAAAAAATCTGTTAAATTAAAATTACATAGTTTGGTATATTGTGTTGTATGTTTTGCTTCAAGTGTAAAATTATCCTGATGAACTCATGTTGATCTTGATAAATATACAACTACTCTACTTAAAAAAATTCTATCTTGATGAACAAAGATTCTTTTCATAAAAATACAAAAATGCTGAAAAATATGACAAAACAAAGTCTCATTAAAAATATGAGAAATTTTCTATATCTTAAGACACAAATACATGCCTGCACAAAACACAGCTGATATATGTGTATATATATATACATACATACATATATAATTTTTCAATTTTTGAACTTGATTCTTCAAGCTACAAAGGCCCTACCTAGGATAAATAGTTTTAAAGTACTGCAAATGTTTTATAAAGAAAATGATAATTCTGCTTGCCAGATATTTTATCCACAAAGAATTTAAAATAATTTTATAAAGATATATTTAAGACTGTTAACATATGTAATTATTACTCACCTAAATTATGTCTGTCTTGAAGTCATAATTTGAAGATATATGTTATTGTTATTAAGTTATGTTATTAAGTCTAGTTATTATTATTATGTTATTAAGTCTAGAATCTATAACATGTATAATAGATACTCTAGAATATGTTTTATGGTGTGAGTTTTCATTACCTCCATTTAGTTATTTACTATTTCAGCTTCAATGACTTTTTATATAACTATCAAGACTTTTAAAGACAGCTTAGAAAAGAAATTCAGTAGCTTAATGGTATGTTTTTCTCATGACTTTCAGAAATAAGACAGTAGTAATATTAAAAAAAACTAATTTAAAAATATTTTATTCGTTCAGCAAAGGGAAGGACATTTCAAATGAAATCTTATTTCTATAGTTACATTATTTCATTGGAAGTATGGCTTAAAAGTAACATGTGAATGATCTTTCAAATTTTCATGCTAAATAGTTCAAAGAGAAAAGCAAGTTATTATATATAAGTACAATATTCCATAATCATTTATGAATTAACTATACCTTGAAATTCAAAGAAAGTAATTAATGCTAATCATATACATATAAAATATGTATATGTATATATATACATATCTATCTATTTCTTTATATATGTTAGGAAATTTGATACAACTTAAAAAAACAATACCTCAAACTTCCTTACCTCAGAGTTGCCATCTAAGGGCAAATGGAGAGACTAATGTGTCAGGTTGTATAGGACCAAATAATTAATGGACCAGTGCACACATTGATGTGTTTAGCTGAAAAGTGACTGAAATCTGAACTGTTTGCTTTTTTCTTTCTTGTTACTTCAGAACTGGTTTGAGCTTAAATATCTAAAACCTACAGGTGTTTAAATTTTCTTACTTGTCAGTTACTGGTTTCATCAGACAGTCATTGGTTATTTGTCCAAGAAGAACAGATATTCAGGGACCCCATAGTTGAAATCTAGGTGAAAGACTAGACCACCTGTGTCCCTTAAGGCTGCCTTCATAGAACTCTCCTTCAGAAATGAAAAATTAGAAGTTTCTCATCACTGAATTACTGAGTATACCAGCACTGACCAAATTTGATTTGATAATTCATTTTCGGTGGACTGAAATCTTAAACGAACTAATATAGTAGAAAAAAATAAGACTATTAAGTGCTTGAAATCTAGACCATTAAATTTTTTTAAGCTAAAAATAGGCACGTTAAAAATGATTTGAAATTCAAAAAATCCTTCAGCTATTATGTTTCAGAAAACAGTATATTTTATATCACTCATTTCTTAGTGCAAGATTTGTCTAGAGGTCTAAGTTACATACATACCATTTAGCTATGGATATGTATGTTCCTAAACATACTACATTTATGGTGGGGATTATATAGAATTAAAATATATAGTGTACAGAATTAAAGTATTTCTCTTATGTAGATTATATGGAATTAAAATGTATAGTGTATAGAATTAGAATACTTATTTCATAAAACACAGCATGCCTCTAGTAGAATTGAGTCATAATACTTTTTCCTCTTCTTTCAAAGTCCTACTCTTATGTCTCTGTGGTGGGGAAACTGAAGGGGAGAAGGGTGTGTGTAAGTCACTGGGCATACAATATATGGAACTCCAATCAAGCATGGCCTTACAGTAGACTTTTTGTTTGCTGAGGGCAGTCTACCTAAGTCCAGAGAGATTCATCACCAGAAGATTGGCTCCAATGTGATGAATTTATTTGGGTATCGGCAAATTATGAATTTAGCTACATAGGGTAAAAGAGATATCTTCTGCAGATATGTAGAGAGGACACTATATTTTGATGAAATCCAAGATCTCTTGAAATACTGAGTTATTGAATCAATGGTTTTATGCACAGAAACATTGTCTTACTATGATTCTTAAAAAATAAGATTACAAATGTCTCCAGTAAAGTATTTGGCATTAAGAAGCCTTTTCATGCAATAAATATTGGTAAATTATTAAAGTTGTTGCCTTTTAATCGGAACTATGATTTCTTTAGTAGGAAACTCAGGTGAGGAACTCCTTCAGTCAAAGCTAACTGGCACTGTCTCTTGAATTAAAAATATTAATTTAGAGAGATGCCTGAGGGTACTGAGGCCTTAAGTAACTTGCCCAGCCACATAAACTAGTATGTGGCAGAGGGAGACTTGAACGTAGTTCTCTTGTCTCTATATTTATTATGCCAGAAAGTATATGTAAAAACAAAACAAAAAAGATTAAAATTTTTTGAATGAAGAAAATTATTTAAAATATATGGTGATGTAAATGTATTGTCTTTGTCAATTTAAAATCAATTAAGTGATACTCTATGCTTTTAGTAAAAGTATAGTGTGAAATATTATTTTAATTCTTCACTTTTGAGGTTTTTAAAAAATTCTTTTTGAATAGCTATTTTTGTGAGGCAAAACAAAGAAGCATTTTCTAAATTTACCTTTAGGCATTGTAACATAAAAGAAGCTGGGGGTATCCAAAGCTGCCTTGTTTTAAATATCACTATATTACCTTGAATGACAGTTTACAATTTACAAGTAGGGTGTGGCTAATAAACTCACTGAAGCAGACACAAGCATAGGTTTTTTCTGATACGGCCCCTGAATCTGCCAGTCATTTCTCTCCAGTGCTTTGTTGCACAGGCATGCCAATAACTAAAACCACATTTTATCAATCAGTTTTATGCCCAAAGGCCTTCAAAAGACTGCAACCACATCAACATTTGAAAATCCCAGATTAAAGCTCAGGTACCCAAGATGAGAAAAATTTTCCTTCAAAAAAGATATATTTAATTTGAATTTTCTTAAAGTAAATGAGACAGTATAGTTTAATAACAGAGAAGAAAGAAGCATGTCAGATTCATCACTCTATCCACATCTTAATGGTAATTATTGACTATGGCATTTGCATCCTCGTACCTCAAGTACTGTTAATTGGATGGGGAGGGAGCCCCTACTGACCAGATAGGATTAGGAAATAAATTGTCCTCAAGTATTCATAAATTGGAGAGGGATATCATATTGCTCTTGGTCTTTGTTAACTATATATCAAGAAATTAAACAATATGAAATGACATCTTGTCAGTTATGGTAGGTCTGGTCCCTAAAGACTATAATTTTGGAATTATGTGAGATTGTTGAATGGATAATTTAGGTTTAAGAAATGTTCCGTTTAGATTTTTTTGAGATCCTTTAGTACAAAGCCCTGAGTAGGAAAGACACTAGAAAGGACAATTCTTGGGCTTCTTCAGGACCTTTTCCAGAATAGGGGATATGGATAAAATAACACCAGTTGAATGAGAATGGTGGTGGTGGAGGAAGTTAAATCAGTTTATTTACTTTTCTTCTCTCTCTGGAACTATGAACTGTAACTATTTCTCTCTCTAGGATTCTGGTAAAGTTAGGGGCCCTGGTACATTGGGTCTTAATGAGAGCCCTGAGAATCCTCTCCTACCCTGAAAGAAATGGTAATCACTTGCGTGTGGCAGATACAGCATTGGTCTAGATGATTCTTTGGCTACCTGTCTTTTATCTTTCTTTGAGCATAGACGAATAAATGGGGATTTAGAGATGGGCATTCTTCACCTTGACATCAGTACTTAGGGAGGTAGGTAGGACTTAGACCTTACATGGGATAGGATGTAGGAACAACTGTGACCCCAAAACTGGAGGGAAAGAATACAGCTTTAGCGTAGGAGGCCATAGGTTGGTTCTAGCACAATATATAGTAGGATTATGGCATAGTTAGAGCTATGCTTTAGGAATATCAATTTGACATAGGGTATTTATTAGAGATAGGAGGGCATGAAGGCATGGAGAAGGAATCCAAGTGAAAGGTGATGAAGAACTCAACTTGGGTAATGGTCATATGAATGAAAAGAAGGGGTTAGAAGAAGTAGTAGAAATAGAATTGGTAGTACTTGGTGAATGCCTGGATATGTGGAGAAAGGAGAGAAGAATGGAAGATGAGACCATCTTTGTGGCCCAAGAGGACTAGAGACATTCTGTTACTTTCAGCAGAGCCAGTGATGTTGGGAAGAGGGATGGGCTTAGGTCAAAAAATGCTGAGTTTTGTTTTGGACATGTTGACTTTGAGATACCTACATTATGTCAAGGAAGAGCTACTAAAAGATGTTTGGTTTATAAAATGGGAGTTTAGAAAAGAATGAAAAATGTAGATGTAGATTTGGGTGTCATTTGCAATGGAAATGATAATGAAATCATCAAGATAAAGAGAGAAAAGAGTGGACAATCTGTAACAGAGTAATCCACATGTAATTCAGCAAAAGAGACTGAACAGTGGTCAAACAGGCTGGAGTAAAAATTGCCACAAATAAGTAAGACTCAGTTGAGATTAATGACATTTATAGTGAGTTCAGTGAATTCAGAGCTAGAAAAGGATCTGGGAGTGACAGGAAGATGGGGCAAGGGATTAGAGGACAGAGGTTGATGTGATGTTGAACTGATTAACTCAAGAATCTATATTGTGAAGGTAAGAAAGTGGATCTAAAGCAAAAATGATGTTTTAGAAGGTAGAGAGGTACAGAATGACTGGAGGTTTGTAGTAAAACTAACCAATAGGTCTGGTAGGGCTGGGAAATAGGGAGAGAGAGAAGAATGGGAAATTATATTTTGACAGAGGAATTCCTACTTTCTAGATGGTGAAGATGGAATATTTTGGGGGTGATAAGACAAGCAGAATGACCATTTCTGTGTATGTCTGAGGTAGAGTGAAGTACAGGTGGTGACTTCAGCAAAATGAAGGCTCAAAGGAATTGAAGAGGTTGATGATAGGAAATTTAGATGTCTGAGTTATTAACATATGTATGGAAGTTCCCAAGCATAAGCAGATAGAGACCCAGGTATCAAAAGCCTTGGGAAAGGAGGGAGAATATGCTGAGGGAGATAACGTCTATGAAGATCCATATAGTTTGATAAATATGAATGCAGCAAATCTCAAAGAAGAGATTACTTAATTGGGGAGGTAACAATGAGGAGCAGGAAAGTGTCTTCCTCTTCCTAGTCAAGCGTGTTAGGATGAGTAAGGGTCATTGTTGTTTTTTCTCCAAGAGGACCATATCATCCAGGAGGTGCTGCCATGATATGCAGTGAATTGGATATAAAGGAGGGCTGTGCAAGGTCACCTGCCTTACTTTCTCTTCCAGAGCCATCTGGGTACAGGGGCAAGACATAGATCAGGACGACTGGAGATGGCTCTCAAGGATTAAAGTGTGTGTGTGTGTGTGTGTGTGTGTGTGTGTGTGTGTGAAAGAAGTTGCATCCAGTTACGGAGAATATGACTAGGAATATGGTATCTCCTGAGGGAGAGGATGGGTTTCTGTTATTGCAAGAAAAAGGAAGGAGTGTGAGTGGAAGAGTTTTCATCTGTGTGTTCTCAAGAGTGTGAAGGTTGGTTTGTTAACAATAGGCTTAGGACTTTAGAAAGTATATTGCAAAATGAGGGCAGAGAAGAAATGGAAAATGGAGCAGGTATATAGAAATATAGAGGCAGTTGTCATTTTTTTTTTTAGGATAGATTTTTTAAAAAAGTTTTTCTTTTGAACTCTACAGATTTTCATTTAGGACACGTTTTAAAAATATAGCATATTTATGGTGAAGTTCAGGAGGTGGCGACATGAAGATCTTCTGTATTCCAGTCCATGTTAAATTTCAGTCTTTAACATTTAGCCCCAGATTTGTAACAAGAATCTTAAAGACAATTAGGGTCTATATGTGGTCATAGGCAGAAGAATAAAGAATATATATGAATCAAATTATAGAAATATAGAGATAACAATGCCTCTCCAAATTTCTTAATTAGTATATATTGATACATACGTATTCACATGAATATGCAAGTATTCACTCTCTCAATATGAATATAACTACATACCAGTGAATGTATCACTTAAATGAATTTTAAATTCTATTTCCACTATTTGTTACCACTATTTAAGGCAGAGAAGCATTTAATAATGATTTCTATCAGTGACATGTTTATTTTTGGTCTAGCAAGCTATGCTAATCTTGAACCTAAGGGAGGGCATTTTTGAATGTCTTAATCACCATAATCTAGATACTGAGAATACTTCATTATCTGGATCATATTATTTGGCAGAAAATTGGATATAGTTATTGCCTGAAACAATTTTATTTTGAGAAGGAAGAAATGTGGATTGGAGATAGAATTAAGATGATAGAATAAATATCCGGAAGAAGTATAGCTATGCTCCCCTCCAACACAATTCCTCTACAAATAAAAATTGTACCAGGATAAATCCTGACTAGAAAATTAAAATGATAGAGAGTTATATTTCAGGTCAGTGCAGGGAGACAGATAAAAGAAATTTGTGGAAAGACACAGGGACATGCCCCATGGGCATTCCAGCACACCAGAACTAAGAGAGGACCAATGCCATGCAATATTGCAAGAAGAGGTCCCTCTTCTGTATGGAATCATACAGAAGAAGCCTGCTCTTGTGTGGGATTGGAATATCGGTGCCAATTGTCAGCTTTGTCACTCAATACCAAGTTCTGGGTTAAAGATCTAGGTCAGACTGAGCAGAGGGCCTGTGCCTAAGGGGATTGAAGAAAAGCAAAGAGCTATTTGAATTTGACCCCCGGAGTAGAGGAAGGGTCTCAGTTCCAGCTATTAATCCAGTCTAAAGATTGAAGAGGAATAATCAGGGAAAGAATCCTAGTTCTTCTGAAATGTCCAGCTGGTTAATAGTGGCCTAATCTAACAGCAGTCTACTGGAACTTCCAACCAAGGATAAACTAACAGGAGTGTTGCAGAGATTTAAATCCAGGACAGGAAGCTGCAGAGGACAGAACAGGAGAGTAGGGATCAAACTTTGTCCTGGATAAGACCACTTTGGGAGAACTCAAAGCTTGCATGTTCCCAGGGTGAGCTGCTGAAATTCTGGAATAATCCAACACTGAATATATCAAGAAAGCAGCAAAAGGATCCAAGAAGAAAAAAGCTCGGCCCAGATATAATACGAGAAGTGTGAAGAAGCTTGGTTCCAAAGTCTAAAGTCAGGAAGTAGGCTAGAAGAATATACAAACAAAAAGAATTCCACTACAAAGAACTATAAAGATGCTCAAGATACAAATCAAGAAAATGAGAATGACCCCAAAACAAACAAAACAAAATCTCAAAGAAAAAATACATTTTGGCACAATTCAAACAGAATTCATGTAAAAGAAGCTAGGGTTTAAAAAAAAGAGTTAAAATAATTTTAAAAACTAAATGGCTGAGGGAATGAAATGGTGAGAAAATGGGAGCTGTGGAGAAAAGATCTGGAAAGAGAATTACCAGCTTGGAGGAAGAGGTACACAAGATAAAAAAGGGAAAAAAGCAAGATTTAAAAAAAGAAAAAAGAATTGACCAAATAAGAAATCATGATCCTATGACATAAGAAATCTTAAAACAAAGTATTGTTTTAAATGGCAACTTTATCATATACTGGGGATTATTTGGATGGTACAGAATTGAAGTAAAATATAAAATACCTAATTAACAGCCTTGTAAACTATTTTACATAATGATGAGGTTTTAATTATGGACTTCTGAACATATTATATATCAATAGTCACAAGGAAAGTTATAAGATCTTGTTTTGTTATTTTTTTCAACTATATGATTATGGGTTTCATATATTTAGCATTCTTTTTTTGTATGGACAATCTGATCCATATTGTATATTGAATACTTTATGATACCTCCTCATTTGGGGGAGATCCTAGACATGAGACATTAAGTAAAATCATTCCTGAGGTAGAGAAGGTGATTGGGGGAAAGATAACCGTGCTTACTAAGCCAGAGTATGAAAAAGGGACCTTAATTCTTCTGATGAAAGGTAGGCACCCTCGGGACTGAATTTAGTCCAATAGAATGCTTGGGTACAGAAAGAGGAGTGGTCACACACACCTTAACCCCTAGATCTTGTAGTGATCTAGAAGCAGGTCTTCAAAGGTTAGAAAAGTAGGGGGTGGGAAAGCACATATACCATAACTCTAGACTTGATTTGTTTAATTAGCAAATAGATGTATAAAAACTCATTAACTAATTATATTTGGAAACCTGTGGAACTACCAAACTTGACACAATCCAAATAGCCCTCTTTTCCTCTTCTTCTATTTGCCTTAGGCCACAGTTGATATTTCCTTTTTTAATGGCTTAAATAAAGTTATATAAGAATTCCATGTGAACTTTTTGTTTGGTAGCAAGTGAGGAATAGGGAATGTGTGTGTGTGTGTGTGTGTGTGTGTGTGTGTGTGTGTGTGTGTGTATCTGAAAAAATATCACTAAATCTATTAAATACTATTTATTTAAATTCTTCATTTTATAAGCATTGTTTCCTTTTTAAAAGACTTCTTGAAATTCCTAACCTGACAGTCATCTCTGTGATGTGTCACACCCTGTCACATCAAATTACATTACATGGAGTAAACAGAAGAAAGGTTATAAACTTAGGATGCATATCAACTGACATGGAAGTATGTGTTTGCCAACTATTTCTTCTGCATAAATGAATACACTCTTCAAACTGAGGCTGTTAGTTAAGAAAAACTATATAGATTTCACAGAAAAAACAAGAAGTATGCCTACATACTACACCATATTATAAAACACACAGTTGTAAGCACATGTAATTCTGGGTGAGGAAAGGGGAATTTTACTAGCAACAACACGTCTTCTCTTTCATATTTTGTCTTCTTTCTTATGCTCACAGTAAAATGTATATGCATAGGCTTGTTTCTCCTACTTCTAAGTAGCATTTATGCCTGGAATACAGTAAATACCTGACACATCTGGATTTTAGCCAGGAAATGAAGAATATTACATTCAAATTATATTTAATTGATAAATTTTGTTTTTATGGAGCAGACACGTAACAAAACATAAAAGCTACAAAATACTCCCCAAAACAGCATAAATAAGTAAATTACTCTACATTGCCTAAAGTACATGTTTGTATAAAATATAATTTATTGTCTATTTTCTTTCCTTCCTTCCTGAATTGTGAAAGACATAGCTTCAAATTTTTTCTACTTTTAAAAAATAATGTGACTTCTTATAATTACTTTATTTAAAATAAAGGACAACAAAGCAAAGAGACACTAAGCTTGGAGTCAGAAGGGACCTAGGTTGAATCCTTCTGACATTTCTCAGTCTGTGGCCATGGGCAAATCACTTAACCCCTTTAGTTATAGTTTCCTCCTTTGTTAAATGGAAATGATAGTATCTGTAGTAACTACTTCACAGGATTATGAAGATCATATGAAACAATGAATAGAAACTGCTTTGCAGATCTGAAAGACATGGTTTAATGTGAGGGTAGTGTTTGAATTTGTACTAACTTAGTCCACTGAATTTAAATTGAATTCTGTTACAATTTAAGTGGGGTGTGTGTGTGTGTGTGTGTGTGTGTGTGTGTGTGTGTGTGTGTGTAAATATATATATATAGCCCAGATGTGTCTTTTCTTCATGTAAATATCTTCTTCAAGATATAGATACAGTAGTAGATTTACTAAACGGATTTCCACTAGCCATGAATTAGAATGTCTGTTTTCCAATGATTCCACTAATATGGAATGTTTCCATTTTTTAACCCTTTTTGGCAATGTGATTGGTGTAAGGTGATCCCTCAGGGTTGCTTTAATTTGTATTTCTTTGATTACTATCAATTTTGGATGCATTTTTCAACTGGTTGTTGAGAATGTTTTTCTTTTTCAGAAAACTACTTTTCATATCTTTTGATCATATATAATTAAAGCATGGATCTTAATCTTATAGATTTATGTCAACTCCCTAAAGAAGCATGATGTCAGAATTTTATAAAATGTGATTAATGCAGAAATTATTTTCCAATCTATCATTTCTTCTTATTGTTTTATTTTTTATTTAATTTAAGGTGGGAATTTTTTTCTATGATTTTATTTATATTATGGTTGATTAAAGAACTTTCTCTCTCTCTCTCTCTCTCTCTCTCTCTCTCTCTCTCTCTCTTTCTCTCTCTCTTCTCTCTCTCTCCTCTCTCTCTTCCTCTCTCTCTCCTCTCTCTCTTCCTCTCTCTCTCCTCTCTCTCTCCCTTTCTTCTTTCCTCCTTCTCTCTCTTTCCTTCCTTCCTTCCTTCCTTCCTTCCTTCCTTCCTTCCTTCCTTCCTTCCAAACTTCCTTCCTTCCTTCCTTCCTTCCAAACTTCCTTCCTTCCTTCCTTCCACACTTCCTTTTCTCCTTCCACAGATGTGAAAGAAATAACCTGCACCTTTCTTTTAATTAAAAAAAAATAGTGTGACTTCTTACTTTCTTTGTATATTTAGAATTAGGCATTATGCTTGCCTAAATCTATTTCTGTCAAACTTCTGCTTAACTTTTATATATAATTATATTTCAACATAAAAGAAAAGATGATATTGAAATGGGAATTCTTTGTGTGTACAAACTACTCACCAGCATCATGAAACAGAGGGGAATGTGTAGCAAAACTAATCTAAAGAAAGTCTAGCAAGATATCTAGTTAAATAAAGTCATCTTGAAGAAAATGGAAGGACAGCAAACAAGAAAAATAAAGAAGACCTTTAAATATTCTTATAACAAATTTTTCTTTTTGCTATGGGCAGCAGAACCATCACACTTGGATCCCCACACCAAAGACTAAGATATGCTTATAGGAAAAATATAAATGGCATCAGAGAGAACAAAAATAGAGAAAAGAATCTAGATTGGACCAGGTGGATATAGAAAGATACCTCTAGCAAGAGACATAATTGTGAACCTGCTGAATAGTACCAGGTTTTGGAAAAAGGGAAAGAGACCAAAGGAATGGGGAAACATACTTTGAACTTTATTAATGCCAAAAAGGCAGCTGAGAAAACATCAGCAAATAACAACTTCTAAATTTATTTTCCTACTTATACAAGATATTTCTGCCAGACATCTATACATGAATACATGTCACCCTCTACTCAATAAACTCTAGTGGCTCTCTAGAACTTCCTGGAACAAATAAAAAATCTTTTGTGTAGCATTCAAAGCATCTCTTTCATGTTAGAAAAGAAACATTATTTTTCTTAAGCTTTACTCTCCACCATGTACTTTTTAGTTCAGTAACATTGGCCTCCTTACTGTTGCATGAAGTAGACACTTTTCTTGGATTTGGGCGTTTCTGGCTTTCCCCTTTGCTTGGAATGCTTTCCCTCCTCACTTTACTAGCACCCTGCAAGTCCCAAATCTCCTACAGCAAGCCTTTCCCAATCATTCTAAATTCTAGTGCCTTTTAATTTCCCCCATTAATCTTGCATTTAGCTTTTGTTTTGGTACATATTTGTTTGCTTATTGTGATTAGACTGTGAGTTACTTCAGGGCAGGGATTGTGCTTTGTTTGTTTCGCCACCTTTTAAATATTCTCCGTGTTTATCAAGATGTCTGACACTTAATAAATAAATCATTTAATAAATGTTTATTTATTGATTGAATGAAATCAAGAACATCCTTGGGAATTATAAATAGAAAACAATTAGGCCACCTATAGAAACAGTTTAAAAGTACTTAAATTTTTTTCCCTTCATTTATCCTCCCTCCCTTTTTTCTTATACCATATTCAAAACATAATACACTATTTATAGATCTTTTAACTCACCTGATTGATTCTATGATGCTTTGTGATAATATGATTGATTCTAAAAGAATTCTTTTAACATTCTTTCTTCCATTAAAATGTAAATGATTCATCCTTATAAAGTTCATCTGTGGCTACTTTTTAATTGCCTCTTCAATTCCATATTATCATTTTAAAGTTTTTTAGCTCCCTTTTAAAAATCATAAATATTTTTAAAGGTTTATTTCTTCCTTTGTAGGATTGTACTCAGTTTTGTTGGATGAGTTATTTTTGGTTATAGACGTTTGTCTTTTGCCTTTTGGAATATCTCACTATATATACTTTGCTCCTTTAATGTGCTATCTGCTGAGTCTTGTGTGGTCACAATTGTAATTCCTTGACATTTGAATTTTCCTTTCTCTTTGCTTACAGAATTTTTCTTTTGTCTTGAACTTCTGGATTGTGTTAATGGCATTCCATAGAATCTTTTTTTTTTTTTTGGCTAGGAAGTTATTGGTGGATTCTATTTTTGTATCATTCTTTTGTTGTGAAGACAACCATTGCTATGTCTGAACAATTTTCTTTTACGATTTCTTGAAATGTTATGTTTTAAATTTTTTTTTTGGTCATAGATTTCAACTAATTCTATGATTGCTAAGATATTTCTCTTTGAACTCCTTTTCAGATGAGTTATTTTTCATTTGATTTTATATATATATGCATTCAAGTACATAAATTTTAATTAAAGGAAAAATTAAACTAATTATAAGGAGAAATAAACAATAAAACCAGAATAATTAGGGACCTTAATTGATTACTACTAGCCAAAAATAAATCTAACCAGACTAAAGAACAACAAAGAAGGTAAGAATTGAAAAAAAATTGAGAAAAATTAGATGGAACAGTCCTGTAGAAATTAATAAATCAGAATCAAAAGGAACATGTATATATTTCTTAGTTGTACAAGGCACCTTAACAAAAATTTACCAGGTCTTAGGATATTAAAACTTTGTTAACAAATGCAGAAGAATTGAAATATTATAACATTATTTACTAAACAAATTACAAAAACTGTATATAAATTCAAATGCTTCTGAAAAAAAGTACTAAAAGAGACTGGAAATAAATCTTAAAGAAATGTTAGCTCAAAAAAGAAATGATAGATAATGTCCTTAATGACAATGACAACAATAAGACAATAATCCAAAATTTTAGTTATGTAGCCAAAGCAGTCTTTAGGGGAAAATTCATATCTCCAAATATTTTAGAACAAAAACAAAAAATATTAATAAATTGGAAATGCAACTAAACACTAGAAACTTAATTTAATTTAATTTAAAACCTCTCATCAAATACTAAAACAAAATCCTGAAAATTAAAGAAGAAATGAACAAAATTGAAAACAAAGAAAACCAATGTCTTAATAAATAAAACTAAAAGCTTACCAAGAGAGAATAAGACAACTCAATTTTAGGGGAGGAGTTTGAACAAATCATAAATGAACTTTCAAGGAAAAAAAATTCCATCTAGACCAGATGAATTTATAAGTGAATTATATTAAGCATTCAAAGAAAATTAATTCCAATATTATATAAATTACTTATGAAGGTAGCAAAAGAAGAGATCCTGATAAATTCCTCCTTTAACAGAGACATGGTATTAATGAATAAATTAGTGAGAATCAAAACAAAACAAAAAAAGCTATATATCAATTAAGGGATATAAATGCAAAAATATTAGCAAAAAGGCTACAACAATATGTTACAATTATACATTATGACCAAACTGGATTTATATTAGGAATGCAGGGTTGGTTAAATATCAAGAAAATTATAAGCTTAACTATATCAATAACAAAATTAACAGAACACACAGGATTATAACAATAGAATATATAAATAGGAATATATCAAACACAACAACAATTTCTTTGCAAAATCATGAGAAAATATACATAAATGGGCCTTCCTTCAAAGTGATAAATTGTATATATCTAAAACCAAAAGTTGGCATTATTTTTAATGGAGATAGTCTAGAGTCCTTTCCAATAAATTTAGGAATGACACATAGATGTTGACTATCACTATATCTTTTTGGTAGTGTACTAGAAATGTTGGATATAAAGTAAAACAATAACAATAACAAAAACCAACTAAGGGAATAACCATAATTGAGGAGAAACAAAATTACCAGTTTTTGTGGATTGGATGAAGATAATTAAAGAATCCTAAAGAGTTAATTAAAATAATTAATAATTAGCAAATTGCAACTTATTAACTAATCTATATTATTATTATTAACTAATCCATACAAACCACCAGCCATAACACAATTAACAGGAAGAGATAGAATGAGAAATTCCATTTAAAATTGCTAGAGTATGTAAAAATATTTGAGAGTCAACTTTCCAAGATATATACAAGAATATATAAATATAACTACAAACAGAAACTATTTACAGAAATAAAGACAGATTTAAATAATTGGGAAAAATAAATCGATCATGGATAGAGTGAGCCAATATAATAAAATAACAAAACTAATTAAATGAATTGGCTTATTCAATGTCATAACTGGTCAAAATACCAAAATACTATGTTATAAAGCTGGGGAAAAATAAGGAAATAAATGTGGAAGAGAGAAAAGGTTAAAGATCTAAAAAAATAATGACTATAAATGGTCTAACAGTGCTAGATCTCCAAGTATACTGAAAAGCAGTAATTAATAAAAATAATTTTATACTAGTCAAAAAATAGATTTATCAATGGAGCAGATTAGAAATAAACATATAGAAACAAATATATCTGATACCCTGGTAGTCAATAAACACAAAGTCCTTAACTATAAGATAAGGAATCTCCATCAGAATGAAACTTTTGAGAAAATGATAGCAGGATAGAAGAAATTAGATTTAGACCTACATCTCATACCTTATGTTGAGATAAGTTCCAAATGGGTATATGACTGAGATGCAAAAGGTCACATCATAAACAAATTAGAGAAACAAACAAAAAAATTACCTATAAGATCTATGGATAGGAGAAAAAGTTGATGATCAGACAGGAATAGAGGGCAGAACAGAACATAAAAGAAATCATTCTGCTTTCATAAAATTAAAAAAGTTTTTGCCTAACTAAATCTAAGATTTAAACATTACCTGGGGAGAAAAATCTTAGTTGCAAGTTTCTCTGATAAAAATTTCACTTCCAACATATATAGGGAACTGTTACCTAAGTGTTCTTAGTATGGTTTCCTCAGCAGCAAAATGGGGATAATACTATCATCTATTGCTAATCTGCATTGATACAATGTTTATAATCCTAGCATTTTTCTACAATGAAACCAGAGATTGAAAAAAAGAAGCCAATTCCTGTACACTTCCCCATGAGCCATTTTGGTTGTATCTTTTCCAATTCAATCAGCATTTTTCTTAGCAGACAAAACAAAACAAACAACCTTAAAAATAAATAAAAATAAAATAATTCTTCCTACTTTTTGTAGTCAGTTATCATTGCCCTATTCACTCCAAATACTATTATTTTCTCTTTTTCCCTCCTTTTCTCCAAATGTAGCTAATATATATATATACATATACATATATATATACATACATACATATATATACATATATACATACATACATACATAAAACCCAACAACAACTTGGGAAACATCTAGGCTCTGAGAGGTGAACTTTTATCTTATTGTGCTCAGAAGTATTCTCCACATATTTTCCAGACAGTTGCTAGAAACCATATGGAAGCAAGATCCCATACTTCCTGGCCAACTCCTCCCTACCCCCTTTCTGAAACCTTCAATTCCATCATGTGTCGAATTTCTTTATTAGATTGTAAGTTTTTTGTTTGTTTGTTTGTTTTTTTTGGGATTTTTTTTGCTAAGGCAATTGGGGTTAAGTGACTTGCCCAGGGTCACACAGCTAAGAAATGCTGTATCTGAGGTCACATTTGAACTCAGGTCCTCCTGACTTCAGGGCTGATGCTCTATCCACTGCACCACCTAGCTGCCCCAGATTGTAAGGTTTTTAAGGGAAAAGATTGTCTTGAACTTGGATTCTATACACTTAGCAAAGCACCTGAGACATAGTAACTGTTTAATAAACTATTTAATATGATGCAATTATGTATCACTGTTATAATTTTAAAATCAATATAATTTGAATTTGCTACTTATTTAGGTTATTTTTATTTAATCTACATTTCAATGCTAATATTATCTTTTCTATTATTGGACATGAAAAAGATGATGTGTGTGTAGACTGTAAACTACTTTTTATAGAGATTATTTTTCCTTTTGTATTCCTGGAACCTAGTAGCATAGAACCTTGCACATAATAGATGCTTAATTGGATTGTTTTGGACTACATGGATGGTTAGTGACCTGTACTAGTAGATGGAATATTAACATTGATGAAATCTTAGATGTTTTAGAGTATCCAAGCAAGATTTAAAAATATGTTGAGTTTTCTACCTATCTTAATTTATTTAAACAATCTCTGTGCCACATATTATGATTAATTTTCATATAATTCCAATGTCTTCCTGAAAAATAAATGTACTTTCTAGGATTAAATCATCTTCTTGTTTGTCAAACCCAGCTTTTCCAATATTGCATTCATGCTTATGATATTCTTATTTTCTTTCCATTAGAATTGTAAAGCTTAGAAAGAGGGATATTAATGTCTTTTATTAAAAATGCACTATTTTTTGTTTTTCCTAAGTACCTAGTACTTAATTCCTGTGCTGTTTTGTGTATATGCATCTAATATTTGTTTCATTATTCATAATAGTGCCTTTAAGCATAACTTAGTTTTTCTATTTGTCTTTCTTAGTTTATTTTTACTTCTGCCTTATATGAACTCCTGTTGGGGGGGGGGGAGGAGAAAGTTGGACTAACATACAATAAATTTTATTTCATTCCCTCACTTTAAAACTATATCTGTTGCTTTGTTTTAAGTGCCTTTCCTATAGGTAACATTGAATTCAGTTTCCTTCTCCCCCCAATTATTTTATTTCAGCAAAATTATGGAACAAATCTCTGTGGTACAAAACTGAGATTTTGGGTTGAGGAGCTAATTAGATTCCACTTGAAATCCAATTATTATTTTTTTTTTCTTTTCTTTTTTTTTTTTTTTTTTTTTTTTTTTTTTTTTTTTTTTTTTTTTTTTGCTGAGGCATTTGGGGTTAAATGACTTGCCCAGGATCATACAGCTAGGAAGTGATAAGTACCTGAGACCAGATTTGAACTCAAGTCCTCCTGACTTCAGGGTTGGTGCTCTATCCACTGGGCCACCTAGATGCCTCTCAATTAATTTTTTTAACCCCTCAAACTTGTTGTGAGGTTTATTATTTTTAAAAATATTTTTATTTTACCCAGTTATATGCAAAACAACATATTTTTGTTTATACAGATACATTGAGTTTTCTAAGCCATTTTGCAGTTCTCTTTTATGTATCAAGTCAATTGACTTACATTCAATGTTATAATTATTATATTTGTTTTTCTCTCAATTATATTTTGTTTTCTTATTTTTGTCAAGTTATAGCATAGCTTGATTTGCTTCTATCAATATAATCTTAGACTTTGGACATATTCATACATACATACAGGCATGGAAGCATACATCTTCCTCCTCATAACACATCAAGCACAGAACCTAGAATTCTTTTATCTTCTTTTAAAAAATTCCCATGTAATCTTAATGACCGTGAGGTTTAGGAATCACTCTTCTCTGTCCTTCATTAGTTTCTTCTCCTCTGGTACCCAATTTAAGGAATAATAATAACAATTACATGATAATCTCTTCTCCCAACCTCCTTATCCCTAACCTAACAACTTTCATTTCTTCTTCTTTTATAAACTATTTCCCCTCCCCTAACCATTGCCTTCATTATCCCTAAGAAAGTGGTTCACCCAAAGAAAGAATGGTCATATTTTTATTCCTTGTGGCCTAAAATTATGTAAATTCTTGCTTGATCCTTAATTAATAATTTTTTTCTTAAGTTATACTTTAAAATTTTTCTGTTTAGCAATCAATTTGATCATCAAAAACTCTGCTCAGAGTTGATAGAGTATTGTTGTTTTTCAGGAAGTTTTGAAAATTTGGTGGTATATTAAAGAACATTTTTTCCTCATATAAGAATATGTTTTATTTTACTGGGTAGATAATTTGGAGGTGAGATCTTCCTGGTTTTGTGCTATGTCACATTTGATGTTCTTTTTCTATATCTTATCCTGAGTGAGAAATCCTACATGATTCAAATCTAAGCTTTTTGACATATGATCTACCTTTTGCTAAGAGCTTCTAAGTTTTTCTGTCCCTGAAGTGCTAAATTTGACAACTAAATTGCTGGGTGCAATAACTTTTAGTTACATCTAGTGGTGTTTCGTGGAGCCAGGTCATTTTCTTGTATGCTTTTCCAAAATATAGTAATCAGACTGTTTTTCATATTTTCTGGGAGACTCAGCATTCTTAACTTGCTAAGCTTTGTCTTTTGGCTTTTATCTTCATTTAGAGGGGGTCTCAATATCTTGTACTGTTTGAAAGTTTTGTTTTATTATTTGCACTACCTCTCTGTCTGATCCTCAGAGAATCCTCCTAAGTTTCTGTTTACTGTGCCAATTGGTTGAATGACATGTTTATCTTTTTTCTGTTTTTCTTTCATTAACTTTTAGTTCTATTTGTAAAGGTGGCAGATGTTCCTTGGATTCAGGCCATCTGATTCCCAGTCTCTTTGCTTCTGGACCTTCCCAGAGGGATCTACATCAGATTTTATCCACATCCCAAAGCTACTTCTTGACTCCTGCTTCCTGGTTTGCTTCTCCAGGAGCTGTACCTGCACCCATTATTGTCAGTTGGGAAGTGGGTCTCCCAAGATCTCATAGGACACAAAATTACCACCTACTATAAGTTTGGACCTTGAGGGAAAACCTATAAGTAGATTAATTCCTTAGTAGTTAACAATCTCCAACACTATTATACTTTCCCCACCTCAAGGTTTCTGAACCTCTGGCTGTTGATATACAAAACCTTACTGCCTATTCTGAACTGCCCACTCCCAGATTTTTCTTTTCTTTCTGTTGTGCTTTCTGGCATGCCTAATTCATAATTCATACAATACCTTTCATCATAAATCTTTCCATTCTTTCATTTCCTAGTCCTCCCATCTTCTGCCTTTCACTGAGGCATGGGACTTAAAGGAAACCAGGCAACAAATTTACCTCTAAATTGGTATATATATATATATATATATATATATATATATATATATATATATATATATACACACACACACACACACACACACACATACATGTTTGGGTTTTTTTTAGACACTGTATTTGCTTAGTTTAATTACATATTGAAACTGTGTAGAGAGCTAAAAAAAAAAAAAAAAAAAGAATGTTATAAGAACAAAAATGATTAGCAGAATGATTTCAGAGAGGCCTAGAGAGACCTACATGAACTGATACTAAGTGAACACATGCACTCAGCTACTCATTGATCATGGGAGCAGGGAGATTGGGGGAGGATTCAGAATACTCTTTATTCTCCTTTGCTGCTTCCTGACTCTGTCTACAAACATCACTCAGTAACTTCTCCATTGAGATTCATAATATTTAAATTTGTCACCCAACCTAGATCTGGGTGGCAGTTATCTAATTCTCCTCTCTCTTGCTACAACACTCCTTTCTTCCCCAGTGAGTTTGTATTACAATATTTCTCTCTACTCCAAATCTTGTTTTCATATTAGGAGACACTCTGACTTCCCAACACCTGAATTTACTAAATTCCCATCACCTACTCTTCCTCTATTCCACTTCATCTACACATAACATGCTCTTGATCTTTTTTCAAACTTTTCAATAGTATTTTATTTTTCCAAATACATGTAAAATAGTTTTCAAATTTCATTTTTGTAAGGCTTTATGTTTCAAATTTTTCTCCTTCCTAGCTTTAGTTTTACTCTCCCTAAGACAGCAAAAAATATGATATGTGTAATCCTTTCATATTTCCATATTTGTCATGTTGTACAAGAAAAATCAGACTAAAAGGGGAAAAACATGAGAAAGAAAAAAGAAAAAAATAAACAAAAAGGTGAAAATAGTATGTTTTAAAACCATATCCAGTCTCCATAATTCTTTCTTTGGATGTGGATGGCATTTTCCATCCCAAGTCTATTGGAATTGCCTTGAATCACTGCATTGTTAAGAAGAGCCAATTGGGTTCATTACAGTTGATCATCACATAATTTTGTTGTAACTGTGTATAATGTTCTCTTGGTTATGCTCATTTCACTCAGCATCAGGCTTTTTTTGAAATTAGCAAGTTCACTTTTTCTTACATAATAATGATATTCTACTACATTCATACACCATAACTTATTCAGCCACTACCCAATTGATGGCCATCAATTTCCAGTTTCTTGTCATCATAAAAAAGAGCTTTTATGAACATTTTTGTGCATGTGAGTCCTTTATGATCTCTTTGGGATACAAACCCAATAATGAAACCATTGACTCAAATTGTCATTACTAACAAATGTTCTGTTTTCATGTTCATGAACTCTGAAATTCCTCTATTATTATTCCTATATTATTCCATAATCTTTTACCATTCCATTTCTCTCTTTGCCTTATGACTGTTATTTTCCTTAGCCCTATTCTTTATCCTGATGGGGCCTTCCAATTCCTCTAATTGTCAATCCTTTCCCAGGCATTTACTCTAACACTAGCTATACTTTCCTTTTCATTCCATACCTCAACACCTTGGTGAATTAGTTCAACTGTATACCATCATTTAAACTAAAATATTTTCCCCCACTTTGTTTTATCAACAATCTTTATTCATTGTCTTTCTTCCTATACATTTGCAGCTAAATAAAGCTTGAGAATGTCATAAAATTATGATAATTAGATTCATTATGAATTTCTGACATAAAATCTCACCTGAGCCCTAACTATAGAACGTCTATTTCAAGCCTTTTTAATCTTTCAACTGAGGACTTTGACCTATATTTTATTGATTTCATCCCTTTTGATCTCTCTGCAGTCTTTAACACTATAGTTTACCCTCTTTTGTGCACTTTCTTCTTTTTTTATTTTCCTGCTACTTGACTAATCACTCTTTTTCAATATTTTTATCTGGACCTTTACCCAGATTACTCAGACTAAGCATGAGTATCTTCCAGGACTCTGTCCAGAACCCTCCCCACTTCTCCCTCTATAATAGTGGTATAACAGTGGTTTATAACTTTTTTTTAAATCACAAACCTCTTTGGCAATCTCCTGGAGCCTATGGTTCCTTTCTCTGAAATATATTTTTAAAACTTAAAATAAAGTACATAGAATCACACTATAATATTCAATTGTATTGAAATAAAGTTATCCCATTGTTGGTGGAATTATGAATACATCCAGCCATTCTGGAGAGCAATTTGGAACTATGCTCAAAAAGTTATCAAACTGTGCCTACTCTTTGACCCAGCAGTGTTACTACTGGGCTTATATCCCAAAGAGATTTTAAAGAAGGGAAAGGGACCTGTATGTGCAAGAATGTTTGTGGCAGCCCTCTTTGTAGTGGCCAGAAACTGGAAACGAGGTGGATGCTCATCAATTGGAGAATGGCTGAATAAATTGTGGTATATGAATATTATGGAATATTATTGTTCTATAAGAAATGACCAACAGGATGATTTCAGAAAGGCCTGGAGAGACTTACATGAACTGATGCTGAGTGAAATGAGCAGGACCAGGAGATCATTGTATACTTCAACAACAATACTATATGATGATCAATTCTGATGGACATGGACATTTTCAACAATGAGGTGAACCAAATAAACTCCAATAGAGCAGTAATGAACTGAACCAGCTACACCCAATGAAAGAACTCTAGGAGATGATTATGAACCACTACATAGAATTCCCAATCCCTCTATTTTTGTCTGCCTGTATTTTTGATTTCCCTCACAGTCTAATTGTACACTACTTCAAAGTCCTATTCTTTTTGTACAGCAAAAAATCTCTTTGGACATGTATACATATATTGTATTTGATTTATACTTTAACAAATTTAACATGTATTGGTCAACCTGCCATCGGGGGGGGGGGAGGAGGAAGAAGGAGAAAAATTAGAACAAAAGGTTTGGCAATTGTCAATGCTGTAAAATTACCCATGCATCTATCTGGTAAATAAAAACTATTTAAAAAAAAAGAATAAAGTTATCTATGTTTAACATATATTGAATTACTTGCCATCTAGGGGAGGGGAAGGGAGGAAGAGAGAAAAATTTGGAACACAATGTTTTTGCAAAGGCCATTGTGAAAAATTTATTCATGTATATGTTTTGAAAATAAAATTTTTTAAATAAAAAATAAAGTTATCAAATATTTTTTAAATTATAGGATTCTAAGTTAAAACTCCAGCTCTACATTGTATTCATATAGTGATTTCATCAGCTCCCATAGCTTCAATTATCATCTCAGTATACATAAATTTCAGGTCTGTACATCCAGTTCTAAACTCTCTCCTGGCCTTTTCTCTGTATCCATTAGCTTCTTTTTGGACATCTTGAACTGGATGTCCCTTAGGAATTTCAAACACAACTTGTCCATGGCAGAATTTGTTATTTCCAGCCCTCCTCCCAAATCCTCTATCTTCTAAACTTCCCTAATACTGGAATCAAACAGCTTTACAACCTCAACCTCTCCCAACATCAAGTATCAAACCACTTCTATTAACAAAGTAAGCAACAAAATACTAAAAGCCACCGAATTCCCCACTCAACTCTCTGGGTACTCCTCAGTAGCCATAGCTGCAGTATAACCAAATACCACTAGTATACCCCCAAATAAATAAAAAAAGCAATTAAACCTAAAAAGTACTATTTAAACTTACAACAATTGCACAACTAAGACCCCCACTAGCTACAAGATTTATTGAAGATGTCACCATCCTCTCAGTTGCCAAAGCTCTTGATTTGTGTGTCATCTATAACTCCTCTCTTGCACTCAATCCACATATTGAGTCTCTTGACAAGTTTTGTCCCCCTCTTTTCACTCACACAGTTGCCACTTTAGCTCAGAATCTCATCCTTAAATTATTGCAATAACCTTCTAGTTTATCTCACTGACTCACATTCATCTTGACTCCCTTATATTCTCTAATCAGCTGCCAAAGTGATTTTCTTAAAGCAGAGGTCTGATCATGGCAACTTGACTTCCTCCCATCACACAGCCCTAATAAGCTAAAGTGGCTCCTACCATCAGAATCAAATACAAAATCCACTGTTTGTTATTTAAAGCCCTTTAGAACTTGGCTTCATTCTACTTTTCTCCTCTCCAACTATTTCATGATTTATAGATACTGAGCTTCTTATTGTTCTAGAGGGACTTTCTATTTCCCAACTCTCTGGCCTTTATCACTCACTGTCCCCCATTCCAGGAATATTCTCTCTCCCTGACTTCCCTGACTTGATGGCAGTTCAAATTCTGTTTCCTTTCCTTCCTGTTAGGATTTTTTCTCTGCATATACCTCATATGTTACTAGTTTTTTTTTTTAAACATATTATCTCACTATTAGAAGGTAAGATCCTTGAAAACAAGATTTTTCTTTGTATCTCAATTGCCAAGCACAGTGCTTGGCACATAGTAAGTGCTTTATAAATGCTTGCTACCAACTTTCAAATAAATCAGAGAGTTTACAGAGATTTTAGTTTTATTATCACCTTTAGTTATGTAATATGTAGACAGAAAGTACGAAGATGAGTTTTTTTAAAAATCTGATGTTTGTTGCATATTAAAATAATATAAATAGCATAAAAGATCTAAAATTAAAAATATGAGTCAAAACTCCTAACAAGAAATTTCATAACAATTTTGGAGCAAATGCAATAAAATTATATCTTCAAATAAAATTTCCATTAGGTTAAACAATATAGTTGTTTTGAAATTTGTGTTAGTAATATGGACAAAAGCAATCTGACATAAACTTTAGTCTCTAATATTAGATGACAAAGTTTTCAGAAGCAGAACTATATGAACACAATGAAAATGTGAATATCTCTAGTGTCATGACTGAGTGTCAGGACTTCAGGTCTGAAATTAATGATATACATTGCAACACAAAATGTATTTAATATTTTTTAAAGCAGATGAAAGCTTCCTTGGGCCTAGTCTGAAGTACTTATTTCTCAAGGGAATGTTATTTCAGTAATTACTATTTTTAAATATCTTAAAGATGAAGATTATTGAGCAAATGATTAGCATAATTGCAATGAACATTTATGAAAAACTAAGCTATGCTTCAAAATTGCAACTCTAGGTTGATATCTCATGACCTAAAACACAGATGTTGTTACTATCATAAAGTAATTTCATCATTGCAGACAGTAACTTAGATTTTCTATTAAATGACAATTCTTTTAAGGCCATTATCCTAGAAAGTGAAAGCAATAAAAATTATGGTAATCATTTCAAGGCTACACTACAAGTCATTTGTAATCATAGACCTAAAATTTAGCATCTTCATAGACCCTGAGGGTATGACTTGCTGGACTTCCCAAGGGAAGGGAGGATAGATTTCAAACTAGGGCTAGAGAATATAGAAGAAAATTTGACAAGGAGGGTAGAATGCTAAGCTTTCAAATGGCTAGAAGAATTCCTTCAAGTAGGACTGGGTAAGATGAATCTAGAGCAAGAGATAATCAGTTTCCAAGATTAGTCTATTCTTAGGAAAGAGACTAAGACAGGTGTGCCTGTCAGTTATAGCCTGAACACTAAAAGGAAAATTCTTGAAGAAGGGCCTTGAGAAGAGGAAGGGACTGGCTTGTGCCAAGAATTTAGACAGATGCTGCCTAGGGACAATAGCCATTGGTGGAGGAAGTTTCCTAAAAGTCAGACATGATTGAACAAAAGCAACAGTATTTATATATAGCACTTTAAAGTCTGCAAAGCACATTTACATATGTTGACTCATATAGATAAGAACCCCAAAGCTAACAAGGATATGATTTTGAAACACCTATTGTTTAAGTTTTTCTCTCTCTCTCTCACTCTTCTGTACTCTCCAGTTAAAAAGAAAAAGAAATAATAAAACTCTTGTAAGAAAAAGCATAAAGCAAAACAGCTCCCTACTTCAGCCCATCCAAAACTGTGTGTTTTGTGCATCTTGGTTTATTGCTTCTTTGCCATGAGATAAATAGAATTCTACATAAGCAGTCTTCTGATCAATTCTAAGTTTTTCAGAATTTCAGAATTTTCAGAATTCTTTGATTTTACAATGTTGATGCTATAGGAGAACTTGTTTTCCTCATTTCTCCTTGCATCAGTTCATACAGATCTTCTCTGCTTTCTCTGAAATGGTATCTTTGTTTTTAAGGGTAAGACAATAAAAAAGGTAGAGTGGTAAGGAGCAGTGTTGTGAGCTCTCTTCACAAAATGCACCAGATCAAAGCCTGATGGGGAAATCCAGAAAAAATAACAGTAAGGAATGTATCCTCCTCAGCTTGGTATAGAGAGACAGAAAGGAAAGTTTGTGAACTGGGAACAGATCAGGCCAGAAACATGTTGCCATTTTACCCAGTGCCAATGAGAAGCTGTGTACCAATTTGCGAGGAGGTTCTAGACTCACATTGGGTCTGACCCATCCTCTGACAGGAACAGGTATGAACTAGTAAGTTTGTTGACTGCTATTCATTTTTGAGTTACAGATCTAGAGAGGACAGAGTGGGAACCTGTATAAGGAAGTAGAATTTTCTAAAGGGGATGCCCTAAGTAGTGCAAGAAAGGAGGTAGTTCAGAAGCTAGCAGTGGTATGAGGAGAGTTTCATTTCAAGAATCTAGATGAATAACCAGGGCAGGAATCCCAGGTCTAAAGAGAGCCTACAATTCTGCCACTCTGAACCAATAAAACTTTTCAGCTAGCTGAGAGAGGTAAAGGCCAACAGCAATCTACTGTTGCTCAGACCTAACCCAGATCAGGAGTTTACAGATAGACCAGGAGGCAGCAATCATACTTTGCCCTGGATCAGACTGCCCTAGGGGCATGGGAGAGTTTGCAGATCCCCATTTTGTTCCTGAGATCCAAGAATAACAAAATATTCAATAAACCAAGAAAGCATCAACAGGGATTGGACTAGATCTTCTTTGTAGAAGTGCCACAGAGTCCAGCCTTAATATCAAGTCCAAAGTCAAGAAGTAAGCTGAGAGAATGAATAAACAAACGAAAAAGAACCTGCTATTGTAGTGACAAATGTGCTCTATATAAGTAAGCCCAAAAGAAGAAACGATTCTGTAAGAAATAATTCATTTGAGCCCCTGCTCTATTCATATCAATATTAATCAATCTGATATGACTCTATAGGGGAAGTGATTATAAGTTCTGTATATTAGGCCCCAGAGCTGTGAGCTGTAGAGTGTAAGGTCACTTGCTTAATCATAGAAAGGTAAATAGAGGTCCTCCACCCTTGTTTTTCCTTGTCATGGTGACCAAGCCCAGTGTGGTAAACATGACTCAATTAGACTATTCTCATTAGACCTCTAGACCATTCTCTCTTGTCCAATATGAGCAGATGACCATTCTGTTACTACCTATTCAGTGAAGGTATCCTATATTTCACCTAACCAATCATTTTTGGCCCTGAAAAGCAAGGTCTACCAACCAATGAAATTCTACATTTTATCATGCTTTTTTGCATATTTGGATATAAAACCTTAAAAAAGATCCTTCCCTAGAAGAAGGGAGGATGTCAAATAATAAGGAAGATCTGAGGTCCACTTTGTTAGAAGGGATCATGAACCCTCTAATAAAGTGTCATTGGCTCAAAGTTCTGCCTCAGTATTTTTTTGTTTTTTGGTGGTGATGGTGGTTGGAAAATTTTGATCCCCATATTTCTAAAACTTCCCAAGCAAAGCTTCAAAGAAAAACATAGTTTGGACACAAAAAATTAGAATTTCTAAAAGAAATGAAGTAATAATCTTTAAATAAATGGAATGAGAGCACTTGAGGAAGAGAAATGAAAGCTCTGGGAGAAAAAAATTGGGAAGGGAATTAATAGTTTGAAACAAGAGATATGAAACTTTGCCCAAGCAACAAACTGAGAATCAAAATGGACCAAATAGAAGCCAATAATCTAATGAGGCAACAAGAATTATTAAAACAAATTCAAAAGATTGAAAAAAAGAAGATATTTAAAGTGTTTTATAGGAAAAACAACTGACCTAGAAAATAGGTTGAAAGAAAAAAAAAGAGTCATTGGATTATCTGAATTAAAAAAAAAAGAAAGAGCCTAGTCATCCTATTTTAAGAGATTTTAAAAGAAAACTGATCAAATCTCTTAGGACCAGCCAGAGAAATGGAAATAAAAAGAATCCACTGGTTACTCTTAGGAATGAAAATGAATTTTTCATTTTATTTCAAAAAGCCAAGTGAAAACTTATAAGAATATCATCCCAAATCTAGAGTTTCTAGGTGAAAGATAAAAACAAACTGGAAGCAGCCAGAAAGAATTCAAGTAACAAGGAGTCACAATCAGGACTCCACATGATTTAGCAGCCATGACAATAAAGGCCTAAGAGCTTAGAACACAATATTCCAGAAGGCAAAGGCTATTGTGTTACAGCCAAGAATAACTTTCTCAGAAGAAAACTGAATATTAATGTTATGGGAGGAAAATGAATCTTTAATGAGTTAGAAGACTTCCACTTATTTCCTATAAAAAGATCAGAGTTTAATAGAAACTTTGAAGTGCAAATAGAGGAGTGATGAGAAACAAAAATGTAAACATGAATGAACAAAGACAAAGGACTAAATATAGATAAACTGCTCACATTCAACTATAGAGGTATGACATGAACTCTCTCTGAATCCTCAAATCTTCAGGGTTCTAGATAGGGTCCAATTAGACAAGACCTGGGAGTGGTTCTGTTATGTCTTGATGATCCTAGGAAAAAGTTGGAGAGGGAGAAAGGAATGAACTGGGGGGGGGGGGAGGAAGAGGGCTGGAAAGGGGGAAAAATGTCTGGCCAGAGAAAATTAACTCATAGGATCAGAGTGTGCAACTAGAGGTCTATGCAAATCATGAGAAGGAAATTGGGATAAGTAGGCTAATACTTAAATTCTCTCTGAATTGATAAAAAAATTACATATATATACATTTGGGTACAGAAATACAATTCGTTCAACAAAGAAATAGCAGAGAAAGATGGAAAAGTGAGAAGGGGGATGAATTAAGGGAGGGGTCAGTCCTGAGCAAAATAAATTCTAAAGATGCACAAAAATATTTCTGAGGTCACAAAGAATGGGAATCTGAGGAGTTTTCCATAAATTGGGGAATGGCTCATCAAGTAACAGTACATAAATAAGATGTAACACTTTTATGCTGATGTGTCGTAAGGACTAAAGGTAAAACATGCTAACCTACCTTCTAATAAAGAGGTAAAGGAAGCAGAATGAAATATTTTTTTTTGGACATAGCCAATGTGGAAAACTATTTTTATTGGTTACACATTTTTGTAACAGCTTTAGTTTTTCTTGGGTTCTCAATAGAATTGATTGGGGGAGTGTGTATGGTAGAAGGTGAATTTTGGTTGATAAAAATAAATAAAATACTTTTAAAGGGTTAGGGAATAATTAGGGATAAAGCTGAAAAAAAAACCACGTTTTTAAATTGAACTCTTTCATAACAGGAAAAGACCATCTTCTCCTTTTGTTGTACTTTAAATTTAGAATTAGATTATAAAAAAAGTAATACTTTTAACAAATATACTGAATTGGTGAGTCCATATTTTTTAAAATGTAAAAAAATTCAATTAAAATGGAGGAAAAGATAGAACTGAAAACTAAAACCTAATTTAGGAATGGTGGGGAACTATGATAATTTAGAATTGGTAATATTTAATGTCACATTCAGTGAATGACAGCATTGTGTCATCACAAAGTATGGAAAAGGGGTTAGAATAATTATGGCATTCTTAAGAACTTGACTGAAAACTATAAATCTCTTTCAAGTTAGGGTACATATTGCCTTATGTGGACTTCTGCAGCTAAGCCATCAAGGTAGGCTTTGATGTACTGATGATTATTAGGGGTTTAGGATTATGTCTTTAGGCAAAGCTGCCTAGTGGTAGGAAGGTATAGATCAAAACTGACATCACGGCACAATAGAATGAAAATGGGTGAAGTGAAATCAAAAGGAATTTGGCATGAGGAAACCCCTTAAGTAAAGAAAGTAACTATCATAATGTCAATTCTCAAACACAATGCTGAAGGTTAAACAGTTAAATGTACTCTCCGAGTCAAATGGAAAATTAAAAGACTTCATTCTTAGATCTGTTTTAGGAGGAGTAATATGCCAGCCATATGAATAAAACTTAAAAATGTAATTTTCTTCAAATGCTTAAATGAAAAACCTGCTATTTTTAAATATGCAAAATGAGAAATTTAGAATGTTTCCTCCACTTTTACCTGTTTACTACAGTACAAATAACATTTCTTCTGGACTTCTCCTGTGGCAGCTCCCTTTCTTGGAGTTTGGGGGATACCCTATGGGTCCCACTCCTACTACTATAGATCACAACTCCTACTAATAGTCAACTGACACAATTAGCTTTTAAGAAAGGCATTTATTAAGAAAAACAATATCTACAAAACATTTCCACCATAAATCTGGAATACATTTTCTCACAAATAAACACGGTGTCCACAGGAAGAATAGGCTACAGTTCAGAGGAAAATCCAGACCAAAGAAGCATATGTTAGGAGGCATACTCTGGAACTCCAAGGTCTGGTAGTTCTTTTTTTTTTTTTTTTTATTTATGCAGTCCTCTTTGTGCCCAACTATTTATTACCAGGATAGCTCAATATTGAATCTATCTCATGCTCCCTTTCTCCCCCTGGGTATCTTGTTCCTACAAGCCACTTTCTCCCATTTCCTTGTCCAGGGATTATGACTCTGCTTCTAAGTGGATGTGGTTCAAACTCCTATATAGTGCTCTGTGCTTTAACATGACATCACTAAGGTGTGTGGGAAAGGAGAGAGAAAAATCTCTTCCTTCTTCCCAAATGTAATTCTTTTACAGAGGCAGGGGTTCTTCCTCCACTTGGCTTGAACTGATGAATTCTTGAACTTGGATGGGGTATCTTCCTCAGGGCAAGTTGCTATTAGAGAGGAGCCAAAAAAGGGCTCTTCCCCTCCCTCTCTATTCCTATCTTCTCCAAGAAGTTCCTAAGCTGATACAGCTTTGAACAATCCTGCTCTTCCCTTCTGACTCAATGAGAATGGCATTTATTCTTTGTAAAAGGATCATGGGGTGTGGCCACAAATGTCATCCCTTGACACCTTGTTACCACATGAAAACCTCATTATTTGTCACTAAATCCTGTGACTGTTTTCAACTGTTTATTTGTATGTGTGTATAGGGTAATCACATCCCCCTTCAATTATACATGGTTATAGAACCTTAGAAATGGAACAGGTCTTGGTGGTTTACCAGTCCATATTCTTTATGGAAGGAATTACCTATTTCTCTCTTTTGCTATTGTCCTCTTTCTAGTTTCATCTTTAAATATCCTTAGAATGATTGTGTTTGACTGGGTCTCTTGCCAAGCTTTCTTGAAAGCTCACCATTTTAAGCAATAATACTACTCTAATGCTACCATTTTACTTGTTTTCCCTTAGCAATAAAGTTATTGGCAACTTGAGTCACAGAAAGCAGATGCTTGATTTATTTTCTTCCCTGTGGAGATATAGAGAAGTTTGAACTCTGACCCTGACCTGATTTGAATGGTGCTGGATTTGGAATTGGGGCAAAAGAGTCTAATGCTTATTATATTATAGTCCAGTGGTGCTAAAGGTCTGGTTTCTGTGTTCTTGTAGTATGACATGATAAATAAAAACACAAATTTGATCTTAGGCTGCACAGAAGCAGAGTGCTGTGAGTAAGGGAACTGAGAGTCCTTTTGTACTGGGTCCTAGTCAGGTTATATTTGAAGTATCTGCTCATTTTGAGTGACTCCATTTTAGGAAGAACATAAATAACAGTTTATCTAGAGATAGCTTCTTCTTCTTCTTCTCCTTCTTCTTCTTCTTCTTCTTCTTCTTCTTCTTCTTCTTCTTCTTCTTCTTCTTCTTCTTTTTTTTTTTTTTTCCCCCTGAGGCTAGGGATAAGTGACTTGCCCAGGGTCACACAGCTAGGAAGTGTTAAGTGTTTGAGATCAAATTTGAACTCGGGTCCTCCTGAATTCAAGGTTGGTGCTCTATCCACTGCGCCACCTAGCTGCTCCTAGACACCAGCTTCTTAAATTGTGGTTTGCAACCCCATTTGAGATCTCATAAAATAATATGGGGGTCTGATTTATAGGAAACCAAACCATTCTCCAATTGATAAATGGTCAAGGGATATGAACAGACAATTTTCAGATGATGAAATTAAAACTATTTCCACTCATATGAAAGAGTGTTCCAAATCACTACTGATCAGAGAAATGCAAATTAAGACAACTCTGAGATACCACTACACACCTGTCAGATTGGCTAAAATGACAGGAACAAATAATGATGAATGTTGGAGGGGATGTGGGAAAACTGGGACACTGATACATTGTTGGTGGAGTTGTGAAAGAATCCAGCCATTCTGGAGAGCAATCGGGAATTATGCCCCCAAAGTTGTCAAACTGTGCATACCCTTTGACCCAGCATTGCTGTTATTGGGATTATATCCCAAAGAAATACTAAAGAGTGGAAAGGGACCTGTATGTGCCAAAATGTTTGTGGCAGCTCTTTTTGTTGTAGCTAGAAACTGGAAGATGAATGGATGTCCATCAATTGGAGAATGGTTGGGTAAATTGTGGTATATGAAGGTAATGGAATATTATTGCTCTGTAAGAAATGACCAGCAGGAGGAATACAGAGAGGCCTGGAGAGACTTAAATCAACTGTTGCTGAGTGAAATGAGCAGAACCAGAAGATCACTATACACTTCAACAACAATACTGTATGAGGATGTATTCTGATGGAAGTGGAAATCTTCAACATAAAGAAGATCCAACTCATTTCCAGTTGATCAATGATGGACAGAAATAACTACACCCAGAGAAGGAACACTGGGAAGCAAATGTAAATTGTTAGCACTACGGTCTATCTACCTAGGTTACTTATACCTTCGGAAGCTAATAATTAATGTGCAACAAGAAAATGGTATTTACACACATATATTGTATCTAGGTTATATTGTAACACATGTAAAATGTATGGGATTACCTGCCATCGGGGGGAGGGAGTGGAGGGAGGGAGGGGATAATTTGGAAAAATGAATAAAAAAAATAAAAAAAATAATATGGGGGTCATGAAATAATGATTTCTTATCATTAAACATTTGATTTGTATACCTTTTTTTTATATTTATGTGCCTGGGGTCATGTAAAATTTCTTACAAAAAAAGAGGGTTGTGAATGGAAAAAGTTCAAGAAGTCCTGGCCTGAAGGACAGCCATGTAGGATGTTTAGTCAATCAACTAATATTTGTTAAGTTCCTGCTAAATGCCAGGCACTGTACTAAGCACTGGGGAGACAAAGAAAGGTAAAAATAAAGCAAAAAAAAAAAACAAACAAAAACCAAACAATCCCTGCTTTCAAGGAGCTCAACGATTAATGAAGGACATAGACACATGCAAGCAACTCTGCAAAAAAATGGGTATGTGGCAGACAAAATCTCATGAAAACTGAGACTTGAGGAGGGCTAGGAGACCAAGAGGGGCAGAGATGAGATGGAAGAGAGTTCCAGGTATGAGGGTCAGCCAGGGACAATGACTGAAGTCAGGATCTGGAATACATGTATGAGGAACAAAGAAGAAACGTAAGTCACTAGATTCCCAAGGATGATGGGATTAAGAAGTCTGAAAGACTAGGAAGGGGCCAGCTTGTGAGGGATTTTAGAAGTCAAACAGGGGATTTTGGGGGACACAGCCAGACTTGCACTTTTGCTGTTGTTCAGTCATATTGGACCCTACATGCTTCTATTTGGGGTTTTCTTGGTAATGATTCTGGAGTGCTTTGCCATTTCCTAGGGCTTGCACTTTAGTAAGATAAGTCTGCTGACTGAGTGGAAGATGGACAATAATCAGAAGGAACAGGAAACAGGAAAAGCCACCAGCAGGCTACTACAAAAGTCCACGGATGGGGTGATGAAGGCCTGCAACAGGGTAGTGGTGACTCCAGAGAAGGGGATGTTGGAGATGTTATAAGAGTAAAAATTGAGAGACCTTGGCAAGAGTTAGATATACCAGATAGGGGAAAGGGAGGAGTTGAAGGTGACACAAAGATTATGAGCCTAAGTGGCTGGCACGGTGGTGGTGATACTTTGGGCAGCAATAGGGAATTTAGGAAGAGGGGAGAGCTTTTTTGGATGAAGACAAAGAGTTCAATTTTAGACATACTGAGTCCAAGACGTCTATGGGACATGAGTTAGAGGCATCCAAATTAAGGATGCAACCCTATAGGTCAGCAAGGAGGTTACAGCTGGATTAGTAGACTTGAGAATTATCAGTATAAAATGATAACTGAATCTATGAGTGTTGGATGAGATCACCAAGTGAAATAGTATGGAGGGATAAGAGAAGAGGGCCCAGGGCCCTCAGATACTTGGGAAACAGCCAGCAGGCCTGGATAAAGCTTCAGCAAAAGAGGATATGTTTGATAGGCGGAGGACTAGAAGAGAGCATCGGCCAAACTTGGAGACAAGAGAGAACCAAAGAGATGAGAATGATTGACAGTGTCAGAATCATAGCATATAAAACTATGCCATATCAGAATTAATTGGAGGAACTATAATATATATTATATATTATATAATATAATTAGCACCGAGAAGACAAGTCTGGGGGAGCAAAGGGCAAAGGACCAGAGTGTTTTAAGTATTTGAAGAATTAATGTATAATAAGCATTAGACTTCTTGTGCTTAACAGTAGAGGACAGAACCATGGACAGATAATTAGGGAGGTTTGGTAAAGCTGAGAACAGCTGATTTGCAATCTGTTCTGGCTTTGTTGCTACTGCTTCTGTTGCCTTAGACAAACTATTTAACTGTTCAGTGCCTCATTTTCTGTAAGATGAACAAGCTTGGAATAAACATCTAAGTTCCTTCCTAGGTTCAGACAGCATGATCAATGAAGTGATTAAAAGGGAAAATTTAGAATCTATGCCATGGAGCAGTGTGGACTTCCTATGTCTCTTCCTACTGTTTGAATGCAGGAATTGGAACCACATGATATTTTAAAAATAATTTTCAACCACATGAATTGTCTACAAAACAAAGGTCAGAGGGTGACTTGGGTTCTAAGACTTTCATTTTTATAAAACCTTTGTTTAATTAAAAATTTAAAAATTAAAAATTAAAAAATATTCAAGACTCAATATTTTCATTGCCAAAGCAAAGTCTCAGATTGGAATGACCAATTTGCAGTGCTGCTAAAAATGTTTCCTAAGGTTGATCTTAAACATATAATTTGCAAAATTGAAATAACAGGAAAGAAAACAGGGAATTTGCAACTTTGAACATTGCCTTGGCCATAAATATAGAGCTGGAAATCCAGGTATTTAGAATTCATTTTAGCTTTTGTTTTTTGTAATTGTTTAGTTGTTTTCAATTGTTTCTGGCTCTTCATAACCCCATTAAGGGTTTTCTTGGCAAACTGGAGTAGCTCATTTTGTAGAAGAGGAACTTGAGGCAAATAGGGTTAAGTGACTTGCCCAGGTTCACACAGCTAGTGAGTGCTCTTTGCCAGATCTGAATGCAGGTCTTCCTGACTCCATGCCACAGTGTCATCCATTTTATCTTTACAAGATACAAAACTATAAAAAATAAATGTTGACAATATATTTCTTATGAAAATCAGTATGGATATTTTCTTACATATACTAGGGAGGCATGAAATAATCACATGTGTGAGATTTTACATTGGAATGAATACATTTTCAGTGTTTTTTATTAGGGTACCACTGTTCAGAGTTTTGCCTGAACATTAGAACCACCAATATTTTAAATCTAATTCTAAGTAAGAGGATAGTGCTTTAGAGACTGTCTTTGAACTGTGAAGCACTTATCTTTCTTGTCACAACATGAATCCCTTTGGGGGAAAACTATTGATTTGAAGGTTAAAATAAATTCACCTCGCTGGCCCTAATGTAATTTGTTGGAAGCTGGCCTTGGGAAACTTTTTGACATTTATTGCCTACGCTCTTCATTAGGTATTCATCATATGTTAAAGTATAAATGAGTGGGTTCTTGACTTCTATGATTATTATTAATTGTGGCATTTCTTTACAGAAAATGTCAGACTTGTTCCTTTTCATTGAATAAATATCAGAGATTTAGAGCTAGAAGGGAATTTGAGATTACCTAGTTTAACCAGTTACAAATGAGGAAACTGAGATCTACAGAGAAGCAGTTGCTTCCACAAGACCATACAATAAAAAAGGAGGGCTGGATTTGAATCCAGGTCCTCTGACTTCCAAGTCCACATTGTCTCTGTGATTAATTTTTATATAAAAAGTCTAGTGACCTGTGGAGATGTACTCATTCTGGAAGAGAAAGCTTACACACTTAGCCTCTGTACTACAAAGCTGCCAAGAGATTTTTAAAAAGTACTGAAATTAGAGTCAGGAAGATCAGAGTTCAAATCTAGTCTTGGACACTTACTAGTTGTGTGACCATGGACAAGCCACTTAATATATTATAAGCCCTTTAAGATCCATTTGTCTCAGTTTCTTCAATTGCAAAATGATGATAATAACACCTGTTTCCCAGGGTCATTGTGTAAATGAAATAATTTTTATAAAGTCCTTAGCACAGCAGGGCCTGGCATATAGTAGATACAAATAAATGCTAGAAATTATGATGAAAATTATTATTTTATATGTTCTAGATGCCACAGTGAAAAAAGTAAAAGCTTTGCTAGACTTAATAAGTAGAACTCCACTGTTTTTCTTGAAAGAATACCAATAAAATAAAAAGTAAATTACACTTCATAAGATCATTATCATGAAAAATATTAATACTGTTAGAAGCCAGACTTGTGTTCTATAAGCGGTTCTTGAAGTGAACTTAAAAATCACTGCCTGAGAGCTGTCAACTATTGCTTGCCTACCCAGAATTTATTTTCTGATAACTATGCACATGAATGGACCTACTGTAAAGCCTAGGAGGGTTTTTCTAGAATTTCTGGTATTTGGAAAATGTAGAAATTGTTTGTGATGTGCATTTAGGCCATGGCCATAAACCACTTAGGATAAGGTAATGTCAAAATCATTAGTTTATGAAATGGATCTTTTTATTCCATCTTATATAGGAAGCTAGAGAATTTACTATTCTAGGCACTTGGAAATTCTCCTCACACAAACTCAGGATATAATTTCTTGATTTGGAAGAAATGCATTCATAGGCAATTACTGAAGTAGAATATAGAATGCATTTTCAGATTACATGACATTATTACATTTGCTGGAAGAATATAAAAGCCCATGGTACAATATAATGAGGTCAAGTTTTAGAACCACTGATCTAGGGAATGATCTGGTTTGGGAAGCTACAACTGGGTATAACATTTCTAACATTATGTAGGATAGTTTCAGAACACAAGCCAGTTACATGCACATCAGCCAATTCTTGTCAAGCACTTGACTTTTGAAGAATTCATCATTCTAGGACTGGGACAAGCAAGCTTTTGTTTCTCTCATAAATAAAAATGTTCTTTTAGTTTAGCATATTCAATAGTGGTTATTCAGGCTTTGGAATTTTCATTTTTAAATAATTTTCAAATTAAAAAACTATAATGATAGTAAATAAAAACAAAAAAGGTTTAATAATAACAATAATATTCATTTTCATTATTTCATATTCATTTATAGAATTCATTATATAATTTCATTTATATTTCATTTAATTTATTTCATTTAATTTATATTTCATTATTTCATATTCATTTATATAACATTTTAAAGTTTGTAGAACACTTTATAAATATTATCTTATTTGAGCCTCACAATGACCCCATAAGATAGATGCTATTGTTATCCCTATTTTACAGCAGATGAGGAAACTGAGATAGGCAAAGGTTGTGACTTGCTCATAGTTGGTAAGTGTCTGAATCCGAATTTGAACTCAGGTTTTCTTGATCCCTTGGTCCATCAATCTACTGTACCACCTACTTCCATCTAGATTTAGAAAGATGACCATTAAATTGAGCCATATAGTGAAACATAACTCATACATGTCAAATATAATAATCTTTCAAGAAACTGACCAGATTTTAAGGGATATTGTAAGCCTAAGGAGAGCTTTCATTGTTAGGAGTTTGGTCTAAAACATACATGTAAATTAGGTCTTCCTCTATAGGGAGAGAGGAGATGAGTTTCAATAAATAGTGATTTAAGAGAGAAGCAAGGATTTATAAGAAGATTGTATTAAATTTCTTTACTTGATGCAGTAGCTTCCATTTCTATTTCCTCTTACATTTTGAGGGTATTTTTTCCTGTTTACCCCTTCCTACTTTCCATTTGCTTTAGTTTTTTCTTTAATAATTGTGTGAGATCAAGTGATAGAGTATGAGGGGATCTTTGTTCTTTCTACTTTGTCTTCCCAACCCTAAATGAGACCCTCTTCCTACCATTCCTCTTCTCCCATGCTTGGTGTGATATCAATGGGGACAAACTCATGTATAAAAATAGGAATCAGGTTTACAAAACAACCTTGGTATTACAGTTGTACAAGGAATTACAATTGTTTTGAATACCATAATTAATTTTTTTCACCTGCTACATAATACATTTGCAGATACTTGGAGATAGTCCATTCAGCTTTATGAAGAGCTTCATTTACTATCCCTACTTCAGTTTATCAGGCATTCCTTTGCATTTATAAAAACTGATTTGAGTTTTAACTATCTCGTGTGTAACTTAGAGTCACCATGCCATCATCTACCTGATATCTAGTTGACCACATGACTCAAGTTTCTTCTCATGAGAAAAATGCATGATTGAAAAACTGATGAATCACGATGAATGTTTTTTTTTTCAACAGACCCTCAGTTCAAGCCAGTGGACACATGAGCTGAAATTATGGGATATGAGTAGGGCTACCTGGGCTCAGAAACAGGGTGGTAATGTTTCCCGAGATTGCAGTTAATTAATTAATTAATTTATTTATTTAAAAAAATTTTTTTTATTATATATATATATATATTTTTATAATATTATCCCTTGTATTCATTTTTCCAAATTACCCCCCCTCCCTCTATTCCCTCCCCCCGATGACAGGCAATCCCATACATTTTACATGTGTTACAATATAGTCTAGGTACAATACATGTGTGTGAATATCATTTTCTTGTAGCACAATAAACATTAGAATCCGAAGGTACATGCAACCTGGGCAGACAGATATTAGTGCTAACAATTTTCATTCCCCTCCCAGTGTTTCTTCTCTGGGTGCAGCTACCTCTGTCTATCATTGATCAACTGGAAGTGAGATGGATCTTCTTTATGTTGAAGATTTCCATTTCCATCAGAATACATCCTCATACAGTATTGTTGTTGAAGTGTACAGTGATCTTCTGGTTCTGCTCATTTCACTCAGCATCAGTTGATTTAAGTCTCTCCAGGCCTCTCTGTATTCCTCCTGCTGGTCATTTCTTACAGAGCAATAATATTCCATAACCTTCATATACCACAATTTACCCAACCATTCTCCAACTGATGGACATCCATTCATCTTCCAGTTTCTAGCTACAACAAAAAGAGCTGCCACAAACATTTTGGCACATATATGTCTCTTTCCGCTCTTTAGTATTTCTTTGGGATATAATCCCAGTAGTAGCGCTGCTGGGTCAAAGGGTATGCACAGTTTGATAACTTTTTGGGCATAATTCCAGATGATTGCAGTTAATTTATTACTTGCTTTAGTTGTACATATGTAATAAATTATTGCAATACTTTTGAATTATATGCACACACTCTCCATTGATCATACTCAAAGAATTTGGGGAAAATATACTGAAAACACCAGAAATTAATATCTCCATTTCCAGCCTAGTTACTGTGTTGGCTTCCTCATAGTTTTAGATATTATATACTTCATTAGAGGGATTGACTTTGAGGAGTAAAACTATTCCAGGTATATTTCACACCTCTTAGATTGGCTAAGATGACAGGAAAAGATAATGATAAATATTGGAGGGATTGTTGTAAAGCTGCTATACTAATACATTGTTGGTGGAATTGTGAATTGATCCAACCGTTGAGGAGAACAATTTGGAACCATGTCCAAAAGGCTATCAAATTATGCATACTCTTTGAATCAGCAGCCCCACCACTGGATCTATATCCCAAAGAGATCATAAAAAAGGGAAAAGGACTCACATGTGCAAAAATATTTGCAGCAACCCTTTTTGTACAAACTAGAAACTTAGTGGATGCCGATCATTTGGGGAAAGGCTAAATACGTAAGTTATGACATATGAATGTAATGGAATATTATTGCTCTGTAAGAAATGATGAGCAGGCTGATTTTAGAAAAGTCTGGGAAGACTTACATGAATTGATGCTAAGTGAAGTGAGTAGAACCAAGAGAACATTGTACACAGCAACAACAAGATTATGTGATGATTAATTGTGATGGACTTGGTTCTTTTCAACAATGAATTCAGGGCAATGTCAATAGACTTGTGATGGAAAATAGCATCTTCATCCAGAGAGAGAACTATGGAGACTGAATGTGGATCAAAATACAATATTTTCACTTTGTTGTTTGTTTATTTTTTGTCATTTTCCCCTTTTGATCTGATTTTTCTTGCATAAGGAATATATTTAGAAGAATTATACATCTTTAACCCATATTGAATTGTGTGCTGTCTAGAGGAGGGGAGTGGGAAGAAGAAGGGAAAAAAATGGAACACAAGGTTTTGCAAAGGTGAAAGCTGAAAACTATCTTTGTATTTATTATGGAAAATAATATTATATTTAAAAAAAGACTGTTCCAGGGTATAATAAAACCACTATCTACCAAGGTTTCACTCTTCCCCACTAATCTTCCCAGGTCCCATAGTTTTAGACTAGATTTTCTCTAAAAAAAAAAGTTTCTCTAAAACTGGGCTTTCACTGACCTGGAAGTACAGCATGGGTCAGGTTGTACCTTTCGACAGAACTTCCTGGTAGTCTCTGGCTGTGTTGATGTGGTTTTCTGGTCACCTAGATCCCAGGTTCTATCCACATGGGATCAGTGCCCTTCATACTTGGTGGATGCCCAAATATCACATGAGTCATCACACTCTGCCCTACTGAGCAGACACGTTCTCATAGGAAGACAAGGAGGGGTGGAGTGGGGGACAAATCTAGTGAAGTTCAGTGTCACTGTATCCTTGTTGTATATCCTTATTATGTTAGGGCTAAGTAAATTAATCTTTGTTAACCATTCAATGGTCTATGAGTGCCTCATTTTGCCCCAAACATAAAACCTGAACTAATAGGGTACTAGGGTCACCCCCCAATACAAGAGTAGAAAGTTTATCTTCTTCGGGTAGATGTTGATGGTCCCACAACATTTCCCCTTCCCCACTATATTCGTACACAAACACACATATATACTTATACACACACACATATGTATTGATGTGATTGTGCAGGGAGAGACAAAGAGCTAAAAGTTCTGTATAACATATGGACCTAAAGATGTTTCTGATCTCTAGAATATGTCATTTTAATCTGAATTTAATCTTTTGACTTATATTGACAGTACTAATTAGTCATGGAAGTACTTGGTCACTGGTATTGTATTGAACCCATTTAGCTACATAGAATTTTGTGCGTAGATATGATTTCTAATTAATCAACAGTTCATCTTCTCTAAGTCTTTTCTAAAGAAGTACTTGCTGACCCTTCTTTTATGTTTAGTATTTACCATTACTTTAATTGGTGGAAATATTAAATTTCAACCCAAGAGCATTTAAGTCAGTCTATATTGATAACTAAACTATATAGTGATAATTCCTATTTAAATGTATTCTCTTCTAAATTATTAAATGTGATTACTGGTCTATATTATGTTAAAATACTGCTGATTACTTGTGGGCAAGTTAACTACATGAAAAATATATTCATTAACCCCAAGATATTTGCTATTGAGCTAAGACATCAATATTTGATAAAAAAGAAATGTTGGGAAAACCAGAAAACAGTTTGGCAGAAATCAATCAACATCTCGCAATGCATATGAAGTTAATCTCCAAATTGGGTGACTCAGACTTGAAGGATGACATCATAAAAGAGCAAGGAAGTGTGGGGAAGAGAACAGAATAAACATTTATATGACATCTACTTTGTGCCAGATCACACACTGAGTATTATCACTTTTAAATCTCATGACAACCTTGTGAGGTAGTTGCTATTATGATATCCATTTTACAGTTGAAGAAATTGAGGGAAACAGAGATCAAATGACTTGTGTAACGTTACACAATTAGTAATTATCTGAAACTGAATTTGAACTCAGTTCTACTTAGTTCTACAGTGCTCTATCCACTGTGCCATATCATATACTGCCTCTAGAAATTACTTGTAAGAGAAAATTTCATGACCAAAGAAGAGATAGAGAAGTTCAGAGGAGATTAAATGGGTAACTTTAACTAAATCAAATAAAAAGTTTTACACAAACAGAACCCAAGCAACTAAAATTAGAAGAGAAATAGACAAATGAAAAAAAAATCTTTGCAACAAGTTTCTCTAATAAATACCATTTCTAAGATATATAGGAAGTTTTTCAATGCTTTTTTTAAAACTCACATTTAAAAATAAACTTCTCACCATTCCATAGATGCCAAAAGTATTTTTTTCTTTCCAAGTTCTAGAAGTACAAGGAACAGCCCATATTTGCTTAGGAGATATTTCTGCTCCTATTAACCAGTTACTTGCATAAGATTTGAATACTGAGAAACCATCCTCAAATACCTGGTATTTGTTAATTTTCTAATGGCAACAAGTTCATGGATTTAGAAGAAGGAACTACATCATTAAATATCCAAGTTATAACTGGTACTTATAACCACAATATAAAGCAAATAAATCTAACATTATTATTTTTTAAGTCAACAAGGAACTAGCTTTAAAGCTATTATTCTGTGCTCAAATGGATTACCACATGTTTTTATTGTTTTTGGTTGGATATCTGGTTACAATTCAAAGCCTAAGAGTTACTTAGACAATGTGCACCAGAAACCAACAGGTTGTGTTTCCATGTAAAGATCCTCTTCGTATTAAATCAATGATGTGCAACCTATGTGTCATTTGGGGTCCTGGACACAGTACAGATCCAGATTTCATATTAAAAAGGAAATTTCTCATAAAAACCTCCTTAGCTTAAGTCTCTGCTCAGGGTTTCCCCTGAGAATGCCAGAATTTAGTTCAAATCTCTCCCTAAAGGTTCTTAGCTCTTCTGAAAGCAGGGGTTCTTGACATTTTTAAGGGTTAAAGTCACTTTTGGCAGTATGGTGAATCCAATGAACCCCTTTTTAGACTAAAATTTTTAAATGTAGGCAGTAAAATATATAGTATTATAGAGGAAACTAAGTATAATGAAAGGTAATATCAAGATGTATATTTTTTAAAAACCAGAGGTAGATGAACTTCTGGAAATGGGAAGAGAACTTTCCTGACAGGTAAAGGAAATAGCTTTTTATGCTTTCTGTCAAGTTAAATAAAATTTATGTCATATTTGATGTCTTGTTAATCCTAGTACAGGGTTCTTTAATTGTATTTCCACTGTTTTTCGTGCCTTCACTAAGTATCAGCTTCTAGGTTCAAGTAGATTCCTACAGATACACAGTCTTCTCTCAAGATCAATGTACTTCTCAGTGTCTGTGTTTCTTTCTCAGGTGGTGTGAATACTTTCTCTAGTCTGCTGATAAAGGACAAGTTGCAGGGCCAGATTGTATATGTGAAATTTGTCATTCTTTTCAACAACAAAATTGTAACTGAGTCAATACCAGAATAAAGACCACCTTGGTGGATTTTGGACATGAGTATTCTACAATATCTTAAGAATTCATACCTTGCTCAGGTGAAAATTTATCTGGGAGCTTACCTGACTCCTTGGCACATTTGTGGGCACACCTGTGCATTGTAAACTTAAAACAAACTCATATAAGCAGATTTTGGATATGAATAGTTAACAAGCAACTAATATATTAAAATTCATCCACAGAAAGAAAATACAATAAGTACACTGACATTTAGATTTGTAAGGACATTGATGTGAATACTTGTCCATTTGCAATGTAGCTTGCAAATATTATTCCTTTTTATGCAAATGCTTGTTCATATCCTCCCACAAATTTGCTGCAGGGGAAACACCACAGGTTCTCTATATCAATTTGTCTTTAGAAGTCTAATATTCTTTTACAACATTCTTCCTCTGATACTTTGTCATGGCATGGAAATGATTTGGGGTTCTCAAAATTTATGCCAGTGAAGCACAAGCTTCTCTAGATTCTACCTTGTTAGGAAGATTTCAAGTGTGACCCAGGAGGAGACTACATCTATTTTGCAAGGACCAATCTAATTAATTGTGGAGTGGTACATCACTAGCAGTAGAGTAGTTAATTACTTGAGGGTAAAACATTTTTGGGGTAACAGCAGTACATAAAATGGAGAAAAATTTAGAAATGACCTTTATCCTTTTCCTATCTGTGGCAGTGATAATAGGGTAGTGAGAAATGGGACAAAAGATGCTAAAATCATGGATTTAAACTTTAGTTTAACTATTGATATTTTAAATGTAAATTCTCTGTCCAATAGCCAATGAGTAGAATCATATATATCTTGACATGTGTGCTATAAATGAAACCAAAAGGAAATTGCAGTTAAATGGAAAGATGATTTATAAGTACTTATTGGAAAAGGTCTTAAAAGGATAGGAGTTGGTGAAGGGAGTTTAATAATATTTCAAGAAACCACCCAAAATATAATTTCATAGGACATTTGGACATCATACATTGAAATTCTAATGATATTTGCAAAAAGACCACCATGAAAATAATTTTATATATTATATCAGTTGTTAAGAATGAAAATTTAATAAGCTTCCAAATCAAATCAATATATACTCTGATAGTGACTCCAATACAAACTTTGGAAAAATGTAGGAAGATTTATTCAAGAAATATGGTTTAGGAGAAACAAATGAGAAAGATCAAAGACTTGTAGATTAAACAAAAGCTTCAAGCCTCTTAATTATGAATATTTTCTTTCAAAAAATAGTAGACATTAAATATGGTGAGCTATAAACAGAATCCCAAAGACTGAAGCTGACAACATTTAATAAATAAAAAATGATGTTATAATAATGGGAGTTATCTCTGATGTGAATGTTTGTATACAGTCTGAGCACCAACTTGTCATAATTAAAATCAGAATATATCATTTAAGAAGAAAGAATAGTAACAAAAAAAGATATGGGATACAAATATAAGGATTTAACTCTGAACTGTCAGATAAGCTACTGAAAATCAAATATGAGGCATGGACCATAGAAATGATATCGACACCAACTATAATAATCAATCCCAATCATCTAAATTAATTGCTACAACAAGGATATCTGCAGAATCCAGAAAGCACCTTAGTCAGACTTATTTGCCAAATAAGCTAACAATGAGTTAGAATATTAACTCATAATTCATAACCAAAGAAGAACTAGAGATCATTATTGATCACAAAATAGAAAGCTTTGATTATATCAAATTGAAAAGTTTTTGTACAAACAAAATCAATGCAGATAAGATTAGAAGGGAAACAATAAACTGGGAAAATATTTTTATAGTCAAAGGTTCAGATAAAGGACTCATTTCCAAAATATATAGAGAATTGACTCTAATATATAAGAAATCAAGCCAATCTCCAATTTATAAATGGTCAAAGGATATGAACAGACAATTCTCAGATAAAGAAATTGAAACTATTTCAAGTCATATGAAAACAGGATTAGTGAGCTGGAAAAAGAAAACAGCTCTCTAAAAAATAAAATGGATGAAATGGAAAAAAAATTCCATAGAAAATAAAAACTCAATTGGACAATTACAAAAAGATATAAAAAAAGTGAGTGAAGAAAATACATCATTGAAAATTAGACTTGAACAAATAGAAATGAATGACTCAAGGAGAAACCAAGAAGTAGTCAAGCAAAACCAGAAAAACGAAACAATTGAAAAGAATGTAAAGCACCTTATTGGAAAGACAACAGACCTGGAAAACAGATCCAGGAGAGACAATTTGAAAATAATTGGACTTCCTGAAAAATATGAGGAAAAAAAGAGCCTGAACACTGTTTTCCAGGAAATTATCAAAGAGAGCTGCCCAGACATTTTGGAAACAGAGGATAAAATAGACATTGAAAAAATTCATTGATCACCTACTGAAATGGACCCTAAAATCAAATGCCAAGAAATATAGTGCCCAAGTTCAAGAACCATCAGATGAAGGAAAAATATTGGAAGTTGCTAGAAAAAAGCAATTCAGATATGGAGGAGCCACAATAAGTATAACCCAGGAGCATCTACATTAAAGGAACGAAGGGCCTGGAATATGATATTCTGAAAGGCTAAGGAACTTGGTATGCAGCCAAGAATAACTTACCCAGCAAAAATGAGCATCTTTTTCCAGGGAAGAAGATGGACATTTAATGAAATAAATGAATTCCATCTATTCTTGATGAAAAAACCAGATCTACACAAAATGTTTGATCTTCAAATACAGAACTCAAGAGATTTGTAAAAAGGTAAAAAGAAATCTTGAGAATTATATTTCTGCCATAAAGATATGTAAAGAACACATGTATAATTTGTCCTAGAAACTAGAGGTGGAAAGGAAATTATATCATACAAAAGGGTAAAGTGGTGGTACTACATCTCATAAAGAGTCAAAGGTAACCTATTATATCTGAGAGAAAGAAAGGAGAGGGATGAACACACTGTGTATCAATAGACATATTCTATTTATGGTGAAACTTCTTCCACTTCATTGAAAAGTGGGAGGGAAGGAGTAAGCTAAGGGGAAGGGAATACAAAAATTGTGAGGAAAAGGGGTAAAATAGGGGGAGGAACTTTAAAGTAGGGGAGGGATACAAAAAAGGGAGGGCTGTGAAAAACAAGTGGTGCTCACAAGTTTAATATTGGGGAGGGGAGTAAGAGGGAAGGAAAGGAGAAAAGCATAAGCAGGGGTTAACAGGATGGCAAGCAATACAGAATTAGTCATTCTAACCATAAATGTAAATGGGTAAACTCCCCCATAAAGAGGAAGCAGTTAGCAGACTAGATTAACAGCCAGAATCCTACTATATGTTGTTTACAGGAAACACACCTGAAACAAAAGCAAAAGGGTGGAGCAGAATCTACTATGCTTCAGGTGAAGCCAAAAAAGCAGGGGTAGCCATCCTCATCTCAGATCAAGCAAAAACAAAAATTGATCTAATTAAAAGAGATAAGGAAGGGCATTATATCTTGCTAAAGGGTAGCATAGATAATGAAGCAGTACCAATATTAAACATATATGCACCAAGTGGTGCAGCATCTAAATTCTTAAAAGAGAAATTAAGAGAGCTGCAAAAAGAAATAGACAACAAAAACTATAATGTGGGAGATCTCAACCTTGTACTCTCAGAATTAGATAAATCAAGCCACAAAATAAATAAGAAAGAAGTCAGAGAGGTAAATAGAATACTAGAAAAGTTTGATATGATAGATTTTTGGCGAAAGCTAAGTGGAGACAGAAAGGAGTACACTTTCTTCTCAGCAGTTCATGGAACCTATACAAAAATTGATCATATACTAGGTCATAAAAATCTCAAAATCAAATACAGTAAGGCAGAAATAGTAAATGCATCCTTTTCAGACCACGATGCAATGAAAATTACATTCAATAAAAAGCCAGGGGAAAATAGACCAAAAATAATTGGAAACTAAATAATCTTATACTAAAGAATGATTGGGTAAAACAGCAAATCATAGACGTAATTAATAACTTCACCCAAGAAAATGACAATAATGAGACATCATACCAAAATGTGTGGGATACAGCCAAAGCAGTAATAAGGGGAAGTTTTATATCTCTAGAGGTCTACTTGCATAAAAAAGAGAAAGAAAAGGTCAATGAATTGGGCTTACAACTAAAAATGCTAGAAAAGGAACAAATTAAAAACCTCCAGAAAAAAAATGAAACTTGAAATTCTAAAAATAAAAGTGAGGTTAATAAAATTGAAAGTAAAAAAAAAAACTATTGAATTAATTAATAAAATTAAGAGTTGGTTCTCTGAAAAAAATGACAAAATAGACAAACCCTTAGTAAATCTGATGAAAAAAGGAAAGAGGAAAAGCAAATTGTTAGTCTTAAAAATGAAAAGGGAGAACTCACCACTAATAAAGAAGAAATTAGAACAACAGTTAGGAGCTACTTTGCTCAACTTTATGCCAATAAATTCAATAACTTAAATGAAATGGAAGAATACCTTCAAAAATATAGCTTGCCCAGATTAACAGAGGAAGAAGTAAATAATCTAAATAGTCCCATTTCGGAAAAAGAAATAGAACAAGCTATTAACCAACTCCCTAAGAAAAAATCCCCAGGACCAGATGGATTTACATGTGAATTCTACCAAACATTTAAAAACAACTAACTCCAATGCTATATAAACTATTTGAAAAAATAGAGATTGAAGGAGTCCTACCAAATTCCTTTTATGGCACAGACATGGTACTGATACCTAAACCAGGTAGGCTGAAAACAGAGAAAGAAAATTATAGACCAATCTCCCTAATGAATATTGATGCTAAAATCTTAAATAAAATATTAGCAAAAAGATTACAGAAAATCATCTCCAGGATAATACACTATGACCAAGTGGGATTTATACCAGGAATGCAGGGCTGGTTCAATATTAGGAAAACTATTAGCATAATTGACCATATCAATAACCAAATTAACAAAAACCATATGATCATCTCAATAGATACAGAAAAAGCATTTGATAAAATCCAAAACACTTGAAAGTATAGGAATGAATGGACTATTCCTTAAAATAGTCAGGAGCATGTATTTAAAGCTGTCAGTAAGTATCATATGTAATGGCGATAAACTGGAACCTTTCCCAGTAAGATCAGGAGTGAAACAAGGTTGCCTACTATCACCATTACTATTCAATATCGTATTAGAAATGCTAGTCTCGGCAATAAGAGCCGAGAAAGAGATTCAAGGAATTAGAGTAGGTAATGAGGAAATCAAACTATAATTCTTTGCAGATGATATGATGGTATATTTAGAGAACCCCAAAGACTCTGCTAAAAAGCTATTAGAAATAATTCAGAACTTTAGCAAAGTTGCAGGATACAAAATAAATCCACATAAATCCTCAGCATTTTTATACATTACCAACAGAATCCAACAGCAAGAGATACAAAGAGAAATTCCATTCAAAATAACTGTAAATAGTACAAAATATTTGGGAATATATTTACCAAAGGAAAGTCAGGAATTATTTGAGCAAAATTACAAAACACTTGCCACAAAAATAAAGTCAGATTTAAATAATTGGAAAGACATTAAGTGCTCTTCAATAGGCCGAGGGAATATAATCAAGATGACAATACTCCCTAAACTAATCTATTTATTTAGTGCTATACCAATCAGACTCCCAAGAAACTATTTTAATAACCTAGAAAAAATAACAACAAAATTCATATGGAAGAACAAAAGGTCGAGAATTTCAAGGGAAGTAGTGAAAAAAAAATCAAATGAAGGTGACTTAGCTGTACCTGATCTAGAACTATATTATAAAGCAGCAGTCACCAAAATCTTTTGGTATTGGCTAAGAAATAGACTAGTTGATCAGTGGAATAGGTTAGGTTCACAGGGCAAGATAGTGAATAAAAATAGCAATCTAGTGTTTGACAAACCCAAAGATCCCAACTTTTGGGATAAGAATTCATTATTTGACAAAAACTGCTGGGAAAACTGGAAATTAGTATGGCAGAAACTAGGCATGGACCCACACATAACACCACATAAGATCAAAATGGGAACATGATTTAGACATAAAGAACGAGATCATAAAAAAAATTAGAGGAACATAGGATAGTTTACCTCTCCGACTTGTGGGAAAACATTTTTACAGTTAAAGGTTCTGATAAAGGTCTCATCTCCAAAATATACAGAGAATTGACTCTAATTTATAAGAAATCAAGCCATTCTCCAATTGATAAATGGTGAAAGGAAATGAACAGACAATTTTCAGATGATGAAACTGAAACTATTTCCACTCATATGAAAGAGTGTTCTAAATCACTATTGATCAGAGAAATGCAAATTAAGACAACTCTAAGATACCACTACACACCTGTCAGATTGTCTAAGATGACAGGAACAAATAATGATGAATGTTGGAGGGGATGTGGGAAAACTGGGACACTGATGCATTGTTGGTGGAGTTGTGAAAGAATCCAACCATTCTGGAAAGCAATCTGGAATTATGCCCAAAAAGTTATCAAACTTTGCATACCCTTAATCCAGCAGTGCTACTACTGGGCTTATATCCCAAGGAAATACTAAAGATGGGAAAGGGACCTGTATGTACCAAAATGTTTGTGGCAGCCCTTTCTGTAATGGCTAGACTCTGGAAAATGAACGGATGCCCATAAATTGGAGAATGGTTGGGTAAATTATGGTATATGAATGTTATAGAATATTATTGTTCTGTACGAAATGACCAACAGGATGAATACAGAGAGGCTTGGAGAGACTTACATCAACTAATGCTGAGTGAAATGAGCAGAACACTTAACAATGATACTGTATGAGGATGTATTTTGATGGAAATGGATATCTTCAACATAGAAAAGAGCTAATCCAATTCCAATTGATCAATGATGGACAGAATCAGCTACACCCAGAAAAGGAACACTAGGAAATGAGTGTAAACTGTTAGAATTTTTTGTTTTTCTCCCCAGAGCAACAACAACAACAAAATTCACTTCTGCACATATATATTGTACCTAGGATATACTATAACATATTTAATATGTATGGGAATGCCTGGGAGGAATGTATGGGAGGGAAGGAGGGGAAAAATTCGGAACAGAAGGGAGTACAAGGGATAATGTTGTAAAAAATTACCTATGTATATGTATTGTCAAAAAATATTATAATTATAAAATTAATAAAAAAAGAATGCCTTACAGTATTTAAATTTCTAAGAAAGAAAAAACATAACAACCCAGATTTCAACTGGCTAAGGGTTTTTCTAACACTTTAATTGGGATATAATAGAGGAAGAAATTTAAAATTAAAGCTAATGCTTATTCATTGGTCTTGAAGTCCTTGATCTCTGTGAGGCTGGAATCATTGATCACTTCCAGTTCTTTGGTGGTCAAATAAAAAAGTATGGGGGACTAACACTATTTTTGATGACTGGTTTTCAGGTTATTTTAGCCCAGCTGTTGGTATGTTACTGAAAGCATTACTAATTTTAGATAATGCTCTAGGTCACTTAACTATACTTCGTTCATTGTGTGAGAATGTGAGCATGCAAATTCACCAAGATGTGGATAAAGCACTCTCTACCTATCAGCTTATGTGTGAAGATTTAAAGAAAGAGAATACCATTCAATTGACCCAATTTAATTAAATGGCAATTACAGCTTATTGTCATTATATCTGTGTAGGTTTTTTCTGTAGTGACAAAATTCAGTAATTTTAAATTATCTTTTCTCTTTTTTATAGCTATTATTTTGTAATAAGTTTAAATCACAAATATATTTTCTTTTGTTTTTCTGTTATATTAGTAATATATATATATATGTATAAACTCATTAAATATTTTTCATTGCAATATTTCTATTGGGCTAGAACCAACAACCATATTTTACATTTAATTGTAATATCAAATATGGGAATTTGAATACTAGAAATAGAATATTAATATTTTACTAAGGAACTAGCAAGGATTTCAAAAATAAAATTCAACAATGGACATCTTTATCATCTAATGATTTGCTGAAAAATGTAAAGCATATAAGATCACATTATCCTTATTATTTGTTGGTTACAAAAAATAATAATTTGACCTGACAGAATAAAATATTTTAAAGGCTCTGCCATTAATATATCAAAACCATTCAGAATTCTTTGAAAGATCTAACTATAGAAAGAATCCTGTATAATGATCCTTTAATAATAAATATTAGAAGAGATATAAATCAAGGAAATATAAACTCCCCCTAAGTATTATTACTATGAAAGAGAAGCAGTGCAGAATTCAGATTGAAGAGGAATTCTCTATATATGGTGAGGTCTTCCAGATGTTGTTTATAGATCAGATATGATTGATTCCATCAAACTCCGAAGTATTACAGAACCTTCTCAAAGAGACCTGTAATCACTCAACTGAGTTTGGCCTTTTCATATAGGAAAGACCATCAAAGGTGAAAAATGTCCATTTTCCAAGTTTTACATGTATTTGAATGGACATACTGCAGAGTTAGTCTAATGGTATGTATATTTGAGATAAATTCAGTTGGACATTGCATAGGGCCCAGAGCTGAAAAGTAGGAGGGCAGGCTGGATTGCTTTAGGTAATTTACAAAGAAGGCACTTATATTAATCCCAAATTTCCCATGATAGCAAAGGCTCATTTAAAAAATACAAATATTTAACCTATATATCAGTAGAGTAACAAGATCAGAATACCAATGTCTTCAAAAAACTAAAAATGAGTATCACACAGAGGGTAATGGGAAGGTCAAGATGGGTATGGAGAAGTGGCAATTATAACTATTGAAGAATTCCAAAGAAGAACAGGAATAAAGGAAGTCAGTAAAGAGTTATATGACAGGAAACTCTATGCAAGATGGATCTCATTATCTTTCCCTCCAAATCTCTTCTGACAAATCTCCATATTTCTGTTAAAATCTCCATCATTTTTCCAGGACCCCATGTTTATAATTTCCCATTATTGACCCTTCATTTATCCAATCAATTGCCAAATCTTGATATTTCTATGTCCATTATATCCATTATACTGAGGTGGAGCAGGTATCAGGGTACAATTTAATTTCTTTTATCTTTTGCTCACTCCAGGAAGATGGTCATGAACTTGGAGGAAAGAACTATTCAAATGATTTAAATTGCTCTTTTTCTCTCAAGTTTGTATAATTGACAAGACAACTGTATCACTCAAATCAAATAAATTGTAGTGAGCACCACAAGATGAACTTGTACTGAAGCTAAATTGTAAGATTAAGATAAAATAGATGAGAAATGAAAATAAAAAGCACATTTTGTTATTGAGTAACTCCATTTGGGGCCCTTTTTTCAAAGACTTGTAAAAAACGCTCACTTGGTTTTATTAAGGGGGGAAGAATTAGAGAGGAAGAATTAAGAGTTCTCTTCAGTTCTCAAAGAGTAGTTGTGTAGCTGAGCCATTATGCTTGTTCTTTGTAGTCCCTGAGAGATGAAATTGGAGGAATGAGTAGGATAGAGATAGGTAAGTTCATTATTAAAGAAAAAAAACAAAACAAAACCAAACCAAAAATTGAATGTGCTACCTCAAGAGATAGTAATTTTAATCTCTCACCTAAAGTTATTCAAGTAGTCACAGAGCAGCATCTCGGGTACAAATTGAATTGGATGAATCTGAGATTCTTTCCAATTTTGAGAATCTATGCTCTTACCAATTTAGCACTAGTTCTACTTTGAGTGTTACAAAGAGGTTCCAAATTGCTCTATCTAGAAGTTTCTGGAATATAAAGAAAATGAAAAGAGAAAGAGAAAGTCCAAGATTTAAGCTTTTAGGCTAATTTATGCAAATTCAAAGTTGGGCGTTGCTTGCCTGGATTCTCTAAGTCTCTTGGAAATGGATGGGCAGTTCCTGAATCCCTATATTTTAACTCTAAGCACTGATTTTCCTGTGTTTGGAGGCTGTACTGTAGTCAATACTTTCTTATTATTTTCTCCTAGGTGAAATGGAATCTACCTTTCCAGACTTTTTTTTTTTAGTGAAATAATTTCCAAACACATTTGAAAGTTTTCATCTTTAGTTAGATCTTAAGCTAGAGGACTGATGGATTTCTGGGAAGAAAAGAATTGGCCTCTCTTCCCATCCTCACTTCCAGAATGGTAGTCAACTCCTTGCTGCTTATCCTAATGCCAGCTGCCTTTTCACCTTAACAACAGCAAACTCTAAAACCAAGAAGGACTCAAGAGTGTGGTCAGAAATGCAGGGCATAGGGCAGCTAAAGAACATTCTCAGACAGTCCCCAAACAGGAAAATCACTCCAGTTATTACGTATTCTAGGAGAGCGAGGAGCGAGACCTCTGGCTAAATATTAGACAAAAATGTTCCGATGACATGGATAAATTGTTTAAACCCCCAATTCCTATGGTGACAGGTATTTACAGTATGGTTTCATCATTTGATTTTAAGTGAATTCCAGGAATATCAGACACACCCCAAATCAAGAATAAGCACTAAAATATTTTTTAAAATCAAGTTTAAGTGGATTTGGATTATTTACTATGACATTCAGCATTTCTGTTCTCTATTAGTGGGGATATTTAAAATTTAGCATTTGTGCTATTCTCCTCAGAGTCCTGAGAGTGAACATGGCTAAGGAGATCATCATCTGAGCAACTAAAGAAAAAGCTGATCTAGGATATTTAAAAAAGGACTGAGTGTGAAGGATACAACAATGGGACCCTACTCCCAGCAACTGATGCCATCTCCTTCTGGAGAGAGATAGGTAAGAGGTTACATCTCATAGGAAAAACCCTTGAGGCAAAATGAAAAAAGACAGATATAAAGTTACATTCATAAGTCTTTTGAAAGCAAGAGAAAAATGAGCTGGAGGTCAGAGAATAGAACCATGATACTTCAGAGGGAAACCAGCACCTATTGTCATGTTGCTTGCTCAAACCATGCCACCTTCAAAAGAAACCAAGAGTTCCTTCGTTGCATCCACAGAAGTTATATTTGTGAGTGGAAAAAATTGTGGGTGAAAGCCTTGCTTACCCATTGCTCAGTGCAATACAGTCCTTGCTCTACCTGGAGCTTTGGGAGTTGGTGCAGGGAACTACAAGAGTTTGGGACAGAAATGCATTTGCTGGGTTCCCTGGAGAAGTTATTAAGCTTCTACTATGTGTCAGACACTGTGCTAAGAATTTTATAAGTATCTCATTTGCTCCTCACAACAACCCTGAGAGATAGGTACTATTATTATGCCCATTTTACAGATGAGGAAACAGGAAAACAAAGATTCCCAGGCTTCACAGGGTCATGCAACTATTTTTTGAGGATTTTTTTTTACAGCACATTATATCAATATACACTAATGCAGCTAAGAACAGAATGTGTAAGATCTCTCTGTTGTTTGTAGTTTTAAAAACTTAGATTTGATTTGAAACATTCTTTGTTCAATGATCTATTACATTTTAATACCAAGTAAGTCACAAAACAGGGAGATGTATATACTCACCTAAGGTTTTCAGCCATGGAATTCCATTGACAGTGAAATTCTTGAAACTCACAGTTTCAAGTGTTTGAATCTGCATTTGAACTCGAGTCTTTCTGATTAATCTGTTTGATTTCTTTTCATCCTTCTTGTTAAAATTCTTTTAACAGTATTTACTTATAAGTCACCTTGGAGGAAAAACAATGGCTAAGGAATGGTTGGGAGAAACCATTGGGATAGAGGCTTAAGTTTTGAGATTTGATTAAGACAACTCCTGGACTAAGGTACTATCATAGATACTGCCTCTAAAGGGGCAAAGTGCTGGACTGATAAAGAAGCTGAGCTTGGCCAAATATCAGAGTGCCCCGTGGTGCTGAATTGTGCATACCATCTGTTGGGGGATGGGTGCCCCCTAGTGGCTATGAATGAGGGGGTTCAAAGAGAATTATAATTATTTTTTTTAATTGGGACTCTCCCTCCTCCATGCTTAGAAAAGGCTAGGTAAGTTTCTTTTGTGGATTCTTCCCTGTCTCCTTATAGAAATTTGTTTTGTTTTTGTGGTCCCTACTTGTAACCTCTTTTGAATAGAACTTATTTTGGGGGAATAAGAGTGGCCACTGAAGCCCTACCCTATTAAGCTTTCATTTCATTTTGGAAACTGAACCACAGCACAGATCTCAAGGTCACCCAGTCTCTCTGTTTCTTTTTACAACTTCTTTTATTCCTTATAAGCCTCTGGCTTTTTAAAAATTCTTGCTCTACTCTCACCACTCCTCTTGTCATGGCCCTGGAACCTGATCTAGGGGAAAAGGTTTCTGGGTTTAACAAGACCTTTTCTAGAGTTTCCCTGCAACCAAAGTATCCATACAACTGGGAACTTTTCCTGGAATGGGAGCTCAGGCACATTGAATACATCTTTGCTAGCAATGAGATCTTCAAGGATGCGTCTTTGGGATGCCCTTTGAGGGAGCTAGATTTAGGGGTCATTCCTTTGACTTTAGACATTTAATTCTCCTCTGCTCAATTATTAAATACTTCCATCAGAGAAGAAGAAAAAGTAAAATTCAAGATTATTCTTGTAAAGAGGAGGATTATCTAAAGGCAGTTGTGTGTTATGACTGGTTGAACAGATGCAATCTCTAGAAGAACCCAAGAATGTCAACAATATCTGAAAAGGAGTGGTGCCAAGGAATGGGTGACAGCCAATTGCTCTGAGTACCTGAGAGACATGAGGAGTTTGACTGATACCCAGTGGTGTGCCTTGTTTTTGGAGGCTCAGTACCCTCTCAAAGCATAAAACTTTCAATAGTGCACTCAGTTGTTCTAATTAACTTCAGAAACTTGGCAGGACCTCAATACACCTTACATATTTTGAGATTTCTCATACTCATATCCAATCTAGATTTATATTAGAACTCCTGGGGTCTGATCCAGTTTAACCTACAACTTCTGAAAGCTCTGGTTGCTTAGAGACTATGAATAATTAGAAAGGGCTCAAGCATCCTCACCTTTGGTTGCAACCAGCATGTTAATGAAAAAAAAAAAGAAAGAAAGAAAGAAAAAAGAACACAGTAGTTTTTGCTTTCTGGCTATCTGCCAGAAGCTTTATAAAGGGAAGAAATATTATTATGATTCTACATTTAACTAATCATTTGTAGTGGAAGTTTGAATAATTGAACTCAAGTCTATTTGTGCTATTTCTGTCTACATGATTGACCCCATTTAAAATTTTTGGGTCATACATGTTCTTTATGTGCTCTTTTATGTTGTGTGTAAATCATTCATTATGGTAACATGCTATACCCTAGTTAAATTCACTATGCATCTCTCCATTGTTTTTTGAGCCATCTTCTCTGAGATTATGATTTATGATTCAATATCATATGGAATTACTTGGAAAATAGTAATTAAAAGTTTTGAATTTAGGAAATTAGAATTCTTGAAAAAAGTGCAGATTTCTCAAATATTCTCTTCTAAGTTCTTAGTTCATTCGTTTTTCATTTATAGCACTTCAGATATATCTGCATCTCTATATATTTGTATACAAAAACATACGTATCTCTACACACATACACACATGTAAGATATATATGATTAATATATATCATGATTATAAAGTCAGCCTTTTATTCCATTCTACCATGATGTCTATACTAAGGCATAAATAAAAATACTCATAAATAATTAACTCAAAAACCTGTACATGCATTGCAAATCATAATGCCGTATTTTTCATTTCAAGATGAATACTTCATCTTTTGAATGACTATGAATTTCATTTAAGAGAAAACCTTGTGGTACTATGAATCTCAATGTAATTAACACAATGTTAATGGTGAGTTTCAAGAATTTCATTGTCAATAGAATTCCATGGCTGAAAACCTTAGGTGTCTCCCTGTTTTGTGACTTACTTGATATTAAAACTTAAACAGATCATTGAACAAAGAATCTTTCAAATCAAATTTAAGTTTTTAAAACTACAAACAACAGACACAGAGAGATATTACACATTCTGTTCTTAGCTACATTAGTGTATATGATATAATATGCTGTAAAAAATTACCTACAAAAACCTGTCTTTTTCCTTTTTTTATATTTTCTTTATAGATACATAGGCCATAAAGATTTTTTTTATCAAGTTTGGAAAATAAAGTAATGAGTCAATAATTGTTGCTATCTCTTAGTTGCCTTTTGTTGTTGTTGGTAAAAGTAATATCAGTTATCTTTTCTTTTTTTTTCTTTTTGCTGAGGCAATTGGGGTTAAGTGACTTGCCCAGAGTCACACAGCTAGAAAGTGTTAAGTGTTTGAGACCAAGATTTGAACTCAGGTCCTCCTGACTTCAGGGCTGATGCTCTATCTACTGCACCACTTAGCTGCCCTGTCAGTGATTTTTTCCTATTCTTTCACAATCTTTTACTTTTGGAAGTATATTGTAATATATCCTTAATGCCTTCAAAATGTGTCACTTTTGGTAGAGATTCTTCTGTATGTATTTAATCAGGTTTAGCTGCTCTAGTTCATCTTCCCAAGTTTTTATTGCCATGTAATCATATAGGCAAGAATTGTATAAGGGAGAGATCACTGAACTTGGAGTCAGGGAGAAGCCTGAGGTGGATTCCAGCCTCCAAAATGTATTATCTGGGAAGAACACAAACAATTCAATAATTTCTTAGAGATTTGGTTTTCTCATCTATAAGTTAGGGATAATGCAATTACCTACTTCAGGGTTGCTATGAAAATCAAATGAGAAAACATGGCAAGTGCTTTGTAAATCTTAAGGCACTCAATGAAATAAATGCCAGTTGCCATCATTATCATCATCACCACCACCATCATCATCATCATCATCATCATCATCATCATCATCATCATCATCATCAGTTAGTGAGGTAGTGGATTTTAAGTGTGCTGGTTTTGGTGTCATTGCTAATGAAAATCGGTTACTATAAAATGCCAGCAGATACACTCCATTCCATATGGGTTTGCTGTTGTTTCATGAGCAAATGATCTCTAAGTGACTTGGTTTACTTGGCCTTCATACCAGGTTTATTTTCACTGCAACTGCTTTTCACAGTTTTGTGGTCATAATCTTCCATCCATCTCTTCAACAGTTTTGTAAATGAGAACATTTCACTTGGCTACAAGGTCTCTCTTCTTGTCAAATCTAAAAAGTACTTGCTGGCAAAGAAACTTTTTGAGTACTTTTATTCAAGCTGTGGCAATTTGTTTGCATAGGTAAAACATTTGTAAGAAATTGCAGGGCAGAGATGATGCCTTTACTTTTGTCCATTTCCCTTTTTTTTTAATTGACAACTTCTTTGACAAGGTGGGACTAATGTAATCAAGCACAGTTGTTCTACTTTGCTCTTTATGCTTTCTCTATGTTTGCTAAGAGGTCAATTGATGTTGACTTTTGCTCTCACCAACTGACTCCATTGTACACAGAGAACTGATTATAAAGTGACTTGTGTCAGTAAATAATCACTTTCTGTCCATTAAGATAGAGTCTACTACCACATTATAAAAGAAAACAGTTTGAAAAATTGGAAAACAATGATAATGATAATGATAATGTATTGACCAGTCAAGATTCTAGAAGACCAAAGATGAAGCATCCCTTATTTTGGTAGAGGGATGATAGACCGGAGATCTCAAATGAAAAAGACTTTGTCACATGTGGTCAATCTCTGGGTTTGTTTTATTTGTTTATTCCAATGGAAGGATATATATATTCCTTCCTTCCTTCCTTCCTTCTTCCCCCTTTCTTTTTGCAACAAAGCTATTATGGTATTATATTTTGCATGACCACATATGTGATGGATATTATATTGCTTGCCTAATCAATGGGTGGGTGAGGGGATGAAAGGAGAGACTTTGAAACTCAAAATTAAAAAACAAATATTAAAAACCATAATACTTCAAAAAAATTCATATAAATGGGTAAGGAAGATTAATGATTCAATATAATATTATAAATAGAAATGTTCATGTTTGCATATGCTTAATAATAATAAAAAGTCAAATTTTAAAGGCAAGTCAATTTCATTTTGAGGATGATGTTAATAAATGCTTGTCACATTCATTTTTTTCTTGAAAAATATTCTTGATGTACAGACAAATATAAGGCTTATAAGTATTTTGTAAGAATATGGTCTGTTTCATTCATTGACTATACTTTTGTGTTTTTTTTCTTTTTTAATAATAATAGCTTTTATTTTTCAAAATATATGCAAAGATAGTTTTCAACATTCATCTGGAAAAACCTTGTGTTTCAAATTTTTCTCCCTCCCTACTTCCCCTCTTTGTTAGATAATAAGCAATCCATTATAAGCTAAATATGTACAATTCTTCTAAATATATTTTCACATTTATCATATTATACAAGAAAAATCAGATCAAAAAGGGAAAAAAATGAGAAAGAATAAACAAACAACAAAACAACAAAAACAAAAAGGTGAAACTATTTTGTGATCCACATTCAGTCCCCATAGTCCTCTCTCTAGATGCAGATGACTGTCTCCATCACAATTCTATTGGAATTGGCTTAAGTAACCTCATTGTTGAATAGAGCCAGGACCATACTTTTCAACACAGATTTGCCAAAAGAAGCACCAATTTAGTTTGGATAGTCTAATAATGTTTTTCATAGAATTTCTCTACTTTATCTTTTACAAAAGATGTTGCTACATAAATCATATTTACCTCAGGTTAGAATGTTTCTGTGATTTCTGAAAAGTGAGATGACCAGATATTTCCTGAAATTATGTTTATGCCTTTGTGTGCATGATGAAAACAAGTCCTATATTTGTGTCTTGGAAAAGAACCTATGAGCCATTTAGTTGAAACATTTTTGTTTTCTGACTTTATTTTTTTAATGAGAATGTTAATTTCAACATGTTTTAGTTTTCTGATTGAGTAGCAAGTTGTTTATTGGAGAAGATAAACTGATTCAGGCACGGGTTTTTTTTTTTTGTGTGTGTGTCTTTATATCTCCATTTCCTATCATAAAGCCCTTTGCTCAGTAGTTGCTTAATAAACATTAGTGCAATAGAAGTTGAACAAAGATTGCCAATCAAGTAAATTATTTTTGAGTGGTTTAAAAGACTGATTCTTTCCATTCTTTTCTGTCATTCTACCTCTGTAGGTGGAACTGGGTACAAGATTGAAGATCATTTAGTATTCTTTTTAATAAGTTACTATGGCCAGAAAGTCATCATCTAAGGAACAACCATTTTTTTAATAAACCTTCCCACCAAAGGGCTATAAAACTATTTGATTCAGCAGTCTCACTACTGGTTTCATTTCCCAAGGAAATCATAAAAAGAGATAAAGGACCCACATGTGCAAAAATGCTTGTAGCATCCCTTCTTGTAGTGGCAAAGAATTGGAAATTGAATATATGTCTATCAGTTGGGGACTGACTGAATAAGTTATGGCATGTGGATGTAATAGAATATTATTGTTCCATAAGAAATTATGAGCAGGAGGATTTCAGAAAAGCCTGGAAAGACTTACATAAACTGATGCTGCATGAAATGTGCAGAACTTCTGGTTCTATGTGTGCTAAGAACACAGCAACAATGGGGATTGATCAACTATGACAGACTTAGCTTTTCTCAGCAATATAATGATGCAAGACAATCCCAATAGACTTGGGATGGAATATGTCATCCATATCCAGAGAAAGAACTATGGAGATTGAATGTAGATCAAAACATCCTATTTTTACCTTTTTTTTCTTGTGGTTTTCTCCTTTTTGTTGTGATTTTTCTTTCATCATGACTAATATGGGAATATTTAAAAATATTGTGCTTGTATATCAGATTTCTTGCTGTCTTGGAGAGGGGGGAGAAAAATTTGGAACTAAAATTTTTATATGTAATTGGAAAAGTGAAAAAAAAGAAAAAAAAAAGCTTTTCTACACTTAGCTTGTTTGGTGTTCATGTAGAAGATAAGATGTTTTTCTGGGGTTATACCCCAAACTTTTTCAGCTTATTAGAATATGCATTCTACTGGCATAACCTTTAACTTCAGCACTCCTTCTGGAATACTTCCTCAAATGGCATTTGTATCACAGGTTGGCAACCTTCTACTCAACAGTCCTAGGATACTCTGTGCATCTGTACTCCTCAAACTATGCCTCATGATCCCTTTCCAGTGATATCCCTTTTAAAAGTCATTTTACAATTAGTTCAAAGCAATGGCAATTACTAAAATGTCACAATAGAAGACTAGCCATAAAATATTGCCCCATAATTCTGGGAGATATTTCCCACAAATATGGGTTCTCCAGGAAGAACTGGCACAAACTAAGATGATAATGAATTACAAATGTAGAAAACAATGTAGCCAAATCACCCATTCTCCTTGGAATATCCTCATGATGTTCCAGTCTGAGTCTATCACCTTTTTGGGTGGATGCTAAAGTGAATCAGGGATCTCAAGGTTCATTTTTCTTCCCAACTCAATTCTTGATAGCTCTCCCGAGTTGATTCTCTTCTTCCCACTTCAAATTGTTCTACTTGACTCCCTCTCTATCAATGGTCTGGAGAGTGTTTAACTCTGCTCCCTACTACATCTAGTAGTCTCCTACTAAATGAGAAGTTTTGTTTCCGTGGTTTATTGGACCTGAATTCCTGCTGCTCTCTGATATAGATTCAAGAGTCACCTTCCACCAAGCTGCCCAGAATGCCCGACTCCAGGGTTTAGCAAGATAGCTTTATAAAAGCTGAGATATGGGCAATTATCTGTTTGCCAATGGCAAGATGTGCTTCTAATTCTTTCAGAAAGAACTTCACACTTAGTAAATGAGTTGCAGGGTTTTAGCACTTTGTCATACATTAAAATACCTCATCATTACTTGCCCCCTTTGTTCTGTTTTTACTACATGTCCATCTTTATATTTAGTTTAACATCTTTGATTACATCTTGAGAGCAGAATAATTAGTTGATCTGGGAATTCTGCCTCCCTCAGAAATTAGAGTCACTTCACTTTTGTGCCACAGTGAGATTTGGAGGAGGACTTTCAAGGAATATGATTAATGTGAGAGATCCAAAATGACAGGTAAACTGGACAAAGCAACAGAAAACCCAAGTGGAGTAACCATATAAATGATCTTCAATTTTATTTGTATGTTGTTTTTTTTTTTTAATGTGCTTTGATGAACTATGTACCTAATACAGGCAGAAGCCTAGAGTTGACCAAATATGAACACTGTCAAGTATAATAAAATATCAACTTTGTCAACAATAAAATATCTATCAACTTTAGAATGAAAGTTCATTCAAACTTGAAATATATATTAACATCATTGATGTTTATATGCAATCTCTATCAAATCTCATTAATAAATTTTTTTTTGTTTTCTTTACAGTTATTGCAACAGACATTGCTTATTAATCAGCACCATTCCAACTTTTGTATCAAGGTTGTACTAGTGATAGAAACTTAATTCTTTACTTAAATAAAGATGCTTTCTTCCCCCCACCAAAAAAAAAAAAAAAAAACAATTCAAATTACTCAAGAATCCTAGAAACTGGGCATAATAACAATACAAAGCAAGTATTGATTAAAACAAAAAAGGGCTTTTTTTCTTAACAGTATTAATTCTTACCAACTCCAGTAGTTATTGATTCTGCATCAATGTCGTTAGCTCGTTTCTTTGCCACTTCAGCTAGCGCCAATTCACCCTTATCTATTGCAAAGTAATGGATGTCCTTTAGGAATAAAGCAAAATAAAAGATTAATTTAAAATGAATCTTGAGTAGATAACAAAAGAGATTTGAAAAGGAAAAAAAAAACTTGTTTAGGCTATAGAATAGAAGGATGGATGATTGTATTGTTATATTTTTCCCTCAATTTTCTTTTTCAGTGCATTTTTTTTGCTCAACTATAGTCATCAGATATATTAATTAGAGAAAAACAGTTATATTTTTTAATGAACAGTAACAACAAAAAGTCTTTATTAAACACTTACTATAAGCCAAGTGCCATTCTAAGGACTGGAGATATAAATACAAAATCTACTTAAAATTAGTTCTTTTTTTTTTTTAATAGTTTTTATTTACCAGATACATGCATGGGTAATATTAGAAAAAAAACCCAACAGTTATTTTAATAATTTATTTCAGACTTCTGGGGGGAAGGAATAAACTCTTAATCAAATATTTTCAATATATATGTTTATCAAGAAATCAAATACTTAAATGGACTGGTTTCTTTGGGATATTATTATCAACTGAAAATGATTTTTTGATGGAATGGTATATGATATTAAATGATAAAACTGAAAAGTTGGAAGGAATCTTCATGGTTATCTAGTTTATCCTCATATTTAATTTATATCATCTCTGGTGTGTGTTTAGTCAGCCTCTAACTTGAACATTTCCAGTGTCAGGGAACCCATTCTTTAAATAGTCATTCTGTTCCTTTGTTGGAAAGGTCTAATTATTGGAAATCATATTTTTCTGGCTTCTATATCCATTAATCTAGACATTCATTTCTGATATCTATCAAAAGGTGATCTGGGGACATGGGGACAGAATAAAATGTATATATAAATATATAAATATATATATATATCTGGGGACACACACACACACAAAAAAAAAATTAGTCAAGCTGACTAATAACCACTCTCCCTGTAAAGACTTTTCCCCCATCACTGATACTCTACCTGGATTTACTTCTCAAAGTTTAGCATACTCCCATTCTCTGATGCTTTTTTTCCCATCTAAGTGATTTTTGAAATTCCAGCTACCAAAGTACAAACCTCATTCCCCACCCCACATGTGACTTCTATCCCTCCTCAACAACCATGTCCCATTCCACCTGTATTTACCCCTTCCACTTTCCTGGCATTTCTGGAATGCCTGTCTGGAATGAGTGTCTTTTATCATAAAACCTTCCTTTTGTTACTCTTCCCATCTTTTGGTACACCCTGAGATCTGACTCTGTCATGTTGCATCTATGGCCACTCTTTCTAGTGCTAGTTGCTCTTCCATTCATATTGCCACTTGTTGTGGCAGTAGAGCTTTTTGCTCTCCACTTTTACTTCCAAACTCTAGCTTTACAGTCACTACTCTATCAACTGTCTTCCTTTGCAGTTCAGGCTATTTGAATTTATACTGGCCCCTCTCATCTATCAACCCTCAGGACATTTCCTTTCTTCCTCAATGAATTTAGTATCTAGCTCAAGACAAACTTTTTTCACTTGCAACCCTTTTTCAACTAATGAAAGCAAAAAAAAAAAAGCAGACAGAAAAGAAGAAATTAGGAGTAGATTGAAGGAAAAAAAGCCATCTTGAAGATGAAAAATGGGTTAATATCTTCCAAGGAAAGTAAAAGTGAAACAATACAAGAAAATACATAAGACCCCTTGAGATGCAATGCCACCACTTTAAGAACCTCAAGAATGGTCCAGAACAACAATCAAAGAATTAAATTAAATATTGATTAAATAAGGATAGAAATTAGAGCTCATAAGGAAATCAATATATAATGTAAAAATGAGGTCAAAATCACTCCATCCCACTGAGCTCTAATGCATTCTCAGGTGAGAACACATAAGAATCAAATCAATCAAATTAGAGCTATGAATAAATCAGAGACTTTAAACTAGGTAGGAAAAGTTAGTGGATGAAGTAGAAGTACTCCATATTGGATGAGAAAACCTAGCTCTTTCTAGAGCTTGTCAATCCAGGAAGCTGCTTAGGAATCTTAGAGGTTCAAGTTGAGGAAAGGAGATTGTGCTTTAGCTATGGGAAGCATTCCACTGGTGATTGTAGGTAGAACGGAAAGGTACAGAGCTTAGGCCTTGGTCTTGATCTCAGTTTCTTCATGCTCCTCCTCTTTTCCTATTTTCCCCTTCATATTTTGATCAGAACTCTAGAGGGGTGAAGGGTTTCCCATCTTTCCACTAAATCCTAGCAGTATTCCCAGATCAACATATAATAGCGTCAGCAGAAGCCGAAAAGAAACTGGATAAAGATTCCAGACTATAAAGAACCTTGAAGAAAAACTGAACCAAACCTAAGGCAAGCATCTTTAGACTTCTAGCAAAAGGAGTTCTAGATGATTTGAGTTATCCCTTTGTCACATGTCTTTCTAGATGGCTTCTTCCAGACAACTTTGTAGAAACACTGACAATTAGAGGTAAAAGAGAAATTTGAAAGTTAAAAGACTAGGGAATCAATGAATAAAACTAGCAGGTCATTTCTAAACTGTCTAATGATGTTTTTTTTTTTAATATTAGCTAGTCTGAGCAAATTACCAAAATAAAAAAAAATTAATAAGGTGAACTTATAATAGAGAGGGGGAAATTAAAAGAATTATTGGACATTCATATGTTTGTATGTATATATACATATATATAAATAGATGAATATCAACAAAAACATGAAATTCCCAAAGTCACAAAACAAGAAATACAGAATTTAATTCAACATCAGAAAAGAAAATATAACAAACTATGAATGAATTACCAAAGGGGAAAAAATCTCTGTGCTGGATGGATTTACAAGTAAATTAACATGACATATATGAAGGACAATTAATAGTTAAGGTACGACTTTAAAAAAAAATAGAGACAAAAGGCAGGCTACAAAAACCTTATTTATACAAAACTTAATAGTGAACATTTATAGAATACCTACTATATGACAGGCACTGGATTACATGCTTTACAAATATTATTTCATTTGATCCTCAGAACAACAAGTGCTATTATTGTCCCCATTTTTCAGAAAAAGAAACTAAAGCAAATAGACATTAAATGGCTTAACAGATACACATTCTAGTGCACATCTGAAGCTAGATTTGAACTCATCTTCCTGACTTCAAGCCTAGCATATATGTCACTGTATCACCTAGTAGCCATATTGTAATTTGATTTTGCTATTCAAACCAGGGAGAGACAAAGATGATACACACACACACACACACACACACACACGTATTGAAAACATTCACTAATGAATAATGATTTAAAATTTGAACAAAATACGACAAACTCTTTTGAGTAAAGAGACAAGAGCAATATTCTTAAAAAGATAATTTGCTGTGCTCAAGTTGGATTTATATAGAGGAATAATATAATAGAAATTTTGTATGCATTGAAATAGAGTGGTCAAAGAGTCAGAGAATTTGAATGTTGGAAAGACTCAAAACTTGTGTAAACAAACAAATGTCGTGTGTGTGTTTCCCAAGTAAAACAGATTATTGAATTGTCCATGTCTATATTCACATCCATATGGACATGGCCATATCCACCTCTGTTAGAAAGTAGATAGCAGATCAGAATTCCTAAGTTTTTCAAAATTGTTTGTTTTTGTAACATTATTGATATTGTATGAATTTTTCTCCTGCTTCTGTTTATTTCATTCTTCATTAGTTCACACAAGACTTCCCAAGTTTCTTTGACATTTCATTTCTTACAGCCCAACAACATTTCCATCACATTAGTGTACCATATACCATAACTTGTTCAGTTATTTTTCAATTGAAGGGCACCCATTCAATTATATTTCTTTGCCACTGCACACAAAAGAGTTTCTATAAATATATTTCTACATTGTTAAGAGTTTGTTTTGCTTCATACTAATTACCCTCTTTTAAATCTATTCTCTTTCTTTATTCTCCACTTCCTTCTCCCCTTTCCTATCCAAATCTGAGTATCTTTAGTCAGTTCATATGGGAGAAAAGTTCAAGTGTCATTCACTCTCCCCCTGACCCCACACCATACTCAGATAGCACTCCTTTCTCTTGATTTACATAGATTTTTATTCTCACAGGGTAGAGCTGAGCTGTCTCTGCTACTACACCTTCATTTCTGAACACTTGCTTTCCTCCACACTGAGTCATTCCTTCTAACAAAGAATTTAAAAGGGTTTTTAAAAAGGCAGCTCAGCAAAACTAAGCAATGACCCCCCCAAATCTGACAAATCTGAAAATACAGTAACAACTATGATCCTCCATCTCTATACATAACAGAGAAATTTATCAACTCTTCTCCAGACCCAGTCTTGATCTTTACAATTGCCCAACATTCAATTTTGTTGTTCTTTCCATTTACACTGTTTTCAGCGTTGGGTATTTTATTGTCTTGGTTCAGCTTATTTCACTTATCAATTCATCGAAGTCTTCTCATGTTTCTCTGGATTCCTAATTTGTATAGTATTTCCCCAGCTAATGAGCAACTGCTTTGCTTCTAATTCTTTGTTGTCACAAAAAGTGCTACTATGAATACTATTAGTGCTACTATGAGGTGTATATTAGACTTTTCTGTTGTTCCATGGCAAGAAAAGAGTGATATCTAACCATAACCTATCAGAAACCATGATAGTAGGGTCCATTACATGGCTGGAAAGACCCTTCAGCTTTTTTAAAAAAAGATAATGAAACTGTCCCTGGCATTTGATTGGTTCAGAAGACTTAGACTTGAGTCTCTGACATAACTTTCCAATTATTAAAGGTTTGAAAGCCTAACACATAAATGGTTTGGGATCTTCAAGCTTGATAAATTTTCCATTATTCTGTGAATCAATATACCTAATTGATAGCAGTATCATGGCTTTAAAAACCAAGTAAGAATTACTATTTAAAAATTTGATAGGAGGCATTTATAAATCCATTTTGAGCAGGGATTCCCCTCCTCCCCCAAGTAGTTCTTTTATAAGTAGCTTTTTTAAGGCTAGATTTTAAAGCTAGCTGTTAATCCTGTACTTTATATTTTTGTAGGTTTTTAATTACATTTTATCTATAATTTGTATATTTTTTAAAATGCAGTTTTGTTAGCATATAATTATTTATAGTATATTTTAAAATTATTTTTATTTTTTCTATGTTTTTATAATTTAAATTTAAATTTTATTTTGCTAATTTGATTTTATTCCTTTTTCTTTTTTACCAGACTTCTCTTTATTTAAAAGAGAAGGTCCCATTGACCTGCCTTATCCAAAGATTGTTTTAATTTACTTAAATTGTTACTTTATATCTATTTATTTATTTCCCTTAGTGTTACCTGCTGAATTAAGCAAATTGTACAAATCTTTAATTCCTGTCTGGGTCCATTACAAATATGTTACATAATCTCAATTGAGTCCTCACTGAAGCAAGATGATCCTTTTTTACACTAAATTGTTCTTTACTTCATGCATTATAGTAGCTTCTCCAAACATTCATTCTGATTTTTTCCCACTTTTCCTCTTATTCCTTCATTTTTATATGAGTTTTGCCTCATATATCACTGAAAAAAATTGAGTTTATTCATTGAAACCCCCTACTTATTGTCTTCTATTTAAAATAACTTAGATGCTTTCTTTCATGATCATCATTGTCTTATATCAAGAGGTGGCCCTTCTTGCCAAGGCAAACCTCTCTATATGCACTAAAGATATTTCATCCTAGCTCTTAGCACAGTACCTGGTACATATTAGGTATTAAATATTAAACAGTTATTGATCAATTGATTGTTTTCCAGCAGAAAGCTTCCTCTGTCATCCCTTCTTTCTTACAAATCTTCAATCTTTATCTACTATCCATTTCCAAGCTGCCCACAAACATGACTATATATATTCTTTATCCCTTTAAAATCTTCTATCTCTACTAGCCATTCTCTTATCCCTCTCCTACCTTTCATAACTATTAACTTTTTGAGAAAGCTTTCCACAACTGGAACTTCCATTTCCTTTCTTTTCATCTTCTTAACTCTCTACAGTATGGCTTATAACCTCATATTTAACTGAAATATATACCTCCAAAGTTACCAGTGAGCTCTTAATTGCCAACTCCAATGGTATTTTCTCAATCTTATTCCTTTTGTGACCTCTCTGTAGCCTTTGCCACTATAAATTATTTTCTTTCTCCTTTGGTTCTTTTTTCACTTAATTTTTAATACATTGCTTTTTCCTGCCTCTTTTTTCTAACTTTCTGACCACTTTTTTCTCAGTCCTCTTTAATTGGTCATATCTGCTAACTATGGGTATCTCCCAAGCTTCTGTACTGATCCTTTTGCTCTTATCCCTCTATATTATTTCATTTGATGATCTAATTAGTTCCCAAGGATTCAATGATCATCTGTATAAAGATGATATTTAAATCTATTTTTCTGGCTCTAATCTCTCTGAACTCTAGTTTAACATTTCCAACTGATTCTTGGACATTTTGAATTGGATATTCTGTAGACAATTTAAACTCAATATTTCCAAAATTGAACTAATTATCTTTCCTCCAAAACCCTCCCTTTTTCCAAATGTCTTTATTGTTGAAGGTTTATTTTATATCCTGCAACTCTGCAAAAGTTGTTAATTGTTTTAATTCATTTTTAGTTGACTATCTAAGGTTTTCTAAGTAGAGCAAAATATTATCTGCAAAAGTGATAGTTTTGTTTCCTTACTGCCTATTTTTATTTCTTCAATTTCTTTTTCTTATCTTATTACTATAGCTAGTTTTTTTTAGTACAATACTGAATAATAGTGGTGATAATGTACACTGTTACTATACCTTGATCTTATTAGGAAGCCTTCAACTTTATTCCTATGACAGCAAATGCATTTGCTCTTGGCTTTAGATATATATTATCATTTTTAAGAATCATGCCCAAAGAGCTATAAAAACATGTGTACTCTTTGTTCCAGCAGTGTCAGTATTAGATCTTTATCCCACAGAGATCATAAAAAAAGGAAAAGTACCCACATGTTTAAAAGTGTTTGTGACAGCACTTTTTGTAATGGCAAGGAATTGGAAATTGAATGGATGCCCATCAATTGGAGAATGGCTGAATGTAATGGAATATTATTGTTCTATAAGAAATGATGAGCAGGCTGATTTCATAAAAACATGAAAAGACTTACATGAATTGATGCTGAGTGAAGTGAGTAGAACAAGGAGAACATTGTACACAGAAACAGCAAGATTATATAATGATCAGTTGTGATGGACCTGCTCTTTTTGACAGCATGGTGATTCCAGGCAGTTCCAATAGATTTGAGATGGAAAATGCCATCCACTAACAAAAGAACTATGGAGACCAAATGTGGATTGAAACATAGTATTTTCATCTTTTTTATTTGTTTTCTTTCTCTTGGCTTTTCCAGCTTTGATCTGATTTTTTTTTTGTACAACATGACAAATGTGTAAATATGTTTAAAAGGATTGCTCATCTATTAATATATATTAGATTGCTTGTTGTTTGGGTGAGGGGGAGGTAAGGGAATGAGGGAGAAAAGTTTGGGACACAAAGTCTTACAAAAATTAATGTTGAAAACTACATATACTTGGAAAAATAAAATACTATTTAGAAAAATAAATAATGGCTTCATTGATTCCGATGCTTCCTAGTGTAGTTTTTTAAAAATTATTTTTATAGAAATGAGTGTTGTATTTTGTCAAGCCTTTTCTGCATCTATTGATATAATCATACATTTTTTGTTGTTTTTATTGTGGATATAGCCAATTATGCTTATAGTTTTCCTTCTTGCTATAAAGCCTTACATTCTTGTTATAAATCCCACCTGGTCATAGTGTATGATCTTTGCTGTATATTGCTGTAATCTCCTTGTTCATACTCAATTTAAAATTTTTGCATCCATATTCATTAAGGAAATTGGTTTGTAGTTTTATTCTCTGTCACTCTCAGTTCTCAAAGCTATGTTACTCTATTTTCTGGTTTGATGCTCCCCTGACCACTCTGGGTGCTGGCTTCCCTTGGGAACACATATATTTGCCCTCTCCTTTCCAGAAATGGGATGTCTGTTCCCTTCTCAGAGAAAGTGGTTTCCTAATGAGCAGAAACACAAAAGAAACCTAAGGCTACTAACTCTTTTAATAGATGTATATTTCTTTTCCCATGGGAATGTTCTTTAGTTGTACCCTTAGTTTCCCCCTTATTGGGCAATACCTCACTTCTTTTTGTCTGTTTTCCCCCTTTTTTACATAAGAATTTGGGAGGGGTATATCACATATACTTCTTTATTGGAGGGTCAGGTACTTAGTTGGGTTCATGGAATATTTGTCTTCTACTTTCCCTTCTCCTAATTCTTAAAATAACCTTTAAAATTATTATTTAAAAATTTAGTGTTTTTAGTGTATTAGGTCCTTTTTGAGGGCCTTTCTCCATCTCCACCTCGCTCTCCTTTCTCCCCTTCTTTTCCTCCCTTCTCTCTTCCTTCTGTCTCTCCTTTTTTTGTGATAATTGTACAAATTTACCTTTATCATATTTCTCTTGAGAATGTTTTTTTTTAAATAAGCCCAATATTCTGTTCACCTTTCCCTCTCCCCTTAAATATTTTATTTCAGGTTTATTGCATGAAACTTACTCCTAATTTGTTTTGTTAATAGTTTTATTTCTCTTTGGAGCCACTTTAGAATTCTTGAAGTTGATCCATAATCTCTCAGAAATCATCAGGATTCTCACTTTCATCAAATAATATTAGTCCATTTTCTCTATATTACAATATTTGTTCCATTGTCATTGATTTCTCTAATTGAGTTTACTATTCCTTCTGTTTCTGTAATATTCCATATTAATTTATCAGCTTGTGACTTAGGTTTTTATTTAAGCTTTCTGTATTGACTTTTAGATCTTTTAGCTCTTCATAAGGAACCAACTCACTCTTTGGTTTCTCCTCTTCCCACAGATTTGTAATCTCTAACACTGTATTTTTGGCAAGTCTTAATCTCTTCATAGACCAGGATATAAGAGTCTTCTGGTCCAGGGTTCTTCTACTGAGTAACCTCTAAATAGACTCAAAAAGCATTTATTAATATGTATTAAGCACTTACAAAGTGCCAGGCATTGTGCTGTATATCAGGAATTCAAGTATTAAAAATGTATTACTTTCTATCTGCAGCTGTGTTTGGTTTAAATTCCACAGAACAAAATGTTTTTCCTAAGATAAGTGGATTACTTCTTTAAACATTTTTTTTTATTATTTTAATTTTTTTGATTATTCACATAATTTATTTCTATATGTTCCCCTTATTTTTTCTTTTTTCCCCTTCTCAAAGTATTTTATTTCTCCAAATACATGTAAAGATAATTCTCAGCATTCATTTTTGTAAGATTTTGTGTTCCAAATTTGTTCCCCTCTTTTCTTTACTGCCTCTCTTCCCAAGACAGCAAGCAATCTGATATAGGATAAACATTTGCAATCCTTTTAAATATATTTCCATATTTGAAATGTAGAAGAAAAATCAGACCAAAAGGGGAAAATCACAAGAAAGAAATTAGGAATCAAATTATAACACTTTCTGGTGTTAATGAGGTTTTTGCCTTGTAGGGGCATTGTATTTTTTTGTTTTGTGAATTAACCCATAACTCCTTTATATTTGGTACAAATTTTCCTTCTTTTGAAGTTCTGGAAGTAGGGAAGTTTTCAGGAAACAACTATTTGACCATGATTCTCGTAATCATATCTGAAAATTCTTTCAGGACCTAGTTCTTCTGGCCTGGATGACTTTCATTAAGGATGCTAGATTCTCTCATACTGATTTTACTTACTTTGGGTAATAACTACCTATTAGCTATTTTTTCTATCTTTTTCAGTCTAAAGGTCATTCTCCTCAGCAGAAATATAAGAATCTAGATTGGGCAGTCCAGTATTCTCTCTCTTGTCAGTCATCATCATCCCATCTACTAAAAGAAATTATCTTTTCCTTTACTTGGTTTTCCTCTAAACAACACAAAATCACAACCCCAATCCTCCTTTTTTTTTGTTCATTACTATTCTTACAATACGAACTCACATTGTAGAATGTTAAAGTCCATAATATCCTGCCTATCTAGACATCTAGGAGAGCACAGAGCTTGGAATCAGGAAGAATCAACTTCCTGAGTTCCAATCTGGTCTCAAATCTACATATGTGATCGTGGGCAAGTCATTTAACTCTGCCTCAGTTCCTCGTTAGTAAAATGAGTTAAGGAAATGGCAAAATACTTTCATATCTCTGTCAAGAAAATCCCTAGTAGAGTCATAAAGAGTCAAGACTGAAAAACATCTAAACAACAACATTCCTACCTATTCATTTTGTAGAATATTCATTGGCTTTTCAGTTACCCACGGTTTGCTTCCTGTTAGAAATCTCTTCATTTACATTGTTGAAATCCCCCTGCCTATTGTTCATTTGGTTGTTTGTTTCAGTCTTCATCAGTTCATAAAAATCTTCCTATGTTTCCCTCAGTTTCTTATATTTGTTATTTTTGTGTATAACAATATACTATTTCATTCATTAACCAGAGTTTTTTCAGCCATTCTCTCCCATTTTCTTTTTTAGTTTTTTTTTTTTTTTTGCTAGCATGAAGTATGTTATTATGAATATTTTGGTGTATATTGATTGAACATTTTGTTTCTGTCTTTGGCAGCCTTGTGGTACACGCTCAATATCAGGATCATTGTGTCAAAGTAAATATACGTATCATTAATTGTTTCTTTAAAAGTAATTTTCAAAATTCATACTTTCATAATTTAAAAGAATCTTAGGTCTTTTCATAGTTATTTGATAAATATGACAAGTTAGAAGTTTCATTTAAAATACTACTTACTACAAAATTGTTGAATAAGTAGCCTTCAATGTATATTGTTATCCAAGAGATATTAATTTGGACTATATATTTGGTATAAAGTATCTTAGGATTCCCTATGGTAGGTAGTAAAATGAAAGCTTTTTTTTCAAGGTATGAAATATGAGTGAGCTGAATTAAAATTTTTACATTACTAGTTTCAGGTGAACTAGAATTTCAAACTTTTCCATATAATTTATATGTCCTCAATTAAATCAAATAGTACAAGAATTTATTTACTTTGGCACATAGGCACACATTATTCCTAACTTCCTCCTTTGCTTAATGCAAAGAACATAATACAATATAATAATTAGAAATTTAAATTAAGTAATTTAAATTACTTATATATACTGTTATATAGTACTGAATGGTCTTGTCATAGGACATCAATATGATACAGCAGGGAATTATATCAATTGTACTCAGAATAAGTGCTACTGGATTTGGTTGGAATCAGAAAGATTTAAATTATACCATTAGATCAGTTGCAGTAGTCAAAATGGTTCCATTTCATTCTGTTTAAAGAAGTCCAAATGTAGAAGATATTTAGAAGAATTCAAAAATTGGAGAGTTATTATATAAGTACACACATTTTTTCTATACATTTAGAATTAAAACAAAGAATATTCCACTGATATTTAAAATCACATTACTAACGTTTGTGGTGAGTAGTTAGTCTATTTCTTAAGATGAATGATGCAAAACTCTTATTAATATAAAAAAGAGCTAGGGAAGCAGTTCTGCACTTTCTTGCTCAGCAATCAAGTACCTAGGAGCGGCAGATGTAAGGCACCCTACTCAAATCATGCCAGGGGAAGGCACAGATGGCTGAACAACAGCAGCAGTGGGCCTTTCTACAGCACTATCAGAAAGCACAGATGGCCTTCCAATAGGCATTATGCCAGTGGTTAAGTAACCTGAGGCTGCCAGAAGGAGAGTTGTCCAAGAGGCAGACCCACCCTCCTGCCATCCAACACAAGTCCAGAGGGGGTGATCCATTCAGTGTACCAAGGATATGGCATTCTCAGTGACTAGAGCTTGGTGCCACATTTAATATTTTATTCAGATGGAGTGAGTAGGGTATTACCTGTATTTTCAAAAGCATAGAACACTGACTGGAAATAGTTAAAATTAACAAGTTAATTAACAATTAATTTTTTAAAAGTCTCAAATCATTTAAATGGCACAATGCCTTGAAGTTCTACCTATAATTTACACAAGTGCTTCTCTCCTTGGAAAATATAACACCTTGAGACAATGAATGAACTTTTTACTTCCTTACACTTACATGCATTAAAATTTGATTCTAATGCTAATTTAGAGGTTGTGTGGTTTTTTATTACAAATCTACTCATTATCTCCAGTAACATAGTTTATAGATAAGACTATAGATGTGAAGAGGAAACTAAAAATGAATAGTTCCAGGTGAATTTTGAACACAAAAGAAGACCTATAAATATTTACTGTCTGTAGTTATGATATTATCAATGTGAATAAAGAAAAATTGACTTGTGCTGTGTTCATTCTTGAGGCATAAAAAAGCAGGGGTCTCCTAAATCATGAAAGAAATGCAAAGATAAAAGAATCATGAGTTATAAAATGGACAAAAGTTCCATATCTTATAAAGTTATTTTTTTAAAGTATTGGACAAAAAACTTCTTTAAGGCTCATATACAGATTATCTTGAGTTATTTATCAGCTTTACCTCTTTTAATTCTATCAGGATGGAAGGATCTCAGAATCAGTTTGGTAACAGGAAAAAAATACTTGAGAGGTTTCCAAATCTCAGAGAAAATATCAGAAAGTCAGGAGACTTGGGATTGTGACATTCAAAAGAGTTATGACTGGGTACAGGAGGATACTTACTTTCACAGTTAAGTCTAAAAGTATGTGAATTTAGATTTATCATGCCACTTTTGTGCAAAGTTGGATATAACATTATATACTAGCAGAGTCATATGCAGAATTTGGCTAAGAGACTTTTTGAATCTGAATTATTTTAAAAATAGAATATTCCTTCTTAAGAATATTCCTTCAAGGAGAGCAAGCTATATATTGCCAAACTTTGGGGATGCCCCATATTTTCTTGTTTATATAATGACCATGATAAATTTTGAAGAGTTTGTTTTTTGCTTTGGGGTTACTGTTTAATTTTTTTTGCTGATATACAATAATTATCTTAAGAGTTAAGCAGGCATCATTATAATCTCTCGTTACTTAAAAATTTCATAGGATTTCAGTTTTTCAATCTGTAAAATGGAAAATTAATCTTATGCATCTTTGAAAAATATTGGGATTAAGAAGAAAAAAAGAACTTTTTTTCTTTCCTCTTTCCATATGGAAGTTTTTAATATCTTGGTGGAGAGAATTACTAAATGCTGAGGGCTACTAGCCACAATTATATAAACTTGGTTGCATGCTAGTTTAAGGTTAACCCACACCAGAAAGTATTATTTTGAGAAATAAGAATTTTTTTTATTTAAGATAATAAGAGGTTCTGAAGGAATCAAAGTTCTTGTACCTCTCCAAAAAGTGGTAATAAGACAACTAAAATAGAAAATGAGCAATGTAAAGAAAAAGGCTATTGCAATAAAAAAACAAAGAAAAAATCCTCCAATAGATTGTCTATAAAGAACAGAGAACCAAAAGTGATGTGAAAAGAAAAATGCATAATGCAAAGTATCTCAAGACATCCTCAAATAGATAAAGCACAGATTTAAAGTAAGTAAGCAGTAATTTACATGGGAAAGAAAATCATAGGGCCCCAAAAAGAAGAATTTGAAGAAAATAAAAATTACTTAGAGAAACATAAGTTAGAATTAAAAGATGTTTTAAACAATATCGAAAGTAAATAGTGAAGTAAATACATTTTTGAATACAACCATTAAAATTAATAAACAACAGACATAAAGTAGAAAAGATAAATAGAATTAAGATATCAACTAATAGAGAAACAATCTCAGAAATTTATGGAAATTTCCAAAAAAAAATTGGAAGACATGCAAACCAAGTGAAAAAATATATGAGAAACTTAGGAAAAACTAAATCAGTAACATGGTATTTTAGGAAATCATCAAAGAAAATACATAAGATTTAGCAAAAAGAGAAAAAAATACAAACAGAAAGAATCCACAATATTTTGACTAAAGGAATGACTAAGAAGAATACAAAATTCAACATTTTATATATATATATATATATATATGTTATAAACATTTTTATATATGTTATAAATTCCAAAGTTATAATAAGGAAACAAATATTACAAATGTTCTGGAAAAAAGAAAACCTCCAAAACCCATGTTATTTGTTAAAGAACATTAAAAAATACAATAGATTTCTCAAGGAAGACACAGAACATATAACTAAGAAAATTGGAATATAAAATATGTAATATTAGGAAGCATTGGCCTTAAACCCAGGATTAAATTAAATTAAATATTCTGGCATATTGTGGCAAGATGGCAGAGTAAAAAAAGTGTATGTAAGGCTACCTCCCCCTTCATCACTTCAGAAGAGCTAGAAATGTGCTAAAGAAAGAAAAAATGATAATAATTACAAGGAGAGAGTGAGAAAATCCTAACAAGGAAATCCTGCTTGCAAAACCAGCAGATATACTAAACAACTGAGCAATCAAAGAAAAAGTTCATAATACACTATAATAATTACAATAGAATAAAAGAATGTCATGAGAAATATTCAGGAAAAGAAAAACATTCTGCACTAATAATAACTATAATCCCAGAAATGAGTCTATATGGCTGTAAAATATAACTGTTATTGAAAAGATTAATAAAAAAGTGAAGTAAAACACATGGAATAACATTACAAATCTTATATGTATGATAGGAGAATCATTGGTTTAGAACAGAAACCAAAAGATTTTAACAAAGCAATGAACACCATGAAAACTATGTAGACTCCAACACTCAAAATACAGCAAAATTAAAGTAAAATAAAAATACAGAAAATTTGGGAAAATATATGAGGTTTGTGGCACAGTGAAGAGTGTGGAGCCTGAACTCAAGAAACCTCATTTTCCTGACTTCAAATCTGGCTTCAGACACTTACTAGCTGTGAGACTTTTGATTTCCTTGCCTTGATTTCCAGGAGCTGGAGAAGGAAATGGCAAACCATTCCAATATCTTTTCCAAATAAAAACAAACCCAAATGGGGTTAGTAAGAGTCAAACATGAATGAATGACTGAGCACCAGCAAAATAAGGTCTCTAAGATAAAAAATTCTCTGAAAGGCATAGTTCTAAAAGATAATCTAATAATCTATTTTATATAGATATAGATATATAACAAAAATTGTTATGCTTAAAATTAAATACAAGATTCCAGCTGTAGTGGGATCAAACAAAATATAATATAATGGGCCTATCACCACTTTTTTCCTGGAAATAATCCCCCCTCTTAATACAGATCAAGATAACATTAACTTTTTTGTCTATTATGCAACACTGTTGACATTGAAACTCCAGTTTACTTAAATCCTGGGATCATTTCAGATAAACTACCATCTAACCATACCTCATCTATCTTCTACTGTAAAATCAACTTTGTTAAATCAAATGTAAGACTATATTCACCCCTATTAAATTTCATGTTATTATATCTAAATAAGTGGTTTTATCTAGCAAGATCATTTTGGATCTTAAACTCTCATCTAGTTGGTTATCCATTCCTTCCATATTTGTGTCTTTGGCAGATTTTGTAGGCATATCATCTCTGCATATGCCTTCAGCTGAGGCATAATAAATTCTGCTCCAGCCTTCTATTAACTGCATATGACAAATTTTCAAGTGCATTTCTTGGATTCAACAAATTATGGTTTTCCTTTCTAATCTATTATTTTCCATTTAATGAATGATTTTATCCCACTAACATTCATATTTATGATTGCTGAATTTGTTTTCCCTTTATCAAATTTTATTATAGTCCAAATCTCTCTGCTGACTTCCAGTCTCATACTTCCAACTTCTTATCAAACATCTACAATTAGATATCTCACAGATATCTCAAACTTAACAGATCCAAAACTGAACACATTATTTTCTCCCTCAAATTCTTCCTTCTTTCTAACTATTAATTGAGGGCATTGTCATCCTTCTAGTCACTCAGGCTTGCAACTTTTCCCAATCACTCTTAATTCTAGGATCTTCTTTTTGTTGATAATTTCCAGTTTGCCCTGAAACTTGCTTGTACATACTTAATTGAATGTTGTTTTCACAGTCTAATAGACTTAACTCCTTAAGAGCAAAAACCACCTTTGCCTTTCTTTGTATCTATAGCATATTCCTGGCAATAGCAGGTGCTTAATAAATTCTAGTTGACCTCATGAGAGACTGGGGTAAAATAGAGATAATAATGAATTATCGGTAGAACTCTACTATAGTAGACATCTGGACATCAATTTTAAATCATGCAGCAAAAGTTCAAAGTTCCTTTAGTCCAGTAATCCCATTATTTTAGATATACCCTCAAATATAGCAGTGACAAAAGTAACTGTCCAACATAAATCACAATAGTCACAGGAATACTGTGAGATAGCAAAAAATTAGAACAAAATTGAGTGTCTGTTGACTTGGAATTAGCTAAAAAACAAAACATAGCACATAAGTGGCAAAACAAACATAATGAAAGCCAAAGAAGAAATAAATGAAATATACTTCTTTCTAATGGCATGGAGGTCTACCAGGATAGAAGATTATATGCATTGTTAGATGTGAGCAATATATAGGATTTTTTCCCATTATTTTCCTCATTAGATGGGATGGTTTAAACTAGGAAAGATGGACTGAAATATTATTAATGTAAAGATAAGACATCAATAAAATGTATTCTAAAAAAATAAAAAATAAAGAATGGTAATTTCTTTCTGAGATATAGATGTGTAAAAGATGTGATAAAAGGCAAAATAAATAAACTTGATTATATAAAATTGAAAGCTTTATGCACAAATAAAATCAATGCAGCTATAACTGAAGGAAAAATACAGATTATAAAAGATACTTTGCATTAAATATTCTGATACATCTGAACTCTCAAACATATGAGTAATTTATACAAATATATGTTTCAGTCATTTGCTAATAGATCACTGATCAAAAGAAAAATGCAAATTATTAATAACTACCCCAAATCAGAAAAATGTACTATGGAAATACTTTAAGGTACCAATAGACTATTAAAGTGAGTAAAAGATGAGAAAAAATTACTGAAGTCAACATGGAAATTCAGTTATGCTAATCTAAAAGTCGGTACTAAAAATTGGTTGTCATTTTTAATCCATTTTATGTAAGTTTTATTTTTGTTGTTTAATCATTTTCATTCACCTCTATATGATTCCTTTTGGATTTTCTTGGCAAAGATAAAACTCTAAAAATATAAACTCTAAAGATAAAACTACTCTAGTGAGTGGTTTGCCATTTTCTTCCCCAAATCAATTTACAGACAAGGAAAATGAGGCAAACAAAGTTAAATCACTTGCCCATAGTCATACAACTAGTAAATATCTGAGGCCAGATTTGAACTCTGAAAGATGAGTCCTTTTAATTCCAAGCCATGTGCTCTGTCCACTAAATGATCTAATTGTTCATGCAAGAAAAGTTACTAAACTTTTTATTTTATAAAAATTTAAAGTCAAATCATTTGGGTTAATGAAAATCTGGAAATAAAATATATGCCCATCGATATGGGAATAATATGTGAATGTATCATATAGAAAGTGATGAATATGAATTCAGAGAAATATGGAAAATTATATTTGTATCAAGTGATTCAGAATAAAGGATTTGGGCTAAAAGAACAACACACAAAATATAATAATATAACATGCTTCAAATGTAGCATGCCTTTAGGTTATGTTGCCAACTAGCACTTACACTTTCTAGTTTGGTCTCTAGAAAGTGGCTGCTATTTCTGGATCTGCATTCCTAACACTATAGTATATAAATTTCCATTAACAATTAGTTCTTAGCAAAAGTATTTATTCAAGATGTCATAAAAAAATCAGCTATAATCCTTTCAATCAAATCTAGGATGCATACAGAAATACATATACATCAGTGGGAATGATGATGGGAAGGGTGAACACAAAGGTTAAACACCATGGTAGTGAAGTAGCTGAGTAAGGAAAAGTATCAATGTGATTCATAGTTCCAGAACTATGGGACCTATTTTTTTCCTGTTCAAATCTCTCTGTGGTTCTCCCAAACTGTCAAGATTGTGCTTCCTTCTGACTCTGTTGTCAGAGGTCCTGATCTTGGAAATTGCCTTCTCTCTTGAGTGACTGTATCTCTATTTAATGTCACTTAGATCTTCTTTCAGTCACTTAATTCAGTGTCTTCTACTAGTTGAGTGGTTTTACTTCAAAGCATCATGGCTGTTGAGGAAGGAAGAGAGAGAAAAAAACCGCTTTCTTTCACTCAAGTGATTCTCAGAGCTTTGGTTCCTCTTCCTTGATAGGATCCTTCTGAGCAAATGAATCCACTGCAAGACACCAGGCTTTATGGAGGCAGTCAAGAGAGAAAAATTACTTTTTTCCTCCCTGTAGGGGTCTTATTCAAAAAGTGATGTGAACCCTAAATGCCCACCAAACTCCAAGTATTAAACTGCTAGCTTTTTGAAAATACAAGTATAAGAGGTAAGACTTATTCTCTTAGCCAATCATTTTTTGCTCTCTGTTTCAGTCACTTGCAACCAATGTCTATTTGCAACCCTTTGATCTTTTAAATCTGTATAAGTGACTTCTTTATACCTTTTATGGGTTTCAGAAAAACTAAAATTAGTACCAAAATGAGTGTTAAAAATTCCATTCTTCTAGCAATATGCTGTTTTTATGTACTTTGTATTGGGTTTTGTTTGGACGTTTGTTGGCGAGTTACTATTTTGTCAAAACAATATGTCTCAGATTTTAAAAACAGCCTATGCTGTTTGGAGGCAAGACATGAGAAGCTTTTAGTCTTTCAAAATTTTGTAAAGAGACATATGGACTTCTGTGAAATCTTGGTAAAATAAACAAGTTAAAAAAATCCTCTAAACAATCCATACTTTTCAAATAAAGATAAAGCAGTTGTTAGCAGACTATAAAAACTCTCACAATATCATAGTGGTAATACTAAATTTGAGAAGCACATTTCAAGGAAACAAAGATGGAAAACAAATGGTGTTGAAAATCCAAGATGGTAAGAATAGGATTGGATTAAGGTAACATCAAAGGGAGACTTATTTTGAATGGAAAATCCAAATTTAGAAACTCACATAGCTATTAATACATGGGAAAGTAAGCTTCTATAGAAACAATTTAAGTTATAGTTAAAAACAAGAATAAGATTGTATATTCCTTTCCAATAAAATAACTTTGTAAAAGACAAATCTAGCAGTTGTAAAAGTAAATGTAAATGAACAATATTCTTTAATAAAAAATGCTAGAAAATGGCACTGTGATATTCTCATTATGAAAAAGAAGAACATTTTTATTGATCAAACAAATGAATGAAATCATTGCAATACTCCAGGGGATTTTTGATATGCTTCCAGTGATACAGATCTCTACCACTTCCTGAACAATTATGACTTCCCATCCTGTGTTGCTTTCTATAAATTTACCACATGGCTATCCACTTAATACCTGGATATCTGTCTCTTGACATTGGATGGTTACTAACAAAGCATGTAGTCAGTCAGTCCACTCATTGACCCTTCTTCTCCCTAAGTAACATCTCTTATACTATTTCTTATGCATAATTCTTCACTTGTCTCAGTTAAAAAGCATTTCCTTCAGTGCTTTCTGTCTTAGGCATTGTGTTAAGCAATGAAGAAACAAAGAAAGGAGATGGGAATAGAGAAACAGTCTCTGCCCACAAGGAGCTTATATTTTAATAGGGGAGATAATGTGTAGATAATTATGCATATTCAAGATATATACAGAATAGGTGAAGATAATTTCAGGGGAAAGGCACTACTAGAAGTTAGGGAGACAGGAAAGTCCTCTTGCTAAAAGTGGGACTGTGAGCTAAGTCTTGAATGAAACCAGGTAAACCAAGACATGGCAATGAGGGAGCCAAATCTATCAGGAATGTAGACCAGCCAGCACAGAAGCAAAACTGTGAGAGATAAAGAGTTTTTTTTTTTTTAATATTCAAGGACATTCAAGTAAGTCAGTAAGGCTGGCTCATAGACCACACAGTGGGAAAGAGAATGAATAATGGAGAAAGCAGGAAGGGGACAGGTTAAGAAAATCTTCAAATGCTAAATAGAGCCCTTTATATTTGATTCTAGAGATGATAAAAAGTCATGTATATTATTGAGCAAATTGGTGACATGATTAAACCAATGTTTTAGAAAAATCACCTTGGCAAGTGATAGAGGAGAATATGGAGTTGAGAGAGAGAGACAAGGTAAGGACACTTCATGGAATGTTAGTTATTGTAATCTTTCTCCTGATAGGTCATCTGAATGTTGTTGTACCTATCTAAGTGGATAAAAGGGACCATATATAAAAAATGCTGTGAACTTAGAAATAACAAGATTTGACAACAGGCTGGCCATGTGGTGTGGTGTGGTGTGCTGGACTAAATCTGATGACTTGCTTTAAGGCCTTTTAACTTCTTTGGGCCTCAATTTCCACATCTATAAAAGGAGGTAGTTGGTCATTACTGTTTTTGTATATTACCTACAAAATTCAGCAAGTAAGAGTAGAAAGAGAAATCCCACTTTAAAGTACTATAAGCAGTAAAAAATATACTTAGGAATTTACTGCAAACATACACAAGGCAACTGCTGTTTCTTTATGCTAAAAACACCATGGTGGGGAGGGGGTAAAGTTCTTATCCTACAAAAATAGTCATAACTATGCAAAAGCATAATTTACTAGCTATTTTTTAGTCATAATTAAAAAAGAAAAGAAAACCAATTAATATGTAAGCAATTGAAGAATGGCTCAATATATTATGGTGTAATAATGTAAATAGCAAATATAAATGAAAAGATACTCAGAATGACCCATATGAAGAGTCACCAAGCATGATCAGCAGAAGCAGAACTGTATATGCATTGAACTTATTTAAAGATATGTATAAATGAACTATATATATATATATATATATATATATATATATATATATATATATATATACACACATATATGGCTAATGAAACTTCAGACTTAGAAATAGAACATAATAAAAGAAAAGTTCTTGTTTGCGGTCTCTTAATTTTGAGGGGCCAATTTGTTAAATGTTCAGAGTATTTTCAAGTTTTTCTTCCTTGTTTGGTATATTTATTTGATGATTTATCTATTGATTATTAAATTTAAAACAAAAAAAAAACAAAAAAGAAAGAATAAGGTCCTCACAACTTCATTTCTAAAAGATGGCACTTACAGAAATGGGAAGTATAGATTTCCACTGGGAGCAAACAGTAATAACTTGATTTAATCTGTTTTTTTTCCCCCAGCACTATCCTATGGTCAGGGAAAATTCCAATTTTCTGGGATTAATATCAATCAGAAGAGCTGACTGTTTCACTTGACCTCTCTCATTCTCATCCTTCCAGTCTTTGCTACCAGCTCTCCTTCAATGATCTTACCATATTACTCACCAAATTATTTATCCATAACATGTTATGTACATGAAAATGCTTTATTTTGCGCTCTCTCTCTCTCTCTCTCTCTCTCTCTCTCTCTCCTGTTATGTGCTATAGTCAAAAATACAGTTTGATGAAAAAATGTTATAGTGAAGACTTGTCCATTTTCCACACAAGAATTAGAAATCTTTAACATTATTTTATGTCTTTCAAGTTCTGCTCCCTATTACTAATAAAGGAAGACATATCAAGATATTTGAGAAATCTAGATATTACTATTACGAATAATAAGTTTATATTCAGAACCTACCTTAGGCAAAATTATTAAAAGGCAAATAGTATTTTCATTACTCTCACTCTTGTTTATAAATTTTCCTTCCCCCCATTTCCACCTCCACCTCAAAAAATTACTAATCATCCTATATCCAGCAATCCTGTCCCTTAAACCAACTATCTAGAGCTAATTGTTATGTCTTGATTTTTTTCTCCCCTCAACCCTTCAAGAAACTTACCCATCCTGTACCTTACTATCATAAATAGGTACTAACACATAGAGAATTGCTTTTAGGTAATAAAATAGATTTGAACTGTGACCTTTGTGGAGATATTATCTTATCTTTTAATTTATCTCTTTGTAATCTTAAAGGTGCCATATTCAGACTATTAAGGGAGATATTTTTGGGTCAGGGAGTCTTTTCATCATTGAAATAATCTCTAGTAGATGGGTTTCTAGGATTGCTAACCCTCTTTATACCAGACATGTTTAGACTTAGAAGAGGTACCGATTCTCAGTAAGTAGTAGACTGATATCTTACATTATTGTATGTAAGTAAAATAATTGCAGTAATTTAGCCTCAATTGGAAATGAGAAAATCTTAGCATAGAAGATTTTAACATGTAAAACAATGTTAGGTGCTCTATATAAATTACTTATGGGCTTAGATAAAACTTTTATTTAAAACTAAGAGAGTCTAAGGCATCTCTGAAATAATTAATCAAAATTTCATATAGTGAACTAAGGGGGACTTTCCACTGTATGGGGATAAAAATCTTATTTACTTTTTAAAAATAAAAAAGGAAACTGAAACTGTTTTATTACCTATTTAAAGTGACCCACATGTTTTAAAGGGAGAAATCCCTGCAGAGAGAGTCCAATCAGCCTTTGAGAAGACTTTTATTTATAAAAGAGACAAAGACACAAGAGAGAATCTCTCCTCATACTTTAGCTTGTCCAAGTTGCTTTTATTTTCTTATAATTTGGGCATATACAATATACTAAAAAACAAAACCTATTTTAAAGTGGACACAATCTTATTGTTAAAGTGGCACAATTAATTTTAAAGTATTAATAATATTATTACTACATGATCCCAACAATAGTGACTGAACACAATAATGGGAAAAGTAGGCTCAGAAAATTTTTGAGATAAAAAAGATATAATCTTGGAGAAGTTTGGATATCAACTTTGATAAATTGTATTGTCTGGTAACCAGAGCAGAAAAATTTAACATCTAAAGGGGAAAGCCATTCCAAATGTGAGATTGAGTAATTTTTAACTACTAGATAGCAAAATGTAAATAAATACTTTTAATTTTATTTTACTGTTCTGGAGGTGATTAATGATAATTTTATTTTTAAAAATGAATTTTTTTTTAAATAGAGGGAAAATAAAGAAGTTCAAGATTATATATATATATATATGTAAATTTTATTAAAATTTGGATATTTTAAATAAGTTTTTAGTTACTGTATTTTAAAATTTTTTATACATTTAGTTGAATGTAATAGAAGCAGATGTTTAAAACTATAAAACAAATATCATAAAATAAACATTTTTATGTAATCATAAAGGAATTTTTCATAACTTTTCAAAACCAAGTTACAATTCAAATACTAAGACTGAATTGTAGGCAAGTGATAATGAGATAATCTGATAGTAACATTAAATGTCAAAGCTTAATTTAAACCATAGAATGTCTTCATTGTACAAAAGAATCAAACAAAAGGGTTTACCATATGTTTTTTCTTTTCTTTTTTTTTTTAAATGAGCTTTTTCTTATTGTTTCTTTGAAAACAATGAAATAGGCTGCAGAGCAGCAACATGCTGTGAAATTAGGAAAGCACAGTTGTCTTTGTCTCTCTGACCTCACTGTGACATTGTGGTGCAAGGCCTTATAAAACAAGAGCCCCATGTGGAGCCTGAACACAGAACCTTTAAAGAGCTGGTTAATTTTCCTTCTGTAGCTAATTAAATGGGAGGACCCATGAGTGCAGGAAATCAACAGTTCCTTAGGTCTACCTTGCAGCTTTGTGACTTTAAAAATACTTCTGGATGCTTTCATCATTTGTCACTTTTCAATGAAATCTAAGAAACAAACTAAGAGCATTCAAGATGTCCAGGCTATGGTTTGCCCTTGTGTCTTGTCCTGAGCAGCTGTAAGTCTTGAAGGAATGGATTTAGAAACATTTAAGCTTATTAGATAGAAAGGTGTCATCTACCCACATTGAGGCATGTGAAGATAAAAGTTCAAGGACTAGAAATTAATTCCTAAAAAAACATTAAACAGCCCTCTGGCCATGGTAAGAAAAATGTCAACAAGCCAAAAGATAACTAGATAGCTATTGACCAGTTTCATGATGGTAAAGGTACAAGCCAAGAGGAATAATGCCTTTCCCACCATGTGTCTAAGGCTGCAAATGACACTAATCCTTTTTAATGGCCACAAAAGCTGACAACTAACTCAGCCTGAGAGTTGAAGACATACAATCATCTCTAGCAATGACTCACCATAAACAGGTCCCGGGCACCAATATCAACAGCTAGGAGAAAGGCCTTTTCAAATCTCTGGTACCTATAAGTAAAAGAAATTATTAGTCTAGTAGCTAAGATAGTATCATAAAAGAAAAGAAGCTACTCAGATTTGTTTTCTGAATTTGTTCTATGGTGGGTTTTTTTTTTTTTTTGGTTGTTATTTTTGATCCATTTGAAAAGTTATTTTTCAAATATAATGTCTTCTCCAGGTTTTATGCAAATCCTTCTATATCTGAAATTTTAAAGATTAACTTCAAGAAAAATTTCAAATATTAAAGTCTTAGTGCAGTTTTGAGCTAAAAAAGCTTTTAAAAATCTATTAAAAAGCTATTATCTTAAGCTATCGAGGCTTAAAACTACATTAAGACATTTGGGACACCCTGTATTTTCCAAGACTCTTAACAACAGAATTATAGTTAAATCACAAATTCTTTTTTAAAAATATGATTAGGAAAGAGTTTTTTCATTTATGATGTTTTGTAGGATAATGTATGTGACTCTACTTATAAATAACTTTCATAAGTTAATATTTTGTGAGCAATATAATCAAAGAGGAATGGTTCACAAACCAAATATATGAATGTGATCTACTATTACTAAATGAATATAATATTTATCCAATTAAGGATGAGGCATCAAGTGTTCTTTTACTATCTAAATTGGCTGCATAAATGTTAAAAACATAAACACTAGCAAGTTGTTGTACCTAAAGATTAAAATTTTCTAAAATACTTGAAATAAAGAATGGTTTCTTCCTGCCTGCCCCTTACATAACTGAATAATGAAAACTATTTAAAAATAATTTTAAAAGGTTTTACTTTACTTTGGGTTAATATGACTGAGAACATGAAGATAACCTGGTAATCCTTACAGAGAGTTGGACAGCTCTCAAAGGAAAAGCTTGTAGTGAAAGTCCTTCCTGCACAAGCTTCAAGAACAAAAGGCCCCTTTCATATTGCCTGAGTACTGGGATTTACATAGATATAATTGGCAGTGATTCTGATTATAGAAACAAGCTAGTTGATAACTAAGAGATTCTAAATTTTCCTGGGTAGCATATAGGGGAATTTGGAGGTAAAGAAAAATAGTGCTGCTTCTACATTACAAAAGAAAAAAAAATGGATGAAATCTATTTGTGTTTAATGTATTCTTTCTTTCTACAAACTAACTATACTTAAAAATCTTTTTGTTACTGAAATAGTTGAAAAAAACTTTGAGGAAACAAACAAGATTTGTTGACCAATATAATATTTAATACTTTCTATTTGTCTGCTGCCCTAAGTAGGACTTTTTAAAAGGAGGGGAGAGAAAAAGGGGCGGACTCAAGATTATCTCTAGCAAATGATTTGCCTTTAAAGTATTAGTTGGTGGTCACATTTCTTCTTATCTTTGGCTGCCTGCCCTACAGGAAAGTTTCTGAGGCAGAAGAGATGTATTGGTTTTCAGGTGCTGAGTATGGTTTCTTTTCCAATAGGCTGATTGACACTCTGGAATCTGTACTGGTGGTTGGGTGTTCTTTGAAAATTAATTTGAATTGAATAATTGATTAGAAGGGAAGTAAAACTGAAGGCAGAGAGAGATGAATTAAGGAGCTATTGCAAGTCCAAACAAGAGGTAACAAATGTGGTGGCACTGGAAATGAAAATTAAGGTACAAATGAAGACTTAGGACTGACTTTTGAGGGAAGGGAAAAAAAACAAAACTGCTGTACATTGTATTAATTGTGTATCCTCACAGTGAGGTTTCTGTGTACAGTTTAATTTAAGTAAAAATTTCAAATGCTGTAATGCTATTTTTTTTTAAATACAAGGACCATAGAACTATTTTCTGCACTCCCTGTGGATGATCCATTCTTAGATTCACAAGTAACCATCATGCTTACTCTTGAGACATCCGTGTGCAGATTTTCCTGCTCTTAATTACTGATAATATGATAGCAAGAATATGGTAATGTTCTGTGTGTGTGTGTGTGTGCATGCAAGTGTGTTTAAACATGTACTCTCTTTCTTTGTTTATTCACATCCTCTTCCCATTCACTTGTAGATTTCACAACCTGCCTCCTGACTACTTATAATTCTATAGAAAATAGGTGGTCATTCACTTACTGAAACTTCTGCTCTCTATCCCTACTCCCTGCCCCCATCCCCAACCACTGCCTGGTTTTTCCAAACACGTTCTCTCATTAACATATAAAATCTTCTAAATCTTTAACTTTAACTTCAACAGTTAGCTATTAAACTTCTGATATATATTCTAAGCAATATATAGGTGATGATCAGTTAATTCAATTCAATATTTAGAAATACTTACCTATTAAGTGTAAGGCTCTGTGCTACCACTGGGGATTCAAAGACAAAACAAGAATACTCTCTGTCCTCAAAAAACCTTAATTGGACTTCTGGATACCAAAAATAAATCAATGAGTAAATACAAGGAAATTTGAGGAGCCAGAGTACTAACAATTAGGGGAAAGGGTCAGAAAAGGCTTAGCAGGAGGTGGTGATACCTGAGATAGACTTTGAAAGAAGATAAGGATTCCTAAGATCTTGAATATCACTTATAAATATTTTTGCTTCCTCCCTCTAATTTTTTTTAACCTTCCTATCTTTGCAGATTAAAGCGTTTTTCCCTAATCTAGACTTTTCTCAAAAAGCATTTGAATAAATTTGGCATGAAATAACAAAAAATTATTGTTCTTACATATTTCTTTGTTTAAAAAGTTCTTTAACTTATGTTTCATTCTTCCTTACAATATCCCAGTGAAATAGAAAGGGGGCAGGAATGATTTTTTTTTGTTTTCTGCAGATAAATAAACTTTTAAAGAGGGAACAAGAAGGATTGATGTACCTGAGGTCTACTCATAATTCAATAAGTAATGAGAAACTGAAAGGAGACTTACTATTTTGTTCTAAAGACCTTGTCCTAACCTATTCTATCCTTCTATCTTCAATATCTTGTGCTATAAAGTATAGTCTAACACATTTCATCTTTCTAGACCTTTGTGTCTCACCTAGCTAGAAGAGAAGGGAGCTAGAGTGCCAGAGCTAAGCAGAGCGAAGTTGTGGAAGAATATATTTCAGTTCAATTAAGGGTAATATTCATGTATAAATAAGATTACCAAATCGGTTACCAAAACAGGGATTTCAAAAATAGTAATTTCTATGATCCTCAATGAGGTGTGTTAAAATTTTCTTTTTCATGCATTATTTCAGGATTCCCCAAAAAGTCCGATGGGTCTTAATTTGCATCAATGGAACTATATTACAGATCCATTCAAGCAATAAAAAATTTCAAATCAACAAATCTGCCCAATGTTTGATAACTTGCTTTCTTTGGAGCAAACCCAAAGAATCTCTTTTTGACATTAAACATTTTTTAATTTTGTATTATGAATTCTCAGATCTGAACATTACATTAAAGGTCATCTATTCTAACACTTACATAAATAGAGCATCAACAATGATCTACTCTAGGAGTTCTTGACCTAGGGTTCACTGATGCCTGAGGGGGTCCATGGGTAGATTTTAGGGGAACAGTGATAGAAAATTTGATGGGAAAGTTACATTTTTATTCAATTATTTAAAAATATTGTTCTAAAAAGGAGTCCATAGATGCTACCAGACTACTAAAGGGGTCCATGATGCAAGAAAAATTTAAAACCACTGATTGATCCATTAAACACAGGCTTATCTTTTTTTTTTTTTTTGCTGAGACAAATGGGGTTAAGTGACTTGCCCAGGGTCATATAACTAGAACATGTTAAGTGTCTGAGATCAGATTTGAACTCAGGTCCTCCTGATTTCAAGGCTGATGCTCTATCCACCTAGCTGTCCCAATACCTCATTTTTTGATGCTTCACTTCACTATACTTCAAATATATTGTGGGTTTCGTTTTGTTTTGTTTTACAAATTGAAGGTCTGTGGTAAACCTGCATAGAGCAAGTCCATTAGTGTCATTTTTTTCCAATAGCACATGCTCCCATTGTGCCTCTGTGTTACATGTTGGCAAAGTCTTGCAGTATTTCAAACTTTTTCATCGTCATTAATATGTCTGTTATGGTGATCTGTGTTCAATGATCTTTGTAATTATTTTGTGGTGCCAAGATTATGAACATAATCAATAAATGTGGTATGTGTTCTGACTTTTACCAATCAACCTTTCCCCCGCTCTCTTTTTTCTCTAGCTTTCCTAATCTCTAAGACACAATAACATTGAAATCAGGTCAATTAATCCTACCATGGTCTTTTCTACTGTTCTTCCTTTGCTTTAAAACAAATCTCATTTTGTTATACTTTGTAGATATTGTGTTTTTTACAAATTGAAAATTTGTGGCAACTCTTCACTGAGCAAGTTTATTGACACCACTTTCCCAATAACATGTCCTAAAATTGTATCCCTGTGTCACATTTTGGTAATTAATACAATATTTCAACTTTTTCATTATTATTATATATGTTTTGATGATTTGTGATCAGTGATCTTAGGTGTTACTATTGTAATCACACCAATATAGATAGTGAACCTAATCAATAAAAGTTTGTGTGTTCTAATTGCTCCACCAACTGGCTGTTGCCCATCTCTCCTTTTTCCTCAGGCTTTCCTACTCTCTTATTTTGTACAAACATATAGAAATTAGGCTAATTAATAACCTACAATGGCCTCTAAATGTTCAAGTGAAAGGAAGAATAGATCAATGGGGCAAACTTCTTTGTTCTTTTATTTTAAAATTTTTTTCACAGTCATCCCAGCTTTCAGCAATCATCATCCTGATTAGTCAGCTGCCATCAAACTGAGGCAAGACCCTCTCCTAGCAAAATGATTATGACTTGCTAAAGATTCAGATGATGGTTAGCATTTTTTTTAGCAAGAAAGTATTTTTCAATTAAAGCATGTATATTGTTTTTTTTTTTAACATAATACTATTGTAGATTACAATTTTGTGTAGATTTAACTTTTATATGCCCTGGGAAACTAAAAAAAAAACTCATGTGACTTACTTTATTGCAATATTTGCTTTATTGAGGTAGTCTGTAACTGAACTCATAATATCTCCAAGGTATGCCTGCAGTCCATAAAATCTTTTTATGATATAGTTGCCAAATGTCACTGATCCTTTGCTTGAAGACCTCTAAGGAGGGGAGAACCCCAGTACCCTTTATGACAATTCATTCCCATTTTGAATGATCTAATTGTTAGGAATATTTTCCTGATATCAAGTCTAAAGTTCCCTCTTTACCATTTGTAGCCTTTTTTTTCTAGGCCAATCTTCTAGGACCAAACATAACAAATGTAATACTTCTTCCACATCACTGCCTTTCAAGTACATAAAGACTACTCTAATGCTTTCCTTTGGCCTTTTCTTCTCTAGGTTAAATACTTAGTTTCTTCAACCAATCCATAAATGCCATGGACTAAAGGCCCTTCACCATGTGGGTGGCTCTCCTCTGGACATTCTCCTTTTTTTTTTTTTTTTAAACAATGTTGTCTCTTGGGATAACTGGAATTGCATGTAGTCTGAATGGGGCAGAATGTACAATTGAACCATCAACTTCTCATTCTATAGTATGGCATAAATTTAACTTTTATATTCTCATTCTTATTCTATAGTTATGTTTCTTATTCCAAGCCTTCTTAAGCTTTTTTTGGCTGCTATGTCACATTGTTTGTTCATTTTCAGCTTCCAGTTCACCAGAACTGAAACATCTTTTCCAAACTATTGTTTAATTATGCATCCTCTATCTTGTACTTATAAGATTAATTTCTTGAACCCCAGTGGAAAATTTTAAATTAATTATACTTCATTTTATCAGACTGAGCCCAATATTTTGGCCTGTCAAAATCGTTTGAATTCTGACTTAAATGGGAAAGTTGGAAAGCAGAGCAAAGAACTCTTCCCAAAGCCTCTATATATAAGCTCTATAGAGCACCCGGGATAGCCATCTTTTCATTTCCCATTCAGCTATACTCCTTTGGATTGGACTCCATCATGGTCCCTCCCACACTGAGTACCTTTACTCTCCCTTTCCTATTTTCCTATTTAGCTTCCTTTTGTGCTATCTTTTCCCACTGGATAGTAAGATCCTTAAGGGCAAGGTCTATCTTTTAGTGTAATAAATGTTTATTTATTAACTGAGTGACTGAAAATAACAAGAAGATAATGGTAACTTACATTTATATAGCATCTTGAAGTTTACAAAATTCTTTCCCCACAATAATCCTATGATGTAGGTAGTGGAAGTATTGTCTTTTTTTTTTCCAGATGAGGAAACTGAGGTAGTAGATGCTGTGTAGCACACAGTTCTTAATTCCAAGCCCAGAACTCCTTCTACTATATCATGCTGCCTCAACACTATCAATAAATAATTAGTCCATTTTACTTTCAGGAACTAATTCTTAGGAGAGCTCAGCTAGGAGGCACAGTGGATAGATTGCTGGGCCCTTGAATTTGGAAATTCATATCTGGCCTTAGACATTTACTACCTGATTAGGCAAGTCACTTAACCCTGTTTGCCTTATTTTTTCCATCTGTAAAAGAAGCTAGAGTAAGAAATGGCAAGCCATCCAGCATTCCTGTCAAAAAAAAACCCTGAAAAGGGTCACCAAGAGCCAGATATAACTGAAAAACAACAATTCTTAGGGAGGCTTTCCTCATCTGGAATAGAAATCTGCCTCTGAACAATTTCCACTTGTTGCTTCAATTCTGTTCTCTAGAGCTCCAGAAGCCTGTGCTCAATCAATATTTATTGAGGATCTACTAAGTATATCCTTGATTTGATTGAAAATGTAGATCAAAGACTTTTAAACCAGAGAGTGACACAATTAGATCAGAAGGATTTAGAAGGATTCTAAATGCTTTAGAATGATCCATTTGGATTGAAAAATGAATTTGAAAGTAGAGTTAGGGTGAAAATGTAAGACAGGGAAATAAAAAAATTAAGGAAATGATTACAATATTCCAAGCAAGAGGTAACATGAGCCTGAGTTAGGATGATGACTATGGGAACAATGCAAAAGGCAGAATTAATTGTATATTTATGGAAAAGGGTAAGGTGTAGGGTGGGAAGGGAACTGGAGCATTCCAATAGAACTCCAAGATTCCATGATAAGAAAAATGGGCATAGCATTGAGAAAAATGGGGAATCTCAAAAATAGGGAAAGTTTGGAAAGGGAAAATAGGAATTTTAGTTTTGAATGTAATGAATGTGAAAGGTTGGCAGGCCAGGTAATTGCATGTTTTAGTAGACACATTTGCAGCATCATATCTAGTGAGAACATTATGAAATGTATAATATATACATTTCAGTAGATTAAAAAAATGCTGCTCAAATACAGAGAGCATAAATTTACAATGGTTGCATAATAAGGCACAAAACAGGCATATGTTGCCAATGACAACTACAAACAACTACAAACATGATTTTCATTTTTTAACAAGTAATATGAAACATTTATTAAAGAACCAAGACTTTAAGGAAAATTCGGCATCAAAGCCAAATAGTTGCTTAGTATTTCACTGTATAACAATAAGGCCTGAAAGTTTACATGATGAATGATGAAAGATAACTGTTTTGATGTAATACACTTACAGATTTATTAGAGGAAATATAAGAAGCTAAATATCCTGAGTTTTATGCTAAGGTATTATTGTTGTTAAAATGTCATGTGTAAATTAGCAATAGGAAAGTTTCCATTCCCTACTCTCAGATGACAGTACTAAAAAAAACAGTGAAGAGAAGCCAAAAAGCAAAAAATCAATATGTTGACTCCTGCTGGTTCACTGTAATAAGGGAGGATGAGAACAGTCAACTCTAGAGAGGACTGCAAGGGTTGAGGCTGCCTCAGTTTCCCTCATCTATAAAATAGCAGGGTCAATAAAGATGATTCCTAAAGTCTCCCAGTTCTGCCAGTCTATGATTTGAAAGGAAATGTGGTATAGAAAAAAGAATAATTACACATGTAGTCCAGAGACCTGGGTTAGAAGCTCCAATTATTTAAGTCATTCATTTTCTCTTAAATTCAATTTCTTTATTAACAAAATAGAAATAATCAATAGACCCTTATAAAATGCTAGGCACTGGAGTTACAAATGGAAAGAATCAAATAGTCCCTATTATCAAGGTACTAACATTATCTAATGCCTATAGTAATGACCCCACAAGGCTGCTATGAAAAACAAATACAATAACATAAGTAAAGAATGCAGGCAACCTTAAACCTCCACTATAGAAATGTTACATATTATTATGAATACATGAATAAATTTGCTAAGATGAAATTTGCACTGACACTTTCATTGCAGAGAGAAATCTTAAGACATTTCCTTTTTATTTTAAGTGTTCAATCTTAAGTCCTAATTAAAAATCTTTGCTTTTGGAGACATTTGAAATATGAATGAATATAATTGATCTTTTGTAGGTAAAAATATTTGAAGTGGAAAAGGGGTGAAGTTTGGGGGAGCTTAGTAAAAAAAAAAAGTATAATTTGTGTGCTTCTTAACCTGGTGTTCTTGCCCTAATGTCCTGGAGTTCATGTCTGTGCTAATGTGAGAACAACAGGGTCATGCTCTGCCACACACTGGTCACATTCAGAAAACCTTCTATTTTTTTTTAAGAAATGCAAGGCCTTTGTGGGGCAAAGGGTTTCTCCCCTTAACCCTCCACTATGTTTTATTTTTTACTTTTTCATATGTTTTTCTTACTATGTTGAAAACAGACATTACACAAGGGAGATTTTGAAGATTTTCATTGCAATTTGAGGTGGTTCAAACAACTTTTTTTCCCCTACAACTCATGACCATCCAAAAAAAGGATAGGTCTTAAAGCCTCTTTTTTGAGCAACTGAGTGGTCTCACTATTCATTTTCTATAAATCCCACTTCTATTTATAGCATGATGGAAGGTATGCTAGGACAGAGGGTTGTATTTTAACTGTGAAGGAGGATGCACCGCGTCTTCTTTCTTTTGGCTTTAATTTTGATTCCTGTGATGTGTAAAAGCTTGAATGGTACTTTAGTATTCTCCTAGGAATTGGCAGAGCATTTGGGGGAGAAGAGATGGGGTAGATGATTACATAGCAAAAAAAAAAAAAACCACTTTAAAACTAGAAAGACTACAGAGAAATTGATATTTTATTATATAGCTGGGTAACATAATAAAATAACATTTTGAACCATGAATGCTAATGACTATCTGCAGAAGCCCACCTCTATTAAATTTTTAAACATTGATAGGGTATAAGGTATCAGCTTCTAGCATATCTGAATATTTAACTATCATCATTCACAGTTTGTAATGATAAGGCAACAAAAATGATAAGACAATGTGAGAATGATCCTACATTTGACTTGCAGATTTTTCTAATATCAATTAGAAAGGCACCAAAAAGCTTTTATGTGAACATTTAGACTTAAACGTGCTTACCAAACATTTTCCTTCAATATATGGCAATACCTTAGTAGAAAGGATTCTAAGACATGGAAACAAGGAGATTTGGATTTTACCACTGATTTTCTATGTGATCCTGGGAAAAGCACTTTTTTTGCTTCCCTTTCTTATCTACAAAATGAGATTAATAATACCTTTCCCTATTAAATTCATGGGATTAGTTAAAGAAAAAATAATAAACACTGTGGAAACAAATGTAAAGCATTAGGCTCTTTGGACAAAATGTGCTTCAAAAACACAAGGTGAAAGTATTTTCATTGTTTACTGATGCTACCTTTGTAAGTACTGCAACTCAACAGCTCAGCCACATAAGAACTGAGCAGATGTTTAATTATATTTTGAGATGAATAAATTTGGAGAATCATAGAAAGTTGCACATGAAAAGACAGCAGCTGGAGGTCTGAGTATGGTTCAATGTCCTTGATTTAATCTGGGTTCAAAAGCAAAGAGAAGAGCCCAGAGCCAGTGTCTCCCACAGTGAAAAGACGACTATGGAACATATGACCTCTGAGCAACAGACCTCCCTCACTGGCCTCCAACAAGGTGGTTGGTGATACCAAAAAAAATGCTACTGGGTTTGATTGCTCTAGTTTATTTTCTTGTTAGAACATATTTCTAACAAATAAGAAACTCCTGTTACTAAATGCACCCATGTATGTCTATGCCGATTAAAGATTTTAATTTTAATGAGTAATTGAAAGAATATAATTTGTATCCTTTTTGTAGATATCTTTACACTAATATTCTTAAAGACATTAAGAATAAAGTTCAATTTTTCTATAATTTTAAAAAATTGTATTTTATATTTACATCCTTTTTAAAAGATTGAATATTAAAACTATTTTTAAAAAATATATATTTCTTTTTGAGACTTTTTGTTTTGAGAATCAAACCTTTACTTACATTATAAAATCAAACAGTTGCTTTAGTGTGTCTTTAACATATCACCCTGCTCAGGACTGAAGGATCATGCGATGGAAGACTTTCTTTCAATACAATCAATGCACATAAAGATTTATTGAAGGGAAACTTAATGAGATGGAGATAGTGAGTTTAATGTTAAAGTGTCACCTGTAAAACGCCATTTCTTCCTATTTAGTACTAAAAGGAAAAAAAAGCAAAATTATCACCTTATTTCCCACATTTTCTTATTTTGGTTACTTTCTTGACTTCCTGAACTAATTGATGCAGGACCCTCTACTCTTCCTTGTTCTTCCTAATTTTTGTCCATACTTAGCTGGATGGAGCTAAGATTTCATTCGTGTGGATACTCTCTTCAGTGCTATAGGTCATCATTCATGCCTATTTATCCCATATGATTCTTGTTCACATTTTTCCAAAAATCTTCTACAGAGGTACACTTGGGGCCTTCCTCTGGATCTCTTGCATGTGGAAAACAATTGAAATTATCATTTATTCTTGCCTTTTTCAATTATTTCAAGTGCTGGTAAATGCTTCTTCAAATGAATGATTTTGTGATCATCTACATTAGGCAGGGGAAAAGGAAATCCACGAACATTTATGTCCAAAGGAAATTTATTAAAATATATTCTTTTGGGCCTGGAGTCAAGAAAACCTGAGTTCCAATCTGGCCTCAGACACTTACCAGCTGCTTGATCTTGGACAAGTCATTTATTCTGTTTGCCTCAATTTTTTCATCTATAAAATGGGTATAACAACAGTACCTAATGCCTAGCTTTATTGAGAGGACCAAATAAGATACTTTTTATAATTATCTTTATATATTGCCTGACACATAGTAAATGCTATATATATTACTAATATTAATATTTTTAATTATTCTATTTTCCCATATGTAGAACTGATATAATAATAGCATCTATTATTGTGAAGATCAAATGAGTAAATTATTGGATAGCACTTACCACAGTCCCTTGAATTCAGAAAGAACTACATAAATGTTAGCTAAATTTTAGCCATTTCAAACAGCTAGCTAGAGATGGAAAAAAAGCCATTTCTTCAGCTTTTGATATTAGAGATGCTCCCTCTTTTTGAGGTTCCAGGATAGTTAGAGATAGGGAAAATTTAATATTATCTGTTCCCTCTGCTTCCAGATTCATCTTTGAGTATAAGATAGTAAAGTTTAAATTGTTCTATTATAGTTTTGTACTTTGAATACAGTGATGGATGAGAGCTTGAATGATCTCTGAGAGACCAAGGTTAGTAAATAAAGAGGAATATGCTGCATTTTCTCTAATGGAGCCAGGTGTTATGGGGTTATTTTGGCCAATAAGGTTACTTAATCTAAGATGTTATTTTTTTAGCAAAGAGGGAAAAACTTTCTCAGCTGTTTTTAGGAGTTAAAACAAAAAGCAATAGACAATTAAAATTTATCAAGTAAGTGCCAGAAAACTGTCTTGGGTTATTTTCTCAAATGAGAAATCAATGGACTCATAGAAGTGATAGCCTCTATCTTCCCTCCTTGAGATGTGAAATGCTTCCTCTGATTCCATAGGAGAGGAATAAACAACATCTACAAAGAGTCTGACAAGAGGATCAAACAATAGGCATTCCTCAGAGTGAGAAAGAATAGCATTCCAGCGCTAGTACAGTACCTAGCACATAGTAGGTGCTTAAAATTAAATGCTTACTGACTTGCATTTACAAAATTCCAAGAAGTAAAACCAAATCCCTTTATGTACATATAAAAAGGAAAGAGCATGGAATTACACAGCCTAGATATCATGGAATGCCTTAACTTCTATAGTTAAAGTTTTGCTGGCTCTGGCACTGTGGACTTTTCAGTGGTTACCTCTCAAGCTTGTTACGTGAGTGGTTTCTGTCCTCAAGCCTGCAAAAAAGTGGATCATCTCTCTGATAATCTTAATACCTCCATCCTGAGCAAACATTTGCTGGCAATATGTTTTCTATTCATGCTCCCCATGAGCTTCTCCATTGCCTCTGGGTACCTAAAACTTCATTTCTTTGGAAGTTATAATATATTAATATGATAATATTCTATGACTTTACATTACAAAGCATCACTAGAAGGACATCAATGCTAAGAAAGATGGGTTGTTTTAATTTGGAGAAGGTTGGGATCAATAAAAAATAGCATTATTTTCAAAGATAATCTAAACTTATTCCTCTCATGTTCTGGCCCAACTTATTGCCTATCTACAATGCCTCTACAATAAGAAAGCATATAGTAAGCATCTACTATGTGACAAGCTTTGTACCAAGTGCTAGCACTTGTTTTTGCCTTTGTATCTCTAGCACCAAGCAAACCAGCCCTGTTTCTTTTAATTCTGGTCATACATGTTACTTTCCATTTTGGATCACTTGTGATTCTGAATTGATTAAATTAATGTTTTCCCATGAGTTAGAGTGATATAACATCACTAGGAAATGATTAATGTCAAAATGTGGTCTTTTTTAAGGCAAAGGATTGGAAGCCATTAAAGCTTTCCTATTTCACCTCTTCTTCAATTATATCACTAGTGTCTGTGCAAGATACATAATATACACACATACCCCAATGGACTAAATATCTACCCAATTAAGTTTATTTTAAAATTTGTTTTATTAAAACTTAAAATCTATGATTTACTTAAATGTATTATTAAAGGTATTTTTTTTTCAATATGATGAAGGGCTGGTATCCCTTGAAGGATTATGGATTTCATTAAATAAACTTTATAGTTAGGGGGAACTTGATATAATTAATATGTATAAGATCTGAAGAGAAGTATTTAGAGAATCTCATTCTTCTCTTTGAACTCTGTATAAGACATCTTCCATTGATGAAAGCCTCAATATTCATTCACATAACAAAAAAATTTAGTAAGAAGTTACAATGCATAAGGTGTTGTGCTGGGAGCTGGATATACCCAAAAAAAATGTAAAACAGTTCTTGCCCTTAAAGAGCTTACACTCTTTCTACTGGGAGATAAAGCATACATTTAGCTAAGTCAATACAAGATATATTGAATGTGGGAAGAGCATGAACAATCAGAAAATGAAGAAAAGTTTCACTTTGGAAATGGCTTATCATCTAAGACTTGAAGGGATCTAGGAATTCTAAGAAGCAGAGAGATGGGAATAGTAATGACTGAGTTTACAGATTATCTACTAGTCCAGTTCAACTAGAACAAATCTGGAAAGGCACTTGGGAGCCAAGTAAATATTGTGGTCAGGTCTGTCCTTTTTTGCTGCTATTTGGAAAGTGGACTGGAAAGAAGAGTTATGGAAAGCAAAGAGACTAATTACCAGGTTATTATAGTAGAATAGACCCTGAATTAAGATAGTGACTATAGAAGTGTAAATAGGGAATAGTTGAGATAGATTTATTAGTGGTCTAAGAAAGAGAAGGAGGATTTAGAGGCTGAAAACTTGGATGACAGGGATGCATTCAACCTTATAGGTAAGTAGGGAAGAGGACCAGATTTAGGGGGGTAAATAATGAGTTCTATATGAAACGTAATAAGTTCCTGGTACTCAGGGGACATGTAGATGGAGAATCTAGTAGACATTTGGTGATGTGGGACTGGGGGAAGAAATGAAGGCAAAGTATATAGATAACCTTTTCTAGAAATTTGAATGTAAAAGGAAGAAAAGAAAGATAAATTTGAGCAAGATATTATTTATTCCACTTATGGGATGCATTTTTGTTTATTTGTGAATTTCATATGGATTCATGGAGCCCTTACAATAAGTTTGAGACACCCAAGTGGTTCAAGGATTTATCTGCTTCTCTATTGATGTTATACCTAAATGAATTTTTGAACAAAGCATCTATCATAAAATCTTTTTTGACTTTATCATATATGTGTGTGAAACATCTTGTTTTAGAGAAGCCTGTAAAGATATTTACTTTATTAAGTTAAATGCTTTTAAATTTTAATTGTTTTAATTTTTTCAATTTTCCCCTTTGCTAAATTTCCTCTTTTAATCGTCTTCTCCAACATGAGAAAATATTTAATTGCCATAACACTGTCTATTAACCTTACAATTTTATCATAGTGGTTTTCCCTTGGGTATCTGTACACTGCAACTAACAGCTCTTCTTTGCTCCCCAGAAAAACCTTTCCGTTTTCCTAACCTATTAACTACTTAGCTGCTTCTCAATAGTCTGCCTTTATCTTTAAACACAGGCACACTTCAGTATTCTCTTCTAAAGTACTTCAGGCTCAAAACAGATGTTAATTAAAAATGCTGATAAGAACCCAAAACACCTGTTGTCTCACCCTCATTTTGCTCAACCCTGGTCTGCTAAATCCCTGCCTTTATTTCAATCATTCTCTATAGCTTTTCTTCCATTCCAGCTGTAGTCTTCTCACACTAGTGATCATTTAAACTTAACAGCAAAGCGACATTTTATTGAGCAAATATATCAGTGTGTATACACACCCAAGTCAGCTCAAAGACAGGAAACCTGGTGACTTGCAGCTATGGTTAAGAATAAGCTGCTTTCTGATTGATAAAATGCAATTGTCTGGGTGTGATATTTCAACAGTGAAAAATGAAGGGAATGGAAACAATTTTAAAAATAGTTAAATATTTTTCCTCTAAGGAGAGGGAAGGTTTAGGCATTTATTAAGAGCCTACTATGTGGTAAGTATCATAGTAAGTACTTTACAAATATTGTTTCATTTGACCTTCATAACAATCTCATGAAATGGGTACTATTATTATCTGTGTTTTACAGTTGAGGTAAAAGAAGCCAGAAGTCAAGTCATTTGTGTAGGATCTCACAGCCAGTGAGTGCCTGTGACCACTAGTACTAAGGTCTTTTTGACTTTTGTACTCTACCCACTGGACTAGTTAGCTACTCTAACCCCAAGGTATAACTCTTACAAGCTTCAGTATATTCTTTTTAGTAGTAGAATAAATTGGAGAAAAAGAAAGACTAGTTAGCATTCCATGTGGTCTTAACAAATTTGAGAAATTAGTCCAATCAAAAAAAGCACCATTCAAATGCTTTAAAAAAAACCAACAACTAAATATGTTATATGGAAAACTGAAAATTATAATATTGGGGGAATTTAATGTGCCCTTTTCAGACCTTGATGAGTAGCAACAACAACAAAAAATAAGAAATCAGATACCAGTCTACCGCCTTTGGGGTAAATGGAGAAAACACTATTCTCTCAAACCAGATTTCTGGCCTCCTGCTGGAAAGAAGAAACACTGTTCTATAGAGCACCAAATTTCTTCCATTCAGGGAAAAAGAGAAAAAAAAAACTCTTTCCATCAAGTCTCTAGCCCCTGCCTTGTAGGAAGGGGAGTAATACTATTCTTTCAGTTTTATACACCTGACCTCTTAGTACACTAAGACTCTTTGACAATTTTATCCCGAGGCCAAAACCCCAGGAATAACAAATATATACTTAAAGTCCTTTCTCAATGATTAACAAACTTCCCCCTGGTCAAATTCTTTCTGCTCCAGTCATTTTGGACCCTCAACCTTAATCATTTAAACTCCCTTCTCCAACCCCTATGTCGTGGACACTTATTTTCAACCCCCCAAATCCCACTCTAAACCTAACTATTGCTTCCACTGTGCTCTCTGGAACTCCCACACCTTATACAACAAACATGCCATTATCTTAAATATTTTCTTTTCCCACAACTTCCATCTTCTGACTCTTATTAAGACCTGACTCCCTCCTAATGAAACTGGCTATCTTACTCACTATTCAACAAAATCAAAGGAAGGAAATAGCCTGGTAGAAATTATATAGAACATATATGACTTAGATATAAAAAGTCACATGACCAACAAAATGCAGAAGACATTTCCTGTTGAAGAAGAGTTTATGACCAAATAGTGGTACAAAGAATCGCAAAAGATAAAATGGATAATTTTTTGGATTATGTAAAATACAAATATTTTTGTTCATACAAAAGCAATGTAGTTAAAATGATAAAGGAAATAATTAAGTGGACAAAAATTTTGGCAATTTTATTTATTTTTTTATTTTTTTGGTGAAAGTCTCATTTCCAAGATAAAAGAGAAATGGATTTAAATTTAGAAGAATAAGATCAATTTCGCAATGGATAAATGGTTAAAAGAGATGAAAAGAAAGTTTTAAAAGGAAGAAATCCAACCTGTCAGAAATCATATAAAAATGTTCAAAATCATTAATAGAGATGTACAATTGAAGCAACACTAATATTCTACCTCATACATATCATGTTGGAAAAGTTGACAAAAATTGAAAATGGTCCTAAAAAAGTGCTTTACATATATTACATCATTTGATCTTCATGACAACTTTGTGGTCTAGATGTTACAGATTTTATGATTATTTTTCATAAATATGGAAATGTGATCACAAAGGTTAAATGATTTGTTCATGGTCACACAGTTTCAGAGTTGGGATAAGGATCCTAGTCTCTCCTACATGCAAATCCAAGACTGTTTATACTATTTCCACTATTCTCAAATAATTTACTGGTTAAGGTTGTGAAATGTTCTCTACATTTATCTATACAAATATACATTTTTGTATATAAACAGGGGCAGATAGGTGGTGCAATGGATAGAGTACCAGGTCTGGAGTCAGGAAGAGAAAGAAATGACCAATTAGTATCTTTGCCAAGAAAACCTCAAAAGGGGTTCACAAAGAGACCAGACTGAAAATGACTGAACAACCACATACAAATATCAGCTTAAAACTTCATAAATTATCAAAGAATTACAGAATTTGATAGACCAGAGGGTTCTGGGTGACTGAGCCCAACTCATATTCCAAATAAATCCAATACCACAAATCTGAAAAGTCATCACACAGCTTATGCTGAAGGATGTCCAAGGAGGGGGAAATCCACTATCTCTCTAGGCAATCCGATCCACTTTTAGATAGCTCTAATTATTAGGAAGTTTCTCCTGACATCAAGCCTAACTCTGTTCCTTTGCAATTTCTCCTAACTGCTCCTGTTTCTGTCCTCTGGGGCTAAACAGAACAAGCCTAATCCCCTTTCCACACAACAACCTCTTAAATCTTGCAGACTGCTATTGTGTCCCTCCAGAGTTGTTTTTCCTCAAGGGTAAACATCTTCACTACCTTCAACCAATTCTAAATCATCACAGACTTCAGGCTCTCTACCATGAAGGCTGGTCTGTACAGGCTCTAGTTTATATCCAGTTTCTTTTTTAGGCCATGAGACCTAGAACTGAACACAACACTGCAGGTGGAGTCTGATGAGGTCAGAAGACAGTGAGACAATCCCCTCCGGAAATCAAGGCCTCTTTGCTTTAGCTTTTTTGGCCCCACAGCCTCATATTGCTCATCCTGTTCCCTAAAACAAATAAACCTCCCATTTTGGCCATTACCCTAAATTCAGCTTATTTTGATCATGCAATTAATTATCGGTTAATGTCAGTAGAGATGTCTGTATCAATGAAGTGCCATAGCTGTTACAATCCCGTATAATTTTAGCATCTGAGGAACAAGCATTTAATAAGCACCTATTTTATGCCAGGAACTGTGCCGAGTGCTTTACAAATATTATCTTATTTGACCTTCACAACCGAGGCAGCTGGGTAGTGCAGTGGATGGGTTTCAAGTAAGGAAGATCTGAGATCAAATTCAGCCTCAGAGATCTATTGGCTTTGGGATACTGGGTAAATCATTTAATTTCTACTTGTTTTAGTTTCCTCATCTGTAAAATGGGGATTATAATAGCACCTACTTCCCAAGGTTGTTGTGAGGATGAAATGAAATAATGTTTACAAAATATTTAGCATAGTGCCTGGGACATAGTAGGTACAATAAACATATCATCATCATCATCATTTTCATTATTATTATTGTTATCCTCTCATATTGTTCAATCTTTTTCAGTTGTGTCCCACTCTTCTTGACTCCATATGGAGTTTATTTGGAAAAGATACCTGGAGTGGTTTGTTATTTCCTTCTCCAACCCCTTTTACAGATGAGGAAACTGAGGCAAGGAGGGTTAAGTGAGTTGCCCAGGGTCATGCAGTTAATAAGTGTCGAGGGCCAGATTTGAACTCAGAAGGAGGTATGTTCTTGACTCCTGACATGGTGCTCTATCCAATGCACCATCCCCATATGACATTTGAGAAACCTGAAGCAGAGAGTGATTAGGTCATTTGCCCAGGTTTGTATAGCTAGTTAGCATCTGAATTTAGATTTGAACTCAGGTATTCCTGGATCCAGGCCCCACACTCTATCCACTGAGACACCTAACTCCTATGGCAGAAACTAGGCATGGACCCACATTTAACACCACATACTAAGATAAGATCAAAATGGGTCCAAGATTTAGGCATAAAGAATGAAATCATAAATAAATTGGAGGAACATGGGATAGTTTACCTCTCAGACTTGTGGAGGAGGAAGGAGTTTGTGTCCAAGGGAGAACTAGAGACCATTATTGATCACAAAATAGAAAATTTTGATTACACCAAATTAAAAAGTTTCTGCACAAACAAAACAAATGCAAACAAGATTAGAAGGGAAGTAACAAATTGGGAAAACATTTTTACAGTTAAAGGTTCTGATAAAGGCCTTATCTCCAAAATATACAGAGAATTGACTTTAATTTATAAGAAATCAAGCTATTCTCCAATTGATAAATGGTCAAAGGATATAAACAGACAATTTTCAGATGATGAAATTAAAACTATTTCCACTCATATGAAAGAGTGTTCCAAATCACTATTGATCAGAGAAATGCAAATTAAGACAACTCTGAGATATCATTACACACCTGTCAGATTGTCTAAGATGACAGGAACTAATAATGATGAATGTTGGAGGGGCTGTGGGAAAACTGGGACACTGATGCATTGTTGGTGGAGTTGTGAAAGAATCCAACCATTCTGGAGAGCAATCTGGAATTATGCCCAAAAAGTTATCAAAATGTGCATACCCTTTGACCCAGCAATGCTACTACTGGGTTTATAATCCAAGGAAATACTAAAGAAGGGAAAGGGACCTGTATGTGCCAAAATATTTGTGGCAGCTCTTTTTGTAGTGGCTAGAAACTGGAAGATGAATGGATGCCCATCAATTGGAGAATAGTTGGGTAAATTATGGTATATGAATGTTATGGAATATTATTGTTCTGTAAGAAATGACCAACAGGAGGAATACAGAGAGGCTTGCAGAGACTTATATCAACTGATGCTGAGTGAAATGAGCAGAACTAGGAGATCATTATACACTTCAACAATGATACTGTATGAGGATGTATTCTGATGGAAGTGGATATCTTCAACATAGAGAAGAGCTAATCCAGTTCCAATTGATCAATGGTGGACAGAATCAGCTACATCCAGAGAAGGAACACTGGGAAATGAGTGTAAACTGTGAGCATTGTTTTTTTTTTTTTTTGTTTGTTTTGTTTTGCTTTTCTTCCCAGATTATTTTTACCTTCTGAATACAATCCTTCCTTTGCAACAACAACAAAATTCGGTTCTGCACATATATACTGTACCTAGGACATACCATAAGATATTTAATATGTATGGGAATGCCTGCCATCTAGGGGAGGGGGTGGAGGGAAGGAGGGGAAAAACACAGAACAGAAGGGAGTACAAGGGATAATGTTGTAAAAAAAATTACCTATGCATATGTACTGTCAAAGAAAATGTTATAATTATAAAAATTAATTTAAAAAATAAATTAAAAAAAGAGACATCTAACTCCTTTATTGAGTCCAATATTTGTTTAAAAAACATCAAACATGATCAGATCTTGAATTTTCTATATATCAAGCCAATTAGGTAACCACAAAGATGATTTGTTATAGAAAACCAAATGCAAAGCCTATTTATTACTATCTCACGGTTTTCCTTTATCCCAATCCAAATCTCAAAGGATATCTTTGTCATGGGCGTGAACTAATCTTATTAGCCTCTACAAAAATAAAAATGGGGCACAATAATTAATTACATCTTTTCAGTCAGTTATTTGGGGGAGAGAGTAAAAGTATTTTCTATGATCTTTTTCTTTTTTTTTCAGAATCTCTCCCTTTTTGAAATATCTTGGAAATGAAACCCCTATTCCTTTAAAAACCAGACCATCTCGGAAGTGGAAATCTTCAACATAAAGAAGATCCAACTCACTTCCAGTTGATCAATGATGGACAGAAATAACTACACCCAGAGAAGGAACACTGGGAAGTGAATGTAAATTGTTAGCACTACTGTCTATCTACCCAGGTTACTTATACCTTCGGAAGCTAATAATTAATGTGCAACAAGAAAATGGTATTCACATACATATATTGTATCTAGGTTATATTGTAACACATGTAAAATGTATGGGATTGCCTGTCATCGGGGGGAGGGAGTGGAGGGAGGGAGGGGATAATTTGGAAAAATGAATAAAAAAAAAAAAACAGACCATCTCTCTGGTGAACTTCTAAAAGGCAGTCTGTTGTAGTGGAAAGAGATGTATTCCAGGAGAGAAAAGCTAGTGTCAAATTCAGGTCCTGCTACTGACTAAACAAAGCCACGTAGCCTCTTTGGGGCCTCAGTTTCCTCAAATGTCAAATTAGAGGGTATACTAGAAGATCTCTAAAGTTTCTTCCAACTGCAATTTTGTCTTCTAAATTTTCTACCTGTAAATTTAAGGTTAGGTCCAGACTTTTTCTCCTTTCATCTTAAATACTATTTTACCTTCTTCCCATAACCCTCTGAGCCCATGCTCTCTGAAATGCTATAGCTTTTGATACTGAGACTCCTTTAAAACTGTTCCCTCCCTTACCTTCTGTGATGGTGTCATCTCATTTTCCTCCTACCTGTCCAACCACTTCCTCATTGTTATTTGTTTGATGATCACTTAGGTCCCACATCTCAGCCTGAGTGGCCCCAAAGGCTCTTTATTGATTTCTCTTTCCTTTTCTCTCCTTAGTCTCTTCCTTGCTGACCTCACCAATTTCCATAAGTTCAGTTACCTACATACTTAGAATTCCCAATTCTAATTTCAATCTTTCTCCCAAACTCCACTTCTACATGGCCTTCTGAATACCTTAGTCTGAACATATGTAAAAGAGAAGTGACTGATTATATTTCCTACTTTGTCTGCCCCCCTCCTAAATTTCCCATGTCTGTTGAGGACCAGGTTATAATTTGGCCCGCTGTAATCTAACATTAAAAATGAATATCGCATCTCAGAGATGTCATTCATATTATTTAATGGGGTAGAAATTATATATTAATGCCATATAAAAGGACATTAAATCAATTTTTGTTGATTTTTGAAAAATGCATTATGAAAATAAAATAGCTATTTTAAATTGCATAATGGCAGTGAATAACTAAACAAATTAGAAAAGCTGAATGTTTGAAAAGGATTTAAACAATATTACAAACCAAGTCAATTAAAAAATCCAAATAAATAAGTATTATGAATTGGCAATAAATATACATATATAAATATACCCTACTGGGTTTTTCCTGGTTAAAGAAGGATTAGCTTTCAAATTCAAGCACTCCCACACTCTACTTACTAATCCACTACCATTCCGTCTTAAACCCCCTGAATTTCTGCCATACATTTTCAATCCATACTCAGTGATATTCAGTTTAACATATCTGGGAATTCAATAAAACAAGTACTGGAGGCTGAAATCAACATCAAGTTGAATAATTTAACTTGACTGCTTGGAATCATGCATACATTTGAAATTTATGGTACATATTGTTTTCTTTGGGGAGGCAGGCAGAGCCTAGAGTTAGCATTTATTATCTGAGCAACATTCTAATCTCCTCTGGACTTTTATTTCTATTAAGTTCAAATAAATAAAGAAAGGTTAAAATGTAAGATTGCCCCTATCCACAGGTATCTAATATCAAAGAAAAGTAAAAATCTAAATTATTTTTTTCTAGATTTTTTCTAAATACATTTAATGGCATACAAACTATTTTGAATTTGCTTAGTCATTTTCAAATTCTACATAGTGTGCGCAACCTTTACTTTTAAGTTGTTAGCTATCTATTAGATCTATCAACAGAAGCTTTTAAATAAAGTATAGCTTTGATATTTTTCTGTACAAACTTTTACAATTTCTAATATAGTGTAAAATTTTTTGTTTTCAGGTACAGTTTAGGTATTTTGTTCCTACACACAAAATAACTGCTAAACATAAAAGAATTATAGTATGCATTCAAAGAGCAACTTAAAAACAGGGTTCAATAAGTTAACATAACTGCTATTATAATCTTAGAGGGAGGCTGATACACTCCATGAGAATATAGAGAACTTTGTAGGACCGATCAGCTAGGTTTTCTTTTTTTTTTTAAGCTTTTAATTTTCAAAACATATGCATAGGTAGTTTTCAGCATTCATCCTTACAAAATTGTGTTCCAAAATTTTTTCTCCTTTCCTTTTCTCCACTCCCTCCCTTAGACAGCAAGTAATACAATGTATATTAAACATGTGCAATTCAATCCATATTGCACAATTATGCTGCAAAGAATCAGATCAAAAAGGAAAAAAAAATAAGAAAGAAAACAAAATGCAAACAAACAATAACAAAAAAGTGAAAATACTATGCGGTGACCCATACTCAGTCCCCATAGTCCTCTCTCTAGATGTAGATAGCTCTCTTCATCACAAGATTATCGTCTAAATCGTCTCAGTGTGGAAAAGAACCGCATCCATTAGAACTGATCAGTATATAATCTTGCTGTTGTGAAGTACAAGGATCTCTTGGTTGTGCTCATTTCATTAGCATCAGTTCATGTAAGTCTCTCCAGGCCACTCTGAGATCTCCCTGCTGATCGTTTCTTACCTATAAGAATATTCCATAACATTCATATACCATAACTTATTCAGCCATTCTCCAAGTTATGGGTATCCACTCAGTTTCCAGTTTTTTGGTTTTTTTTACAAAAAGGGCTGCTACAAACATTTTTACACATGTGGTCCTTTTTCCTTTTTTATGATCTCTTTGGGATACAGGTCCAGTAGAGAGACACTGCATAGTTTGATAGTCCTTTGGGAATAGTCCTATATTTTCTCCAGAATGGTTGAATCAGTTTACAACTCCACTAACAATGCATTAGTGTACCAGTTTTTCCATATCCCCTTCTGTCATCTTAGTCAATCTGAGAGGTATGTAGTAGAACAGGGTATAAAAATTGGATGAAATGGACTTTCTCCTGTAATTTACAAAACATTCCTAACTGATAACAACCTAGAACCATTATCACTCTCTTAAAAGTTATAATTTTTATGTTCTCTATATGTGATTTCTGGAGAAACTAGGTGGCACAATGTATAGAGTGCTGGGCCTGGAGTCAAGAAGATTCATCTTTATGAATTCCAATCTGGTTTTAGATATTTACTATCTGTGTGACCCTAGGAAAGTTACTTACTCCTGTTTGCCTCAGTTTTCTCATTTGTAAAATGGACTAAAGAAGAAAATGACAACCACTGGAGTATTTCAGCCAAGAAAACCTCAAAATTGGGTCATGAATAGTTGGATATGACTTAACAACAACACACATGTTCTCTAATTAAATGTATAAATGCTAACAAAATCCATTTTCTTTGTACTGCTATGATGTAGTTTTAGCATTTTAATGTAGACCAATAACACCTGTTTCATGGATAACCTTAGTACAGGCTAATTCTAGCAGACATATACTGAAGTAATAAACCTTTGTTTGGCACAGTGAAGACAAACATTTCTTGTATGTCTTTATTCTCTCAACTTAGAAATATACTTCCTGCCTGAAAGAAAGAGCTATCAATAAGGACCAATCCAGGATTGAGAGTCAAGAATTGCCTTGATGGATTAGTATGGGATGTTCCACATTTGCAGGTGCAGCTTATTATTTTATTTAAAATGGCCTTTCACCCAGCTACTAGAGTGTCACTCACAAAGTGAGAGTTAAAGTGAGAGGGAGAAAGAGAATGAGAGAGACAATTAGGTTTTGAATAGCCAACACAGCATGGGTAAGTTTCATGCATCAGGAAGGAGAAGTAAAAATAATGAATATTTGAATAGATCAAAGAAAACCCATAATTCAACTACACAAGGTAATTCCTAATGAGATGACAGAAATATCTTTATTCCTAGAAATATCTTTATTCTAAGTCTTACTTCTCTATCCTTATGCCAAATTAATCTTTTTTTTTAAATCAGAAACAAATGACTGACACACATTTTAACAATGGAAATAAATTTAAATAAGGGAATAAACTGAGTTGGAATTAATAGGGTTATTATTAAGGTTGCTATTCAAAATTTTTGTTTAATTTAATGCCAAGAACACTGGCCAAGAGATCAAAATAATTGGATTCTAGTCCCAGCTTTGCCTCTCTTTTACTTTTGACAAGTCAATAACCTTTCTGGTTCTAATTTTCTAATTAATAAAGTGAAAAATAGGACTAGATGATTTCTGAAGTTTTTCTTCTAGTTTCTAAATTCTATGACTTTATCATATGAGGATGTAGTCAAAAAATTTAAGCTATTACATCAGAGAGAAAAGACAAGCAAATATTAGTCAAATATGGAAGATTAATCTGATATAATTGAAAATAAATAAATCTGGATTTAAAAAAAATCTTAATTTTAAAGAAATTTAGACTTTCAAGGCTATGTTAAAACTAAAATCAATGTTATATTACTTATTCAGAATTTGTTTATTATCTCTTTCATCCTATTCTCTTATGCTTAAAGGTATTCTTTTACACTTTCATCTCTAAACAGAAGTAGGATGGTAGCAGCCATCCTTGAGAATTAAATTAAATTCTACTTAAACTTGAGTAAAATAAGATAGTGATATTCTTCAAGTCATTCCTAAATTGATAAATGATTCCAGGATATGAACAAACAATTTTCAGATGAAGAAATTAAAGCTATCTATAGACATAGTTTTAAAAATGTTTTTATTCACTATTGATTAGAGAACTGCAAATTAAAACAACTCTGAAGTACCAATTCACATCTTTTAGTTTGGTTAATATGACAAAAAGGAAAGTGACAAATGTTGGAGATGTGAGAAAACTGGAACACTAATGCATTAATGGTAGAGTTGTGAATTAATCCAACCATTCTGGAGAACAATTTGGAATTACGGCTAAAAGCACTATAAAATTGTGTATACCCTTTGATCTGGCAATGCCACTTTGAGGTCTGTATTTATATTTATAGCAGCCTTTTTGTGGTGGCAAAGAATTAGAAATTGAGAGAATGCCTATGGATTGGGGAATGGCTAAACAAGGTATAGTATATAAATATAATAGAAAACTATTGTGCTAAATAAATATGTGGGCAAGTTTCAGAAAAACCTAGAAAGACTTACATGAATTGATGCTGAGTGAAGTGAATAGAACCAAGAGAACATTGCATACAATAACAGCAACATTAGAGAATGATCAACTCTTATCAGCAATGAAATGCTCTAAGAAAATCCCAAAAGACTCATAATGGAAAATACTATTCATGTCCAGAGAATTATGTAGCCCGAATGCAGGTCAAAATATACCATCTTTACTTTGTTTTGTTTTTTTTTTCTTTCTCATGGTTTCTCCATTCTGTTCTGATTTTTCTTTCACAATATGACTAATGTGGAAATATGATTAATATGATTGTACATTATAACATATCAAATTTCTTGCTGCCTTGGGGAGGGGGGAGGAGAGGGAGAGTGGGAGAAAAATTTGGAACTCAAATTTATAAAAATGAAAGATGAAAGCTATCTTTACATGTAATTGGAAAAATACTATTAAGAGAAAAAAATAAAATGAATGCTTAATTTAACAAATGGTGGCATTCTTATGAAAATATTACAACATAATGACTCAAATCCTGGTAAATTTTTTCCAGCCTCTGATTCTTAAAAACATTTTCATATAATTATTTTATTAACAAAAAATGTGAGTTCATGAAATTACACTCAAACAGAATTTCACCTTCAAGATTCTTAGGAATTGTTAAGAATTGTCAAAAATGTTCATTTAACATAAGTGTCTATTTAAAGAGCAGCTATTTCTAATTACAAGCAGTTTCTTTTTTTGTCATTTAGGCATATTTGCATAAAGAAAAACAATAATTACTTTTTCATACTTGCCAAAATTCACATTGGCTCTAAATCTCTTTTAAAGAGAGAAACATCTATTTAAAATATTTCCTTTAGTGTATATTTATATCCCTTCCAATTAGCTTTAAATATTGTTATTTGCTCTATGCTGTCTGCCTATTGATCAACTCAATAAATCCTTATATTCACCAAGGATTATTGCTTTAAGAAATGAAAATTTCTTAGGAATTATTATTATTAGGAATTATTTATTCATAGAATTATTATTCATAGAATTATTAGGAATAATTTAAATATTTATCTTATAAAATATATTCCAATTTTACACAAGTAACATTCATTTGCATATCCATTCATATTATTCATATCCATTTGCAATTTGGGACATCTATTTCATTCAACCCTTTAATATTTTGTATTGATTATGATCTATGCCATTAAATGGAAAGTTCAATTTACTCAAATCACAGGTCCATCCAAACAGTCAAGGATTATAATTTTGATGAATTTGCTAGTTAAAACAACAAATAAAAGATTATCTTAATGAAGATTTCTAAGTGATTATTCCATTCTACCCATAGTTATGAGAATACATTTATATACAACTTATAATAGCTAACAACATTTATGTAGTGCAGGAAAGAATACACATTTACGTGATGCCAACTGCCAGGCACTGTACTAAGCACTTCACAAATAATATCTCATTTGAGCTTCATGACAATTCTGTGAGAGGGGTTCTATTATTATCCCCATTTTATGCTTATGGAAACAGGAACAAACAGAAGTTACATCCGGAATTACACAGCTAGTGAGTTTGTGAAGTTAGATTTGAATTCTTTCACCTAACTTATTCTTGATGAATGTATTGATCTAATTCATATTATTGTTATATAGAGTTCTCATTCTAACATCTTCATATTTTTTTACTCCTGACAATACAATAAGATTCTATTATAGTTACATGCCATTATTTATTGAACATGGCATTATTTATTTAATCATTGGGTAATTTCCACATTTTCTTATTGCAAATAATGTTGCCATGAAAATTTTAGTACATATTGTTAGTCAACAACTTTCTTGTGATATGATCCTGGTAGTGGTATCTCTGGGTCAAAGAGTATGAACACTTTAGTAACTTTTCTTGTATAATTCCAAATGTTTTTCAGAACAGCTAAATGAGTTCTGAAATTCCAGCAGTGAACTAGAATTTATTCCCTTATCCCTGTGGCAATTACTTTTCCTATCCTGTAGTTTCTTTGCTAGCTTTTGGGGTATTTTGAGCCTCTTTCCATTGCTTATCTTATAAGAAGTTGCATTCAGACCCAAACTGTCATTTCCAGGTCTGTGAGCTTAGTACATAGATCTTGGCATTACAATTAGAGCACTGATCAAGTGAGAAAATGTGGTTGCCAATTGTAGTTCAGTTACTACTAAGTTAGGAGAACTTAGACAAATCTTTCAATATCTCTAGACCTGAAACAAATATATTAGGAGATTTTTGCCATCCCTATAAGTTTTCACATTCTAACTTTTCTTTAAAAATGACTCTACTTAGATGATATACACGTATTTCTGTCTTTAAATTTGTGAAAAAAAATTATCTGCGTTTATAAAACACATTTTCCTAGAAAAACTGACAACCCCAAATATATAAGCAGAAAGATGTTTGGTCTATACTTTAAACCATGAGACATTACATTTTTTAAGTTAAGCCTGTATTTAGATTATGAACAATGTTATCAAGGCAATTTATTATGCTTGTAGCAAAACAAAAAAATACAGTTAAGAAATTTCCCCATTGCTAAAAAATCACTAGTGTTGAATTAAAATAAAAGCAGGAATGATACTAAACTGAGGCAAGAAGCATCGAAGCTCATATTGACTCTGTGGTCCAGTCATTTTTCAGTTGTGTCTGACCTTTCATGACCCCATTTGGGGTTTTCTTGGCAAAGATAATGGAGTAGTTTGCTATTTCCTTCTCCAGTTCATTTTACAGATGAGGAAAGTGAGGCAGACAAGGTTAAGTGATACAGCTGAGGCCAGATTTGAATTCAGGAAAATGAATCTTTCTGACTCCATATATTAACATTGTTTATGTTCTATTGTATTTTTATATACTTAAGAAAAAATTCCAATTACAATTCAATTTGGTTTCTTATTGGCAGTATTTGACACTTGGTGTCACACTTTAAGAAGTCATATATTTCTCTAAGATCAATCTTTGTATTGTTAGTCATTCATAGAACTTTAGTTTTTCATCCTAGGCGAGGGATAAGTACTGGACACCAGTGATTTCATTGGTAAAAAGAACTTCCAAAAAGGAAATTCCTTCCACCAATACAGGTTAGTAATTTTTAAGAAACTTATAGTCCTAGAGAGTTGCCTTGAGCACTGAGAAGTTAGGTCATGTACATGGCCAGAGTCAAACAGTCATTATATAGCAGAAGCAGTATTTAAATCCAGGTCTTCCAGGCCAATTCTCTATCCTCTGTGCCTGGCTGCCTCTTTTTATGTCAGATAAAACTCAAATGTTGGGAGATTTTTTTTGATGAATTATTAACTACATATTAAATTGGGAATCAAAAGGTCTGCCTTGACACATATTTGCAAAAAGGTTCTTTTTGTGGTGGCAAGGAATTGGAAATTGAATGGATGCCCATTAGTTGGGAAATGTCCGAATAAGTTATGGTATATAAATGTAAAGGAATTACATTGTTCTGTCAAAATGATTAACAGGATGATTTCAGAAAAGCCTGGAAAGATTTACATAAAATTTATGCTGAGTGAAGTGAGCAGAACTAGGAAAATATTATATATAGCAACAGCAAGATTATATAATGATCAACTTTGATAGACTTAGCTCTTTCCAGCCAAGACATTTCCAATGGAATTTGGATGGAAAATGCCATCCAAATCCAGAGAAAGAACTGTGGAGATTGAATGTGGATCAAAGCATAGTATTTTTACCTTTTTTGTTTATTTGCTTTTTTTCCCTCATGTTTTTCCCTTTTGTTCTGATTTTTCTTTCCCAACACAACTAACATAGAAATATGTTTAAAATGATTGTGCATGTGTGTATATATATATTCATATATATATATACATATATACATAAACACACACACACACACATATATATATACATATAACATATTGTATTGTATTGTATACTGTCTTGGGGAGAAGGGAAGTAAGAGAAGGAGGAAGAAATAATTTGGAATTCAAAATCTTACAAAAATGAATGTTGAAAATCATCTTTACAAGTAAATGGAAAAATAAAATAATATTGAGGGAAAAAAGAAACATTAAAAACAATCTGTCTTGTAATTCCAAGTCTGATCAATTAATTCTAGATTCTTGGATAAATCATTTAGTTTCTTTGCATTTTCTTATCTCAAAGATGATATAATTGAACCCTATCTCTATGATTCCTTATAGTTCTAATTTTATTGTCATTTAGTATCTTGGGTATCAAATGAAGTCTTTCTCTTTATTAATACTGCTTACTTGGGTAACACAGAAATACAGGTGACTAGGAAAGTGATATAAGGAAGGAATATTTCTTATTTGCATTTCCATCTCCTCCATTAGAAGCATGGGGTCAAGGTGTCCAATGCACTTATTTTACAGATATGTAAACTGAGGCTAAGAGATAGAAAGTGCTTTGTCTAGGGTTATACAGATAGCAAAGTTTCTGAGGTTAGATTTGAATTCAATTTTCCTGATCCAGATTCAGTGCCCTTTCTACTGCACCACCCCACAACTTCAAAATGCTCTACATACATGATCTCATAGATTCTTACCACAGATATCCTATGAAGGAACCCCTATCCTCATTTTAGAGATGAGGAAACTGAGGTTCATAGAAATTAAATGAGTTGCCTATGGTCATACAGCTCATAAGTGTAAGTCCAGTACTCTATTCACTAAGCCATGTTGTTTCTATGTTTGAATATATATTTGTTATATCAAGTATTTCAGCCTTTATAGGGAAAGAATAAATATGACTAGTTTCATTTGATTTGGCCTAAAATGCATTAAAGTGCGTGAATTTTTAAAACCACATGGTAATTATATCAACAAGCATTTTAAGACCTCAAGGGGAAAAACAAAACAAACATATACATTGATTTTAACAATTGAAAAATTGAATTAAAAAAATTCACAAAACCTTTAGACCAGAGTTGAATCATAAAACCTTTACAATATTTGTTGAAAGATGTGGAGCAACATCTTGAGGCTATTGCATTTAAGGATACAGAATTGGTCAGTATTAACTTTGGCTAGAGAAACCAGGATCCAGAAAGCATAAAATCTTGCCTAAACTTGCATGGGAAGATAGTGGCTGAGAATAAGATTTCTTAGACCTGTGTGAAGATTGGTAAGGTACAATCTTCTGAGGACAAAGTTCAAAGTACTGGGAATTGTGATTTGCATATTTTCTAGAGTAAAGATTAGAAACCAGGAAAATCAAAGAAAAGCCCCCACCCCCCAATTTAAACTCTCTGTCCCTAAGTTTAAGAAACATGAATTCCATGCCAACATTTTTGGTGCTACTAGAGAAGGTTATTGCCTCAAACTACCATTAAAACTCTTCATACTAGTTCCTACCTGAATATTTAGAAATTTTCGTAATTCCATGTTAAAGTAATGAACAAACAAGAGAAAATAGAGGAGAGAATGGTATACTTATAATTCACTAAAGTAAAAAGACTCTTGGTCTGTTTCTTTCCCCTAAGCAGAAGACAAATTTGGCAGCAGTTGAAACAAAAAATGTCTCTGACTTAGCAGTTTCTTTTAATTTTCTCTGTATTTAATCTTTTTTCATAATATGTATAGCTTATTGTCAGAAGAACTAATAAAAATCATTATAACCGCAGCAATAGTAAAATATGGAAAAGGAAACAAACAAAAAAAATCCAGTATACCTGAGGGGTGAAAAAGTACAATTACAGAAGCAACCACATGGAAAAACTAGTCCTAAAAATTTAATACTAACAACTACGTAGTTATGAGTAGCTATGCTAAAAGCACTACCACATTAGAGAAAATAAATTAATGCTCCCAAAGTCCCCTATTTGCAGACTACATAATATTGAATATCATAAGGCCACAGAAGCAGGATGTTTGTGAGATGAGCCACAAAGAACATAACCTTTTTTTACCATTCATTTTTTAATCAGGTTCTCTAGGATGGTGGTAAGAAAGTAAAAATGATTAAGAAACATGAAAAATAAAAGAGCCTCTATTTCTGTGGGGAACAAAATGTTGGGTATCTGCAGCTAGTTTTTGTTTTCTTTCCTTCTTTCCTCTATTACTTAATACCTTCTCTATTTTGGAGAGTTCAACTAAATCAGAATTCTGAATAACTGAGGTAATTTATCTCAAACAGATTTTCACAACTACCTAAATCAAAATAAAAATATAAATCCTGTATATTGTTGGCACTTTCTTATTAGTATAGATACCTGACTCATCCAATATGAAGTCAACTGGAATACAACAATATCAAGTCGTTCAAAAAAGATATTCAATTGAAGACCAAATTCTAACAAAATATTAACACTTCAGAACCTTTAAGGATATTTTTTCAGTCTTTATCACTAATAAGAGTTAAAAGCATCATATAGAAAATAAACAGAAGCCTAATTATGGATAATGAAAACAACAGTATTTTTCGTACATATAATGATTCAGAGTTCCAAAGTAAATAAATAATAAGCCAATTTAAATCTTTGAGTCTTTTTCCCCCCTTTGGCGAAGGAGAGGGAAAAGAGGGAGAGATTAAAGGATGAGTAGGTGGACTTACAGCAGAGACTGTCATTCATTCTCTTCTTTACTAGGTGAAAGTTTTCAGTAATCATTTTACATAGAGGATATAAAGCAAAAATGAAAATTCATATTTATACAGTGCTTTAAAGTTTACAAGTCACTTTTTTTCATACTACCTTCCTGGGAGGTAGGCAATATGAAAGTGTTAATATCTCCATTTCACAGATAAGAAAACAGACTGTAGACGGTTAAATAATTTATCCTTGATTACTCAGCTTATAAATATCTGAAAAGATTTGAATCTGGGTGTCCTGACTCCAAGTCTAGCACTCTATCATACACTATTAGGTGATAGAATTATTTTGGATTTTTATGCATGTTCTTTTCTCCCAATAAAACAAACATTTCTTGAAGACAGGAGGTATTTCAGTTTTTGTTTTGCATTTCCAAGGTTTTGCATTTCATAAATACTTAATAGAATGCATGCTCAATGGAATTGAATGGAATTGGGAGTCAAAATATCCTGGTGCTATCACTGTCTTGCTATTGTCACCTAATTTTTCTGTGCCTCAATTTGTTAACTGGTGAAATCACGGTCATCATTCTTAGCACAGAGATTCACTGAAAAAAAAAGATTAAAGATGTGAAGTTAATTTGAAAAAAATGAAAAGTACTATTTAAAAAGATACAATAATAATTATTATCTAGGTGTGAAATTATCATTTTGAAATAGCTCCTTTTTGATGTGTAACATTGAAAATTATTTCATTTTACATGTAGCATAATATCTTGATTATTTATGGGCTGTTGTTTTTTTGGCCTTATTGCTTACATTATTTAATTCTTTGTCAATAGATTGAATGAGGTAAAAGAATTTATTCCTTTACTCATTTTCTAATTATTTTAAGTGGATATAGTAAAGTTATATGACATGAACCCAAGAGGCATTGGTATTCCATAATAATAATTCTGAAAGAGAGGGGAGCCAATAATTTACATTTTAGATGCTTCTACTTTTAACTAGAAAGCTTGTCTTGGTTGACAAGCTACTTATTTGCATTTCTTGTATTCCTTTAAAACTTTTAAGTTTCCTTTGTGCTAGAAATACAACCTAAGTTAAATTAAAAATTGACCACACTGGTGATCATTCTTTTCCCAAAAGAAAAGAGAAAGGGTGACATTAAAAGGTAGCAGTGAGGGAAAGGCCCTCTATAATGCTCCATTATAATGCTTAAAAAGAAAACAAGAAGCAATTAAGTAAATGATGATTGGGGAAGGCAGGTGCTTTTTCTTCCTAGCGTGGACTGATATAAAGAAAAAGAAAATAAAAACAACAGATAACGATATTCAAGAATATTTTAATTAAGACATATGATCAATGAACTATTCAATTAATTTTGAAACTAATCAAAGTGAAAACTGTCAATTGATCACCTGAGCAAGTGGTGGAAGAACCTTCTTGCGTATTTGCTGATTGGGCCTCTATATTCCAATATAGTTGTATCGGAGAGGGGTCTTGTTGGAGCATAGAAGGATCCAAGGCTTGCCTCAAGCTGTGCTGTGGAGTTCAAACAGAGACAGCACTGAGACAAGGGAAGCTGCTTCAATTACAAGCGAGCACTCATGTTTGCAGTCAGTCAGGTTTTGCCGACTTAGATGAAATATGAGCTTGTTGCAGGAAAGATGAAATTAAAATATGACAGCTGGTACAAAAACAAACCTGTGTATAAACTTTCACTTAAGGCTAAGCTGACAATGACTCTGATCAACAAAAAGCTGTCAAAAGTGAAGAAATCCATAATGAACCAACCGCTCACCGCAAATGGGTAATTAAAACAGTGACTCATCAAAGTAACACAGTTTGAACAAGTTTTTCCAGTAAAATCAACTCACAAACTTGACATTTGCTCTCTTTAACCAAAGGGAAGAAAAATTCCCTTTCCTGACAGGGGAGTGGAATCGGTACACTGTGCACTAATGCTGAAGTGAACAAATGAATACAAGTATTAGGAAGAGCACCACAATTACGTGTAGACAGAGTAGGTGTAGACATATGGCTTACACAGTGTGATTTCAAGAGCATCAAGTCCTGCCCGTTTGACCTGTTGGCAAAAGCTTGAAATGCAGCTAAAAATGTCTATTCTTTTAGTCTATGGTTCCCAACTCCCTTAAGATATTAACATCCTTTCAGCTCATATTTTAAGGCTGCTATCAGTCATTTATATACTTTAGTGTGAATTAAGTTTCTGTGGACAGATTTTTATGGATATTTGAAAAGTTACACTAGATTGTAAGCTTACTGAGGGCAGGGACTATCTTTTACTTTGTTTGTGTCCATAGTGCTTAATACAGTACTTGACACATAGTAGGTACTTAATAAATATTTATTGAATTGAATTGAAGTTGAAGTCAAGTTAGTAGTAGATGGCAGGAGGGATGGAGAGTGAAGAACTGAAAGGTCAGTCACTATATCTAAGAAAAGGTAAAAGCTATGATTTTTCCATGAATTAGAATGATTCATTTTAGCATTTAGTGGAAATTTAGGCAAAATCATGATGTTTTTTAAGTTGGTCAAATCTGAAAGCATTGCTAAGTACTTGGCCAGACTGTTGGTAAATTAAGTATCTCATTATCTTACTTTTAGAATGTAAAATAAGCTGAATTTGAAAGGTATTTTCTTTCAAAGCAGCAGTCAATTTAGATTAAAATGGAATATCACAAAGCTATTGCAAAAACAAGCTAGATCCTCTTTCCATTGCTTGTTTGCTTGACAGTGTTTTTTGTGCATCTGAAATGTTCCAACCTACAAGGAATACAAGGAACTATCAGCACAGTTATAGATTCATTAGATAGCCCAGCTTGATACTGAAGGCAGAAAGGAAGATCTCAAAGATAACTATAACATTATTATAAATAAAAGGGCTCACTGGGGTTCCTTAATAAAAGGAAAACATTACCATGGCAAATTGGTTAGATATGGAATAAATCTTGGCTGAAAAGAATTCTGAATTTTTTAGACATGGGAAAAAACTCACAAAAACAAACTAGCAACATAACCACCTACTTATAATATGTATGTTTTCTATTTTCCATTTTCATGCAAGTCTTATATTTTTAATATATCCTTATATTTCATATTAGTAAATGCTCCTGAAATTTATATTCAAGGACTAGTTATTCTTTGTTCTCCCTCCTGAAGGCTAATCCTTGCTCCTCCAACTAAATTTGGGGCCTGGTTTTGAAAAGCCCATATAATAGCAAAGGTCTTTTGGAGCTTCACTACTCAAAGGTAAAAATCTGATCCTAGAGTGTGCCCACCTGCTGATATCAGAAATATTATATTCATAACTAGCAGTAAAGTGGAAGGGAAAGAGCCCTGGGTTCAAAGCCCAGGCCTGGCACTTAATGACTGATTGACAAATCCCTTAATCTCTCAGATCCTCAGTATTTTTATCTGTAAAATTAAGGGGTTGGACAAGAAGAACTCAAAGGTGCCTACCAGCTTTTATTAGCTATGTGAGCCTGAGCAAGTTATTTAAACTAAGCCTCTGCTTTCTCATCTCTCACACAGGGAAAACAGTCCCAACACTACCTACCTCACAGGGTGGTTTTGAGGAAAGCTTTGTCTATGTGGAACCATGTAAATGAGAACTATTATTCATTAGCTGCTAACATATTCTTTTTAAGTGGAGAGAAATATTGGAAGTAGTCCGAACTGGTTGGATTACTGCCACAGAGCAAGTTGAGCAAATGCCCACTGTGTAGACTAACCAGTGCAATGGGCTGTTGCCATTGTCTTTTGGATTTCTAAAATTATTACAGTTAAAGACACCTTTGTGACAGCAGACAAATGTGCCCCTTCACCATTTCCGGGTAGTCCAGCCTTGCAATATGAGTGGAAAATGGAACAATAAGAGCCAAAGTTGTGAGAGTATCTAGAAACATTCCAAAATTATATGGAGACAATTCTAGTGTGATGGGAAGAGCACCAGATTTGGAGGCAGAGAACTAGCTATGCTACTTAAAACTTGTATCAATTGTGGTAAATCACTTCCCTTCTCCTGGTCTCAAATGACTCACCTGACTACTACAAAAGCAGTCTTTTTATTTTTTAAAAATTGCAACTGTGTTCTTGACATTAATTGAATAGATTAACAACGAAGGATGAATCATCAAACATGGTATGGTGGAAAGCATCTTAGACTTGAAGTTAGAGTAAATGGATTGAAATCCTGAATTTTTTTTTTTTTTTGTGGATGGAACACCAATTGAGTCATGAGAACTTGAATTTAAATCTGGCTTCAAACACTTGACATTTACTAGCTGTGTGACCCTGGGCAAGTCACCTAACCTCAATTGCTGATATATAAATATATATCCTCATACACATATATACAAATACACACATACACACACATATAATAGCATTGCTATAGTATTTTGGGGTTTACAAAAAGATTTACAGTATTATCTAATATATCTAATTATCTAATCTTCACAATAATTCTGGGAGAAAGATACTATTATTATCCCAATTTTATAAATGAAGAAACTAATGCAGCTATAGGCTAAGTGACATACCCATGGTCACACAGCTAGGAAAAGACTGAGGCTAGATTTAAATTTACATCTTTCAAAACCTGTTCCACGACTCTATCATCCACTATGCTACTAAGGTATCTGGATCTCTGCTCTTCATCTCTAAAATGAAGAAGGTAGTTTAGATGACCTCTAAGACTTCAGATAGTTCTAAATCTATGATTCTAGGATCATATTATGGTAGAGAGATTATTGTACAAAAAAATCAGATGAGCTGTTTTTGCAGCTATACAATATTTAGTAAGTATCTTAACCTCAATGAGCTTTAGAATTGCTTGATTTACTTACTGGTTCTTGTGAGAATCAAAATAAAAATAAATGATTAAAATTATGTTTATATATCTATATCTGTTTAATATGAAAAAGTACAGATGGGGATACAAACAAGGCTATTATAACTGTTAAATTTCATATACACCTAAAATTTAAGCAGAAAAAAGTTGACAGTTTCACAAGCAATGTTCTTATTTTTGGTGGTTTTTTAAGTTCTCAGAAACTAGAAGCAAAACAAGAGAAATATTATGGGGACATTTGGATGATATAGTGGATAGATTCCACCAAGCAGGAATCAGTAGGAACCTAAACCTTGATTGCCTCCAAAAACAACAACAGCAACAACAATCAAATATGATGTACTAATTAAAGTTTAACTCTAACCTTCTCTCTCTGGTGTTAGCCGTTGTCTAAGAAGGTGGTTTACAATAGCACTCATGCTTATGTAACACTGATGGCCCATAGTATTCCAGTTCATGCTGCTTAGAACATTTATTGCTTCATGGATCTCATCGTAACGAATATATTGATGGATAAGATCTACAAGACTCAACTGTCCTTTTGTGAAGATTCCTGCAACAGAAAAATTTAAAACCAGGTATAGCAAAAAGTAGGAGATAATGACAGTCAATGCATTTTTTAAAAACTTGGCCAATTTGCTACTAAAAATGTTTTACTTTATGAACTAAAATAGTTTCTATTTTCCATAAAGAAAAACATTTTATTCTAGCAATTTAGCAATCATTTCCATGTCTTCAAAGCAATATAACTAACCAATTAATAGCTAAAAATAAAATGTAATCTAATAAATATTAGAATATCATATGCAATAATGGTGATCTCACAGAGTCAATTACCTTAATTTCTTAATAGGTATTCCAAATAAAAGTTTCTTTCTAATTTCTTAGGGATAAAAACCTTCACAGCATCGAATTATTATAATACTTATTTTTTAAAAATTAGCATTAGGGATAATATTGTTCCAATGTCATGAAATTTTCATTATGATACCTATTTTGATAGACATCATGGCTATTTTTACCATAAAAGAATTTGGAACAAAGTACATGCTTTTTGTTTATCATCTCAAACATAGGAAAATTGATTTTAATTCCCATGAAGAAGGATGGGAAGCCATCTTAAAGAAACCAATATAGATGTATATAGGCAAATGACAAACCAGCAGGATGAAAGAAGAAAAAGAAATGGTATTTGTGCTGGATAGGAGAGGAACAGGAAAAAATTGACTCATTTGGTTTCTGTTTTTCTGCTGGGGAGCATTATTTTTGAACTGGAAAGAACAAAACAAAAATATTTGAAAACTAAGATAAATAAGAATATAGTAAGAAATCAACAATAGTGTTCAAACTAACTGAGACAAAATAAAATAATTAATGTTTTGCCTTATATAATTAACTTTATAATTTTTATGTCTTTAAAACATTTTAATATGCATCATCTCTTTTAATTCTAATCACTTGTTTTATACAATTCAGCACTGAGTTCACAAAATATTTACACATTTTAATACATCATGAAACCATATTTTTATCACATTAGACAGTAAGCATATTTTTAAAAACAATCCATTTTTTTCACAAATCTTCTGAGATTTTAATGAAGCAAATTTCAAGGGCAATGACATATTTATCTCAATCTTGAATAACTTTCTCAATATTTCATGATTTGTGGCATGTGGCATAAAGCATTCAACATCCATTTGAGAATTTCTATAATTTCATGACAATTCTACTTTCTCAGCATATCAATACATTCATTAGACATCATTGATACCTCTAAGTCCACTAGTACTGAAAAAAATTCCAAAACAATTTTTGGGTGAGTATTTTAAAATTTAATGAAGATATTCATATATTATATGTACTTCTGAATTTCTGACAGTGGTTTTAATATAAATTTAAGTAAAAAATATGTTTCTTCAGTAAAAATAACCATGTCCCAATCTTTAGTACTGTAACTTTTGTATTGTCTTGACCATGCTAAGTTCTTGTTTGTTGAAAATAGTGGTTAGTATAATCTTTTAAGTGGGGGAAAAAAACTGGTCTTTTCACTGTTCTTCCAATTCCAAACCTAATTGTAAAGAAGTCATTAACAATTACACCATCTGTATTTCCTTCTAAAGATTTTTGCTTGCTTTGGGGAGATTGATTAGGCGGTTTTTCAATAACACGTTGTCAGTTTTAAATTCATTTTAACTTCAATTGCACTTTACTTTGTATTTTGTACAGTGCAACCTATGTGATTTCATTGTAGGCTTGAATAATCCTTAAAACTCTTGTCTTCAACACCAATAGCCTTTGCAATATTTCTTACAGTTATGAGATAACTTTAGCATTCTTCCTTGAAGTAATATCTATTCTTAAAAAACAAAAAAATATAAACACAACATAAGAAAGCAATTTAAAATGTGGTTGTATCATAATTCCCATTACTCAATTGACAGAGAACTAATTAAATGTAGGAAAATAAAATAAAAACAGTTTCATTTGGTTAAAGTTAGATACTCTGTGTCAACCTAGTGTTAACAGAGGCACATAAATGACGATTCACAAAATAGAACCATGTTAAAATTACTACTTGTCCCAAGTAATTCAGGTATGATACTATCTATTCTCTGAAGAATCCTTGATAATCTCAAGCCTAAACTATATACTAGGTTATAGAAAAAATACTGGTAATATGATTATCAAAGTGCTATCAGTATTTTGCAAAAGACCATGAAAAATGAAAGAAATGCCACAGGTGGGTTTTTTAAACATTACAGTTATTTGATGTTCAGTCATTTAAGTGATGTTTGACTCTTCTTTGAGACCTTACTAGGGATTTTCTTGGCAAAGAAATTGGAGTAATTTGCCATTTCTTTCTCCAGCTCATTTTACATACAAGGAAACTGAGGCAAATAGGGTTGTGACTTAGACAGGGTCATAAAGCTACCAGCTTTGAACTTAGGAAAAGGAATCTTCCTGACTCTAGGTCTAGCATTCTATCCACTGTGCCAATGAACAAGCTCCAGTTTTAATGGTAGGGACTATTTTTGTTTTTGTCTCTGTATTCTCAGAAACTAGCACAATTTTCTTCACATTGCACAAACTTAATAAATATTTCTTGAAGTAAATTGAACTAATGGGGGTCAAATAAAAGAGGTTTCTTACATTTAGTTTAGATCTTCCATTTTCTATTATAGTAGTCCAGGGGCTTTTCCCAAAAGGCCTATTTTTCTTGAAATTTCACAAGGCATTTTGCTTACATATCACTTTTTCCATTCAACTGAGATATATTTTATAACATTTGCAAAACATGTCACCAATAAATAACACATCAAACAGCAATGATGCCAACAAGGAAGAAAAAAGAGATCGGCTGAAAGAGGCTGATATAGATACACAGGAAACTCATTAGCAAACACAGTTGTTTTTTTTAAAAGACATGGAAAGTGCTCCAAAGAAAAACTACAAACTATTAACTAAATGAGAGACAGCTATACATGGCTAATAGTTAATAAAATAAACAAACATTAAAACACATAACACTGAGCTTTCACCTCACACTCATCAAATTGGCAAAAATGAACTTTAAAAGTCTGACATTGTGGATAAATTAGAGAAACAAGGAAAAAATCACTTGTTAGATTAATGGATGAGAAAAAGTCCATGACAAAACAAGTGATAGAAAGGATCACAGAAGGTAAAATGAACACTTGATTATCTAAAATTACAAAGTTTTTGCACAAACAAAACCAATGAAGCTAAATTTAAAAGAGAAGAAAGTAAATGGGAAGAATCTTTGTAGCAAGTTACTCTGCCTCCTTATCCCCCATTTTAAAAAGGGGTTTATATTTGATCTTGGAGGCAACATAGAGCCACAAGATCTTTTTTTTTTCTAGAGAGAATGCATGGTCATGGTCAACTTGGGAATATCATTTTGACAATCTAAATGTAGGATAAACAGAAATAAAGAGAGACTTATGGCAGGAAGATTAACTCATAGCCTCTTGTATTAATTTAGATGTGAGATGATGAGGAATAATCCCTGTCAAGGTAGTGATTATACAAAAAGAGAGAAGGGGGCAAATGGAAGAGATGTTATGAAGATAAAATCAACAGGTTTGGCAACAGATTGGATATGGGGAATGAGAGGGAGGAGTCAAGGATAATAACTAGGTTGCAAATGTGAGTGACAAAAAAAAATAGTGATGCTCTTAACAATGATAGGAAAGTTAGGAAGAAGGGAGAGTTTGAGGGAAACAATAGTAAATTCAGTTTTTGATATGTTGAGTTTAAGATGTCTATAGGACACCTAGTTGGAAATGTCCAATAAGCATTTGGAGATATGAGATTAAATGTCACTAGAGAGGTAGGAATAAATAAGTAAATCTGAGAGTCATCAACACAGAAATGAAAACAAAATCCATAGGATGATGACATCAACAAATTAAACAATATTGGGAGTGAAGAGAAGAGAACCAAGACAGAGCCTTATGAGACATTCACAATTAAAAGAGTAAAAAACCTGGATGAATATATAATAAGTACATTAAGAAGTAATAGAAAGATAGGAAGAAAAATTTTCATGAAAATCTAAAGATAAGGGATTATCAAGGAGGAAGTGATTAATAGTATTAAGGTGGCCTAGAGATCAAGAAGGATGAACATTAAGAAAAGTCCATTAATTTTGGTAATTAAGAGATCATTAGCAAGAGATTATCAGTTTAAATGATGAGGTGGAAAATCAGATTGTAGATAGTTAAGAAGACAGTGAAAGGAAATGAAGTGGAGGTACCTATTATAGACATCCTTTTCAAGGAGTTTGACTACAAAAGAGAGGAGCATATGGGATGATAGCTGATAGGGATGTATGGATCAAGTGAAGGGTTTTTGATGATGAAGGAACATAGGAATGTTTGTAGACTGTAGGGAAGCATCCAATAGGCAGTGAGATGGAAGATAAGTAAGAGAGTAGGGATGATAACAGCAATCTGCTGGGGAAGATGAGATGGAATGGGATCACTTGTGCACATAGAGGAGTTTGCCCTGGCAAGGAGAAGGGTATCTCATTATGTGAGATAAGTTGAAAGAAGGGATTAGTGGCAAAAGGTGTATGAATGAGATGAAATGAAGAGGAAAGGAAAAGAAATAGCTTTCAGCAAAAAGCCTCATTATTTTTCCCAGTAAAATATGAAGCAAGCTTCTTAGCTAAGAAGGTGCTGAGAGAGGAAACCTGGGAAGTTTGGGGAGGGATGAAAAGATTTGAAAGAGACATGTTGAGTGGGATTGGGAATAAATTTAGTTATTATTCAATCATTCAGTCATGTCTGATTCTTTGTGACCAGAGAACTACAATATATCATATCCCTCTGTCCTCCACTCTCTCGAAATCCATCCAGGTTCATGTTCATTGTTTCCATGATATTATCTATTCATCTCATCCTCTTCCTTTTGTTTCAAACTTGCCCTGCATTAGAATCTTTATGAATAAATCCTGTCTTCTCATGTGGCCAAAGTATTTAAGTTTTGGCTTCAGTATATGTCCTTCCAATGAATAGTCAGTTAATTTCTTTTAATATTGTTTGAATTTATCTCTTTGCTGTCCACAAAACTCTCAATTCTCCAGCACCACTTCCATGTTCATGAATCCTGAAATTCTCCAGCATCACAATTCAAAAGTGTGCTCAATTTTCCTTATAGTGCAACTCTTACAGCCAAAGATTGATGTTAGAATGATATAGCTTTGACTATGTGGACCTTTGTCAGCAAGGTGATGTCTCTGCTTTTTAGTATGCTATTCAGATTTGCCATAATTTTCTTTCCCAGGAACAAGAATCTTTTAATTTCATGACTGCAGTCACCATCTGCAATGATCTTTGAGCCCAAGAATATAAAATCTGACACTGCTTCCATTTCTTCTCCCTCTGTTTGCCAGGAAGTAAAAGGAACAGATGCCATGATCTTCTTTTTGTTAATATTAAGCTTCAAGCCAGCTTTTACACTCTCATCTTTCACCCTCATCAAGAGGCTTCTTAATTCTTCTTCACCTTCTGCCATCAGATTGGTATCATCTGCATAACTGAGATTGTTGATATTTCTCCTGGCACCCTCAATTCTGGCTTTGATTCATTCAACCTGGCATTTCATATGAATATATTATTGTTGTTGTTGTTGAGTTCTTTCAGTCATGTCCGACTCTTTGTGATCCCATTTGGAATTATCTTGGCAAGGATACTGGAGTGGTTTGTCATTTCCTTTTCTAGTATATTTTACAGATGAGGAAACTGAGGCAACAGGAATAAGTGACTAGACCAGAGTCACACAGCTAGTAAATGTCTGAGGCCAGATTTGAATTCATGAATGAATAAATTAGAGAGATGTAAAAGAATTGACTTGTGGTAGTGAGGGCTTAGAATATATATAACATAAATTTACAGTAGATTCAGTTCACATGGTTTTATTATTTTCTCCATTTTTATTAAGCAACACATTGTAGGAGCAAAGACAGAACATGGTAGAAATGATCAAAGGCTGGATATTGGTATGGCAAGATTGGTTATGTAGTAAATTTAAGGGAGCCAAGGGGAAAGAAATAAGCTTTTACACAGTTTTACTATGTGCCAGGTACTCTGCTATGTGCTTTTTATAAATAATATCTCATTTGAGCCTCACAATAACCCTGGGACATAGGTGCGATTATTAATCATGATTTTATAGTAGAGGAAACTGAAGCAATCAGAAGTTAAATGACTTGTCTAGGATCACATAGCAAGTGTTTGAGAATGGATTTAAACTCAGATATTCCTGATTCCAGACCTAGAACTCTATCCAGTGTGCCACTCAACACAGCAATGTTGAGTTGACTTGGATAAAGATAAACAAAAGAGGAGAGTATAGCTAATGTGGGGATGACAGTCTAGGAAAGAAGTGAGGGGTCAAGATTAGGGAATTTCAGGGTCTATGAATATGGGACTGGTGCATTAGTGAATGATGGCAAGATTGAGACCACAGTGTAGGAATAGGGATAGCTTTAATATGAGATATTGTGGTAAGAATTGAAAGAGATAGAAATAAACAATCGGGAACTGATATACAGGGAACAGGGATAGAATGATGACCACCAGGAGTTTAGAATCATGGGAATGAAGAGGGTGTGACTAAGGAGTGGTTTTTTTAAGGGATGGGTTTAGATAGATTGTCCGTTGTGATTGACTTCAAGGTGGAATCTTATATCATATTTATATATTATGTATATAATATATATATATATATTCTTATATGATGGATGCTGATATTCTGTGGCTGTCTCATATATGTATTATTTAGCATAAATACAAATCTTGTCAGGATCTCTCCCTTTTAATTTCAAACAATAGGAATTCATGTGACTCAAGATTTTGTTAAAATATCATATGTGTATATCCTCTCTAGGATATACACATATGATATTTTAACAAAATCTCTATCAATGATACCACCAATTAATACTTTGATAGAGAAAAATCAATGAATTAGTTGCTCCTTGATCTTGCCTTATATTCTTCCTCTTCTAGGCATTTACAAAGATATCCAATGCCTAGAATGCCCTCCTCATGCAATCTGTTGTAGCTATTATGTTCTTCAATGTCCAGGTCATTTGCTAACTTCTCCATAAACTTTCTCCCCACTCCCACTGAGCAAATTCATCTTCAAATTATCCTCAAATTCATAGCTTTTTGTCTACCTCACTCATTCCCTCATATTTATTTGTGCCCAGTTCTTTTCTCTCCAGTTGATTCTAAGGGTGTGCCCTTCAATAGTACACAATACAGTGCATTCATGCTTCTCCTATCTATTTCTTTTCCAATTTCTTTGAGAAATTATTTATATACGTCTACCTAAGATTCTAAGGTTTTCTTCCAGGAAAGTTAATTATATGTAGTTATGAATGCCATACCTTTAAGATAAATCATCATCATAACCAGTAGATACATTAAAAACAACCAAACCTCAGAGGAGGTTGTTATAGAATGATGGATTGAAAGAAAATAAAATTTCAAATACTTGTCTAAATTTTTACTTACAAATCAGTTATGCTAATAAGGATAACTTAAAAATCACATTTATAGATAACTTAAAACTTTATATTTTTTTTGGTATCTACCAGCAATCACTAGAGCAATCACATAAAAAACTTAGTATTTGCTATTATGCAGTGTTTTGAAGACAGAACTAAAGGTGGCTTTGTGATACAATGTGATTTTTTGTTTCTTTTCTTTTATCATTTCATCTAAGTACATCTCTATATTTCAGTTCTCTCCACACCATTAATTTTATATCTAGCCAAAATTTTTTCTTTAAAATTTTTATAGCATTTTGCTGTGATCTTTCCTTTATTATTGATTTTCAATTGACCTGTTTTCATGTCACATCCCTTCTGGTGGATAATAACCTTCTTGAAGGTAGCCTCTGTGTTTTTCATATTTGTGACCCTTGTATTTAGCATATTTTTAGCACTTAAATGTTTGTTGAGTTGAATTAATATATAAAACAAAAATGCTGAAAAGAAGACATTTCAAAAATTATAGAAAATGGGATACAACTGTTTTTTTTCCAGGACTGTTTAATGCTTTTGAATTTGTTGCTAAAAGAATATAATAACTTAAAACTTTAGAAAGCTCATTTCAGTCTTTTCATTATATCTACTATTGTCTCTTAATCTCTTATCTGCTCTATGTCCTTAGTAAATAATTTAAAACCAGGAGGGATAGTTTTATATATTGAAAAAAACAAACTAAGATTCAAAAAGGTTTTGACAACTATAGATCTTATCTAATGAAATAAAATTTAGGATGGGACTATCTGAGGACTGGACATGTGATTTCATTTGGTGCAGGTAGCTCCACCATTTGGTGAGGAAATTTTCTCTATTAATGCATATAAATACCTTTCTTATCTCTTCTGGAGTTAAAGAACTGACTTTGCGACTGAGAAATATAGTTCAGAGTCACACAGCTAGTACATGTCAGAGAGAAGCTTGAACTTAGAAATTCCTGGCTTCAAAGCCTATCCTCTATCTACTCTGCTATGCTATTTCTAAATAGGATGATATTTGAATGCAATGAATGAGAAATCTTACATCTTACATTGAGTCCCTACCTCCCATTTCCTCAATCGCCAGTGAGGGAAGATAGGGGAATACTATAGTCTGGATCATTGAAATGAGCATGTTCTCTGAACTGCTTAAAAAAGGAATAAGGAGTACTGCACTTAGCACAGTGGTTTATATGTAATAGGTGCTTAATTAATGTTTATCAAATGATTGATTGAATGAAGGACAGGCAGCCAAGAACTAGCACTAACTGCGCCAAAATGTAATAGCAGCTGCATAGCACATATACATTCTGGGGACTTGGGATGAACCAGTAAAATCAAATTTTATCCAGTCATATGTACTTTAGATTAGGAAAACTTAATTTTTTTCTACTTGGGACCCCTTTTTGCCTGACAAATTTTTATGTGACCCTGGGTATGTAGGTATACAAATCAAATATTTAATAATAAATCACATTTTATGATCCCCCACATTCATATTATGATACCTATAAGGGATCAAGAGCCATAGTTTAAGAAGCTGGGCTTTAGACCACATAAAGAGGAAGGTAATCGATGGGTGAGGAGATTCAAATCCAAGTCATATGGGGATAAAGGAATGCAGAATGTTTAACATGAAGATTAAAAGGAGATGGTATAGTTATCTGAAAGTGTGTCATAGATTATTATATGGAAGAGAAATCAAGCTTTCGGTATTTCCAAAGATAAGAGGAGAAAGAGATAGTGGAAAAAATTCTTAATGATTAGTGCTGTATAATGTAGAATTTGTCATCATACTGGGGCTGATGATCAGTTACCCATCTTTGAAAGTCTTCAAGTAAGGTATAAATGTGGCCAAAGGTGTGCTAGAAAGTAGCTTCCTAATTCAGCTTTGGATTGGACAAGATGACCTCTGAAGGGTTTCTAATTTTGATATATTATGATTCAATGATAAAGATAGTTTTAATTGTTAGGTGAAGATTTTCTAAAAGTTTAATTAGGTTAAACATTCAAAGAATATGCTTTATACATGAAGACAACACTGCTGTCTCTTTGTGAATAACACATACTCTTCAGTTACTTTTTCCCCCCCTAATTGCAATGATAGATTTTTTTTTTTTTACTGAGGTGTCATTCATACTTGTTCCTCAGCAAATGTGAGATGTCTGCTCAGTTTGAAGAGTAGTGATCTATAGTAAGGAACCTGAACTTTCCTCTGTGGTGAAATCATTTTACCTATGGGGTTCAAAATCAAAGTCCTGGTTTAATTAGAACCTGGCTCTACTATATTAATAACTGAAAAAAAATTCCTTTTAAATCTGGTCAATCACAGGTAAATTGTAAGCCACACCTTTAGTGTCACATTTTCCAAAGGTTTGCACAACAAACACCTGAAAAAAAAACACCCCAACCTCATAAATATGCCTTGAGTAAAGTGTACATGCAACCACCTGTTTATGTTTGCAATGAATTAATTTATACATGAAAAATCCATATGAATGCCCAGATTTAGAAATAAGTTAGTACAAGAAAGCATGCTTGTTTTTAGCTGCTACTAGAGCAGATCCTAATATAAGTTAGGTCTTTAGTCTTATTTCGGTGTAACTTTTTTGTGGAGAAAAAATGATGTTAGCTGTTACATCTGATGAATTTACTATTCAGAGAAAGAACAAAATGACTAATCACAGTATACTAGATATTAACCTTATTAATGCATAAAAACTGGCAAAAGGGAAAGATAATTATCAATGCATAACTGCATAATTTGACCTTTAAAAGATGCTGCAAGATAGGAACATTTCCCCAGCCTACAAAAATTTTAATGATAGGAAAAGAAATTTAAAACGATATATTTCAATTGGAGAGGTCACCGTCTTCCCATCTGGGAGGCCTGGTTTTTCTTGGATGTTAGGCTTTCAAGAGACCTTCTTGGGAAAAAGAGGTGACAGCCAACTCATTGCCTAATTGATTTAGGAATAGTGCCCAGGGAGATAGTCCAATTAAGTCTACAAGCCGGCAATTAGCAGGAAGGCCTCTAAATCCCTGCACTGAGAGCTTGTTTGCTTTAGTAAGAACATAAATGTGCTAGAGATAGGCAGGGAAAGCTGGGTTTTCTGGAAAGCTGCTGTGAGTAGTCCCACAAGGGAGAACTAAAGAAAAACTAGGTATACTGGGCAGGGAATCTTCTGCTTAATAGTTAACTGGGTAATTTAGATGGTGTATTTTTTTTTTAAACAGACAACATGCAAAACATCAAACATCCACTTTAGTGTTGAATGTGGAGATATACAATTGTAAAACCTGTTGTTGGACAAAATGGGGTTGGATTATTTATCTTACAGTAAATGACAGTGTACACATGTTTTAAAAGCCTTTCAACATTCTTCTTGGATAATAATGACATTTTGAATATATTCAGGTACATTTTTATTATTTGGAAAGGCTGTATTCCAACTAAGGTATAGTAAATCTATTCACTAATAGATAATTATCTTTTAGCTCAAATAAGATGTTATAGGTAAAGCACTCAGCAAGTCTTAAAGTAATATGTAAATGTTAGTTACTATTATTATTTTAGGTTAATAAAATCATATGAATTAAATTAAATTAATTTCAGGAACTAAAAATAATTGCCATATTGCTTAAGTCCCTATCTCCTAGGAAGTTTTATATTTTTGTGTGAATTGGCAATGTTTTAATCAATGAGATAAATTCACATATCTATTTGTAAAAATAGGAGCTAAGTTTTTCAGCATTTAAACATGTGCTTCGTTTCTATTTTCTATTTACTGGTCATAACATGTACAATCAAAACACCATTTATGCATTTAAAAGAGAAGTTAGGGAAGAGCTAAGTGGTTCAGTGGATAAAGTGCTGGGCCTTGGAGCGGAAAACCCAAGTTCAAATGTAGCCTCAGACACAAGCTAGTCATGTGATCCTGAGTAATTTGTCTTAGGTTCCTCAACTATAAAATGGGAATAATAATTATAACGCCCAGCTTACAGGATTTTTGCCAACATTGAATGAGGTAATCTTTGTAAAAGTGCTTAGCACAGTGCTGGCACATAGTACTTATTATATAAATGCATATTCCTTTTTCTTATGTTTATATTTTTCACTTTGGGTTTTATTATGGATCCTTCAACATTGACATTTGAATCACCATAATGCTGAATCAGAAGTCAAGGTCTGACTCTAAACTTTGACTTCATAATCTATCTTAGATAAATCGTCTAACCTTTTTGAGCCTATTATCTTTATCTTTTTAAAGAAAACAGACCATCAGGTATCTAAGGTCTCATCAAGATCTATGAAAAAGAGTTCTGACTTAAAGGAGACTTAAATTCAAATCCTTATTAGAACTCTAGCAGTATGACACAAGTAAATTATTTTTCTCTGAGCCTCAATTTTCTCATCTGCAAAATGAGGATGACTTACCTATTATAAAATTCATTGAGTTTTTTGTGAAAATCAAATGAGAGAATTTATGGAAAATGCTTTGTAAGTTGTAAATCACTACATAAATATCAGTCCTTGTTATTGTTGTTGTTTAAATGTTAAATGATCTAGCAGAGGGTTTCCAATATGTTAAGTATTTCTGAGAGGATATGCAAAAAATCATATGTGATGAAAACAATCTCTATAAATGATGAAAAACTAATGTTTATAAGGTCATAGATCCATTAAAATATCAAAGTATTCTTAGTAAGAATATTTTTTTTTGGAAATTGAGGTAATTAAAAAAATCAAGTCATTTTTTATTGAGATGCTTTGTTGAAAACTATTATTTTATGTTTGAACATTCAGAAATTCTGATCATGGAAATATACAATCAATGTAATTTTTTGTGATAAATGTCTGAAGTGCCTGTTGGAATATTTATGAACTAATGTTGATAATAAAACCACAAATATAAAAGATAAAGCCTGGACTAATTTGATCAAAAAGTGAATGTATTATAGGAATAGTTTATGGCTTTAATTCTAATATCAGTATTAGAAACATTTTATAATTCACACTTTATCCTTTTATTTTACTCACCTAGTTTAAAGAGAAGTACACCCAGTGGCCCTCTGTCAAACATAAGGAACAGAAGATCATGAATGTCAATACTGTTAGGAGTCTGAGGAACAAACTGAGAAGCTGTCCACTGCATTTGAATGAGGCTACTGGAGACATCAAAATGTTTACTAAGTTTCAGGGTTTTCTTTGGTGAGCAGTCTTCTGCCAAAAGTTGAACTTTAATAGGTGATAATGCTATGTCAAAAATCTGTAAATCCCCCTGGGTACTTCCAACCAGTAGGATAGCACCACCTGGGTGGCAACTAATGAATGTAGGCAAAATTTCAGCTTGAGCCAACAGAGTCACTGTTCGATGGGCTTCATAGAGAATGATTGAAGAATCTTCACAGCCTAGAATTAGTTTGTCTTCAGCAACATTCCTGCAGCAGCTGATGGCCTTTGATCGTAGTGGTATTCTGGTGACTGTTACACAGTGGATTTTGTTTCGAACACACTCATAAATGCAGCTGTCAGCCATGGGCTCTTTGTCTACACTGATGGAATGCTCTACTGTGTGCACCTGATAAGGCTGATTAGTGCTAAAGCTAGCATCAAGTGGATTCCATTCTGTACGGATGAAACTCAGAACCTGTATGAAAAAAAAGTATATTCAGATAAACATTTATTTTCTTCTTTCATTGCATAATGTGCTGTATATTAACTAGTGTGCTAGCATCTTATTAGAAACCATTCCTTTCCCAATTTGAACTAAACAACACAAAATTTAAACATAGAAAAAGAACAGTATCAGAAATAACATTTATCATTAAAATATTGCTTTAAACTTGAGTTTAAGAAAAATATAAAATAAAAAAGATACTGACAAATATCTATGTACTACATGCATGACATAACTAAATAGCCTGAATATGATTCAATTATTTTAGGTAAAAGTAATAGAAATGGCACCCAAACTTCCAATGCTATTTGTTTGGAGGAAAAAGATAGACATAGAGAGGTCAAATAATTTGAATGAAGACCCATAGATAGTAAGCTTCAGAGGTGGATTTGAACTCAGGTTGATTTCAAGTGCTATTGTTTTTTCCACTGTACCACATTGCCTCCCAAATCATACTTATTATCAAACAAATGAATGTAAATATTAATGATTATTTGAGATAAGTAGGGAAGAAATCACTTTGTTTAGAACATTATTTTCTGGGCAATGGAGATGTGATGCTATAAAGTTTCAGTGACATCTTTTCTTCTGGGGACTGGTGATAACAATGGTGGCAGTGGGTAAAGAGAAGAATTTAAGAAGAGAGAGGATGGTGGACAATTAAGAGGGGTAGGAGAGGGTGGTAGTGGCTTTAGGATGCTAGAAGATGGGTTGTCCATCAATCAATTATCAATCGATCAATCAATTAACAAAGTTATTAGGTGTCTAGCTAGGTATTACAGATACAAAGACAAAAAAAAAAATAGTCCCCACTTTCAAGAGGCTTACATTTTGATTCCTTCCTTCCCCAGAGATCTACCCATACCCCTTTGGGATTTAGGGAGGGATGTGTTTCTCTAGATAAAAATAGTTTCATGGTAGTATGATTCTAAAGAATAATCATAAAGAAACTATGCCAAGTAATATAAAACAGAATGGTGGAGGACCAGAAAGCATGAAGCTCTCAATGAGATGATTTGCCATCATTCCCCAGACTTCCTATTGCTCAGGAAGGAAGCTTGCCACTCTGGATATCAATGCTCTGGGGCAAAGACTCTACCCTAGTCATCAGTTATAATAATTCATTTATTTTAAATTCAAGAAAAAAATTAGTTAAGACCTACTGATTGTTGTAAGCCGATGATATTGGCGACACAGGAATTTTTTATTTTTTTATTTATTTTTATTTTTTAGCTTTTTATTCATAAGATATATGCATGGGTAATTTTTCAGCATTGATAACTGCAAAACCTTTTGTTCCAATTTTTCCCTTCCCTCTCCCCACCCCCTGCCCCAGATGGCAGGTAGACCAATACATGTTAAATATGTTAAAGTATATGTTAAATACAACATATGTATATATGCCCATATAGTTATTTTGTTGCACAAAAAGAATTGGACTTTGAAATAGTGTACAATTAACCTGTGAAAGAAATAAAAAATGCAGGCGGACAAAAACAAAGGGATTGGGGATTTTATGTAGTGATTCACACTCATTTCCCTGAATTCTTTCGCTGGGTGTTGCTGGTTCAGTTCATTACTGCTCTATTGGAACTGATTTGTTTCATCTCATTGTTGAAGAGGGCCATGTCCATCAGAATTGATCATCATATAGTGTTGTTGTTAAAGTATGTAATGATCTCCTGGTCTTACTCATTTCACTCAGCATCAGTTCATGTAAATCTCTCCAGGCCTTTCTGAAATCATCCCATTGGTCATTTCTTACAGAACAATAATATTCCATAACATTCATATACCACAATTTATTCAGCCATTCTTCAATTGATGGGCATCCACTCAGTTTCTAGTTCCTGGCCAATACAAAGAGGGCTGCCACAAACATTCTTCCACATACAGGTCCCTTTCCCTTTTTAAAATTCTCTTTGGGACCTTATATCTCTTTGGAATATAAGCCCAGTAGTAACACTGCTGTATCAAAGAGTATGCACAGTATGATAACTTTTTGAGCATAGTTCCAAATCACTCTTCAGAATGGCTGAATGTGATCACAATTCCACCAACAATGTATCAGTGTCTTAGTTTTCCCACATCCCCTTCAACATTCCGTGTATATTTTTCCCTGTCATTCTAGCCAATCTGATAGGTGTGTAGTGGTATCTCAGAGTTGTCTTAATTTGCATTTCTCGACACAAGACATTTTTAAAAAATGCTTTCATACTTTTAATACTTGTAGTAACAAAAGGAGGAAAGTAGTTGTATGACAGAAGGAAAAGAATACTGGACTTAAAAGTTACATGACCCAGGTTGCAGATTTAGATTGAATCAGCCACATCACAACTTTCAGAAATGATTTAATTCCTCTTATTGTCTGCTTCTCAGTGGAAGGGGGGAAGAACTTTTCTCTGCTTATTTCACAGGTTAGTATGGATCAAAGAAAATAATTTAAAGTACTCTGAAAATAGCATCAATTTAAAGTATTAGTATCATCAATATTAATCATCCTCAAAAAAAAAAAAAGAAAGGACAAAAACTACAACAAAAGAAGAATGTGATAGTAATTCACACTGATATAACATTTTGAGATTGATGTACTTTTACTACAATAACCAAGTCAGGTAGATAATAAATAATAATTTGTATATGTCTAGTACTTAAAGTTTTTAATGTACCTTTCTCCCAATAACCCTGTGAAATAGACAATGCAAATAGTATTATTCCAGTTTTTCAGAAGAGGGAACTAAGGCCCAGGGATCTAGCCAAGTTACATGGCTAGCTAAATTTGGGAAGGATTTGAGCTTGTGTTTCTTAAGATGAGATCCAATGCTTTTTTCCTCTATACCAAGCTGCCTTTAAGTAAAAATTCTAATAATACTGGATACTAATTTTAATCACTATATACATCTAAGTATATATACATATACATTATATATATATTCTATATACATCCATATATATATATGTGTATACACACATATATAAACATCACTGAACAAAACTTAAAATAGAAAAGGTAGTCACAAAAATATCTCTATTTTTGAAATGGATGTATCCCAGTGACAGACATCTTGATCAGAAAATTCATAATCTTAGGTCAAAATAATATGAAAGGTTCCACTCACGTGGAAGATGAATTAGACTTGCTCTGCATAGCCTATGCTAAATGGAAGGGAAATTATAGGGAAGCTCAATATAGGAAAACCATCCTGATAATAAAGTATTATTCAAAAGTAGAATGAAGAGTATCAAGTTTCTTCTTATTGAGGTTTTCGTTCATATTTTTTAAATGATATTGCTTTTCTAAATTATAGTACATGATTGTGATAGAATATTATTGTGTTATAAGAAATGACAATCAGGATGATTTCAGAAAAATCTGGCAACACTTACATGTACATTAATGCAAAGTGAAATAAGCAGAACGAGGAGAACTTTGTACACAGTAGCAGCAGTCCAATACAATGAAGAACTATGAATGACTTAGCTCTACAGACGCAGCAATACAATGATTCAAGACAATTTCAAAGGCATCACAATGAAATATACTTTCTCACTTTCTCCCTCCTTCCTTTCCTCCATCTCCCCCATCCTTGTTCCTTTCCCTCTTCTTCTCCCACTAACTTGACTTCTTGTACAAAATGTCTAATATGGAAATGCTTTACATGATTGTACATGGATAACTAAAACTAGATTTCTTATTGTCTGGGGAGGGGTAATGGAAAGGAAGGAAGGATAGAATTTGGAATTCAAAACAAAAAAAAGAAACAAATGTAAAAACAGTTTTGACATGTAATTGAAAAAATATTTTTAAAAATCTGATCCCCAATAAGATGAGCATTTCCATATACAAAGAAGAATAGAGGGAAAGGACCATATATGAAACCACCAGTGTTTTATGAACAATATTAAATGTTTTCTAATATATTCAACATGTCACTTCCAAAGCTGTCCTAGTTCAGAGTATTTTCTATTGATTTATGTTTTGTTTCTTCTATGCAATTTTTTTTTCATTTTTGGTGCCCCATCACTAGCTCTCCTTCCACAAAGTCAAAAATAAATAAAACTCTTGAATCTGATATGCAGAATTAAACAAAACAAACCCCCCACATTGGGCATACATTCCGAGACATATATTCTAGAAATGTGTTTGTTATTCTACATTTTGTTTTCATCACCTCTCTCTCAGAAGGTGGGTAATATGTTTTATTATGTTCTTTGGAATCATGGTTGGTCATTATATTGATCAGAATTTTTAAGTTTTTCAAAGTTGTTTTTCTTTTTTTTAAAGTCATTGTTACTAAATAAATTGTTCTGATTTTGCTCATTTCATTCTGCATCAGTTCAAATAAATCTACCTATTCCTCTGCCATCACATGTCTTGCCTCAAAAATCTTCAGTCACTCCCCATTGCCTATTAAATAAAATCTAAAGTATTTTGCCTTCTATCCAAGGCCATTCATGTTTAGATACAATCTACCTTTCCAATCTCATGTCCTTTAACTTCCCTAAACATGTTATACTTCAATCAAAAGAGATCGCTTATTGCCCAAATATAGTTATGATTTCCCACCTCCATATATTTATTCATGTTTTTGCCTCTGATTAGAATGCTCTTTTTTCTCCCTTTTCTTGACAAATCAAATGGATCCATTAAAAAAAGGAAATACAAATACTACTTCTTCTCTGAAGCCTTAATTGATACTTAAGGCAAAAGTGATCATTCTGTTCACTCAATTTCTATAATGCTTTTTACTTTTCTTATGAAATTTAGACCCTTCTTGCATAATAACGTTTGTTGCACTTCTCATATCTTTGTTAATAGATTACTAATACCTTCACGATACAATCTTGGTAAACCTCACAGGAATTAGCTTTGATATAACAGGCATTCAGTAAATATGTGTTGAATGAAAAAAATTAAATGTTAATGAAAATAACATCTGACTTCCTAAAAAAAGTTCTATTTCTAGGATATCAATCAACAAGTATTTATTAAATGCCTAACATGTGCCAGGCATAAGAGAAACAAGTAGAAAGAGTAAAACAATCCCTGCTCCCTGGATTGACATTCTAATGGGAGCGAGGGAAGAAAAGTACAAATAAAAACATACAGTATAAATGTAGATTGAATAAATACAAACATATACACAATAGTTAAATGAAAGAGAGATTGGGATGGAGGGACAATAACAGTTGAGAGACTCATGAAAAGCTTATGAAGAAGATAATATATATGCGTAAGTATAAGGAACAGAGGCTCTCTAGGAGGCAGAAGGAATGAGGGAATGCATTTTAGTCATATAAGACTAAATATATATAAATATATAATATATATATATATAAATATAAATATATAAGTCATATAATAGCCATGCAAAGGCACAAAAATGACAGAAAGAAAGTGAGAAATAGCAAGAAGACATGTTTGTCTGAATAGTAATGCTCAGTAAAGCTGGATGAATAGATTGGGGACAGGTTGTGAGGGGTTCTAAAAGCTAAAAAGAAGAAGAGGTTATTTTTCCCTCCTGGAGGAAAACACATGCTGGAGTTTAGCAACAGTATTCGCATTAACTAAAGCAAGCAGACCAATTAGGAGATTGTTTTAGTTTTTAATCAAGGAAGCACTGTATTATAAACTAAGAGCATGCCTCATTCACATCCCTAGAAAGAACCAAGATTATAAACTATTTTCCTATAATAGATGTTGCCAATTTAACCAATCTGTTTATGTGAAAAAATATGAGAAAAGAGAAATATTTAATATCAAATTAATAATTAATACATCTTTCAAAGAGATAATGGCAAATCATGAATAAACAGCCATGGGAATGTAGGATTCAAGAACAAGAAGAATATGAATATTATTTCATTGCAAAGTATATAAATGAGAAAACCTGAAAAAATTATCACTTGCTAAGTGAAATGAGGAGAACCAGGATTTCATTGTATATGGCAACAGCAAGATTATATGATGATCAATTGTGATGGATGGAGCTGTTCTCAAAAATGAGATGATTCAGGCCGGTTCCAATAATCTTGTGATGATGAGAATGATCTACACCCAGAAAGAGGACTGTGTGGAATGAGTGTGGATCACAACATAGCATTTTCACTTCTTTTGTTGTTGTTTGCTTGAATTTTATTTTTTCTAATTTTTTTCCTTTTTTGATCCAATTCTTCTTGTGCAGTAAGATAATTGTATAAGTATGTATGCCTCTGTTGGATTTACATATATTTTTACCATGTTTATAATATATTGGATTACTTACTATCTAGCAGAGGGGGAAGGGAAGGGAGGAAATTGGAAACCAAGGTTTTGCAAGGTCAATCATGAAAAATTATCCTTGCATATGTTTTGAAAATAAAAAAGCTTCAACAAAAATGTTATCACAAACAAAAATATCAGCCAACTGGGGTATGAATTAGTAAGTGATAATCTTTAGGATATTAGATTAATAATCTAATACTCAAATGTATCTATGCTATCATTAATTTGGGAGTTCTCTTTTGAAGTTATAGAGAACAGGCTATCCATGTCTGCCCATTCTGGACAACTCTTGTTAATGTTCTCCCAAAAGGCTGCCACAGGGGAGATTTTCCTAAACTACCAGAGGCTTTTCTTGATTTATCCCAACATCCTGTTATCTTTCACTCATGCCAGTCCATCTTTTCTTTTAATTGTATAAATCCTTCATAACTGTTCTTTTTTAGATTGCCCATTGATTATATTTTGCAGCCTGCTCACATTCACCATGCATCTTTCCATTGTTGGTGTGATACTCATTTTTGATTTTTCAGAATCAGTAGCATTCCACACACTGTTGCCATGTAACAATCAGTGAATCGATGACCAGTATTTATTAAGTTCCTTCTATATTCCAGGAACTATGCAAAGCTCTGGGGATGCAGCAATTCTGCTGAAATGTCAATAAAAGAAGGGCCTGTGCTTTCATGAAGAACTTGGAGTTAGTAAATAAGCTTCTTGTTTCCCCCAAGCAATTTAGGCCACTCAGTCTTTTCCTCTTTTTTAAGGTTGAATCAAGCTCATTGTCCATCTGTACTACCTGTCCTAAATTAAGACGTCATTGTTGAACAAATTCTATAGTACATAAAAAATGCATGTTGGAATCGGATAATATACACTCTCTATGTATTTGGTCTTGTCTGTGCATATGAATGAACAGTACCAAACCTTGGAATAATTCCATCTACTCTGAATATATCTTATATTTACCTAGTTATTTATATCTCCCTGGTTATAATGCAAGATCACTGAAAATAGGGACTGTTTTTAGCCTTTTTTTATATTTCCAGTGCTTAACACAGTGGCTGGTCCATTGTAAATTCCTTAGAAATGTTTACTGATTGATAACATCTGCCAAGTGTTGGGGCTCGATGCAATGAAGACCAATGTCCTCTGCCAACAGGAGTATCTGGTGGGCCTCACTATCCATGGGGAATCTCTACTTGATTCAGACTCCTATAATTACAATGGTGAAAATATTTGTTGGGCATATATCTCTCCCCTTTTTGCCTCACCTGATTTTTGACAATAAGCACTGTACTAACTTAGTATGGTCTTATCAAATTCATTTCTGTTTTCTCTGCCTACCTAAGACAGGGAGAGGAAAAACACAGATTAAACAAAGAAGTGAGGGAACTAATCAAGGGAATGACATACAAGGTAAGAAATAGGAAGAAAAACAACAAAGATAAGGGGAAAATATTCACATCATTAACACTGCAAAAGGTGATGGAAAGAACAACCATAACTCCTGACCTGTAGACTTATTCTCCCAGATACAATTTATAGAGACTCCTTATATACAATATTTTGGGAGAGTACATGAAATGAAGCCTTCCTAATGAAAGCACTTACAAGGAAGAAGTTTTGGGAAGCAGTTTTCCATAATGGTCCACACTTTCATCATCTCTCAATTAGCTAAAACATATAGAAAATATGTGGTCTCATTGCTTGTATGACAGTCCCTACCCTCATTCTGTGCAGTTATCATTATTCCATGTATCCCAAATAGTGATCCTATCCATTCTCTTATGATTGATTGAGAAATATTTATTAAGCACTTAATAGGTGCTAAGCATAAGGTTAAGCTTTGGGGATTCAAAAATAAAAGCAAGACAATTCTTCCTCTTAAAGAACTTATACACTGATCAAGAGGCAAAAATTTTATAAAAGGGTTCAGCTTCAGAAAATTAGGGAATAAGTATTTAGTAAGCACCTCTCATTTGCCAGGAATTGTGTTTTACAAATATTATCTCATTTGGTCCATTTGGTAGATATCATTATCATCCCTATTTTACAGATGAGAAAACTGAGGAAGACAGCAGTTAAATAGTTTGCCCAGAGTCACAGTCAGTAAACATCTGAGGCTGGATTTAAATTCTGGTCCTCCTGATTCCAGTCCCTAAGCTTTATCCTCTGGTGCCACTGACTGCCTCTTTAGTTCAGAGGTAAAGCCCAGAGGACCTTAGAGATAGTAGCAATGTGGATTTTAATTTTTCCACATTAAAACACAAGTTCTTTGAAAATAGGGATTACTGAGTGAAATGAGTAGAACCAGGAGATTGTTGTGTACTTCAACAACACTACTATATGATGATCAATTCTGATGGATGTGGCCATTTTCAACAATGAGATGAACCAAATCAGTTCCAATAGAGCTGTAATGAACTGAACCAGCTTCAACCAGTGAAAGAACTCTGGGAGACGACTATGAACCACTACATAGAATTCCCAATCCCTCTAATGTTGTCTGCCTGCATTTTAGATTTCCTTCACAGGCTAATTGTACACTATTTCAAAGTCTGATTCTTTTTGTATAGCAAAACAACTGTTTGGACATGTATACATATATTGTATTTAATTTATACTTTAACATATTTAATATGTATTGGTCAACCTGCCATGGGTGGGGGGGAGGAGAGGAAAAATTAGAACAAAAGTTTTGGCAATTGTCAATGTTGTAAAATTACCCATACATATATCTGGTAAATAAAAACTATTAAATATAAAAAAAGAAAATAGGAATTACTTTATTTATTGGATTTATGTCCCTAGTGCCTAACATAGTGGCTGATACATAGTAAATGCTTAAAAAAATATTGGCTGATTGATGGATTCAAGTGGTATGAGCAGCAATGTAGGACAAGGGATATAGGACCCTTGCTGATCCTCACTGGGAAGTGAGTCTGGTAGGTACTCTAGGTTTCTGTAGGGGTGAAATTGATGGAATGAAACAATAGCTAGTTGGGAGTAAAAAAGGGAAGGTGAGGGAAGTGTGCTCTGACAGGCTCTATAGAATAGAAGGAACTGTAAATCCTCCTCCTTTAATACAGATTTTATAAAAGAAGAAAACATTTTTTGGTCTGTCCTTAACCCTTGCCAACTTCAGCTCCTTTTAAATTCTAGCACTTGACACTCCTTTTTGCTTATCTTTACTTTTATTTTCCTTACACATTTAAAAAAATATATATGTATATATGTTGTTGTGGTGAGTCCTCTGTGTATTCACATGTCTTTTCAGATGACTACAGCTTTCCTTCTTCATTAGAATGCTTTATTTCCCTTTGGGAATGTAATCCTTGAGAGCTCACCCCTCCTGAGTTGACTTCTTATATAGCATTGTAGTCCATGGTATCTTACCTACATTTCCATTGAACCCTTTAACTGCTGCTCTCCCAAAATCTAGCATGCAAATCAGATTATGCCCAGCATGTCCCTTCCTATCACAGACTCTAGAGAGAAATTATTTCCCCTCAAATACCCTTATTTTCACTCCTTCACATTTCTAAAAACCCTAGTTCTTTCTTCTTAGCAAGAATCAGATCTGGAATAAAAGTTTCTTCTTTATCCTGTGAACGATGAAATGATAATTAGGACAAACTGAAATGTCACTAGTTAAAATGTTTGGTTTTGTCAGAAAGTCACCAGAGAATGTTAGCTGAAGTCTTCTATTACTATTCTATTTGAATACTATACTATTCAGATGCCTCTGAACCTGGCTAGTGATGCTTTTCTCAGGTTGAGAACTGATACTGAGGAACTGGCACTGACTTAGAGAACAGTAGATTCATGTCTTTCATTTCACAATGATCCAGAGCATGTACTCACCAAGCAGATTGGTGAGTAGAATTTTTCACATAATTTTTGCTTTTCTCTCTTTTGTGTAAAATTAAATCTATGTAAGTTAAATGTGCTTATGAGGTGGTTCTCCAACCTATCTTGCTCATGCATCTGTGAACATGCTTAATTCCTCCAATGAGAGCTAAGCTCCACGAGAGCAAGGATACTCTATTATCTTTATGTCTTCTTCCTATGTGCTTAATAAATGTTTTATTCCTTCCCCCAAAATTATTTAATGTCAAAGAACCTGGGTTTGAGTATTAGCTTTGGCACTTATTAACTATATAAATTTAGGCAAGTCACTAATCTCTACGAACTCCAGTTTCCTCATATGTTAAGTGAGGACATTGCATTCTGATCATGTTTCTTAGAATAGGACATTGAATATTTTAAAGCAGTATAGGTAAAAAGCATTTTATCAATCATTATTATTGAATGCCAAGCAAAAGAAATTTGGTCTTCATTGCTTAAGTCAAAAGGGGCTACTCAAAATTTTTGAAGAAGAGAGTAATATAACCAGATCTATATATTAGGAAGAAGAGATGGGCAATGTTGGGAAGGATGGCTTGGTAAGGGAGAATAAAGTTGGAAAAAACTATTAGGAGGATACTAAGAGATTCTAGGAAGATGATAACAATAGTAATAGGATGAATCAAGAAGTGAGGGTGGAGGGGAGAAATGGAATAATATGTAGTCAGAAGTAATACGATTTGATATCTAATCAAACATGAAAGATGAAGGAGAGGCAAGATCAAAGACATCATAAAAATTTTCAAACAAAGGACTCAGGATAAGTGATAAAGCCAGTAAGAGACATAATCATATTAAGATAAACAGGTTTAATTTTAAGGTATATTTGGGACATAGTTTCAAAAGTTCAATCTCATAAATACAAGCTAAGAGAAGTGTGGCTGGAAAACAATTTGTCTGGAAAACATATGGAGAAGTCTGTAGATAAGTGAGTCCAATATGAGTCGATGTGATATGACAGTCAACAAAATCAATATAATTTTAGACTGCATTAAGGGGTATGTAGTATTTGGGAATAAGGGGATTTTCTCTGGTTCTGAATGAATATTGTTTTATTTTAACACAAAAATAGGATGTATCATATTCAAAGCATATTTAATAAATCTTTCTGTTCCAATGAATTAAAAGTTGTATTTTTGTACATTTAACAAAAAATACCACTTGACCTTGCATACTCTAAACCTTTCAGGCCAAAGAACTACATAAGTGAAATACAGAAAGGGTGGTTATCAGCATAGTGACTGAAAAAGTAATTGGGAAAGTCATGTGTCAAAAATGAGAAATAACCAATACACTCCACTGGCATCTCTATAACGCCAAGAAATCTGAAAAAAGGCCCAGCGTGAAAAGTGAATAGATTGTCATGGATGTAAAACAGCCCCAAGAAAAGAGCTACATAGATAGGATAAGAAGACTTGATGATGTGATTTGTACTGATGGAGACAGTACCAACATGATTGAGATGGCAGTATCATCATCAAACTAAATTTGTTCATGTTTCTTAGAATGGGACTTTGTATATTTTAAAGCAAAATTTTTGAAGAGAGTAATATAACCAGATCTATATATTAGGAATTAGAGATTGGCAGTGTTGGGAAGGATGGTTTGGTAGGGGAGAATAAAGTTGGAAAAACCTGTTAGGAGGATTCTAAGAGGTTCTAGAAAGCTGTTAACAATGGTGGTAGGATGAATCAAGAAGTGATGGTGGAGGGGAATAATATGTTGTTGGAAGTAATACAACTTGATATCTAATCAAACATGAAAGGTGATGGAGAGGCAGGAATTTTGAATTTTGGGCATGATATCCCTAGTACTTTTGCTTTTGGAGTCTTCCTCAGTTAGTAATTGATGGAATTATTATACCTTTACTTTGTGCTCTGATTCTAATAGGTTTAGATTTTATTTGTAATTTTATAAATATATATATCTATATATCTATGTATATATATATATATACATATATATATATATATATATATATATATATATATATATATATATATATATATATATATATATATATATATATATATATATATATGTATATATATATATATAATCCAGGCTTTCATTGTGGTTTGGGGGCAATCCAGTGATTCCTAAATTTTCTTTTCTTGACATGTTTTCCTGGATGGAAATACAGACACACACACACACACACACACACACACACACACACAGAGACAAACACACACACACACACACACCTCAGATATCTTTCTCCTTTTCTATTAATTTTTCAATCTTTTGGTTTTGTTTTCATTTTTCTTTCTTCTCATGGAACTACTGACACATTGATCTACTCTTAGCCTATTCTAGTTTTTAGGGAGTCCATGTATAAGATTCACTTTCTTTTCTTCTAAGTCATTCATTCTCCTTCCAGTTCTTTCCTCCAGAGCCTCTATTCCTGTTTCATTTCTTCTAGATATTCATATAAAACTTGTGTCATATTTTTTTCTTTGAATCACTGCTTGGAATTAGCACAACTATTCTCTTCTGTTGAAAGTATCTTTCGATCTTCACTGATTTTAAAAATTCAGATGATTGTTATTTTCTCTGATGTACTTATCTTTCTAGCTTTTGTTCCTGAACTGGTGCATTGTGTGAATGTCAGAGTACAACCTTTATGATGGTACTCCCTGCATGGTTTTGCTATTAGCCCCTGGGTTCCTATACTGACCTCTATTTTGTGGAGTTAAGTCCCACAGGATCTTTGAGATTCCAAGGGCTGGATCTTCATGGTATCTCAGAATAGAAGTTAAGAATCTTGGAATCTTCAGATGCCTAAACTAACTTGATATGAAAGCTGCCAAATTATCTTAGTCATAGCTATTTCCCAAGGGCTTCCAAGGTCACAAGTTTTGGGTTTTCTGTACCACCCCTACCCAAGCTTTCTGATGTCCAAGGTCACTCTTTTGTCTCTAGAATCAGAGCCTTGCAGACTATTGGTGTTACTGGCCATTTGTTGGTCTTGCTGGAAAGCTGCTGGTGTTGGCTGAATTAATGGCTTTTATTTTATGCAGTTTTAGGAATGCATTTATGCAGTTCCTAGATGGAAAAAATTTACTGTAGTTTCTCATTGGATTTTGTCATCATTATTCATCCTGATATGAATTTTATATTTTTACTAAAGATGAATATGTGACCTAGGTAATCTGTTTTCCATTCAGGCAACCATTTTGGCCCTAAGTCACTGACTTAATCTTCATACTTGTAAAAGGGAACTGTTATATAATCTTTTTACATGTTTATGGGTTTTATAAACTATAAATCATTACATTGACACAACAGACTTATATTAGCTAAAATTAAAACAAATGTTTAAAATATTATCTAAAAAGGATAAAATTGGGGAATATTTTTATAGCTAATGGATTTTTTTCAAGCTAATCAGAACAAAAGTCAAAAGTCATTCAAACCTTAAAATGCAAACTCAAAAATCAGAATACTAAAGAAAATGAATTTGATCTTTTGATCCTTGACACTAAAGTTCTTAGCTATAGAACTTTAAGGTGAATTTCCTTTCTCTTCTCTATGTAGATAGATATAAAATAATACTTACATCTATATAACAAACTTTTAAATGCAAAGGCAAAAATAATTGCAGTCTTTTTCTTTTGGAATAGTGAATAACAGATAAAGCTTACATAGTGAATCAAATAAGATTTCTAACTGGATTCTGAGCAGAAAATTGGCTTAATGAAGAGATAAAAGAAAACAAAAAAATAGAAATAAGCTCTCAGTGACTGAATTATCTTTTTTTCAGAATAAAAGAAAGGTTTGATTTATTTTTTGGATTTAAGAAAACTGCTAATTTCATACCATAAACTTCTATAACACATATTTTTAATTAGTGGGACCTGTAATGTATTCAAAGAATAAATGGTTTCATACATAAATATCACAATAAAGAGAAATAAAATATATATACTATTTTAATTCACTTAAAATAAGAAATTAAATTCTCCAAAGCAAAATATTTGTTTATTATATATTTATAGTTCAACCTACAAAAATGCTCAATTTTATTCCTATTTCTCCTATTTTTGATGTATCATTATTATATTAGTTCTCTTTTATTCCTTGATCATTAAAGATAATGTAACAACTAGAATAAATTGTCCTCATTTTGTATTTGGGAAGGTGTTTTCATAATTTAGTTCCTGGTATTTTATAATGTATTCTAAATACTGTAATGATTCTAGGATATCTCACATATGAAAGGTCAATTGCATTTTTTCATTGGTTTGAGATATAATAGCATACAAGCTTTAACTAGTAAGCCTAAGAACTATTTTCAAGGAAACAGAAATAGGGTAAAATAACTTTATACAGTAAAAAAAAACCCTGATTATTATTCATATGATATGATTCATAAAAGCAGTGAAAAATATGACCAAATTAATAAAGCATAAGAACTGAAACAGAACTGGTTATTTGTTATAAGCAATTTTGATTTCATTGCTGTGAGTTCTCCCTTCACTAATAGATCCTAATTGTTCTTAGTTGATTATCTTCATAAATTAATATGGCTGAAATAATTTATTACCTTGTGACCAGGTTCTAAGTGATGAACCTCTCCAAGCAATGCTAGGCTAGCCAACTGATCAATCAACAAATATTTTAAATGCTTACCGGATGCCATGGCAAATAAAAAAAAATGAATTTTCCTTACTTTCAAGAGGGTAGGGAGTGGAGGATGATTTTATATAAGTGAGTATATACAAAATAAATATCAAATACTTTTCTAAGGGAAACATTAGAAACTAGCAGCTGGTGGGGATGGAAATCAGGAAAGATATTATATGGAAGGTAGCATATGAACTGAATTTTGTAGGACACTAGTGATTTTAAATGGCAGAGATGAGGAGTGAGTGCATTCCAAGAATTGAGAACAACCTACACAAGGCACAGGAATGAGAGATGGATTGTTTTATGGTCCTCAGACAACAGACATTTTTTTATTTTCTCAATTATGCAAATCATAACTCACTTATGCCTGTGCAACTTGCATGTCTCTTTTCCATATTTCCCAAGTTTAGCAGAGGAGATTAACTCAATATGCCAAAGGAATTCATTGCTTTCTTATAACATCAATAAAGTACCAGTAGAGCATGAGGACCATTAATCAGTTATCTGTCACTCTCCATCATTTCTGCTTTCATGTTTCTTTGATAAAATCCTTTATATTTTTCTTTGTTGGACACTGGAGAAAGGCCTCACATTTAGAGTACTAATAGCTTAGTTAATTATTGTTTATGGTCTAAAACTTGATATTCTTTGCATCTTCTATCTCATTTTCTACAACTTTGCCATCATTGCTGCAATGGTGAAAGGAGCCAACCACATAGTCAAGAGGGTCTTTTTATTTTATTTTATTGCATAGATTGACTTTGCCAAGGAATTCATCACCAAGTAGCCTGTCTACTAGTGATATAGATCTCTGTACTTGGCTAAGCTGGTCTTCAAAAAGTCAGTGTCATACTAGGCTTGAAACCTTTTTTTAAAGCATGATAGAACCTGCTAGAAGGGCCTAGATTACACTGGGATAACTTCAAAACTCCATAGTCACCTCCATGTGATTAGGGTTCTCAATTATATCTCAAAAATCCTCAGAAACTGTGATTTCCCCACACACAAACATACTCCTGAAATCTTGCAAAATTCTTTCAAAATGCACCGGAAGGAACAATGATGAAGAAAAAAAAATAAACAGCCATAAGATCTTTCATCCTATCTAGGATTTCACAAAAGACTAACAAAATCATGCAAAAGCTCAGTCATTCAACAATAATCACCCATTAAGCACTTACTATGTACTAGGTGTTGTGCTAAGTGCTTTACAAATATTATCTTATTTGATCTTTACAACAATCCTGTAAGGTGAGTGCTATAAAAAAGATAAATGATAGTCAGTGGTTTCAAGGGGCTAACAGTCTAATAGGGGAGAAAATATACAAACAATTATGCATGAACAAGATATTTTTAGGATAATTTGAAGATAATCAATTCAGTGGAGATAAGCCCAGGGAAGCTGAAACCAAAGCATGGAACCAGACAAGGAGAAAAAGTGACTTTCAGAGAGTCCAGAATTTAGGCAACCTACCATAAGCATACCAAGAGAGAGGGCCAGATCAACACCTGGGAGGTGTATCTAAGGAGCAAAGCAATCCCAAGAAAGGCAGAATGGAATACACAATTAGAATATACCTGAGATAGGATTTGCACCCACATCTTCTTAACTGCAAATTCTGTACTCTCAACAATATGTACTGTTAAGTGAATTTTCATTCAGCTACTATAAATTGAACTATATGGTCTCTGAGGTCCCTTCCAAACCTGAGATTCTATGATTTCATCATCCAGATTCATGATTTTGATTATCCTTGATTCTTCCTTATCCTTCACACTCCCCCCCACCTAATCATTAGGCAAGTCTGATTCTAATTCCACAATGTTTCCTGTAATATCCACTCTCTTCTATACTCCATGTGCTATTTCAGAATCATATCATCTCTCACCTGGACTCTTAGAATAACATACTACCAAGTTTTTCTGCTTCCAATCTATCTTTCATCCAACTGCTAAAATAATCTTCCTCGTTCTATGTCAATCTTCTGCTCAAAAAATTCTTGGTGGCTACCATTGTCTATTCCTTATGCTGGCATTTGAAGTTTCTGCCTTCTGGACCCCATTTACTTTTCCAGGATTCTTTCATATATTCTCTCTTACAAATTCTATGTTGCTGGCAAATTAATCAAATGTATTCCAGAAATCGAAATTCCATATTCTAATTGAACATCTTCATGTAAGTCTTTGCTCATATAGCTTCTTTACTCTGGCTTATAGAATCCTTGTCAACCTTGGAGGCTCAGTCCACATGTCATTTCCTGCAGAAAGCTTCCTCTGGTATTCCCAGCTGTGATCCCTCTCTGCCTCATCATTTCCCCTCCTATAATGCAGGACTATTCCTTTTATCTCTTTGTATTCTCAGCCTCTAGCACAGGACTTTGAACATGGTAGGCACTTTAAAAATATTTGTTAAACTGAATTGAAAATTAAACTGAATCTGGAGCAAACAATCTCTAAGATGTTTTCCAGCTCTAAACCTTTTGCTTGCTTTGTAATTTAGTAGTATCAATAAATCCTTGTTGGCATATTTAATGTGGGATAAGTTTTGAAAAATTGAAGATGTTAATTAATAGAAATGCAAGTATGGAATTACAGTAATCCTGAAATGTTGGGTGATACAAAATGTATAGGGACATGCCATCCTTTTATATTTTCATGCATATGAAATATTTTTTAAAGGTCAAAGAAAATCAATTAAGTCATTTAGGAGAAATGCTACTAGAAGAAGGACATCAATTTCAGGTCAGAAGATCTCACTGCACTAAGGTTATCTTGTTTGGTCTTTAAAATATATATCCATATTTTTTATATTCTGTAGAAATACACTTCAGTTTAAAATATTTCCCCTACCAGAATTGACCAAGAACATTAAATCTTACCTCCAGTCTTCCATGGTTACAAGCTAGTAAGAACAGATTAGCTCTATCCTTTTCACTAGAAATAGGAGACCAAGGCCAAACATCATCACTAGCTATTTCCCACCAACAAATGGCCATATCTTGAATACAATTGATAGCTAGATGACGTACTATTCTCCGGGTGATTGGGCCAGGTATTTCCAGGTAGGATATCTAAGGTATCAAAAAAAGGAGGGAGAAGTACAAGAAACATTAGTTTTTTGAAAAGTAAAAAACATCTCAAAACACAAGATTTAAAGTATCTTCTACATATGTAGATTCAATTTAAGTGCATATAAAAATACATGTTAAATATGTTATTGTGTTTCAGAATTTTTCAAATTTTTTGACATCTCTAAAAAAGATAAATGTTCAAAATTTTCTCATTTTTTAGTCAAAGGAACAATGTGGGTTCAGAAGGGATTTTCTGCAGTGACTCTAATCAATACCAAAATGTACAGTCATGGTTGCTTGACAGCATCGACCTACACACAGGATTTAAGACCAGCAATATGAAATGACAAGTTCAGTGCTGCCGACCAGAAGCCTCTGACGACTGTTTCAGACATAAGAGTTAATAGTTAAAAAAGAAAAAAAAAGATTTATGACAATAAAAGAAGAAAGGATATATGACAAATATCAGTATGAGGAATTTACAAATATATTATATAACACATGCACACACATAGATGGTGCAAGATGGAAACAAACAACAATTATAAACATAAAGTTTATGCAGCTCATAAAGACTGTGCTTCTATTTCTCAGGAAGGATTTGTAGAATTTATTATTCAAACTATGTTATTTTGGAACACGGTTATTTGAAAACATGAGCAGTGCACCACATCTGGGTGACACATGCCAAGGAAATATAGATTGCACTGCATTTCTGCTTAAGGAATTAATGGAAGGTTGATAGCTAGGAAGAAAAAAAAAACTATCTTGCCATTGCTGGTCAGCAATAATCGAACCACTTTCTGGGGATTAAGCGCATGGCTAAGCCTACTGGACCAGACACTAGCAAAGGGCAGGGGGTCCTCTTATCAGAGAAATGCTTCTGGAGCCAGTCTCACTACATGACAGATTGCTTTCATATTCCTGTCTGCAAGGCAACAAAGGATGGCAGTAATGCGATAATGCCAGAGTGCAATGGGTGTTAAGAACCCGTTGCATTTATGTATTGTATTTAGTAAATAATCAGGCTCATCCAAATTGTGATCTCACCACTCAACCAAGGCCATTAAAATCAAGGTTAATGCTTTAATAATCCTTTGCTTTTTTAAAAAATATGGTCAAAAAGAACCCTTTTCTATTTGCATGGCCATAATATTATTGACCTCTTCATCCTCTGAATACACATCAAAAGGAACTGAAATCAAAGTAATTACCAATGTTGTTCTCTCATGGTAAACATTTAACTCCTTGTACTATTTCCTCACTGTTCAGTAAATTGAAATGGATTAAAAAGCCATAGAAAGAAAAACTTGTTACAGGTCAATAGTTTCAATATTTTTACCCTACAATTTCTTTGCCAAAATTATTTGCCTTTAAAAGAATTAATGTATGGCAAATTTGTAAAATAATGGAATAATCACACTTTATTCCCCACTTTATTTGAGCATTTTCTTAAAAAAACAAACAAACCCACAAATGGATAATTACAGAGACATATGTATTTTGTGCTTTTAAGTATATATATTAAAATTTGCATACAACTCCCTAAATTTTGTCTTAGTCTACTTCTTATATAAAAGGGAAAAAAGTGGCCATTAGAATATGAAATTAGTAGTATCTTTAGAGGGAAAATATGAATTTCTAGAAATGCCTTGGGAAATCTGTATTCCCTAAATTCACAGACAGAAATGCAAAAGGTAAATAATTGAATAGCTATTACCTCTCTTGAGCAGCAAGGACCCAATCCTAAGTCTGTTTTTCATGACAAGTTCATGAGAATATGTACATTGAAAAGAAGGTTAGCTGGCCATATGACAGAAGGCTGGCATGAATTCCAGAGGAAAAACTAAGTACATTGGACAAATCCTCTATAGAAGATTTATGGAAAGATACAGATATAAATTGCATAGAATGAAATGGCATGGATGGATTGTGATGTGTAGTGATGGAAAGACTTTTCCACCTGATGAAATTCTGGATTCATCAAAGCACTGAAGTCCATAAGAGAGTGTGATATCTTAACAATTTATCTTTGCTCCCATTGAGAAATAGACATCCATCACTAAGGAAGATTATTACAAGACAGTTGTCTATACTTGAGTTATGTTATCCAATCATGCATTAATTTATTTGATAACATTAAAAGTACCTTTAATGTAAGATTTAGCTTCTCTTTTAAGGGAATTCATATGAATTATTATATAGCTTTAAATGTTGGACTTTTTAGCTAGCCATTCTGATAAAAAGACATCCCATTGAAACTTTAGTATTTAGTTAATTAGTTTAGTTAGTTAGTTAAGTTAATTTAGTTAATAATTTTTCAATTTTTTAACTAAACAAAAAGTATATAATGATTATCATCATTTTTCTGGGAACAAAGGTTCTGAAAGAAATCTTTCAGAAGCTCCATACTGCTGATAATCAGCAAAATTCAGTTAACAATTTATTTAGGACACTGGGTTATTAATTAGGACACTTCTTTTTAAAAAATCATAGTACTTAAAATCCATTTTGTTATGTCAATAGTCAAAAAAATTAAGAAATGAGTACAGTGTTAGGCTAAGTATCATTCTTCTAAAATCATCAAGTTTAAGATTCTGGCTATAAAGATGGTGGCTTCTAAAAATCTTACTCTTTTCTAAAAGGTGCTATAAATATGGCATAAGTGTGCATCTTTTTTAAGGGAAAGTAGGTATCAGCTCAGTTCCTGGTGAACAGTGAACTGTCTCAAATCCAGCGTTACAGAGGTTGGCTCAATCTCGCAAACACAAGTCAGTGCTGAAAGGAGGCCTTGGACTGAAACAGCCTGGAAAATGTATTAGATACTCATCCTAGCAGAGAGTATTCCTTTCAAGCAAGTTAAAATATAATGTGGCAAAAACTTAAATTAAACACATCATTTAAAATAAAAATCTTGCTTTATAGTAGTAAAGTCCCTGATACAAGAAAACAAATTACCCAGAGTTAGTGAAGGAACAATACTAACATATGAAGCAATTTTCTTTTCTCATTTTTTTTCAGGCATATTAAGGGAGTCTCCACATTCTTCCTTTACTACACTTTTCTATTATTCTTTGAAAGTGTTTTCCCCTCCTTTCTTTTGTTGCTCTGTGAGACAGGGAAAACAGCAACTTTGCTAGGTTCTATGTGGAATGATGACTTTAGGAAAGATTATAAAAGTATTCCTACTGTACCTAGCAAAAAAGTCAGAATATCATAAGAGATTAGGTATAATTTTCTCAATTATAGGTCCTTGGCTTCAAAAAGTTCTACTAATTTTTATAAATGTTTTTATACTGCTATTATTAAAATAAAAATAGGTTCAGTAATACGACTGTTGCTACTGGAGCAAATTTAAGTTCAAAATCATGCTAAGCTATATATACATATATATAATAAAATATGTAGATACAAGGTAAATAATTTAGCAAAGAAGATAGCTATGTGTATATACATATACAGCTATATGTATTAGAATAGATATGTCTATTTTATAGAATAGATATTCTATTATACATGATAAATCAGCAACAAATCAACCAATTTTCTGCTCTAACAAGTTCTGGTGGTTCATATAACATTATTAACTGACATTTTTACCTTATATTCTGAAGTGGAGAGTTTTTCAAATCTTTTGTTTATATCCGGAGAATCCAACTTCTTAGTAAACTGAATATAGCACAATTTATTTTGCTCCAAAAAAGACAAAATGATGAAACTGTCTGTGAGAATAGCTGGAAGATAAATAAGTGTGATAGTATAATTTTATCGGTCACCAATTTATCAACAACTTAATTATGTTTTTCTACTGAAATTGAAAAAAAACAATTTTTCAGGACTAAGTTTTCACAATATTTAAAAAGACTTCACTAGGACTCTGACAAAATGAAAAGATCTGTAACTATAAAATTCTGCCTTTAAATATCAGTATCACTATCTTGGATTCATAGATGATTAGAGCTCTCAACCAAATTAATTTTATGGATTTAAAATGAACTACAAAGAAACTTTTCTTTGGGTTCAGGTGAGTGGAATGTCATAAATACTAACAGAAATGAGGTGCATACAAAAATTATTCAGATGTAATGATACAAATAAAAACCACTAGAGTATTCAATAGCACATCAAAATAAATGGTATCTTTTATTATATGTATTATATAAAATAATAACACATGAAAGAGGACTATTTTTTATTTTATTCCCTGGAGTAAGAGGTCATTTAAAGTTTTATGCATTTTATTTTATTCCTGTGCCCCTTGGTAAAAGTCAGTGAACAATAGTGGACGTATATAATTATAGGATAGAATCTGGAGATTTGCCAAGAAATCATATTATCTGGTTCCCAAGAGAGAGCATTATTCTAGGTATAAACGAAATAAACTTAAATGAAAAAAATGATGACTTCAAGAATGGACAAATGAAGTTGGTAGTCTCTGCTTAATTCTTAGTGGAGAAGCTTCAGTATGACAAAATCATCACCATTGCCACTTTTGTTTGCAGTGTCAACAGAGAGGTCAAGGATTATATACATATGGAAATTGACACTACTATATAAAAGCTTTCCTTTGCACTCAATTGCTGTAAGGAAAAGGAAATTGCAAGCAAATAACCAGCTATCCGAACCAGATGTTGCCATTATTTGATATTTAATAGCAATCTTAGAATGAAAATTGTATCTCATTTATTCTCCTGGTTTTTGTATGAGGTGGGTAGGTGATACAAATTGAGCAAAATCAGTAGGGCTGTTGGTTAAGTAAGTTTTCTTATTTTTATCTTAATAGTTTTCATGTGACTCAGATATTATTGTTTAATTCAAGATAAGGAAAATTTTAGCATTTTTTATCACAATGTATATATTTTACTTTGTGTAAAATAACACCTTAGAAAATTTAGTAAATACTTGAACATTTTTCATATGCTGCAAATGAAATATAAAAATTTCAACATAATGCCTTTATGTAATTTATATAAAATTGATTTAAAAAAATAAATAAATAAATAAATTGATTAATACTTTTGAATCTAATCTTACATTTATAAACATTTACTTTTGAATGGGAAAATCCAAGTTAGAATCTCTCAAAAGTGGTTAATCATAAACTTTGAAAACAATGACATCTTACAGAGAGCCAAGAGTAGAGATTTTTCACTGGGGGTTGTGTTGACACATTTATAGGCTCATTCACCCACACTTGTTTTATTCATTCATATTTCAGTTAAAAACAAAAAATACTTGAAATGACAAGAACAATAGAGCTCTCTTTTTTGGGGAGGGGACCATTTTGAACATATAGACTAAACCAAGAGTCTATTAATAAGGTCTTGTAGATAGAGTAGTATGGTATGGTAGAAACGAGTATGGCAAAGTTAGAAGAGCATTAAATCTGAAGGTCAAATAACTGTGTGCCCCAGATCCCTGTATATTAACCTTATGACTCTGAGAAGCTTGCTTTAACCTCTGAGCCTTATTTTGTATGGTATACTAGAAATAGTCCAGTGCTGGAAACTTGAGACATTTCTGACACTGATTAGCTGTGTGACTGTGGGATTGTCCCTTAACATTTTTGGATCCTGAGTTCTGTATCAGTGAAATAGGGATGGTACTTAGCCCTGGTGTTTGCTGCGAGGTTCGGGTGTGATAATATATTAAAGCACCTGTAGAACGTTAAAGCATTAACCTTTAAAATATCATATGTATTACAAAAACTTTAAAAGTTCTACATTATTACAGCTTAAAACTACACTAAGAATTTTGGAATACTGTATAGAAGTGTTAGCTGCTAGTGATGGTATTGTTGTTGATTTGTTCAGTCATACCCAATTCTTCAGATCCCCCTGGATCACGGCACAGCAGGCCCTTCTATCCTCCATTATCTCTCAAAATCTGTCCAAGCTCATCTTCGTTTCTTTCATGACACTATCTATCCATCTCATCCTCTGCTGCCTTCTTCTTTTGCTTTCAGTCTTCCCCAATATCAGGGTCTTTTCCAATGAATCTCATTTAAGCTTCAACTTCAGTATTTGTCCTTTCGATGAATAGTCTGAATTAATTTCTTTAAGTGTTGGCTGATTTGATCTCCTTGCTATCCAAAGGATTCATTATTCTTACTATCATTATTATAAAATGGAAATGATTATACTATTCGTATTACTAGTCAGCAGATTGTTGCAAGGAAAGCTATTTAGAAATCTAAAAATATATAACTGTGAGTTTTTCTTATTAATTCCTGAGAGACTTCCCTGTGGGTCCATAGGACAGATACATCTTTAATTACAAAAGCAATTATTGATAATAATATTTTTAAAAAATTCATGCCAACAAGGAAGTGTAACTTAGGAGGTAAAGAGTCAGGATCAGATAGAAAGACTTGGGTTGAAGTTCTTACTGACACATACTAGCTCTGTGATCCTGAGCACATAACTTTACCTTTCAGTGTTCCAGGCAATTCTCAAAATGAAAATGAGTTCCAGTCTACATTGGTAAAGAAGAGTTTATTAATTAGGAATTCCCTATACCAATGAAACCAGAGGTCTGGTGAAAAAAAGTCAGGTCAGGTATTTGTTGGAAAGGATCTTTTTTGTTCTCAGCTTTTCCAATCCCAATCATCTATGAGTTATCCTGTCTAGATCTTTGTTTAGAGTTGTGTTCAAGCTGTTTTCCCCTCCCTTGATTTTAGACCATGATTTCCTTAGGACCACAGAAGCTGTATCCTTTTTGGTATCTTCAGAGATTAGCTTAGTTCCTTGACACCCAGTAGGTGCAATAAAAGCTTCTGCCTGAATGATAATACTGCTTTTCCTTTCTTGGGTTGACTAATAAGAATCAGAAAACAATGAAAAAAAGAAATCATTTTCCTACAAAGACCAATTCAATGTGTCATACAACTATTAAATCTTGGCACTGAAGGAAATGTTAAGATCTCATATCAACATAAGAATCCCTTTCATGGTATTTCTGCTAACTGACCACCTCCATTTGAATATTTTTCAAAAAGTCAAACAAAATGGATGATGAAGAAAAGTAACCTCAAAAATAAGAGTAGAGTCATGTGAAGTTATAGTTGAATCAGTGAACTCTCCTGAATTTAGTTGAAAAAGCATATATCAAATGCCTATGTGCTAGAAGCTGGAGATAAAAAATCAAAACCAAACTCAAGAAGTTTACATTCTACTAGGAAACACTAGCATCTTAAGGAGATCAGGAAAAGTTTTTTGTAGGCCATGATTATTGGATGATTGCAGGACTTTGGAGGATTCCACAATGGGAAATCTCCATAATAACAGAACTCCTTATTATATGAATCTGCTTTTTTTTGGGGGGGGGTTGGCATTGGTGAGGAGCTGGAGGCGGGGGGTGTGGTCCTCATCTTGTGATTTCATCAGTGTATGGAACTCCTTTTACCAACACAGATCAGCAATTTTCCTGCACCTCATGGTCTCAAGAGTTACTTTTGTGTACGCTAATAAGTCTAATCACATAAATATGTAACAGTGAAAGCCTGATATGAAATATTAATTTATGAAAGGTATAAGTCCTGTACTTGTTCCTTCTTTAATTATACAAATTTGCATATATGCAGCTTTCTCATGCCCTGTCATGTTTAGATACCATCATGTCTTAAGATTAGAGTAGCAATTGGATTGAACATATAACTAAATACTAAAATTATTCTGTATCTTTACTCTGCCTTCATAGCACAAGATTTTCAAAACTAAAATTTTAATAAGACAAAAACAAATTCCCAGTTATGCTTTGAAATAAAATGCTGAAAGTTTAACAATGTTCCTTTGAAAGCCAACATAACAGGAAAAACAAAAAAATTAGTGATATTTTTGCATTTTATAATTTCCAGTCATTGGAAAGAAATCATGAGAGAGACAATATGTACATTAGAGGCATCAAATGCAACCTGTGCTTCACATAGGCTTACACTTAGGAAATGTTTAACAAAATAAATGAAAATAAAATAGATAATATTAATATGTAGTTTTCTTCAAGGTCAACATGCATCTGCAAAATATGTTTCTATTTGTTTATTTGACATGAAAGAACTAGGTTTGAGGCCTATCCCTGACAAATATTGTTATGGGATCCTAAATAAATTACATGGCATCTCATCACCCCAGGAAACTTTGTATTCACAGAAAAAGTGCCAATATGCATTGGAAGAAGGTATTTTCTTATTGGAAATTTCCTATACCAAATGAAATCAGAGATCTAGTTGAAAAAGAAAGAGATCACAAATATCAATGATGTTGATAACAGAATATCAACGGATATTAGTATATTTGATACATATAGCAAATATTTTACAAAGGCAATCACAAACATTGAAGAAAATCAAGTCCATTCCCAGTTTCCATATTTTAGGCATTTTAGCCTATATGTATATATGTGTGTGTGTGTGTGCAAAATATATATGTACAGATACATATTTCAAAATATTTATATATTTGAAATGAAATATAAAATACTTCAATGCACATAATTCATGACAATACAAAAATCAATTTTGATATTAAATACTAGCCTAAAACTTGTTCCTGGTCCCAAGGGTGGTAACTATGGCATTACAAGCAATTACTTGTTGTTCTTTGCAAATCTCCAGTGGCAATAATTAGTCTACCTGTTGACAGAGAATCTCTCCTGTTCTATTGTTAATGCAGGCAATTGATTTGCACAAGGGTGTAATTACCATCACTGATGGTGTCTGAGATGAGCTTCCCCACCAGGGTTCTGTCAATCACCACTTTATCCAGCTGTGGCCCAGAAAGGCTTAGGGACACCAACACACCTGAACCAAAAAGGAGCTAAATTCAAATAATGAAGAAAAAAGTCAATTAGTCATGGAATCTTAAAAATAATATTTTACATATCATGAAATTACTTCCCTCTAAAAAAAGACAGTGACCTAAAAATTACAGATAAATTCCTTGAGTTTATTCTTTTTAGATGATATAGAATAGTGCAGAAAAATTCACATATTGACCAAAATTATGTGAAGTTAGAATTATTCCAATTTATTATGTCTCTAATGAACTAAATACTTATTGTTAAAGAAATAATTGATTTTATTTGCATTATAGAAAACCCACTAAAAACCAATGTAAATTGATCTGGTATCTGATTATGTGATACTAAAGCACAGAAAAGCATATAACTTTGGTTGGAATATTCACTAGTATTATAAAAAAGATCTGTAACAATTATTCAGTAAATACTAGAGAGGTCAGAACATTCTATTTATTTTCCTTTTGGCTATCTCTTATTTTGGATTAAGGATCCAATAGTGAAATAGAAATTCACTATTTTCCCTCTTCAAAGAAAAAAAAAAGATATAGTCCATGCAGCAGACAGCTACTCCTTCGTGTCCCTTAGAAGTCTTCATACAAGTGCTATTTCATTTAATAACTTTACTGTCAAAGATGCAATATAATATACACATACTACATTAAATTTTAAGTGCTATAACTTTATAAATACCAAATATCTGCCAATTCAGTCTCTCCCAATAACACGGAGACAGATGACATCAGTGAGTTTATACTGCTTTATTCCTTCTTCAGAATAGTGTAACCTGTCCATCTTTAGATATACTGAATAGTCCTCTTTTTAACAGGCTTCACCAGCCAAATAACACCAGTGGTGTTAAAGTTCAGCAATAAATTCTGTGGAGTGAATTGATCAGCATAATATGAAAAAAAAACTGATGGGGGAGTATTTATTATTTGATAACATTTGCAGATTGGGAAACCTAACTATCAAAAGTCTTCTTCAGGTAGTTTACCATTTTATTTAACCTTGTTGAAAATTAACAATGAAAAAGATCTGTATATAACCTCTAAATGTCTATTAGTACATGAAATTTCAGCATTGGAAGAAAACACTTTGCTTCCAAGGTAACAGTATCAGTGCTGATGAGTCAACATGCAACACATGGTACAGGAAGGAAAAAAAACCCAAACCAATGGTTAGTAAACTAATCATAAAAATGCTGGCCAAACCCACAACACAACTAAGATTTTAAACAAAACTGGGAAATCCCCCGCCTACCTATCCATCAAGTTCCAGCTAGAGAAGAGAATTCCATGTCAGGACATATTTGAACATGTGTGGCAGACTTTGAAAGAGGGGCACAAGTAAGGCATGGAAAGTCCTTATCTATCCCAGGTTCATGAATCAGACAACAAATTAGAAGGTCTCTTATGATCAACTTACTTTCATAATTTTGCTTATAATAAATTCCTTGTCCTTAGTTGCCTGCCACTTCCTCCAAAGTGTAGTCTGACTATTAAGAAGACAGAACTTTAAAGCATTTTTCTATTTCATGTCAATATATGGGGTTGGGAGTGAGGAGAGAGAAATGAACTCTTGGCTTTGGAGAAAAGAACAAATCATACTTGTTGGCTTTGGAAACCAATCATAATAGGTGACTTTTCCCCAAAGATTTCAAAATACTTCACACAATTATCCTTTAAATATAAGCTGCTTGCAAAGAAGAATTTGAACAACCAAATTATTCTTAATACTACAAATATTTAAGTCAGCTGTAAAGGACCTTTTAAGGAAGATGCTATACACCTCCAGAGAAAGAATCATTAGAAGTATGCATAGTATGGTTTTATATATATTTGTAAATCTGCATCAAATGATGATCTTCCCTAGTGCAGACTGGGGAGGAGAGGAGGAAAATTCAGAACTTAAAATGTAACAATATAAATGAATAAAGAGAAAAATATATGTAAATTTCTTAACTAAAACATCTGCCCCTAAAATATTCAGTAATGCCAAATATCACCACTACTATTTGTGAAAAATCCATATGAGTCAAGTGTAGCACAAACACAACAAGGTAATAAGTGTACTTCATCTCTAAGTTTCTCTTAAATTATTTTTTTGTTTTTATTAGAAGGCAATTGAAGAGAAGAGGATTCGATGTCATCAAATAGCCCAAGCCTCAAAATATACCAAGTTGGGAAGCATACTTCAGAGATTTTCTCTAGCAGGGATCTCTCAGGCCTAAGCATTATGGGAAATGAAATCTAATCATGTATACAACTATGCTTTTTTTTTTAAAATGAAGTGAATATATAGACAAATACACAAAGAAGAAAGAAATTCCTCAAGTTAATAATGAAATAAGAGAAATGAGACAAATCATCAAATAATTTTATAAGTTAGAAAAAACAATGAAATACATATGAGAAATTCAACAAAAAGGGATCATTATTAGACAGGATTGAAGGCATTGTATTCAGGAAATACTTTATAGAAGATGTAATCTGAACTTTGTCTTGGAAAAAAAAGAAGGAAAAAGTAGTTATTGAGTGTTTAATATATACTAGACACTGTGTATAGGAGACACACACTGGGAATACAAATATCCTTCCCCTCAATATATTTCTATTTTCATAGGAAAAGATAAGACATGTAATAGATCAGTGTTCAGGAAGAAGTGTTTTGGGCAGGAAAATCAGAGGGAAGAAAGATTTGAGCTATAGGTCAAATGATAGACATATTCATTGGAAGAATTGCATTATTGTTCTCCAAAACTATGATGAAAACTGCAGAGTGAAAGAGTGGCATGGCATGGAATGATTGCTGGGAATTTTTGTGATAGATCTCAGACTGGACAAAATAAGGTGAAAGTTGATCAGTCAGAGCCTGGAGGGAACTGGGGGCTGCATGGAGAGACTGCTTAGAAGGTTATTATAATAGAGTAGGACAGAGTTAATGAAGAACTGAACTAAGGTGGTGGACACAATGGAAAGGGAGGAATAAATATCAGATGGCCCTTGAGGTAGAAATGACAAAACTTAACAATTAATTAAATGTAGGAAGTGAGAAAGAAGGAAGAGTCAAAGATTATCAAGTTTTAACCTGAGGTCACTTCCATTCAGTATAAAAGGCAGTATTGTTTAGTGGAAAAAAGCACTACATTTGTACTCAGGGGATTCAAATCCTGCCCCCTCACAACTCCCTGTATGATTCTATGTGATAACAGTTTCTCTGAGTCTCAATTTCTTCACCTATAAAAGTGAAATAATATTTGTAAATCTTAATCTGCTATGTAATAATGTTAGCAAGAATGATAATTCCCCATATTGTTCTAAGGAAGAGTTCCAGAAATGTATGTTAAAGCTAATAAAAAACATGACATAGTAGTGATAAAGAAAAAAAGATATTTACTCATCTTCTGGAGTTTCTTACTCTTACACACAGAGCAAATGATAAATTCTTGACTTGCTCATTTCATTCTTCAAGAGGAGAAGTGAATAAGGGAATTTTATTTTGGAAATAACTGTGACCAGCAGAGATAATCAAAGGAGAAACAAAAGGAACTTTAGATGAAAGTACAATAACAACTGCAATAAATAAAAAGGATAATGCCAAGAGTTGTTTGAAGGACCTTGGGTATTGGGAGAATGGAGTGCCAAGAATTCAGAGAAAGGGAAGATAGGATCTGATGGACTAAAAATTTTATTTAAAACTTATGGGATATTCCTAAGAACAAAATTTGACCACAGAAAGACTGGTTATTCTCTTGAAGAATAAAAGAGGGTGCTATATAAGGAGAAAACTGGATAAACACTGATCAAACCAGATTTTTAAAAAGGAATATAAAGAAAATTAAAAGAGGGGTAGAAAACTGAAGATGATTATGAAAGTATGGCATGGTCTTATAGGAATAACATCAGGAATACTAAATCTAGGAGATAAAACTTGCCATGAAGAGTAACAGCAAAATGATTTTTAAGCTATTTTAGAAGTTTGAGGAAAGAATGTATTTTTAGAAATGGATGAGATTATGTAATTGATAATCAAAAGTCAATTTATATTTCTTTTTTTAATTAAAGTTTTTTATTTTCAAAAAAAAAAAAAAATATATATATATATATATATATATATATATATATATATATATATATATGGGGGACAGCTAGGTGACACAGTGGATAGAACACCAGCCCTGAATTCAGGAGGACCTGAGTTCAAATTTGATTTCAGATACTTCCTAACACTTCTAGTGTGACCCTTGACAAGTTGCTTAACCCCAACTACTTCAGCAAAAAATACAAAAATAAAAAACTACACACACACACACACACACACACACACACACACACACACACACATATACTTGGATAATTTTTAACATTCACCTTTATAAAACCTTGTGTTCTAATTTTTTTCCCTCCATTCTCTCCATTCCCTCCCTTAGATGGCAAGTGATCCAATATATATTAAACATGTGCAATTCTTCTATACATATTTCCACAAATATGCTGCACAAGAAAAATCAGATCAAAAAGGAAAAAATGAGAAAGAAAAAAATGCAAACAACAACAGAAAGAATGAAAATGCTATGTTATGGTCCATATTCAGTTCCCACAGTCTTCTTTCTGGGTCTAGATGGCTCTCTCTAACACAAGACCATTGGAACTGGCCTGAATCATCTCATTGTTGCTAAGAGCCAAGTCCCTCAGAATTGATCACCATATAATCTTGTTGTTGCTGTGTATAATGATCTCCTGGTTCTAGTCATTTCACTTAGCATTAGTTCGTGCAAGTCTCTCCAGGCCTCTGAAATCACCCTACTGATCATTTCGTATAGAACAATAATATTCCATAGCATTCATATACCATAGCTTGTTCAACCATTTTCTAACTGATGGGGATTCACTCAGTTTCCAGTTTCTTGCCATCACAAAAAGGGCTGCCACAAACATTTTTGCACATGTGGGTCCCTTTCTCTTGATCATTTTTATTTCTTCTCTGTTTTCTATAGTAGGGGACACAATCTTCAGTACTTGAAGGAAAAAAGAAAAATAGCTTAGAAGACCTGGAATTCAAGACTTATAAAGATATTTTAAGAGGGCCTAGCTTCTATTTAAAGAGTTTAAGTTACCAGGCAGGCACAAAAACATCCTAAGCTACTGAAAGAACTGATTGATGTGGCTGCTGAGTCACTGTTGGTGATTTTTGAAAAAGAGATTCAACTTTTATATGAAATTATTGTTCTTGGTATGTATATTCTCTCTTCTGTTCATATCCTGTTTTCTGCCCATAACATTTAGATAAGTTAGATAGAAGTAGTTTTAATTAGCATTAACTTTATACTCATTTTGATCTTTATTTTTAAAAGTTAATGTTCTGACCACAAATACCCACCTGATTTAAGAATGACCCTCATGTCAGTAATTTCCTGTCTATTCAAAAATAATAAATTCCATTGTGATATTATTTCATGTTCATTATGTTCAGTATCTTCTAATTCTTTTTCTCAAGATAAACATTATTAAGATCCTGTAATTAAAGCCCTGTAAAATGTTTTATTCCTTATTCCCAATCTATTTTTTAACACATTTTTCACCTTCTTCACTTAGTTAATATTTATAATGAAATCATCAAACATTAGGCAATGTTGATTTAGCTATTTCTTAGGGAATTGTTGGTAGAATTTCTTGACCTCTTCATACTCTACAACAGATCATAGTTGACTGTTTGCAATTATTTTCATAGTATTTGTAAATATTTATCAGAAAGATTACAATATTATGGGACTAACAATCCCATGAAATGTTGTTTCTTATTGTTTTTCTATTTATAATAAAGGATAATTACCAATTCCTTTGTTTTCCTCTCTACAGCGAACTTGTGAATTCCCCTTCCAGTCAATTATATCTTCCTTCTGCTTTCTGTTTTTGGTTAAAGTGAGAATGTTAAGATTGACATGATTTACTTGTGTCAATAGTGTGATAAGCATTCATTAGTATTTGGATAAGGATCTCATATTTAGAATGCCAACAAACTAAGTTGAAGTTTATGGTCTGCCTAAAAACTAAGTCTTAGTTCAGTTTTCTGCCACATCACAAAAAAAGAGAGAAGAAGAAGACCTCTTGGAATAAAAATAATATTTTATAATGTTGATTTTTCCACATCTTGCCATAGCCAAAGAATTACCAAATTACTAACCTACTTACTTGTCAACTCTCTGTTTATCTAGGCTTACTCTATGGAAAAACACTACTTTGTACTCTACTGGTATTTCCTAGGATTGTCTCCATACCACAATCAGGTAATAGAGTTTTAATTTATTTTGTGTATTCATTGTATTTACATTTTTTTTTTACCTGTTATATAATCCCTCCCAACCCCATTAGAATTTTTTTTGTATTTCTAGAGCTTAGCATCCTTGCCTTGCATGATGAAGGGACTTGTAATGTTCTTATCCTTGTTTTAGAGTTCTGGCCCATAACACTTGTATTCATTGAATTAAATTGAATATGACATATCCAGCATGTTCGGATTGATTGTTAAGCCATGAACCCATATTTGATTTAATCAACTGAAAATTTAGCAAAACATGTGAACTCTGAGGCTCTCAAAGATCCTTATAAGAGGATGGAGCCTAATTTGAAAGCAATCATCTTTTCAGAAATAGTCCGGGCTATATCTTAATGGTCTTAATTATGATAGGTATTATTGGCACTACTGATCAGAGGAATGCAAATTAAGATAACTCTGAAATACCACTACACACCTGTCAGATTGGCTAAGATGACAGGAACAAATAATGATGAATGTTGGAGGGGATGTGGGGAAACTGGGACACTAATACATTGTTGGTGGAGTTGTGAAAGAATCCAGACATTCTGGAGAGCAATTTGGAACTATGCCCAAAAAGTTATCAAAATGTGCATACCCTTTGATCCAGCATTGCTGCTATTGGGCTTATATCCCAAAGAAATACTGAAGAGGGGAAAGGGACCTGTATGTGCCAAAATGTTTGTGGCAGCTCTTTTCGTAGTGGCTAGAAACTGGAAGATGAATGGATGCCCATCAATTGGAGAATGGTTGGGTAAATTATGGTATATGAAGGTTATGGAATTTATTGCTCTGTAAGAAATGACCAGCAGGAGGAATACAGAAAGGCTTGGAGAGACTTGCATGAACTGATGCTGAGTGAAATGAGCAGAACCAGAAGATCACTATACACTTCAACAACAATACTGTATGAGGATGTATTCTGATGAAAGTGGATATCTTCAACATAAAGAAGATCCAACTCACTTCCAGCTGATCAATGATAGACAGAAACAACTACACCCAGAGAAGGAACACTGGGAAGTGAATGTAAATTGTTAGCACTACTGTCTTTCTACCCAGGTTACTTATACCTTCGGAATATAATACTTAATGTGCAACAAGAAAATGGTATTTACACACATATATTGTATCTAGGTTATATTGTAACACATGTAAAATGTATGGGATTGCCTGTCATCAAGGGGAGGGAGTAGAGGGAGGGAGGGGGTAATTTGGAAAAATGAATACAAGGGATAATGTTATAAAAATTATTCATGCATATATAGTGTCAAAAATTATAAATAAAAATTCAAAAAATTATGATAGGTATTATTGGAAAACTGAGCCTCTCCATCCCCTGTCACCACTGTCGGGGAAGATGCCAAGTTTGGCTACAGCCCAGAAAATGTCTAGAAATAAAAAAATGCAAGTATACCACTAGTCTCCTTATTTGGAAGAGAGAGAGAGAGAGAGAGAGAGAGAGAGAGAGAGAGAGAGAGAGAGAGAGAGAGAGAGAGAGAGAGAGAGAGAGAGAGAAAGGGAAAGAGAAAAAAAGAGAGAGAGGGGGGGAGAGATAAGAGAGACAGAGAAAGGACAGAGACAGAGAGACACAGAGAGACACAGAGACAGAGAGAGAGACACAGAGACAGAGAGAGAGAGAGAGAGAGAGAGAGAGAGAGAGAGAGAGAGAGAGAGGGAGGGAGAGGGAGAGAGAGAGAGGGAGGGAGGCAAGGAGACAGAGAGAAAGATTATAGATACACACATAGGCCTGTAAAACTACTATTTCTTTAAAATAAAATATTAAACAAATTGAAGAAGCTCAAAAATGGTCTTATACAGACATTTCTATTATCAGATCATTTAACAGATTCTCAATTAAATAGACTCAAAGAATAATGCTTCATCTCTATGAGATATACAAATAAAGTTTTGGATAGAGCAAATGACTGAACCAAGAATGGATTATTTTAGAATGGAAAACAAAAAGAAATATATTGAAGTACATCCTTAATTAATAGGAACAAGTGCAGAAAATAGCTGTGAGAGAACTGTTATATAATCATGTTCATAAGGCTAATAGATTTAGATGTGAAAATGGCCTTTTAGAAAACTAGTATCATTTATTGTTTTTACAAATGAAGAAAAATTAATTTTAGAAAGTGAAAGGACTAATGATTTGCTCAGAGTCAAAAGATGGTAAGTGGCAGATCTGGGATTGAAATCTAGGTCCTCCAACTCCAAATACTGTGCAGAGTTGTCAGGGCAAAGAATAATTTAAAGAATGATTTTTAATAGATTCTAAATCTACATTAAAGGTTCTCTATGAATGTGACTGTTTAATGATAAAAGTATGTAACCAGGCTTTCATGTAAACCAGGAGAGTTGTGCATGCAGTTTCTCTGATTATAGGAAATTTGATTCCCAATATGATTCCTGATTGGTGGAAAGAATGCTGAAGTGATTCTTCTCCCCATGTGAAGGGCAAAGTTGGTGTTGGGGTGGCTTCTTCAGAAAGAGACATATAAGATTCTAGATATTCTTTGCTTAGAAAGCAAAACTTTGGAAGCTGCAGATATGTAGAGGGAGCTGGCTCCTTAAAATATCCTGATTTCCACTTTGCCTTCCTAGGCTTTCCCTTGGATGAGACTAGGACTATTTTTTTTTAATTGAGTTGAGATCTCACTTTGCTCCCATCTAAAAAGCTCATTGTTGTGTATTTTCTAGTATATTCTAAGTGAAACTTCCCCAATTTCTGCTTGCTTGAATAAATGAACTTATTTTCTCTGTGACATTTATTATGGCCTTTTGTGTAACTAGCATTTGGTGGGAAAAAGCCAAATTTGTAAGTACTAGTTAAAGGCTGATGACTAGGGAAGTAGCAGTGAGATCAATTAGAAGACTACATGTGAGCAGAGAAAAGGTAGAGTTTCCAATGATAAGACTTGTCAAATTGATTGGATACATGGGATATGGGGGAGGATGCAGTTAAGGATGGCACTAAGATGTTAAATCTGGGTAACTAGAAATGAGGGGGGTACTTAGAAGTTCAGAAAAGTACTGTTCAGTGAGGGAGGGAGAAGTGCTAAGGAGTATGAGTGGGGAAGAATGCAATGCATATGGATTAACGTCTATTCATGCTCCTATATCCTGTGAAATTGAATCTGTCTCATCTGAAATGGGGAAAAAAGGGAGAATCTATTGATTATTCCCTGGAACACAACCCCAATACATCTAAACCCTTGCTCTGAATATCAGAAGTACCATCTTCAACCACAGGATAATTAATCTGAAAGGCAGGAGCTGGTCTACTGGAAAAAGGTAGGAAATTCCCAATGGTAAATGCATGTCTATTGCTGTGGATATTTTGGTAGAAATTAAATTGTAACTATCTTTCTGAGTCTACTTGAGCTCGGAAGAAGGCTAAGGAAAAAAATCAAAGATGGGGAGTATCAGGGATAAGATATATGACTATAGGATAAAGGATGACTGACTATGGAGGAGGATAGGAGTTGGCCCAATATGTCACCTTCCCATTAATTAATCACAAACTTTTTAGGAATAGGCCACATCCCCATTTTTAAGACTGCTAGCTCTATTAGGCCATATCAAATAGAAGTAAAGTAACAACACATTCTGTAATTAACCAACAAACTTGGGGGTACACAAATCATTCAAGACCAGAGCTGCCTTCTTCAACTATCAGAATTCCATCTCTCCAACCCTGAATCAGTTGAAAATATTGATTTTAAAAATTTTTCCTATACTTCTGTAACTCTCATTGGTCACCTACTGCCAAGATATCTACCTTGCTTTTCTACACAATCTGAAAATTAATTATTTACTATTACCATTGTTTCATATATGTTGATCAGTTCTCTTCTATATTTAAAATGTTAATCTTAAACTTACTATTTTCCCTTTCTCTTCTCACCTGATTAATTCATAACTACTTAAAGTAGTTTTAGAGTACCTGCATTTGAAAAAGTAGCTAAGCTTTATGTTAAAGGCACAAGGGGACAGCTAAGTGGTACAGTGAATCTGACTTTAGATTTACTCCCTAGCTATATGACTCTGGGCAAGTCACTTAATCTCAACTAACTCAGCAAAAAAAAAAAAATAAAAATAAAAATAAAATAAAGGCACAACTAATAGCTTACATTTATACATAATTCAAGATTTACAAAGTATATTGTCTTAGTTGATTTTCATAAGCACCCTACGTAGGTAACTAGCCAGCTATTTCTCTGACCTTTTACTCTACCAGAGTACTGGCTAGAGTCAGATCCATCCCAGAACAAATAGCAGAGTGGGCCTGATTCAGCTTTGCCACTTACTACTTCTGTAATCTAGGGAAAACAACTTAAAATTCTCTGGGACTCAGTTTCTTCAACTGCAAAATGAAGGGGTTGCATAAAATAAATTACAAGGTTCATTCCAGGTCTCAATCTATGACCTGATGACTCTAAATCCTTACTTATTCTGTACAAGACACTGTTGGTACAGTGTTTACTAAGATAGAAATGGTCCACTAAGACAATAAGGGCAACTTGGTAGTGCAATGTTAGACTTGGATTCAGGAAAATATGAATTCAAATACTGTTTCAGACCCTGACTAGCTATGTCACTCTAGATAAATCCTTTCAAGCCTTTTATCATCTGCAAAATGAGGATATTAAAACTACATACCTCATAAGATTGTTGAAAGGATCAAATGTGATAATAATTTTGCAAACATTAGAATATTCTATAAATACTGGATATAATTTAGTAAAACCTGATCTTTGGTTTCAGTGAACTTTTATTTTATTGTAGGACTTAAACAAGTAAACAGACAAATACAAGTTATTTTGAGGAAAAAAAGAATTTCCACAATTAGGGAATTAGGAAAGGTTTCCCTTGGAAGAGAGAATGAAAAGTTTCCTAGAATTCAGGAGAAAAGATATAGCTATATAATTAACATTACTGACATTTATATATAGTGCTTGAAGTTTATAAATGATTTTACACTCATTATCTATTTGGTTTTTGTGAACAACCTTATGAGACAAGTACTATAGATATTTTAATATTATTAATATCATTACTATTGTCATTATCATTGTAATACAAATGAGGAAATTAAGATTCATTGACCCTGAGGATCATATGGAGGAGTATCAAAGGCAGGATGTGATCCCCAACTTTTTAGCTACAAACCTAATAAACTCACTCCACTGCTGTATCATAATTTGATCCAAATGGGCCCTGCATTCGCCAATGAAGTTCACTTTTCTTTGTCTTATACTCCATGCTTCTTGACCATATTTTCTCACACATCTCTATAGAAAAATCTATTCAATGTGCTGTAATCCTTCCTGAGTTCCACAAATAAGAGACTCTCTATCTTTCTTTCAGGTTCAGGCATTCTCTCTGGCTTTCCCTCTTGCTTGGAGTGCCCTCTTCCCTCATCTTTGCCTAGTGATTTTCCTGGCTTCTTTTAAGTCCCAACTAAATCTACAAGAAGTCTTTCCCAACCTTCTTACTCCCTTATTTAAATGCTATTTATTCTATATATAATTTGTACATATTTGTTTGCTTATTGTCTCTTCCATTAGATTGTAAACTCCTTGAGGACAGGGATTATCTTCTGACTCTTTTTGTATGTCCACTGTCTTAGCATAGTATCTGGTATGTATTGAATGCTTAAAAGTTTATTGATTGATAGGATGGCTGGCCAATTCTTCTTTTAGCATCTTTAGGGTACCAGTGTAGCACTTGGCTCTCTCATCTGTCTTCTCTTTTTCTTGATTCATGACTAGACATTTTTTTCAATCACACATCTTCCATCAAATCACTGGATCATAGATTGAGAGTTTGAAACGACCTTAATATGGCTTTGAGTCAACTATCCCGTATTACAGATGATGAAACAGGCTTAGGGAGGTTAAATCTTTTGTGCCACATTTTCCAGGTGATCTATTTCTCTCTGGCATATTTTTTCCTATGACCCTCTAAGATTATTTATCACTTTTAGACTTCTGAGATCTTGGTGTTTCATAATTTATAGTCACATAATTTCACCAGGGGAGTAGTGATTCAAAAGAGACAGGCTTTTACAGTAGTAGGGGGACTGGGATCTTTCAAAGCATTATACAATAATAGTAGCTAGCATTTATATATTACTTTAAGATTTATGAAGTGCTTTGCATATATTAACTCATTTGATTCTCATAACAACTTTTTGAGAGAGATGCTTTTATTATCCCTATGTCTCTCTGGGAAATTTGTCCACCTAAGTGTCTAAAGCAGGGTTTGAACTCCAGTCTTCTGGACAGCAAGATCCATGTTTTATCCAATGCACCACCTGGCTGCCTTATTCCTCATTAAAACAGTTCAATAAGAGCTTGTTAATAATTATCCGAATAGATATACAATCTAGATCAAGATTTCAACTAATACTGACAGAGATCCAATTAAGCACCTTTATATTCTTCTCAATTGCTACCCCATCTAATTTTAGTTTTCCTAGGCATAACTAAATCCAACAGCCTAAATCTTTCTTTAATTCCCTGGGGTTTTGGCAGGTCTTCTTCATGGCTCAGGAATCTTGAACCCTCTTAGCCAGCTATCAAAATCCTCTTTTTCTTTTGCTTTAGCCTTTCATTACCTAATCTTTTATCTAGTGGAAGACTACTTGCTACTTTCAATTCCCTTCTCCCTCTGTATTTTCTTTCTTCCAGTGATTCCTCAAATGATTAACATTTTAAAATCCTGGGATAGTCTTTGCCTAATCAGTGAGTTCCTTTTCAATTTTGGAAAATTTTGGCAACTTTCTGAAAAGTCTTCCAGTTCTCTTGTCCCTCAGCTTCTTTCTGTCCATAATTCTAATAAGATAAACTATCTATATCTTACTAAATTATGCCATAATAGTAGGCCTAAAGCATTTATGCAATTTCCTCAAGGACCTCACTTATTGCCAAGGCATTGCTCATTTTCTGGAGAACTTTGCTCATTAAGAATTGAATATTGAAAGTTATTCAGTAAATCACAATCATCTTCTGTGTTATATTACCTTCAGGCTGGTAGTAACACTACATTATAACTTGATAAATGTGCAGAATTTTAAGAAGGAAATGATTTATGAAAATAATGGTGATTTTGGCACAAAACCAGGCTAGTTGTCTTAGATCTGACAAAAAAAGAGTTCTAGACATTTCCTGCTGTCTTAAAATTAATTATGCTTATAATCTACAAGATGTTAACCCATAGAGCAGAGCTCTCAGTGATATTTTGAATTCCCAAGTCATGTTCAGCGCTAGGATTTTTGTTTGGGATTAGTTTACTTTCCAAGCTTGGCAGAAACTTTTTAATGTCAATCTTGTAAGTACAAGAAAATAAATTAAAGTAACAAAAAGTTAATTAAATAAACAATAATTTTTAAAAATTATCATTAGAGTACTCGATTTGAAGCTAGGAGGTCCTAAATTCAAATCTTACCTCAGATACTTACTAGGTAACCCAGGAAAAGCCACATAACCTCTCAAGAAGTTGGACACAGTGGCCTTTGATATCCCTTCTAATCCTAAATCTATGGTCCTACAATAAACATCCTTGTCATTTATTTCATGGTTTATTTTAAAGAGGCATTGGGTCAATAAATGGGTTCCTAAGGGAACTCATTATTTAAAGAGCACAAGTAAAGAAATATTTTGTAAATCAATAAACCAATGAATGAAAAATATTTATTTAACATCTATGATTTGCAAGGCACTAGGATACCTAGCCTGGAAAATGTGGACAAGTATGAGATATAACATGACAGTCACTGCCCTCAAAGAGCTAACAATAAAGTACATATTTATTTTCATATTGTCTTCCCCAGTAGATTTTGAGCTTCTGGAGAATAGGGACATTTTTTCACTTTTCTTTGAATTCCAGATGCTTAGCAAGCCTTTGGCACATAGTAGATACTTAATGTTTACTACCTGATTATACCCATTAAAAGACAATTAACATTAAAAGGTAAGAAAAACTAAGTGAATATAAATCATTTAATTAATACAAGCCATTATGACATAATGGATAGAGGGCCAGTATCAGAGGTGGAAGCACTTTGGTTAAACTCTTGGGCTAGTAATTTAATCTTCTTGTGTTCCTGGCAACATTTTAAGGTGTAATACAGATCATGGTGGCTATTGCTTACTTGCCCCTGGGTCATGATCCATCTGTTTTCAAGAAATTCAGTACTTGGCTGGTTATCTTCTTCTCCTTTCCAACTCCTGCCTTTATATATTAGGCGATTCTGGCATTCATTTCTCTAGCATTGATGACTAACACTCTAAACTCCCAGTTTTTTTCAATCTTGTCAAATATCAACTCCTAGTTGACTGGGAAGATGGCATTACCCTTGACAGTAAAAGAAAAGTTGAGAAGATAGAATTATTTCGGGGAAAAGATAACAATTTCAGATTTGGATTGTTGTTTTAGATGTCGATTATGAAGTGAGAGATGTAAGTCTGGATTTCAGGAGAAAGGTTACAGGAACAAACCAAAAAACAAGCTGTCCTTTATTTGACTCTTCATATTTCTCCAGGCTAGTTAAGAAATCATTCCTAGCTATTATTGTTCTGTAAAGAAATGACTAGCAGGATGAATATAAAGAAGCATAGAGAGACTTACATGAATTGAAGCTAAGTGAAATGAGTAGAATCAGGAGATCATTATACACTTCAACAACAATGCTATATGATAATCAATTCTGATGGAAGTGGCTATCTTCAAAAATGAGAGTATCCAATTCAGTTCCAATTTATCAGTGATGAACAGAACCAGCTACATGCAGCGAAAGAACACTGGAAAATGAGTGTGGGCTGCTTACGTTTTTGTTTTTCTTCCCAGTTTATTTTTACCTTTCTAAATCCGATTTTTCTTGTGTAACAAGAGAACTGTATAAATATGTACACATATATTGTATTTAAGATATACTTTAACATGTTTAAGCATTTTAAATAAATTATCTCATTTGAGTCTCACAACAGCTCTGTCATAACACTAGAAGTATTATTAACTTTATGTTGTAAATGATGATATGAAGCTAAGTTTGGTGACTGGGAAGCAGATGACTTAAATGGAATACCGATATTCCTAGATTGGAACTAATGGCTCACAGGCAGAATCAAAAGAACAGAATAGTTACTCCAAGTGTACCAAGCATAGTTACTACACTTTGTTGAAAGCCTTTTCTTTTTCTGTTAACATAACATGAACATAATTCTGTATTTAATATAGTTGAGATAGCGTCTTGCTATTGTGAAGCCTTATCTTCTTTCTCTGGTATAAACCCAGCTTGTTGACAATGAATCTTTATGGATATATTGTTATACTGCATAATATAACAACTGTTCTTATAAGAGAATATAAATGTGAAGAATTGCATATATCATCAGATTTTGAAATCAAAATGAGGAACCCATGTGAACAAAGAGAGTTCTAATGACTGTTTTTGTAGTGGCAAAAAAGAGGAACTAAGAGGATGCCCATCAGTTGGGGAATGATTAACTAAATTATGGCATAAAATATAATGGAATACTATTATAAAATAAGAAATAATGAAAAAAAAACTTTCAGAAAAACATGGGAAGACTTGAATGAACTGCTTAAAGCAGGTTGAGGTAAGTGGTGCCAGAACAATTTATACACAATATAAACAATTTTGAAAGACAAGAACTCTGATCAATAAAAGTGATCAAGTATAATTCTAAAATACAGTGATGAAGCATACTGCCCAATTTCTGAAAAAGAGGTAATGAATTCAAAGTACAGAATAAGATGCATTTTTGGATACAATCAATGAAGGAATTCCTCTTGCTTGACTAAGATTTGTTATAAGAAGTTTTAAAAAATGTTTTGTTTCTAAGTTGCAAGGGGAATAGGAGAGAGATAGAGAGAGACACAGACAGACAGAGGGGGAGAAGGAAGGAAGAAGGGAGGAAAGGAGGAAGAGAGGGAGGGAGGAAAAAGGAGGGAGAGAGGGAGGGAGGGAGAGAAGATAAATACTTGATTTAAAATGAAATTAACTTTTAAAAGAATTGCTATTTCTATATTTTTACAAGACTTTCTTGCTAGGTAAGGGATGTATCAGAGTGAAGGTGACATAAAAACAAAATACAGAAATAAAAATAACTATCAATACAAAACAAGTGCACTCAGGCCCTTCAAGTAAATAGGAATGAAGAAAGCACCTAGGTTTTCAACCTCAGAGTCATTCTTGAGTCTTCACTCCATCTCATTTCATATTTTTAATCAATTTCCAAGGCTTATTGATTCTATCTTCCTAACAACTCTCTTATCATCACATTTGAATAATCTTTATATGAATGAATTTTGTTAAAAATGGCATTTGTCCAGCCAAACATTGAAAAAATAGCAGTATATATTCTCTTTGCTTCTATATACCCCAAAGTTACTCACTCTTCAATCCCTTACAATACTCCTTTAACGATAATATTTAATTGAAACTGCTTTCCCTAAGGTTATCAATATTTCAATGGATTCTTCTCAATTCTCATACTCCCAGGTTTTATTGCATTCTTTTCACTGTTTGCCAACTCTTCCCCTCCTGAATATTCCTTCTTCTCTTAGCTTCCATGGCATTGCTCTTTTTAAGCTTCCTACTCATATAATTATTACTTTTTAGTGTCTTTTGTTTGTTCTTCATCCTTCTTCTCAATTTAAAAGTATGGGTTTGGACATTAATCAAATCTCTGACATTGTGTCTACTTTTCTCTTTTAATCTGCCTTCATGAATTCAATTATCACTTCTAAGCTGATGGCTCTCAAAATGGTAGAATTCATCCTGGTCTTCCCAGTGGGTTTCCAGTTCCAGCTTTCTAATTGCTATATGGACCTCCCCACTTGAGTGCCCTACTAGCATCTTAAATTCAATATATTCAAAATTAAACTTAATGAACCCAAACTTCCTCTTCTCCATACTTGACTATATTTGTTTATCATATCTAGTTTATCATATCATATCATATCTAGTTTATCATATCATATCATATTATTAGGCTCAGGCTCAAATCTTCAGGTTTATCTCTGAGATGCTTCTTCAACCTCACCTCTATACACAGCATATCTAGGTAAAGATCAAGACCCGGCCATAATATAGAAGACTAGAATAGAAGTGCATATTTGGAACAGACTTTAGAGACCATCTCATCCAACAGAAACACTTGAATGATATTTTTTACTATGTTCATTCGACATTTCCTTGAAGAGCTTTAGTAATAGAGAACTCACTAAATCTCAAGCTAATCTTTATCTCTTGGATCCAAGCTTTCCTCTCCATTCACACTGCCAGTCAACTAGATTATTTTAATGGCTTCTTAAGTAATTCCAGTCTACTCTCCAATTCATGTTTAACATAGTGACCAAGTTAATATAATTCACAGGTCTGACCATAAAATGATTATTATCTAAAATATTATTTATATTTTACTTTGTTTTTATTTATTTTGTTAAATATCTCTCAATTATATATTTTTAAATTTGCATAGTATTTTATTTTTCCAATTACATGTAAAATATTTTCAATATTCATTTTGGTAATATTTTGAGGTTCCATTTTTTTCTCCTTCCTTTCCTTCCCTCCCCCCTCCTCAATATGGCAAGCAAACTGCTAAAGGTGATACATGTGTAATAATTTAAAATATTTTTTCATATACCAATTATATTCTAATCTGATTCCAGCAGTACTGAAAATATGATAGGCCACATACATGTTTGACACCTCTGTCCTAATCTGTGATTCATTCGTTCACCCCATCTCAACCCCATATAGGCATTTACAGGAACACCTAAGGTGTTAATCATAACCTACAAGGATTCTTCCTCTTTATTAAAAAATGTCATATTCCTCTACATCGAGGGAGGGGACATCTGGTCTGTGGCTTTTGGTCTGGCCTTGTCAAGGCAACCACAAACCATGATGAGGTAAAAGCTAGGTATAATACCTTCCCACTGCTTCAATTATTAAGTTTATAATTTTGGATGGCCCACAAATGGTGTTATAAATATCCAAATGGCCCTTGGCAGAAAAAAGCTTCCCCACCCCTGATCTAGATGATCAAACTTCCCATCATTTCATCACTCTTTATACCTCACCCCTCCTAAAACCATTTTTCAACATCATCATGACTTCCAATCCCTCTATTGCTTAGTACATTTTCAGGCCTGTCTCTACTCATCCCTTGCCACATGCCAGTTGTGGATTACTCCTATCATCCAAGTCCTCCATTCCTACTCACATGGTGCTGAATAGAGCAGGGGAAAGTTGTAGGACACCAGGCAAGTAATTTAATGTCCCTCAACCTCAGTTTCCCCATCCAGAAAATGAGAAGGTTGGACTTTGATGGCCTCAAAGGTCCCTTCAATCTTGCAAACTCACACAATTGTACTTATCAGATTCACTATAAATTTATGTTATTATCCTTCAACTAGACCCTCATGGCAAGGAGTCTTTTTATTCCTCCTTATATGATACCTATCTTACTCTCCACAGAAGCAATTATAAATCTTTATTTCTCTCCTCAAACTTTCTATGGTGTTCCACTTCCTCACTCCTTTCTTGTGGATATTGTTTCTTAGTTTGTGCTGAAAACAGAGATTATTCATCATGAATTCCTTTACATGATCATCATCATCTTTCCTTTGCTCTACTCTTTAAAACAGTTTTGGTTCTTCATATAACTAAGGCCTTATTACTAGACCAATCTTCAATTTTTTTCTTATTTACTGATCTCTTCACTACTGCTTTCAATTATACCCAAGTCTTCTTCATCCTTAAAACAGAGCCTTCACTAAACCAAGAAATGTTCTGGTAAATGTTTAACCAGTTCTTCAAGGAAAGAATGAATATGTGACATACTCATAATTAATTGCTAATTATTAATTAATTGATTACTAGCCTTTTAATAGTTTTCTGGTTTACAAGGTGTGAATGTTTACATTGAAAAATCTAACATTCAGCTATCTCTGTTTCAGCTAGCTCCAGTATACCTATCATTCTATCAAACTATCATATTGTACCTCTCCTCCCTTTTTAATTAAACTCCTAGAAAAAGCTATCATTCATTTGTTTCTCTTTCCTTTTTTCTCACTCCTCAGTCTCTTGCAATCTAACTACTAACCTCACTTCTCAACTGAAACTTCTCTTGCTAGTTAGAAATGTTCTCTTAACTGTCAAATCTGACAATGTTTTTTTCAGTTCTTATCTCAATGGACCTTTCTGCTACCTTACCTTTGACACTATTGACAATCCTCTTGCAGGTATTCTCTTCTCTACAGATTTCCAGAATCTTCCAGAATTTCTTTTGATTCTTCTCCCTTCTAACTGTTCCTTAGCCTTTTATGATGGCTCATTATTTAATCAGATCCTTTAACCACGGGTACACCTCAAAGATTCTGAATTTGGTCCTCTCCTCTTTTCTCTCCTAGTGACCTCATCAGGTCTATCTAGTAGGCTCAATTATTTTCTCTGTGCAAATGATTCTCAGATAGATATTGACTCAGTCCTGCCTGGTCTGTCTCTGAGCTTTTGTTTCACATCACCAAATGTCTGTTAGATATTTCAAAATGTAGGGCCAGAAGACAACCCAAATTCAAAAAGCTCATGGCAGAACTTATCTTTTCTGAAAACAAATCTTTCTTACAAAATTGCCTATTTGTATCAAAGGGATCACTATTTTTTCTAATCTCTGAGGCCTCTAATTTCAATATCATATTTAAATCCTCTCTCTTCTTTACCCTATATATCCAATTAGTTAGCAAATTTTTACATTTCTACCTCCACACCATCCCTTTTTTTTCACCTTTTCTCCCACATATTTAGCCACCATTTTGATTCAGACATATCATATCTTCCTGAGATTATTCAATAGCCTTCTAATTCATTTTCAGGTCTCAAGACTCATCTTTGTATAACCAAAAAATTAATATAATCTACAGATAGAGCAGCCAGAGCCATAGTAATGGGAGTGCTGGATCTGGAGTTGGGAAGGCTAGGCAGTAAAGTAAGCCGATTAACTTTTATTAAGCTCCAACAAAGGGCCAGGCATTATGCTAAGTTCTGGGAATACCAAAAAAACAAGAAACAGCTTCTGCCCTCAAAGAACCCACAATCTACTATGGGCCTGAAATCCAGCTTGAGACATCTGTTAGCTGTATGATGCTCAGCAAGTCATATCAGTATCCTTATCTGTAAAAGGGGGGCAATTATAGCACCTACTTTCCAGGGTTGTTGTGAGGATAAAATAATATTTATAAAGTGCCTTACAAACTTTAAAAACACTATATAAATGCTAGTGTGATATTGATAATGATAAAGAAAAGCATAGTGTTCAGGACGAGAGAATGATTCTGCATCTCTGTGTTCAGATCAGGCAGCAACTGGAGTCTTTTGTTTAGTTCTGGCTTACAGTTTAGAAAGGATATTGGGATATCAGAGTGTAGCCTACAGAGAAAGCCAAAGGATGATGACTCTAGAGTCCTGAAACCATTCCATATTAAGATCAGTTAAAAGAACTAAGTTTATTTAGACCAGAGAAGAGAAGGATTATGGGAAAACTGATAGCTGTCTTTAAATATTTGAAGGGCTATCCTGTGGAAGAGGGATTATCTTTGTCTTACTTGGCCTAAAAGGCTCACTAGGAACAATGGGTAGAAGGCAAATTTATGCTTGATTTAAGGACAAACTCACTAACAATTTGAACCATTCAAAAGTGGAATGTGATGCTTTGAGAGATAGTGTGTAATTAACTCTTCAATGTGCTGGTAAGTCCTTGCTTAAAGGAAGGATGGGTGTTGGGTACGACACAGAGGGTATTTTCATTCAGATAAAAGTTGAATTAGATGGTCCCCAATATGAGAAAAAACATACCTCCCCTTTCTTCTTTGCAGAAGTGGGAATCTATAAGTTTGGAACATTGTTATTTAATTTTGTTAAACTGCTTTCCCTCTTCTTTTTTTGTTGTTTCTTACAAGGAATAGTTTACAGGATAGAATGAAGAAAGATATCTATATTTAGAAATGAACATTCTATGAAAACAAAATATAACTATAGAATTTGTTTAAAAAATCAATGCCACTGAGATCCTAATTCTGACATTATATGATTCTATTTTTTTAAAGTGGCATCAAAAAAACTTATGACTGAAAAAGGAGATGGGCCAGTCACATGAAATGTCTGCATTAAATAATATCAAAGGACATGGTGAAAAAACTACAACAAAAAGTAGGTGGGCCACAATTGGAAAAATTATGGGAATTCATACAAAACTCATAAGGGATAGAAAAGGGATTCCCCACATTGATGAGACCCTCACAGTAGTACTGAAGAGTTAAAAAGCTTTAAGGCTGTTTGCTCCCACACTAAATACTGTCAGTTATAATTTTTTCTTTTTCAGGTCTTGTGTATGATTTTTATAAGTTTCCATATTCTTTTCTTGTGATGTTCTGCCTTGCTTTAGTCCATCTCATACTGCAATGAAACGCCACATCCATGACACATACTCATTTGGTCTTTCTTTGCAGATCACAGAGAAGGGAACCAGCTTCAGTGTGACTACCTGTGGCACCCTATGCTCCTTTTTAACATTCTGTGGGCCAGAAATTAATTGGACCTTGCATAAAGTAAAAATAAAGAAGTTCTTAGTTGATCTGCTGATGGGCTTGCTAAGAAGTAAATGGCACCATTTTTAGGGAATACATTTAATACCTACTTTGGGGTACTCACTACCTAATAATAACTGAAAAACCTCAATAGCAACTCTGTTCAACCTTTGTTTCTTCTTCTTTCCAATGTACTTCATATAGAAGAATTAGATTAATATTCCCCAAATATTTTTCATCTTAATTCAAGAGAAAAGAACATCAGATGAGGATAAAAAAAATACTGGGAGTCTAGTCCCTGCTTTTGAGAAACTTACTGTGTAACTTCAGGTAGATCAGTTGTCTTTTCTGAGGTCTTTCTGAAAAAAAAATATAAAAATCCCTGTTCTTCCTACTCACAGAATTGTTATAATGATCAAACTGGATCATTTCAGGGAAAGCACTCTGGAAAAGTCGAACTTGTTATATTAGTATATGATAATATTATTATTGTCCCCTTGTTTAAAAGAATATATGTAGTGTGACTAATTGTTTGTGGCATGAAACCTACTCTCTCTAGTTTAACCTATGAAACACTTCATTAAATGCATTCCCCTTCTTCTTTCGTTCTGACAGCTTGCTAATTTTATTTCATGCTATTTTACTTGGACACTGCATTCCAGATGAGCCTTTTGGTGGTGGTGATGAGGAAGGGCTGCCCAATACATACAACTTGTTCATTCCTGTCTCTGTTATCTTTGATTCTTTATATGAGTGTCACTTTCTTCACTAGGAATACTTTTTCCTTTACGTTATCTGTCTGAAAACTCTTTCTTTTTAAGAAAGTCTTCTTTGCTTAACCCCACTTGACTCTGGATTATATTGCTGATTAAAAAGAAGATAAAATTTGCTTCAGTTGTATAATTTTAAAGGTACTCAAAATTACAATGAAATGTTAGTGTTTGAAATTCTATGCATATATATATAAACGTATACATATGTCTACACATTTATGTATATTTAGTGACATCTAGATTCAGTAATTACATTCATATAAATATACTTTCTCCACTGAAAAAGATTAAAAACACTTCAACAAATAATCTTCATGAGCTTCTGCAGCTGAAAAAATTCTTCACTTGGTGACCAAACCTTTGGTAATACATACACACATATGTACATATGCATATATACTTATATATAAAATGTATGTATGTAAAATGTACACACATACATATAGTACATACATCTGCATGTACAGTTTCATTAAAATTAAAGCATATATCTTGTCTTAGAGAATAGACCATTTCTATTCCACAACTGAACTGGTAGAATGGAATATTTATTTGTGTTGTAGTGGCCAATTTAAATTCAACAGTAGAATCTCCAGGATACATCTAGCAGCCTAGATCAGTTTTTATTGCTAAAATATTTGGTGAAAAAATATGAGACAAACAAAAGATAGAGTGCTGGATTTGGAGCCTGGAAGATGTGGATTTGAACCCTGCCTCAGACACTTATTATCTATATGAGTGTAGGCAAGTCAGTTAATGTCTCTGTGCCTCACTTTACCCTTCAGTAAAATGAGGACAATAACACCTTTCTCACAGGGTTGTTATGAAGAACAATGGAGTTGACATATGTAAAATGCTTTGCAAAGTTTAAAGTACAATATAAATGCTAGATGTTAGTATTATTAGTCTTTCTATACAATCTCTCAGAAATTGCCTCCAGCTTTCCCTAATTTGAATGCAATTAGCCTCACCCCAGATATCATTGTCATATAACTAGATAACTTCAACAACCAATCCACTTAGTTAGTTTCCCTCCAATCTATATTACACATAACTTTCCTCAAACATTACTTTCATCTTAGAACTGATGCAGTAAAAAGAGTAACTCCAAAGAGAAATTTATTTGCTTAGGAACTCACAGAAGTAAATAAAGCAATGAGTTCTGCAACTTCTCCCTCCCCTAATTTCTCAGCCTATACTTGCTAATGTTTCTCTTAGTATAAAATTTCACATGTTTTTCTACCTAAAGAAATCCTTTTAATGACACATATAATGATGCAAAAGGTAATTACACTATTAGGGTCCTTCCACTGTACAAAAGATCTCAGCTTCAGAAAGTTTAGTGACATTTTATTACATAAATAAAAGCCTTAGAATATTTCCTTAGCAAGGGAATTACAACAGTATCAAAATCACTTCAAATCACCAATAAGAGAAATGCATATCAGAACAACCCTGAAGTTTCACCTCACATCTTACAGACTGGCAAAGATGAGCAAAAAAAAAAAAAAAAAGGCAATTACCAATATTGAATGGATGACAAGTAAATGAGAACACTACTGCATTGTTGGTGTTGTAAATTGGAATTTTCACAAATATGTTCTCCCAGACAAAAGCCTAAATTACACTCTTTTCCTGAATTATGCTACATTACTTCCTTTTAAGCAATTAGATAACACAGTGGATAAAGTGTAGAAAGTTAGGGAATTTAAATTCAGCCTCAAACATTTTCTGCATGGCAATGAAAAAGTCTGAGTCTCTCAAACTGTAAGTTAGGGATAAAAATAGCACCCACTTTCTAGGGGTTGTGAGTATAAAAAGGGATAAATATTTGTAAAGCATTTAGCCCAGTGACTGGCACATAGCAGATAGTTGATAAATGCTTATTTCTTTTCTCTTTCTTTCACTTTATTATTCCGTATAGCACAATCATATTCTATCACATTTATAAACCATGATTTAGTCTCCCATTTCTTAACTAATGGGTATCCACTTTATTTCCAATTCTTTGTGACCAAAAAGAGAGCTGTTAGGAACTTTTGTACATATGGCTTTTTTTCTTCTTTTGGGAGGACAAATAACCTAGTTATTCTGTCACTAGGTCAACAGGAAAGTTGAATTTAAAACCTTTTTGCATCTCCTTCATTTTAGGAATAAGTAAACAAAAGGCAGCTAGATGGCATAGTGGATAGAACACCAGCCCTGAAATCTGGAGGACCTGAGTTCAAATTTGATCTCAGAAACTTAACACTTCCTAGCTGTGTGACCTTACTTAACCCCAATTGCCTCAACAAAAAAACAAAAAACAAAACAAACAAACAAACAAAAAACTTTAAGTGGTAAATTGCATTTCCCAAAGTAATTAACAACACAGGTGCATTCTAACTTAGGCCTGCGGACTCAGTGGTGTGCTGATAAATGTTTTATTATTTGTTCTAAAAAAGAAAAAGGTCCATGAACATTTTAAATTCAATCTGTATTACTGACTCTTTCTCTGTCACTGTCTTAAGCCTAGACAATCAACAAAACAATAAATCAAACTCTATTCTGTAGAGTTTGCTGATATCTGAAGTATAAATGCTCACACTAGAAAATTTAGCAATCTGAGTTGGTAAGATCTGGCTCCAGCACACCTCTGCTCTGATTCCAAATTCAGGGTTCTTTCCATTAAAGCACACAGTGCAATCACTAATTGCTAAACATCATATCTAATAGACTAAGATTAATTATAATAAACATTATTCGCTAGAAGGTATAAATCATAATTTGGCAAAAGCAGTGACTTCTAATATATTGCTGTTATGTTTTTGCTTTCGTTATCAGATTGATTGGCACATATTTAATGGATTAATCCCTTGCAGTTATCTAATGAGCTCCCACACCCATACAAAGATCCTTACTTTAGTAACATACTTCCACCTGGCACATTGCTCTTAGTATATCACAAAAGAATGGAATTCCAAATCTAAACTAAAACATTTATTTATAAATATTCAAAATAGGGCCCTAAATTATTCTCATTTAATAGCTATTAAGTACAATTTTTCCCCTAATGAACAGTGACATGGACAAACCTGGGTTGACTTTTTTTTCACTTTGAAATATACATGTGACAATCAATAAAATGAATTCATTTCCTCAGGCTTTTGTCTCATTTAGTTTTATAAACATTGGTCAACCAACCTTTAACAAATGACAGTAATTCACAGTGCTAAACTGGCTTTCTTTGTAGCAAAATACCTCAAAGCATTCCAAAACATTATTATATAACAACGCTTCAGGGAAAAAGGAACTATGGCTTCTACACGGGAATCTTTCAAAAATGGGAACAATTAATGAAAGAGATGAAAGAATTATTTGTGAATAGAACAGGAAGGAAATATTAATTCAATTATGGCCAATACAATGATGTATTATTATTAAAAAACTCAACTTTTTTACTATTAGAAATATGTTCCAAAGTTTAGGTATTATTCGACTATACAATAAATTATATTAGATCAAGGATCTATGAGATTTTCCTATCTAAACATATATGTTTCATATACTGTTTAAATATATATTTCATATATATATCTAAATATGAGATGATCATATACTATATAAATTGCTGAGGTTGATATGTGAAATTACATATTTTACAATCAATAAAAAGGTCAGTTTGGGGCTTCTCTTCCATAAATTATTTTAATTGGAATACTAAGCTATTCAGATATATTTGCACATATGTTTATATATGTGTAAATTAAATCTCATTTCATATCAAGTTAAGTGTTTTTATACATACTTCTTTGTTTTGCAAAATGGAAGAAATTAATGAACATAAACAGAACTGAAAAATATTCTGGACTCAAAATATTTGGCAAAGAACAAGTCTATTAGTAACAAAGTTTTAACATCTAAATTCATTCAAAAGAATTAAAAGCATTAAGAACATATACTAGAACAATAACTAACATCATCACACGGGTTCAAGGTTGAATTTCAGTAGCATGAATAGAAATGGTTAATGATTTGATTAACACAATCATAAAAATGAAGTACTCTATCCCTAAAACAATAGACTTAATAAAATATCTATAGAGAAGTCCTATTGAGTGATCAGTCATATTGATGGATCTCCCATTCCAATCATACCTTTTATTGTCTGTTATTTTATTTCTGTTGATGTCCTCGACCAGTCCTTCAAGACCCAATTTAGGCTGTACTTGCCTCAATAAAATCTTTCCAACTGCTTTAGATAGCGATCTCTACTTTGAATTTCTATAGGACTTGGGTTTATATCACATAAATTAAAATTCAATTATAAATTCTCTTCATTTCCCATGAAATTTAAAGGCTATGCATTAGTCTAAAGTAGGATTCTTAACTTTTTTTTCTGTCATGGACCTCCCTTTGGCATTCTGGTGAACCTCATCGATCTCTTTGAATCTTGTTTTTAAAAGAATAAAATAAAATACACAGGGTGAAAAGAGAAATCAATAATGTTGAAATATAGTTATCAAATATTTTAAGAAAAAAAGTACATGGAACTCAGATTCTTAGTGATATCATAGTGATATAATAAATGAGGACTCAAATGCAGTCTAGTAGGTAGGAGTTGAAAAGCTAATAGAATAAACACAGAAAGTGGTAACACTGGTTAAATATGAGTGGGCAGAATGACAAAATATTGAGGTGTGGTTCAGAGAAAAGAGACTATAATCAGGGAGTCTCTGTCCTTGCCTCTAATCATAAATCACCAGCTGTCTATTGGACAATTCAAACTAGATACCTGGAGACATCTCAAACTTAATACATCCAAAACTTATCATCTTCTCCTCCAAACCTACTTCTCTAGTGAACTTCTTGATTTCTAGTGAAAGAACCTACATTCTTTCAGTCTTCCAGATTCAAAATGTGGTATTATGCACCTCAGTCTTCCTCATCCACCATTTTAATAAGTTACAAAGTTACCTACTTCTGCTTTCAAAACATCACTCATATCTCTTCCTTTTTTCCCTAGTCAAATAGCCATCATCTTAATTCAGGTCCTAAGACCCTGGACTATTACAATAGCTTCTTAAAAGTTAAAAAAAATCAGAACAAAATATCCTTCAAATTTGCACTTTTTGAGTCCATCACTTTTATTTCTGAAGGTGGATAGTATGTTTTATCATGAGTCCTCTGCAATTGTGGTTGGTCATTATAATGATTATTACTAAGTCTTTCAGAAAAAATAATTATGTTCAAAATATTGTTGTTATTTTATAAATTGTTTTCCTAGTTCTACTTACTTTATTTTGCATCAGTTCATGTCTTCCTGTGTTTTGATGAAACCACTATTTAATTATTTCTTATAGCATAATAATAACAAATCACATTTATATATCATATCTTATTCAGGTAATCCCCAATTGATGGGTATCCCATGAGTCTCCAATTCTTTGTTATCACCACACACAAAAAAGCACTATAAATATTTTTGCACATCTTGTACATTTTTCCTCTTTTTTTGATATTTTTGGTATTAGTGGTATTGCTAGTTAAAGGATAAGCACAGTTGAATAGTTTTGGATCACAGTCCCAAATAATTTCCAAATTGGTTGGATTAATTCACAGTTTCATCAACAATGCATTAGTACATTTATTTTTCCACTCTACCATTTGTCGTATTCATCTTCTGCCAGCTTTATAGGTATAAGGTGATATTTCAGAATTGTTTTAATTTGCATTTCTATAATAGTGATTTAGCACATTTTTTTTCCATTTTGCTATTGATAGCTTTTATTTCTTCTTCTTAAAACTATCTATTCAGGAGGGAGGGGCAGAGCCAATATGGTGGAGAAGGCACACACGACTCTGTAAGCTCCTCTCATGCCCTCACTACTAATCTTTGAATTCAGCTTCAAAAATAGCCCTTGACTGGTGAAATTCACAAAGATTAAAGGTATGACGACTTACCAGCTGAAGATAATCTGGAGGAGTACCAGAGTTTGTCCTGAGGGGCGGGAACAAACCAGCAGCAGGCAGGGAGATAGGAAAGACTGGCATCCTGAGCAGACCAGGGATGGGAGTAGCCTCTGTGACTAAAAGAGTAGTGGAAATGACTCTGCCATAGGCTGACTGCTTTACCTTGATTGTAAATCAGTGGACCAGCAGAGAGATTAGAGCCTGAGGTACAGGGTACTTTAAAAACACCAGAACCTAATAGGATCTAATTGTACCTCCTCCCAAACTAGAAGTGACAGCATAGATCAGCGCAACTGTGCAGCTGTATGCTGAAGCATGGCCAGGGCAGCTGCAAATCTACACAGCACAGGGATGCAGCCCAGGGCAGCCTCTAATATGCACAGTGTGGGGCTTAGTCTGGGGTAACAGAACTTCCATAGCATGACTGTGCTTTTGGGATAGAAACACTTCCGGTCAGTGCAGGGCTATTTGCTGGTCAGCTGCTAATACCCACAGCAGGCTTTGGATTGGGGTAGTGATACTTTTACTGCTCAGCCTCTTGCCTCAGGGCAGTCATTAATCTGCCCAGAGGGGTTCTTCACAGGGCACCCTCCCAGCAGCCAGGCTGTACAGACCTGAGTTACTTCTCTTGGGGAACTATTTCCCAGACTACTCATGCACCTCGCACCGGTTAGCAGGCTGTCCATATACCTATCCCTGTTCTGCAGAGGAAGCTGGTAAGCTCCTGGCCCTGAAGGCAGATCCTACAGGCTTTAAAAATGAGTAAAAAAAAATTAAAAGGATGATTGATAGCTTCTATACAGAAAAAGAGCAGGTTTTCAAAGGTTTTCAACCTTGAGGAGACTAATAGCAGACAGTCTCCAGACAATTGTTGGTCCCCAACACAAAAGACTCTCCTAGAAGAGACCATTAAAAATCTTAAAAGAGATCTAGAAGAAAAATGGGGAAAGGAAAGAGAAGCTATGCAAGAGAATAACAACCTCCTGAAATGTGAACTGGAAAAGGTAAACAACTTCCTGAAATGTGAATTGGAAAAGGTAAAAAAAACTCCCAGGAAGTGCAGGGAGACAGGATTTGTAAATTGGAAAAGATAAAGAACTCCCAGGAAAAGAAAATAATTCACTAAAAAAAATTAGTGAAATGGAAAAAAATTCCACAGAGCAAAACAACTCATTTAAAAACTCAACTGGACACATACAAAAAGAAGTAAAAAAAAAAAAGCTAATGAAGAAAATAACTCATTAAAAATCAGAACTGAATAAATAGAAATGAATGATTCCTTGAGACATCAAGAATCAGTCAAGCAAAATAAAAAAAAAAAAGAATGAAAAAAATAGAAATATTTTATATCTACTTGGAAAAACAACAGACCTAGAAAATAGATCTAGAAGAGATAATCTGAGGATTATTGGATTTCCAGAAAATTATGATGAAAAAAAGAGCCTAGATACTATCTTACAGGAAATCATCAAAGATAACTGCCCAGAGATAACAGAATCAGAAGGGAAAATAGGCATTGAAAGAATTCATCGAACACCTTCTGAAAAAGACCCTAAAAAAAACCTCCATGGAATATTGTGGCCAAATTTCAGAACTACCAGACGAAGGAAAAAATATTATAAGCAGCCAGGAAAAAAACAATTCAAATACTGAGGTGCCACAATAAGGGTCACTCAAGATCTGGCTACATCCACATTAAAGGACCAAAGGGCCTGGAATCTGATATTCCAAAAGGCAAAAGAACTTGGAATGCAACCAAGAATAAACTACCCAGCTAAGCTGAGCATTTTCTTCCATGGAAGAAAATGGACATTTAATGAAACAGATGAATTTCATTTGTTTCTAAGGAAAAAAACCAGATCTAAACAAAAAAATTTGATCTCCAACCATAGGACTCAAGAGAAGGAGAAAAAGGTAAAAGGAACTCTTGAGAACTGTATTTCTGTGGTGGATATACATAAAGACCACATGTATAATTTGATTTTACTGATATAACATAAAAAATGGAAATAGAAATGGAAAGAGGTTAGTGTCCGAAAAAGGGGAAAGGGGAGATAAAAAGAGGGAAACTACATCCTATGAAGAGGCAAAGAAAACCTATCATATCTGAGGGAATTTAGAGAGGAGGAGGAACATTGTGTGAATCTTACTTTCATCAGAATTGGCTCAAAGAGAAAATAATTGACATTTATTTTACAGAGAATTCTCTCTCACCTCATTAAAAAGTAGGAGAAAAAAGGGAAAAGGAAAAGAGTAATAAGGAAAGGATACAAAAAAGGGGAAGGGATTTAAAGGGAAGAGGGAGGCACACTACAGAGGGAGGTCTGCCTGATGCAAGTGGGGCCCATAAGTTTAATACTGGGGAAGGGGTTCAGGGGAAGCAAGGGAAAAAAAGCATAATCTGGGGATAGTATGATGGCAGGAAATACAGAATTAGTAATTTTAACTGTAAATGTGAATGGGATGAACTCTCCCATTAAGTGGAGGCAGATAGCAGACTGGATCAAAATTCAGAACCCTACAACATGGTGTTTACAGGAAATACATTTAAAGCAGGGAGATACATACAGAGTAGAGGTAAAAGGCTGGAGCAGAATCTATTATGCTTCAGGTAAAGTAAGAAAAGCAGGGGTAGCCATCCTTATCTCAGATCAAGCAAAAGCAAAAATTGATCTAATTAAAAGAGATAGGGAAGGAAACTATATCCTGCTAAAGGGTAGCATAGACAATGAAGCAATATCAATACTAAACATATATGCACCAAGTGGTATAGCATCTAACTTCCTAAAGGTTTTAAGAGAGTTTCAAGAAGAAATACACAGCAAAACTATAATAGTGGGAAATCTCCACCTCAGGGATAAATCAAACCACAAAACAAATAAGAAAGAAATTAAACAGGTGAATAGAATATTAGAAAAATTAGGTATGATAGCTCTTTGGAGAAAACTGAATGGTGATAGAAAGGAGTATACTTTCTTCTCAGCAGTTCATGGAACCAATACAAAAATTGACCACATATTAGGACATAAAGATCTCAAAATTAAATGCAGGAAGGCAAAAATAGTAAATGCTTTCTTTTCAGATCATAAATGCAATAAAAACTACATTCAACAAGAAGATAGGGGTAAATAGACCAAAAAATAATTGGAAACTAAATAATCTCATCTTAAAGAATGATTGGGTGAAACAGCAAATTATAGACACAATTAATAATTTCACCCAAGATAATGACAACGATGAGACATCATACCAAAATTTGTGGGATGCAGCTAAAGTGGTAATAAGGGGAAATTTTATACCTTTAGAGGCTTACTTGAATAAAATAGAGAAAGAGAAGATCAATGAATTGGGATTGCAACTTAAAAAGCTAGAAAAAGACCACATTAAAAATCCCCAATCAAATACTAAACTTGAAATTCTAAAATTAAAAGGAGAAATTAATAATATTGAAAGTAAAAAAAAACTATTGAATTAATAAATAAAACTAAGAGTTGGTTTTATGAAAAAACCAATAAAAGAGATAAACCTTTGGTAAATATGATCAGAAAAAGGAAAGAGGAAAATCAAATTGTTAGTCTTAAAAATGAAAAGGGAAAACTTTCCACCAATAAAGAGGAAATTAGAGCAATAATAAGGAGTTGCTTTGTCCAACTTTATGCCAATAAGTTTGATAACCTAAGTGAAATGGATGATTACTTCCAAAAATATTGGCTTCCAAGATTAACAGAGGAGGAAGTAAATTGCTTAAATAGTCCCGTTTCAGAAAAAGAAATAGAACAAGCTATTAATCAACTCCCTAAGAAAAAATCCCCAGGACCAGATGGATTTATAGTGAATTCTACCAAACATTTAAAGAACAATTAGCCCCAATGTTATATAAACTATTTGAAAAAATAGGGAATGAAGGACTCCTACCAAATTCTTTTTATGATATAGACATGGTACTGATACCTAAACCAGGTTGGTTGAAAACTGAGAAAAAAAATATAGACCAATCTCCATAATGAATATTGATGCTAAAATCTTAAATAAGATATTAGCAAAAAGACTTCAGAAAATCATCCCCAGGATAATACACAATGATCAAGTAGGATTTATACTAGGAATGCAGGGCTGGTTTAATATTAGGAAAACTATTTGTATAATTGACCATATTAATAATCAAATTAACAAAAACCATATGACCATCTCAATAGATGCAGAAAAGGCATTTGATAAAATCCAACATCCATTCCTACTAAAAACACTTGAGAGTATAGGAATAAATGGACTATCCCTTTAAAAAGTCAGGAGCATATATTTAAAACCGTCAGTAAGCATCATATGTAATGGAGATAAACTGGAACCTTTCCCTGGAAGATCAGGAGTGAAACAAGGTTGCCCACTATCACCATTACTATTCAATGTTGTATTAGAAATGCTAGCCTCGGCAATAAGAGTCGAGAAAAAGATTCAAGGAATTAGAGTAGGTAATGAGGAAACCAAACTATCACTCTTTGCAGATGATATGATGGTATACTTAGAGAACCCCAGAGATTCGATGAAAAGGTTATTAGAAGTAATTCACAACTTTAACAAAGTTGCAGGATACAAAATAAATCCACATAAATCCTCAGCATTTTTATACATCACCAACAAAATCCACCAGCAAAAGATACAAAGAGAAATTCCATTCAAAATAACTGTAGATAGTATAAAATATTTGGGAATCTATCTACCAAAGGAAAGTCAGGAATTATATGAGCAAAATTACAGAACACTTGCCACAAAAATAAAGTCAGATTTAAATAATTGGAAAGACATTGAGTGCTCTTGGATAGGCCGAGCGAATATAACAAAGATGACAATACTCCCTAAATTAATCTATTTATTTAGTGCTATACCAATCAGACTCCCAAAAAACTATTTTAAAGACCTAGAAAAAAAATAACAACAAAATTCATATGGAAGAACAAAAGGTCGAGAATTTCAAGGGAATTAATGAAAAAAAATCAAAAGATGGTGGCCTAGCTCTACCTGATCTAAAATTATATTATAAAGCAGCAGTCACCAAAAAGACAAAATAGTGAACAAGTATCGCAATCTAGTGTTTGACAAACCCAAAGATCCCAACTTTGGGGATAAGAATTCATTATTTGACAAAAACTGCTGGGAAAACTGGAAATTAGTATGACAGAAATTAGGCATGGACCCACACTTAACATCATATACCAAGATAAGATCAAAATGGTTCCATGATTTAGGCATAAAAAACGAGATCATAATTAAATTAGAGGAACATAGGATAGTTTACCTCTCAGACTTGTGGAGGAGGAAGGAATTTTATACCAAAGGAGAACTAGAGATCATTATTGATTACAAAATAGAAAATTTTGATTACATCAAATTAAAAAAGCTTTTGTACAAACAAAACTAATGCAAACAAGATTAGAAGGGAAGTAACAAACTGGGAAAACATTTTTACAGTTAAAAGTTCTTTTGATATTCTTTATGGAAAACTGTCTCTAGATGATGGCCCATTATTCCTTAGTCACTTCTTTAATGTAAGTTATTTCTTCTCATATTCTCTGACAAAATTTCCAAGTGTAATCAATAAATTTTACTAACAATAGCTACTTTGATATCCTCCCTTCATTGCCATCACTCAGAAACTTTTTTTCTTTTAAGTTTCACCTTCTCCATTTATAACACTCTATGTCCTTGATGAAATCATCTATGTTTCCATACTACCTTTTTTCCTTTTTCATTTAGTTTGATATACAACTCACAATCTTTCTCTATACCCCAAACCCCATTCTCATATTCAGGGACACTGATAATATACAATGATTACAATACTGTAAACAAAGCCAACACAATTCATCAAAGTGTGAATAAAAAGAGTACTAAATGAGTATAGTTAAAATATATATGATTCCTTTCCATTAAAAATAAGTAAATCACAAAATTCAGTTAACATTTATTAAGTGTTTACTATGTGCCAGGCAATCCTTAAACTAATCCTTATACAAAGAAAGTTTCAACACACACACACACACACACACACACACACACACACACACACACACACCCCAAATACATATTGTTTACCCTTAAGGAACTCACCTTCTAATGGTGGAGATAACATGCAAAAAGTTGTACATACAAGTTATGTACACTATAAGTGGAAGGTAATCAAATTAAAGATGGAAAAGACCTTCTGTGAAAGGTAGGATTTGAGCTGCATTTTATTTTTTATTTTATTTATTTATTTATTTATTTGCTGAGATAATTGGGGTTAAGTGACTTGCCCAGGGTCACACAGCTAGGAAGTGTTAAGTGTCTGAGATCAGATTTGAATTCAGATCCTCCTGATTTCTGGGCTGGTGCTCAATCCACTGCACCATTTAGCTGTCCCTTTGAGCTGCATTTTAAAGGAAGGGAATTAGGAAGGAGAAGTGAAAAGGTGGATATGGAGATGGAAGAAGAAGTACCCTTTGTAAGGAATAGCAAATAATTCCACATTGTTGGATCATAGATAGGTGGAAGGGAATAAAGTGTAAGAAGAAGCCTGGAAAGATAGGAGGTCAAGGTGTGAAGACCTCTAAATGCTAAATGGAGGATTTTCTATTTTGATCCAGGAGATATTAGGGAAATTGAATTATGAGTCCAAGTTGGGGATAGTTAGTGGTGATATTGTCTGAAATCCCTGTGCTCACTTTGGCAGTTATATGAAGGATGAGAGACTTGAAACAGAGAGACCAAGTGAAGATTATTTTAATAATCCATTTGAGAAATGATGAGAATCTGAACTACTGTTGTGGGTCTAGGCGAAGAGGGAAGGGGGCCTACATAGAAAAGAGATGTTGTAATGAGTCTTGATAATTATTGACTTTTGACTTTCATACCTTGACAGCCTTTTCAGCCCTCAATTTCCCTCCATCATGACAATTTCCTTCTCCTACTGACACATACTTTCTGGAACTTCAAGACTGAAAGGCTGCAGACTTTGCTACTATGTCCTCATGTGGGTACCCTGCCCCTTCTACCTCTGTTTTATGTGTTTCTTTCCTTTCCATTAGAATGTAAATTCCTGAGGCCAGGGATTATCTTTCTTTTTTGCTTGTAGTTATATCCTTAGTACTTAGCACCTGGTACATAGTAAGCACTTACAAAATGCTTACTGACTGTTTTCTGAATATATGTGAGGAATTCAGGATTCTGCTCAGGGAGAGCTAGGGTGGCTGGAAGGATGGTAGTACCCTCAATAGTAAACAGAAAGTTGGGAAAAAGTGAAGTTTTGTGGGAAAGATACTGATTCTATTTTGGATATATTGAGTTCATCTCAGAGCAAACATAGACTGGTGAAAAATCAAGAATATTTGGGGTAAAACAGGGGTCTTCCTGATACAACAAGGGAAGATCTGAAGAAAAGACCCCAGGCTGGGGATTAACCAGTGTGAAGTGCAAACACTCCAGGCTCTCTGCAGAAACACTAAGTGGGGAGCCCTAGGGCAATCTGGGTGTGGCTGGAGCCTCTGCAGGAACCACAAAAACTTTCACCTCCCAGACTTTTTGTGGAGTTGGGATCTGACTCTGGGAAGACTTAGGGAACCTCAGCTGGTTAGGAATGCTAGGACCAGCTGTGCTACAGAGATGTGGCCCTAGGTGAGAAGAAACCAGTACCTGAGTGAGTGCAGAAGCACCGGACAGGGATGTGGCTGGCTGTGGGCACTTGCAGGAGGGGAGAGCTCTTGGTTTGGAGTCCTGGTCAGAGGGGAGTTCTTAAGGGAAGCTTGAGGCACCATTCTCCCACCCCATGGGTTAGAGGTGCTTACACCTATACCTCTTATTAAATAAAATGAACCTACAAAGAAGAAAGAACCCCACCATTGGAACATATTATGGGAACAGGGAAGACCAGGATTCATCTTAAGAACAGGACACTTTAGTAAAAAAATAAAGTCTCTACCCCAAAAAGTAATACAAAATGCCTCCCTACCCAGAAAGAATTTATAGAAGAACTCAAAAAATAATTAAAAATCAAATGAGAGACATTGAGGAAAACCTAAAATAAAAAATAAAAAGCATCCAAGAAAAACAAGATTATGAGAAAAAAAAAAGTTATCCAATTAGAAAAGGAATTAGAGTCTCAAAGATGAAAGTAATTCTCTGAAAATTAGAAATGGGTAAGGGGAAACGAGTGAATGAGAAACCAAGAAATAAGAAAAGGAAATACAAAGATGAAAAAGAATGAGAAAACAGAACAAAATGTGGAAATTGTTAAAGAAAAACAACAGATCTGGAAAACGGACCAAGGAGAGAAAAATATAAGAATAATTGAACTGTCAAAAAGTTGTGACCAAAAAAAGAACCTTGACACAATAATGCAGAATATAATCCAAGAAAATAGTTCTGGAGTATTGGAATATGAGAGCAAAATAGAAATAGAAAAAAAATCCACCGATCACTATCTCAAAGAGATCCTTTGTGGAAAACACACAGGAATATTATTGACATACTTCAAAACCCCCAGATCAAAGAGAAAATTTTTCAAAAATCAAGAAAAAAAAAACAATTCAAATTGATGGATCTATAATTAGAATTGCACAAGACTTAACATCACAAGACATTAAAAAACGTCTGGTTCTGGAATCATTTTATCAACAATCAAAAGAACTACAACATGGCCAAAAATATTATATCTAGTAAAATTATAATTTTGAATGAGAAAAAATGGACTTTCAGTGAACTTTCAGATTTTCAGGACTTGCTATCAACCAAACCTGAACTTAACAGAAAATTTAACATATAAGAGCCAAAATCAAAGATTAATTTTAAGGAACTCAACATGGACAAACTGTTTAAACATGGACAAATTGTTTATTTTTTTACACAGGAAATGTATACTATATGTTTAAGCTTTTTGAGCTTTTGAGTTTTGAGCTACCCTATTGGTTATGTGAATCTAGCTCAAAAGAAAGATTGGCAGAGTTAAGGTAAAAATAGCAATCATGTCATATAAATGAGGTAAAGAGAAAGAATAGACACAGAGGCATTAGAGGGAGAGGAAGACTCATAGTTCTGAAAACCTGCTCATATCAGGAATGGGTTCAATAAACAACACTACATATATACTAAAAGGGTATAACACCCTCCAAAATCTATAAAGAAATAAAGGGAGCTGGATGGGAGGATGGGGAAACAAAGAGTGAGGGAAGAAGACAAGGGAAGAATCCTTGAGTGAGGGGAGGTAAAGTAAGGATAAAGCAAGTTATGGAACAGAATTTAATGAAAGAGTTAACTGGGATAGGAAAGACATGTGTGTATGTGCAGAGTCTTGCATGTCTGTATGTATATGTATGTATATATGTGTGTACATATGAATACATAAATATATATTTTCTTAATTGTAGCTTGCTTGGGGGGTGGGTATGAAAAGGGAGAAAAATAATAAAGTAAATAAGACATGAAGCAGAGAACCAAAGAACAATTTACAAAGAAGAAAAGAAAAAATGGGCATTTATGAATATAATTTCTTCAACTAATAGATATACTTTCTTGAACTGATATTTCTTGTTTTATATTTTGAATCCTCCCCTGATGTCCTGCTGAGCACATGACAATGTTCTCTTTTGTTTTGTTTTATTTTGTTTTGTATTCCTTTTTTCTTTTTCTTTTTTTTTTTCTTACTCTGCTTGAGGCAGAGAGTATTTACTTTGAGAGTAAGATAGAGGGAGAAGAGAAGAGTGCCAGAGATAAAGCTAATTCCTTGCAACCTGTCTTCTCATCTCACAACTTTATTAAAACTGTTCCCTTCAAAGATACCAATGGTCTCTTGACTAAATCTGACAGCATTTTTTTTGGTAGAACTTACCTTCTTTGACTTTGACTATAGGAATTCTATCCTTTTTTCTGTCTTAGTTTCTACACTATTATTCACTTCTGGTTCTCCTCTTATCTATTTTCTTCTTTCAAATCTCCATCTTTAGCTTTTTACACGTGAGTATTCCCCTGGGCTCTGGACTCGATTATTTTGTCCTCTAATTTCTTTTGAAACCCATAATTTTTCTAGTCACATGCTTGAAAAATTTATCTTCTTATCTTACTCTTTTCCTCACCCCATATCCAATCATTTGCTAAGTCTTATTGATTCTACCCACAAAACATTTGCATTCACCCTCTTCTATTCATTCACATTTGCTGTTGTCTTGCTTTGGTCACATTGTCCTATCACCTTTCACCTAAACTATTGTTAATAGCCTTCAGAAAGATCTTCCTGATTCTACTTTCTACACAAAGCTATCCAAATTATCTTTTGAAATCAAATATGACCATTTCAATTCTCTGCTCATAAATGTTCAGTGGCTCCCTTTCCCCCTTTTAGTGATACACAAACATCCCAGTATGGTGTTTAAAACTCATCATAATCTAGTTCCAATCCTTTCATATTTCATAATACTTGCCTTCACTATTACTCAAACTCTTTACCCCTTTCACTCTGTTTATTCTTGAAAGCCATTCTTCTAGGCCTAGAACACACTTTCTTCTTACCTCTATCTCTTAGAATTCTTAGATTCATTCCAGACTTTCCTCCTATTGTATTTCTCACCTGAAAGCGTTCCTCTCCTTCCAGGAGAGATTAGAGAAAGTCCTGCTCAAATTACCTTCCATTTCCATTCCATTGCCTTCACATTTTTAGCACCTGACACACAAAGTCTTTTACACAATAGGTACTTAATCATTTTTTGTTGTTATTGAACTGAATTAAACTGTCTTATAGTTGTGCCTATAAAACAGTAATTGCTGTTAAGAGAAAGTGAGGTAAAATGGATTATAAGCTTATATCCCATCTATAAGCAATTATAAACTAAAAGTAGTCACATAGTTTAATAAAGTTGCTTGACAGCACCAATACAGGTAAAGTAACAACTCTTCTGAACATCAAAGCTCTTATTATTATTATTATTCAATAATTTGATGTCTGTGATTTAAATTACACATTTTGCATAAAATTAGGAACTTCCTTATATTTTTGAGTAAACAATTATTTTTCTACATTAAAATGCTATGAGATGATGATGATGGTATTAGTGGTGGTGGTAGTGGTAGTGGTGGTGACAATAAGAGGCAGTGTAGAATAGTGAAAAAGAATTCAGAAATTAAAGTCAAGAAACCACTTTTCAAATTCAAATTTTAGATACTTATTAGCTATATCTAAGCTACTTAGAGCCTCAATTTCTTCAACTGTAAAATTAGAATAATAAAACTGATATGATCTACCTTACTGAAATGATAAGTTTTGTAAACCTTAAAATGCTATATGAATGTTTGTTATTTTTATTAATGTCCTGATAAAACGGCTGACACACTCACAACTCTCAACAAGGTTGTTGTGAAACTCATTGAATACATAGCATTTGGAAAAACTAAAAGGACTCTATAATTATTAGTTATTATCAAGATTACCCACACATATTGAGTAATAATATAATTCAGGGCATCTAGGTGGCCAATGCATAGAACCCTGGGTCTGGAGTCAGAAAGACTCATTTTCCTAACTTCAAATCTGGTGTCAGACACTTACTAGTAGTATGACCCTGGACAAGTCATTAAACCTTGTTTAATTTCTTTAATTTAATTTAATTCCATTAACCCCCATTTAATTTATTTGATTCTTCAACTGTAAAATGAGTTGGAGTAGGAAGTGGAATACCACTTCAGTATCTCTGACAAGAAAACTCCCAATGGGGTCATGAAGAATTGGGCAACAATTCAAAAAACATCATAGAAGAGTTCAAGGAATATTCCATGGGAAAAAGTTAATTCTATGTATTGATCCTTAATTCAGTTATTATTAGAAGACTAACAACTCTAATGGAGGCTACTAGATTGCTCAGTAGTAAATAGAGTGCTGGACCAAGAGTCAGGAAGACTCAAGTTCAAATACAGCCTCAAATACTAACTAGTTCTATGATCCTGGGCAAGCCACTTAATCTCTGTTTGCCCTAATTCATGGAGAACAAAATGCCAAATCACTCCTATGTCTTTTGCCAATGAAACCTCATGGACAGCATGGTCCATGGAGTCACCAAGAGTGAGACACAACTGAATGAATGAATAACAACCCTAACAAGCATCACCACCACAAAAAGTCTGAGAGACAATCTGATTAGTAATTAAGAAATACAAATGCATAAAATATTGCAGTAGATCTCAAACCAGGAAAAGCACGTAACTACCTTGGGTTTAGAAACATTGCTTTAAACATATCATGGGGGGCCATCAACAACATAAACTAAAACAGACAATGATTGCATGAACCTTTATGCTCTTTCTGTTTCTTAATGAGGAAAAAACTTTGCTCAAACTGCATGTTTAAAACACTTGATGCTTTTATTTTGCCATTAGGAAACAAATGATGAGGATCACTAAATAAAAGGCTCCTACGATCAACTGAACATTCTATTTGGCTCTTTAGAAGACGTAAAAGGAAAGGAGGAATTAAATGTGTCTCAGAAGTGGGAGAGGTCACAAAATTTTTAGCACAGGACTCAATGAATTGATTTTTTTTTCCTTGAGGAGGAGGTTCTGCAGACATCAGATAAAAGAGTTTCTAAAAACTAGAAAAATATTCTAGTCACTAACTACCACTCTTATCCTAAATAGAATTAAAAAACTTATTGCATCTGACTGACATCATGAGATACCATAATATGTTATTCTGGAACCTGCAGAATTTCTAGCCCTATCCATTAAGAAGGCTTCTAAAAGAAGATAACTGAAATGAAAGATATGCTTTTATAGAGCATCAATAGGCACCTCTGGAAATATGGCTTGAAAATGATTTTAAGGACAAAACAGACTATTTTAGGGACTGATTAGGTACAGTCATTTCTAGAAATATACAAAAATGGATGAAAAGTGTTAAAGGTTTTTCAGATTCCAAGATGACATGTTACTACTTTGATATATTTAGCACATTGAACAGAGTAAAAAGCAGGTGTTTTTGTTTCTTACTAAAATGTACATCGGGAACATGTTGAGATATATACATATATACATATACACACACACACACACACACACACATACACACACACACACACACATATATATATATATATATATATATATATATGTGTGTGTGTATAAGAATTAGCCTATCCCCATGTTACAGAAAAAAAAAAAAAACACTTGAATATAGACTATGCTCAAACATCAACTTTTCTATTTGTGTCACATATTTATTCTAGTTTTGTGAAAAGGTTCAACAATTCAAAAGAGCAATGTTATAAGATTGATACACATCATAAAGCCTGAAACAGTTCTATGTTTATTTAGAATTTACCCCCCACCTAATTCTCAAAAGGATTTGAGAGGACTTGCATTAAGACACATACAAGACAGAATAATTTAGCTCCACATATATACTCTACTAATCTGCCCTTTCTAAGACAAGCTTGCTAAATTAAAATATTGTAAAATATATTTAGGAAGAATTGTCGATTGTGATGCTGCCCTACATATTTCGACATGTCTAACAAGTTTCAACCTCCCCCCTAGTGCAAAGGGTGGAGGCAACCAGACACACCCCTGACTAGAGGTGGCCGTCTTGCCCTCTGGTCAAATAATTTTGAGACTAGTTTCAAGGTGAGTAATGACATTTAAAAATTACATTTTGGGCCTCACTAAGTTCTATGTCTCTGGAATAGATTTGGGACTAGAATTGAAAAGTATTTTTATTTAAACAATTTAATGAAATTTTTAAAAAGGAATTTACAATATTTCCCAAACTGATTGGAATAGAGAATATTTTGGGGCTTGAAATACAGAGATAGGATAAAATCATCTCTCTCTAAAATAAACAGCAAGATATGGTGAAAGAGCGTGCAAATGTAGGGTGTCACAGTCCAGGCCCAACAAGGTGGAACTTCAGTTGCATTAGCCAGGGCCAGGATTATGAAACACACAGAGTCTAAGTGTTTGTAAATATAAATCTCAAAGCTGAGGTCAGAGCTTCATGATCTTTCTTCTTCAGCTCCTCCTCCTTCCTCTCTGTTTCTGTCTCTTTCTGTGTGTCTCTGCCTTTTTTCTGTTTCTCTTTATCAGTTACTGTCTTGCACTCTCTCCTCCTTCTTTTCCTCCTTCCCTCTTTCTCTGTCCCTCTTTCTCTTTCTCTTCTTCTCTCTCTCCCTGCCTCCATCTCTATCTCTATTTCTCTTTCTTTCTCCTTTTTTTTTTTTTTTGGAGGGGGGGCATGAAGGGGAATGTGTATGGCAACAGGAGTCAGTTAGAAAACTGAAGGCAGATGCCTCTTATCCTTCTTGTGAGCATTTGCTCCATTTTAGACCTGAGGTAGAAGAGAGAGGCAAATTTCAATGGTGGCCAGGAGTCAGGGACTTCCATTGAACTAGCAAAGAAAGGGGAAAGAAATACAAATTTTATATAGCACCTATTATGTGTCAACACAGGGCTAAATATTTTGCAAATATTATCTCGTTTGATCCTCATAACAATTATGGGAGGTAAGTGCTATTATTATCCCCATTTTACAGTCTTTACTCCAGGATCAATACTCTTTCCTCTACACCACAATCCAGAAAGAACATAGGATCTGAGAATCAGATTTAGAACTAGAAGGGATTGAATCCAAATATCACTGAATCCAAATCTCTCATTTTACAGATCAAGAAAGAGAAAAAGAGTAATTAAGCAATTTTTCTATGGTCATATCTACTAAGTGCCTGGGGCAGAATATGAACTCAAGCTTTTCCTGACTCTAAGCTTAATACTCTATTTAATGTGCTGGAGAGCTCCTCTCATTCATTCATTCATTCATTCACACTTTTAATAAACATTTATTAAGCACTTATGATACATCAGGCACTATAGTAAGTGCTAAGGATACAAAAAATGTAAAGTTCACATCATCAAGGTTCTAGGGAACATAATTTGGGAAATGCCAGCTCAAAGATTATTTATTTATTTATTTATTATTATTATTATTTCAGTTTTAAGCAAGATTCATAAGAGCATAATAAATATAATACCTGAGATTAAAATAATATCTTAAAGTTCACAAAATATTTTATATACATTGTCTGATTTGAGCCTCATAATAACTCTTTGAGGTAACTACTATAAATAAATACTATATACTATATACTATATATATACTATAGTATATATATACTATATATATACTATATATATACTATAGTATATATATATATACTATAAATATATATACTATATATTTTGCAGATGAAGCAAATGAGTCTCAGAAAGAGGGTGAATGAGTTATCCATTATCATAAAGCCAGTTAAAGTCTGAGATAATTAATACCTGGCCTAATGGATTAGAAGTAGAAGGAAATATTAAGCAGTGAGAGTAACTCACACTAAGAAATAGTCACTTTTTAATTATCTATAGCAAATCACAATTTATGACCAAAGAGCCCCAAATGTCCCCAAATGTGAAAGGCAAATACATGTAATGGTGCTGCATACAACCACCAGTCACTACAAAAGCTGTAAAGAAAATGGCTGAACTGACAATAATTTTTTTTTGTATCTGTCACTTTTTACCTACTCTTTACTATCCTGGATTTGTATGTTGCTTTCCTCATTAAAACGTAAATTCCTTGAGGACAGGGATCATTTTTTCCTTTTCCCAGTATTTAGCACTGTGCCTGGACATACTTACTTGATAAACGCTTGTTCATTTATTAGTTAAAACAGGCAAATTTATTCCATGGGGTTAATAGTCCCATTCTTTGTATTATTAATGCAACAATGCAGTATCAAAAAAAGAGGGATTAGAGGCAGGTAGATATTTTACAATAGGTATATGGGCTTTTTTTTGAATCTGGTTTTACCTAAATGGATGTACTTATCCATTGAATTGGAAACATGTGATCACCAATGATAAATTAAGACAATTAATTGGGACACTTTTTATATTCTGGATCTAGATTATCTCAAAATGGAACTCAAGATGCTTTGATGACTCCTAAAACTAAGCCTCTAGGGATTTGTTCTTTTTAGGTTTAACTCTAATCCACTTATTATTTTCTTAAAATGTCTTTATATTTATGTCAAAAATATGTTATAAAATGAAATAATGTTTGTAAAGCTTTTAGGTCAGAGCTTTGCACATGGTAGGTGCTATATAAATGCTTATTCCCTCCCTCATAGATATGCCATACTATAGTAGCTTTCTGTTATTTTGCATAATAATTATTCATGAACACAGTTAAGATCTTGCTAATAAATATTTAATACTCCATATAATATTTTAAAATATTTATTCATATTTAGACATTGAAAGCTTTTATTCTACCAGTACAAGTATATTTAATAATGATAGCCAATTTGGTTGCCTCGTGTTAGTTTATGCTCTTGAATAAATAGAATCTAAAATGTGAAAAATTCTCCTTTAAGTAGTTTTTTTTCCACTAACATTAAAACCTAAGAAAGAACATGAATAATAATTTTCAGCTCCATTGGCTGAACATCAAGAAATCATGTCATACGGTTTTACCTGACAGACATATTTGTTCTTCCATTTGCTCAACACACATCGACTGTTTTGCATCAGCTCCTAAACGACACAGAAAAACAAAGGAAAGGAGAATTGGCTATCCCATACACACATACATACACACTATCATTATCAGTTAAAGTGCTTCTGATTTTCAAGCAGAGGAGATTAGCATGCCACACAAACAAAGATGCAACTGTTTGGAAATTGCCCACTGGACAAAAGCAAAGTTATCATCACCCAGAGGGCTGATCCTTTATGAAAATTAAAAGTGTTGAAAGAAGTTGCTAACAAAGATTGTTTGTTGTCATTCTTAAAACTTTCTCAAAGTTACCTCCAATTCCTTAAGAGTATCTCTAAGTTTTTCTGGACGTCGATTCTTGAGTATCCAAGGATAATCTCGTGCTAACAAACAAAATATAGACTGCATTTAGATAAATGTGGATTTTTTAAAAAATCAATATAGAAAAAAATCCTGCTACTAACAGAAATAGATTATAAAATGTAAAGTGAATCTATATAATTGAGATGGAATAAGTTTCATTCCCACTATCAAATGATAACCTTTTGAAAAGTTTCATTATAGAAACAAGATTTTAACAAGTAACTATTTCAGTAATTATAATTTTGTAATGGTAACCACACATTCAGCTTTCAGAGACAAAAGAGAAATTTCCCAGCTCTGAAAATCTAATTCATGAAGGTATAGGAAGCAGACTCTTTCTTAAATAATTATTCGGTTTAGACAAATGAAATATTCAGAGCAGAAATTGCCAATCTAATTCAAATACATTAGTTTCATATAATAGAGTAAAGGAGATAATCAATTAATGAATACAACTGTCACATGCGTGCTTCTTTTTAATAAATGCAAAACTGGGATTAATTGAAAATTTGGCATCAAAAGTTGGACTAATACCCAACCAGGAAAACCAACAACTGAGGATAAGCCAGATTTAAATGGAAAATATTGACAAAGTTAGAAACATTCTTGTGCTTAAACAAGTTATCTTTTTTGAAAAAGTACTTTTAAATATTCAAAAATCTCTAAAACTCAAATTGTTTCATTTATTTGAAAAATGAAATCCAGCTATAAAAAATGAACATTCAAAAATTAAAGACATCTAAACAATAGTCGGGGACAGTTATATATTCAATTTTGGCAGCTAAATTATTGTGGTAAAAACACTTTACTATTTATATTTTCTAAATCAATTTAATTCTAAGTACAATAAACCTGAACATTTGTGATGCAGTCAATACTAAATTTTTTTTTAAGTTGCATATGGCAGCTTCCCTCATTCTAAATGAGGGGAAAACACATTCCAGATTTTATTTTACTTTTTCTAAAATAGTATTATTAAAACTGTATTACTATATTTACTATAATATAGTCATTAAACTGTTATTAAATCATTATAAAGCATATATTTAAAAATTTGTGTAAATAAAGGGACTTTTAATTTTAATTGTACTCACAGCATAAAACATTCACTCTGAAAGTCAAAGTCAACCTGAATTCATTTCATGAGAGTAGTTAATAGCCATTTTATTTTGCTTATATAAAATATACCTACTGAAACTTCAGTAAGGCTTAAGTTTTAATAACCTAAATCACTGAGATCTAAGACATTATTCTTGTTAATGCTTTTATTTTATTAAAACACTAAAAATCTGTGAATATAAAATTTAAAAAAATTCTGAATGAGAAATACCTCTGTGCATAGTTGGATGTTATTTCATTATTCTGCCAGAAATACAAGCAACGATAAAACATGATAATTCTGTAGTAATTCTAAAAAAACAAACATAAAAGATGCTTACATTCTGCCAACTGTTGCTTCTCTTCTAAGTAACCATGATCTGTTGGTAAAACTATCAGGGAGAGAGAAGCAGGAAAAGTTTAGTAGCCAACTTTATAACTTCTGTCATGAAATTACTCTGAACATCTAAAATTATTATAAAGTAAACCCAAATCTACAAAGAAGACAGCTTTGTTTTCACTTCATAGAGATAGATCTTAAATTTTCAGTGAAAGAAGGCTTATTCGGCACAACAGGTGGACCAATATTCCTGAGCCTCCAATCTCATCAGATAGTGAAGTGAGCTGCAACTGAATCCTGACCAGAAGCTGAGTCAGTCTGTCAACAGAACTATGGAAACAACATATTAAGCACCAAGCTAAGCACTCGGGATGCCCACACAAGCTCTACCTTAACCAGGACTGAAACAGGAAGTAACTCTAGCTGGAAAGACCTTTTGGCCCATCATGAAACTTCTAGGATTAACAGGATTAATCAGATAAAGAAAATTGATCATCCACTCAGAAATGCCTATTTCAGATACCAGGTGAGGATTCAAGAGCACAATATAGGTCCTATGCGTTTATGATGCCCTCTACTGGGATGCCAATTAATAGAAGTGACTGGACAGTCCAGCAGTCAAGTCTGATTAATATGAAAAAATATAAAATTTTCATGCTACTTCTCATTTAAAAAAAAAAAAAACTATGTTATATAAAAAACACACCAAGTTGGAGACTTTCTAGGGAGATAAAGTAGACTTTATCTGAATAATCCATTCCCAGAAATAATATGGATGATGTTCTAACATTCTCATTTTTTTAATCATCTAAGATATTTAATTTATTAAAAATGTTAATAACATACTTATTTTACCTGAGTCTTTCTTGTCATAATACTGGTAGATTCCAATGTCTCTGTCTGACAAGAAGAAATAACATCAAGTTATGGTAAATAGCTTTGGGGGGGGGGGAAAGAAACTGAATCAGATTGGATTTTAGTAGAGGGAACCACAGAAGAAAGCCCAAACAGAAAACTCTAAACAGCCCATTGAGAATGAAGAAAAGTGACCTGGTGAGGATGCCGGTTGGGATTGTGATCCTCCTTGCTTTTAGTGCAGTTCAGCATTCCTGTACCCTTACCAATTCTGTCTTGCCACAGAGTGAACCCCTTCAAGGGAAGGCCCAAACACAACTTAATCATCCAGAGATTCGTAGCCAGTTTGCTGAAGGAAATGAGAAGGTGTGCTAGAGCATGAACTTCCAAGGCTGCCTTACATTAAAAAGAAAGGACTTCCAAGGGCCATTGAAATTAGGATCTCCAGCCGTGGCTATAGCAGAACTGACTAGGATGGGGGAGTTTTGAAGGGTGAATTGATATTTCTCAAGCATCTTGCTCTATCTCAAACTTTAAGGACAGAAAAGCAGATCAACTTTAAAAAACTCATTTCTTTCCTGGATAGGAATACTTTCTTCCATTCGACTTCTTTACTTAAATAATCACTTGTGTTTTCTTTTGGGGAACATAAATTGTCCTTCCATAATGACAAAAGGACTATCGCTAATGCACTTGAATACAGTATGGACTGCCCCCTAGTGATAAAATGCAATGTTGACAACTTTTTTTCATCAAAATATAGCACTTATTTGTACTTACCCTCTTCAGCATACAAATTTATTTTGAATGGAGCAATTTATTTCTATTTGTTTAAATTTATAAATTTATATTTTTATTCCAAAGAGTTTAAAACTCCATGCCTGTACTTTTGCCTAAGTTAAAATATGATAGTCCAGAAATTATCAGAGTCCCCAGTTCTCTGAAATCTGAACTACTGTTCTTGAAACTAAGCCAAATCCCCATTCTCAAATACTAGATCTCTAGCATAGAGCTAAATAAAATCACTGTCTCAAAACCAATGTCTTATTCTGGCTCAAATTAGAACTACCCAAGTCACAAATACTCCTAGCGATTCCAGTTCCTTCTAAACAACTATTCCTAGTTACACAGCCCAGTCTTAGATGGTAAAGGTATTTCTAAGAATAGGTTCTCAGAGAAAGAACTAAGTCCAGAACAATCCAGCTATACATGCTGCCTTGTAGCTGATATACATGCCCAGATACAATACCACTTCTAAATACAAATACTATTATGAAGTCTGTATGCAATAACTAAAATGAATATATCTATACTGTCTATGAAACATTTTTATTACTTTGAAGGAATCATAAATGAGCAATATATCTTCTAGACTTTACATATAATTTTAATGTTTCTTTTTATAATGAGGAAAAAAAATCTGTATCTTCCCATGTTTCTCTGAAATATTGCTTTTAGTATCTTTGAGGTAATGTTGGATTTCATTCTTATACTGTTGTTACATGAAATTGGAAAAGTTCCTAAGCAGTTCCACATATGGCTTTCTCTAGTTACACACAGGTGCTAATAATATGCCTCTCTAGCTCGCTTAGCCTTCTAAGGATATAGGGATATTGTATTAATACCACAATTTGGGCTTCCCATGAAAGCATTATGAATCATAACATTAACTATATCTTTAGTACATAGATGTATCCAAGTAAGTCTGATTTTGCAGATTGTGTGCAATAAAATATGCAGGCTTTCTCAACCAGTAGCTTGCATTGCATCAGTCAACACTTCATTCTAATTAGTTAGTAACACTTAAATCTTAGCAAGAGATGAATAATATTTTAATTAAAATTAATTTTAATTTTAATGAGAAAGTTGAATGACAGGAAACATTTTTGAAAAAAGTAAATCTTAATGGAATTTTAAAAATTCAACTCTTAGTTCTAAGGTACATTGTCATCAGGGTTCACCAGCAAAAACTATTAAGTTATATATTCATATTTTCCAAATCTCAGGTTGAATGTCTTACTGAAAATCCTTATGCTAGGTAACTTTAATACTACAAATATTGATATCCAAACTAACATCTCTATGTTTTTAGCACTTTCAATTATAGATTTTCAAAACTTTATATATGTATATGTGTACATATACATATGTATGTATACATGCATATCTATATATGCATGTATACACATGTATATAAATTTCTTTTTGCACAAAAAAGAAATTTCCATATTTCCCATCTTTCTAATCTTACTTTCATTCGTTAAATCATCACCTTATCATAATCACAAAGTATACCTGATACTATTTCTATCTTCTATTCCCTATTATTTAAGAATGCTAAAACATTTAAAATATTTAACATTAAAAATATTTGTTAATATAGAATAACTTGCACTAACATTACTATTAAAGTTTTAAAGAATGCAATAATTTTTGTTGTGGTTTTCACAGTAGATATAGAAGTAAAGTGTGACTACTTTCTCATGATATGAAACAACAATGAGATTCATTGGTCCATTTACAATCCAAAAGTATAATTTTCATGAAAGTAGGAAGCCAAAGTGTAAGATATTTTTATGTTTCTGACATTATGCAAAAATAATAGTTTTCATATGTGGCATTTTTCCATTAATGAATCTAAAAGTTTATGGTTTTAATTTTAACTGCATGTACCCCCCCAAAGAAATTAAAAAGGCAAGCCTGCCCTTCTAAATAAGAAATAAAATCTTTTGGGTGAGAAATTGAAATAATTTTTAAAAATTCAAATATTTTAATGGAATATGTTTGAAATCTTAGCTCTATTCTATAATGTTGCAAAGCATTCTCATCTACCAAAAACATTTAAAATCCTAGGTGAAAGAATGTAATAGTAATCAGGTATCTTCCCTGCATATGTTTGAAATGTTATTTTAGTATCAAGTTCCTTGTGTGTTATTAGCTAGCTTACAAATTAATTAATATTTCTTTTAATAAATAGAAATTAGCTAGTAGTAGAAACCCAGAATAAAAGGTATGTCTTTTTTTAAAAAATCAATCACAAAATTAACTTTTACTATTGAAAGTTCTACTCCAATACAATCTGAAATAAACACATTACTAATAAAGATCATAAGTAATTCTATAATACTTAATATGTTTTGATTTATAGATAACTAATTATTAACAATTTTAAATTCAAAAGAATTAAAACTTATGTAAATGTGAGCCACTTCAATATGATAAAAAAAACAATTGTTCAATTAGATTTTCCAGGCTTTTATATTAGGTAAGTATTTGTTTTCTAAGTTTTTTTTTTTCTTTAAAGAATAAAATTTGTCTAGACCTAACTTACCTTCAATACGTAAGGTATTCTTTAAAGACCAGAGATGCAATTCAGTCAAGCAAAAAGACATCTGTTGGCAGAAAGAACTTCTGTCCTATAAAAAGGGAAAAAATGTAAAAAGGTGTCAATTATTCTCAATCACTAATGAAAGTTTCAAAAAGAATAATTTACTATTAGTAATATTCAAGAAGCAAAATAAAGTAAATAAGTAATCCTAATTCTAATGCAAAACTATTTCTGCCATAAAAGATGAATTTTAGGAGAAAAACTGCAAAAAGTATTTTTTTTCAGATTTAATATATTGTCACACATAGAAAGATGGTAGAAGGAATATTCTTACTTTGAATTTTAATAGATTCTAGAAACTGATAGTTCTGATATTTAAAATTGAATATATTCAGAAAAATTTTAATAAGAATCTTTTATGTATTTAGGGTCCTGATTTCCATCGCACATTCATTTAGATGTTACAGACACATTTTAATTGCAGATATATTTATTTTATACTTATAATAAGAAGCATTTATTATCTCCTAAACACAAGATGACCCAATTAAAATGAAAGTTGCAAGGAGAATGACGTATACTTACTACTACCTTACTTAAATCAATACAATTGCTTTAAAGTAAACTATGCAAAACCATATTAGCATTCAGATTAGTTTGTAAATCTTCATGTCATGCTGGATCCAGATACCTAACTCCAGTGCATAAAGAACATGGTAATAAAATACTCATATTTACTTTTTGTTTAATAACAAGATCTAATGATCAATACCTTTTAAAATAATTAACATTCATTAGTTTGACATAATTAGAGGAAAATCAGCCTAAATATAATTTAATTACTTTCAAATAATATATAAATAAGTTATCAATATTTCTTTTCCCGTAAAGATAAAACAATCAATGCTTTTCCAGTCAATTTCTGAGTAAAGAACTTTGAAATTTTCTCTATGGAAGTTTTGGTAGGAGAAAACAATGTCATTTTCTTTAAGGGAGTTACTAACACCCTAACAATTTTATACATATACATATGTACATATATATGTATATATATATATATTTCATATATAATATTTTAACATTAATGAATACAGAATCTTATGGTTTTAATTTAACCAGAATAATGTTTATTTAGATAGATATGGATATGTGTGTATTTATGTATGTGTGAGTATGTATATATATATGTGTATATATATATATATATATATATATATACACATATGTGTGTATGTGTGTGTGACACTTTTAATTGCAGCTCAAACTTCTTCCTCTATCAACTTGTATTAGCTTAAGAAGATAAAAAGGGCCAAATTTGATTTTCCTCTCTCCCTCTTTTCTTCAATTTATTTCATTTTAATTCAATGAACATTGAATTCTCATAAGAAATTAAATAACATATTGATGTGCAAATGAATAGAAGAAATGAAACAAAGGACTCCAAATTAGTCCCTGAGTAGGTCCAAAGCATTCGGGCAAGGATCAATAGAGAAGAAAAAGAATCAATATTACCATGGAATACCTGACCACCCAGTCAGAAAAAGGAAACAGTGAAGAGCTTGGATAACACATCACCACCTGGCCCAGAAGCATGATATGGTAATAATGGAAACTCTCAACCATCTATATATCTGTTTGGCTCTCCTGCTGGCCATGGCAGAGCAGCTATTGACTTCTCTAACTGGCAGTTCCATTCTTCAAAACATAGAAGAATATATAAAGGAAAATTATTTTTTTATTTTATTTTAAATAATTGGGGAAAATACTGTTGAAAACAGAAATTATGAGCTAAACTCAACTACTTTGCCTTAGAAATGGCATAGAATAAAAGAAGAAAATTAGGCAGAGTATGATATATACTCTAAGTTTGAGCAGATTTCAAACAAAAAAAGATCCTAAAGATTTTATGGCACAAATCTCTATAAGGACAGTCCAAGAAGAAGCTCTCAAGAATGAAATTCTCATTATAAAAACTTTCAATTCTGAGAAGGAAGAAAAGGGTTAGCTGTCCAAACAAAGGGGTGTGTCTTCACAAGTTCAGTGACCATCTCAGAGTTTCTAAAAGACAAATATAGAAGAGGAAATCAGGAGTATGTGAAAACAAAATAATGAATACAGAACATTGGCATTGTACCTTTAGAATACTTTTAGTAGCTGTAAATCTCAGAAAAGGATGAATATTAAGGACAACAAAATAAAGTGTTTTTGTATTTTTTTAGCTGTGCTGAGTACATCAAAGAAATTAAAAGATCATTGTGCATAATGAATGAGACACTGATACCCAATGAAGAAATAAAAGAAAAAAATATTCAACTGAACTCTGAAAATCATGATCAAAAACAAAGCCTGACTAATGTATTTCAAGGATTTTAAAATGAAAACTGCCAAGGTAAAATGAAAATAGAAAAAAAATTTACTAATCACATCATGAAAGAAACTTCAAAATTGAAATTCCAAGGAGCATCATAATCCAGAATCCAGATCTTCCAGATTAAAAAAACAATACTTCAAACATCCAAAAAGTAGATGCAAGTATCAAGGAACAATAGTCAGACTCACACAATAACAGAAAACTGCTACTATAAAAAAGAATCACAAAGAGTCTTGACAGGACTGCAACAACTCAATGACAATGAGCAGTCCACAACTGAGTATAAACTTTGAAATTTAGGAGTCAAGAGAAACACCTTTGAGCAGCTGGAAGGGAATATGTGATGATAAATTGCTTGGAATTTAATAAGAGAAAAAATTTATATCAGAATTCTAATTACTTGAAAAGTTAAGACAGGAAAGTAAATACAGAAGAGTTTGTTCACTTTGGTGGTTTTAGGAGAAGAAATTGAGACAGAAAGGAAAATATACTAAGTGGAAAAGGAGAAGAAATGGGAGGCATTTACTTTCTTACATATAGTTCTTGTAATGATGATCATACAAATAGGAAAAGATGGTACTTTATTAACTTCAGTTTCATCTGAATCAAAAGATTAAACTCACATACACACAATCACACACACATACACCTACACACCAAAAAACATGATAAAGAAAAGCATTCTGCTCCACATAAATAGGCAAGTACAAAAAGAGAGGAAGGGATTTAGAAGGAAGAAGAGAATAGGTGCAAGGTAACTGTAAGCAAAATAAACCTCATTGTTGAAGATTGATTGTGAAGGAGAAATTAAAGGAAGGAATCAAATAAAAATAAAAACTTATGATCAAGGGTGAGGCAAGTGGAAAGAGGGGAAGGGGAAGACTTTTTCAATTATAGATCACTAGTATTAAGGAAATTCTTTCATTACCATTTTCTTTGTAAAGAGGGAAAAGTGAAACAAAGAAAAGGAAAAAGCATAAGACAGAATGAAGGGGAATGAACAACTAACAATCAAAACTGTGAAGGTAAATGGAATTAATTTAACCACAAAATAGAAAAGAATATCTGAATGCATTAGAAAGCTGAATACAACAACATTTGTAAGAAACACAATTAAAATGTAAAAATTCACAGTTAAAAAGTTCACTGGAACAAATTATATATTATGCTTTAAATCATGTTAAAAATAACTATTTGGGGGGCAGCTAGGTGGTGCAGTGGATAGAGCACCAGCCTTGAATTCAGGAGGACCCAAGTTCAAATCTGGTCTCAGACACTCAACACTTCGTAGCTGTGTGACCCTGGGCAAGTCACTTAACCCCAGCCTCAGGAAAAAAAAAAAAACAACCAAACAAACAAACAAACAAAAATAACTATGTGGCTCAAATTCAACACTAACCATCTCCTTTATTAACCATAATACAACAAAATTATGTTAAAGATAATTTAGTAAATGTTTACAATAACTAGGGAATAAAAAATTTAATCCTAAAAAATGATGTATCAAAGAAGAAATCATAAACAAAAATTTTGTAGAATAAAATGGCAACTATGAAAACAAAAGTATCAAAACTTATGAGATTTAGCTAAAGTTTTTAGCTAAAGTATTTAGCTAAACTTATCCATCTACAAATAGAACAATAATAGATAAAAAATTAGGAACACAATTAAAAACACTAAAAAAAATAAAAGCCCAAATAAACACCAAAGAAAAAATTTTGAAAATGAAAACAAATTGACAAAATTACAAGCAAAGTAAAACAGAACAAAATAAAAACTTCGCTGAATTTGTAAAGGAAAATAAAAACTACAATTTAAGGTTTTTTAAAAAAATTAATAAAGTTAGCTAGTCTAATTGAAAGAATAGGATAGAAGAAAGTAGACTATCAAAATTTTTTGTTTTTTAAAAATTTATTTAATATTTCCCCCAATTACATGTAAAAACAATTTAAATATTCATTTTTAAAGCTTTTGAGTTTTAAGTTCTTTTTCTTTCTTCCACACTTTTCATTGAGAAGGCAAAAGATTCAATGATTCAATGCAGGTTATACATATGTAGTTTATGTAAAACATTTCCATAATAATCATATTTCAAAATAAAACATGAACAAAAAAACCTCAAGAAAAGTAAATTTTAAAAAGTAGGCTTCAATTTGTATTCAGACAGAATCACTTATTTCTCTAAGGATGGGTAACATTTATATCATAAGTCCTTCAGAATTGCCCTGAATCTCAAAGGATATGAATAGACAATTTTCAGATGATGAAATTAAAACTATTTCCACTTATATGAAAGTGTTCCAAATCACTATTGATCAGAGAAATGCAAATTAAGACAACTCTGAGATATCGTTACATACCTGTCAGATTGGCTAAGATGACAGGAACTAATAATGATGAATGTTGGAGGGGATGTGGGAAAACTGGGACTTTGGTGCATTATTGGTGGAGTTGTGAAAGAATCCAACTATTCTGGAGAGCAATCTGGAATTATGCCCAAAAAGTTATCAAAATGTGCATACCCTTTAACCCAGCAATGCTACTACTGGGCTTATATCCCAGGGAAATACTAAAGAAGGGAAAGGGACCTGTATGTGCCAAAATGTTTGTGGCAGCCCTTTTTGTAGTGGCTAGAAACTGGAAAATGAATGGATGTCCATCAATTGGAGAATGGTTGGGTAAATTATGGCATATGAATGTTATGGAATATTATTGTTCTGTAAGAAATGACCAACTGGAGGAATACAAAGAGGCTTGGAGAGACTTACATCAACTGATGCTGAGTGAAATGAATAGAACTAAGGGATCATTATACACTTCAACAATGATACTGTATGAGAATGTATTCTGATGGAAGTGGATATCTTCAACATAGAGAAGAGCTAATCCAATTCCAATTGATCAATGATGGACAGAATCAGCTACATCCAGAAAAGGAACACTGGGAAATGAGTGTAAACTGTGAGCATTGCTTTTTTTGTTTTGTTTTGTTTTGTTTTGTTTCTCTTTCCAGATTATTTTTACCTTGCAAATACAATCCTTCCTTTGCAACAACAACAATTGACTTGCTCGGGGTCACACCGTTAGTTAAAAAGCCACATTTGAATTCAGATCTTGGACCCAGAGTTCTATTCACTGTAATACCTAGCTGCTTCTATATATTATATATCAAAACAAGTTTCAAATATAATTCAAATAAAAATGGGGTGAGAGGAGCTACATCATAAACAAATTAGAAGAGCATTATGGTTATGAGAAGAGTTCATGACCAAAGGATAAAGAAGATCACTGAAGATAAAACAGACAATTTAGATAACAAAATTTAAAAGTTTCTATGCAAGAACAAATATAATTAAAATTGGAAAACAATTGAATAGGAAAATTTTTGCACTGAATTTCTCTACAAAGAGTCACATTTTCAAGATATATAAGGAATAGATTCAATTTTAAAAGAAAAATAATTATTTCTCCCAAAAAATGTTGGTCAAAGGTCTTGAAAGGTAGTTTTCTTTTAGTTTTTTTCTTAGCATATATTAAGCACATATATTAAGCACAGTGTGAGGCTCTGAGTATACAAATATAAATATTGAAATGAAACATATTCTCAAGGAGTTTCTATTCTAAGGGGACAGGAAGAGAAGAAAATATGCAATACAAGTATGCACAAACTAAATGAAAGATAGGAGTGTGGGGAGAAAACTATCAATTGGAAGAAAGGTGGTCTTTGAGCTGAATCTAGAAGGCTCTGAGAGAATCTAAAAGGTAGTACTGAAGAAAGAATATATTCCAAGAGGAGGCAGCTAGTACAAAAACAGAGAGACAGCAATACAGCATCTTGGAAACAGAAAAGAGAGGTTTTACTAAACATTGATGGAGTGTGGAAAGGAGAAAAGAACCAATGCCTAATAAGAATTAAAAGATAACTTGGGGCCAAGTTGCAAAAGGCTTCAAGTGCCAAAGAACTTTTATATATAATTCCAGGGGTGATAAGGAGTATGCTACATTTATTGATAAGGCTATAGTCGGATCTTCCCTTAAAAATAACTTTTTGGCAACTGTGTGGCTTCTAGTTTAGCGTGATTGCAAACCTGAGATTAAAGGATATTAATGATAAAATAATGAAAAAGATACACTATTAATATTGCTAAGTTTGGTCATAAAGAAAAGGCACTCCCCTCTTTCTCTGAAGAGGCTGGGGAATAATGGTTGTGGAACACTGCACATAACATTAGACTCTTTTGATTTGTTGATTAATTTTATTTAACTTTTGTTCTTTATTATATGGATGAACATAATGATTTTGAGATATTTGTGGCACATCCAGTTTGAAATGATTAGCAGGCAATTAATGGAGTAATAGCTGAACTTAGAAGAAAGACAAGGGCAGGAGATAGATAGAAAAGCTTTGAGGTATACTCAAACCAAGTTGGAGTAGGTGCTAGTACAATTAAAGGAAACTAAAGATTAATCAAACTTATAGGAGAACCAAGAGAAAATAATGTTTCAAAATTCTAGAGGATAGACTATCCAAGAGAGGTTGATCAATAAAGAAATGAATGAAAATACACTTAATTAAAATTTTACCACATGTAAAGCATTGTGCTGAGCATTAGGAACAAAAATAGAAAAGTCAAGACAACTCCTACTGTTGAGAAGCTTACATTCTAATGGAGGAAAAAAGCAATATAGCTTGAAGATAGATGGAAAGGTTCTCTGATCTTTATGGTATAACTCAAAGGAGATGGCAATGCATCTTTAATGATATTGATGAACTATCCATTGATAAAATCATATCAGTTTCTGATGTTGAGCTATTTGGCAGTTAAAGACTTTGGTAGCAGGACTTTTCTGGGTCTTCAATGACTCTGGCAATAGTGCCCACAGAAGCATTTATTGGCCAGGTTAATCTCTACATGTGTTGTTTTCTAGGAGGATGGCTAGACTGGAAGCATGACCAGAGGTCTGTTTGGAAAGTGTTTCTACTCCCATCAATGGCAGTTGGTCAAAAGTTAGTAGTAATGGGAAGGAAGGTTAAAAACCCATTCTTCACGGTGAAAAGAAGGGCTGGGCTCTTAGCTTTTCTCTCAAGTTCAGCACCAAGAATGATTGTTGCAGCCATATCTCAGAGACAAAATGATGAGGGTCACAGTTAATAGATTTGTGCCTGGTGATCAGGACTGCATTCATCTTAGGTAGAGTAAACATTGTGGCCATAAATGATCCTCTCATTGATTTAAACTACATGGTTTATGTTTTTCAATATGATCCCATCCATGGCAAATTTGAGGGCACTTTCATTTATGAGAATAGAAAGTTGGATCAATGAAAAAGCCACCACTATCCTCTAAGAGCATGATCTCATCAATGTTAAATTGGGAGATGCTACAGTCAAGTAGGTAGTAGACTCCAATAGTGTCTTTACCACTATGGAAAAGGTTGGTGCTCACTTGAAAAGTAGAGCTAAACCAAGGGTATCATTAGCTCTGTCCCTTCTGTGAATAGACCTATGTTAGTAATGAGAGAAGATCAGGAAAAAAAGGCTAATCCCTTTAAATTAGTTAGTAATGCTTCCTGGACGACCATTCATTGGCCCTCCTGACTAAGGTCTTTCTTAGCAACTTTGGCATTTTGAAAGGACTCGGGACCACAGTTCATATTATTACAGTTACCCAGAAGAGAGTAGATTATCCCTCTGGAAAGTTCTGGTGTTACCCAAAATATCATCTCAGCTTCCACAGGTGCTGCTAAGGCTGTAGACAAAATCATCCCTGAACTGAACGAGCTCAGGTTTTCTATGTGCCTACTCCCAATGCATCTGTTTTGGATATGTCTTGCTGCCTGAAAAAACCTGAGAAATAGGATGATATCATGAAAATGGTGAAATAAGCATCAGAGGGACACATGAAGGGCATCTTGGACAATACAAAGAAATAAATCCAAATTATCAATAACCATATAAAAATGCTTCAAAATCAATAATTAGAGAAATGCAAATTACAGCAACCCTGATGTCCTATCTTACACTCATCAAATTGGCGAGAATGCCAAAAATAGAAAATTGAAGGTCAGAGGAAAACAGGAACATTAATGCACAGGTAATAGATCTGTGAAATACCTCTAGTGAACAATTTTGAACTGTGTTCAAAAATTCTTTAAATTGTACATACCCTTTGGTCTTGTTGAATTTCCTGGTACTCCATATCAGATTACAGTTTAGGGCAGAGAAACACTACTACTTGTGGTTACAGAAGAGCAGGGATCTGGTTACAATTCTAGGCCTAAGTGGAGCACTGGCATTAGTGACTGTAGGGGAACAAGGTTCTTTCCTGCGTAAAGACCAAAATATAGGCCAACCAAAAAGTAACCACACCTCTCCTTGGATCTTACCATCTCAGAAGCATTGAAAACTTACAGACCCCCAAAACTATTATCAAAAAGGCAGTACAAATAAATCTGAAATTGGAACAGTGTCCCCTATAATTTAGGAGCAGAACCCAACTTTAACATAGTTAAAAAAAATAAGTGGGCTACAAAATGAGCAAACAACAACAAAAAAGAACTTTACCATAAAAAGCTATTACAGTAACAGATAAGAACAAGATACAAATTCAGAAGAAGACAATGGTATTAAAATAGCTATTAAAAAAAAAGCTTCAGGGGCAGCTAGGTGGCGCAGTGAATAGAGCACCAGCCTTGAATTCAGGAGGACCTGAGTTCAAATCTGGTTTCAGACACTTAACACTTCCTAGCTGTGTGACCCTGGGCAAATCACTTAACCCCAGCCTTAAAAAAAAAAAAAAAAAAAAAAAAAAAAAAAAAGCTTCAAAGAAAAAAAATGTGTATTAGAAAGAAGGCCAACAAAAATTCCTGAAAGAGCTCTGAAAAGATTTTTTTAGTTAAATAGTAGAAGAAAATAGAGAAAGAGAAGATCAATGAATTGGGCTTGCAACTTAAAAAGCTAGAAAAAGACCAAATTAAAACCCCCCAATCAAATACTAAACTTGAAATTCTAAGATTAAAAAGAGAAATTAATATTTAAAGTAAAAATAGTATTGAACTAATAAATAAAACTAAGAGTTGGTTTTATGAAAAAACCAATAAAATAGATAAATCTTTGGTAAATCTGATTAGAAAAAAGGAGAGAGGAAAATCAAATTGTTAGTCTTGAAAATGAAAAGGGAGAACTGCCCACCAATGAGGAGGAAATTAGAGAAATAATGAGTTACTTTGTCCAACTTTATGCCAATAAATTTGATAACCTAAGTGAAATGGAGGACTACCTCCAAAAGTATAGGCTTTCTAGATTAACAGAGGAGGAAGTAAATTGCTTAAATAGTCCCATTTCAGAAAAAGAAATAGAGCAAGCTATTAATCAATTCCCTAAGAAAAAATCTCCAGGACCAGATGGATTCACAGGTGAATTCTACCAAACATTCAAAGAACAATTAGCTCCAATGTTATATAAACTATTTGAAAAAATAGGGAATGAAGGAGTCCTATCAAATTCGTTTTATGACACAGACATGGTACTGATACCCAAACCAGGTAGGTTGAAAATGGAGAAAGAAAACTATAGACCAATCTCCGTAATAAATATTGATGCTAAAATCTTAAATAAGATATTAGCAAAAAGACTCCAGAAAATCATCTCCAGGATAATACATCATGATCAAGTAGTATTTATACCAGGAATTCAGGGCTGGTTCAATATTAGGAAAACTATCAGTATAATTGGCCATATTAATAATCAAATTAACAAAAATCATATGATCATCTCAATAGATGCAGAAAAAGCATTTGATAAAATCCAACATCCATTCCTATTAAAAAAAAAAAACTTGAGAGTATAGGAATAAATGGACTTTTCCTTAAGATAATCAGTAGCATCTATTTAAAACCATCAATAAGCATCATATGTAATGGAGAAAGATTGTAACCATTCCCATTAAGATCAGGGGTGAAACAAGGTTGTCCACTATCACCATTACTATTCAATATTGTATTAGAAGCACTAGCTTTGGCAATAAGAGCCAAGAAAGAGATTCAAGGAATTAGAGTAGGTAATGAGGAAATCAAATTATCACTCTTTGAGGATGATATGATGGTATACATAGAGAACCCCAAAGATTCAACTAAAAAGCTATTAGAAATAATCCACACCTTTAGCAAAGTTGTAGGATACAAAATAAATACACATAAATCATCATCATTCTTATATGTCACTAACAAAGTCCAACAGTTAGAGTTACAGAGAGAAATTCCTTTTAAAGTAACTACTGATAGTATAAAATATTTAGGAATCTATCTGCCAAGGGAAAATAAGAAACTATATGAGCAAAACTACAAAACACTTTCCACACAAATTAAGTCCGATCTAACCAATTGGAAAAATATTAAATACTCTTGGATAGGGCAAGCAAATATAATAAAGATGACAATACCACCTAAACTAATCTATTTATTTAGTGCTATACCAATCAGACTCCCAAAAAACTATTTTAATGACCTAGAAAAAATAACAACAAAGTTCATATGGAAAAAACAAAAGGTCAAGAATTTCAAGGGAATTAATGAAAAAAAAAATCAAATGAAGGTGGCCTAGCTGTGCCAGATATAAAATTATATTATAAAGCAGAGGTTACCAAAACGATTTGGTATTGGCTAAGAAATAGACTAGTTGATCAGTGGAATAGGTTAGGTCCAAAGGACAAAATAATTAATAACTCCAACAACCTAGTGTTTAACAAACCCAAGGACCCCAGCCTTTGGGATAAGAACTCAATGTTTGACAAAAATTTCTGGGAAAATTGGAAAGTAATATTGCAGAAACTAGGCATTGATCCACACTTAACACCATACACTAAGGTCAAGTCAAAATGGGTTCATGACCTAGGAATAAAGAATGAGATTATAAACAAATTAGAGGAACATAGGATAGTTTACCTCTCAGACCTGTGGAAGAGGAATGAATTCATGACCAAAGAAGAACTAGAGATCATTATTGATCACAAAATAGAAAGCTTTGATTATATCAACTTGAAAAGTTTTTGTATAAACAAAATCAATGCAGATAAGATTAGAAGGGAAACAATAAACTGGGAAAACATTTTTACAGTCAAAGGTTCAGGTAAAGTCCTCATTTCCAAAATATATAGAGAATTGACTCTAATATATAAGAAATCAAGCCAATCTCCAATTGATAAATAGTCAAATGATATGAACAGACAATTCTCAGATTAAGAAATTGAAACTATATCCACTCATATGAAAGAGTGTTTCAAATCACTACTGATCAGAGAAATGCAAATTAACACAACTCTGAGAGACCACTACACACCTGTCAGATTGGCTAGAATGACAGGGAAAGGTAATGCAGAATGTTGGAGGGGATGTGGGAAAACAGGGACACTGATACATTGTTGGTGGAACTGCGAATACATCCAGTCATTCTGGAGAGCAATTTGGAACTATGCTCAAAAAGATATCAAACTGTGCATACCCTTTGATCCAGCAGCTTTGCTACTGGGTTTGTATCCCAAAGAGATCTTAAAGAAGGGAAAGGGACCTGTATGTGCAAGAATGTTTGTGGCAGCCCTCTTTGTGGTGGCCAGAAACTGGAAAGTACATGCATGCCCATCAATTGGAGATTGGCTGAATAAATTGTGGTATATGAATAATATGGAATATTTTTGTTCTGTAAGAAATGACCAACAGCATGATTTCAGAAAGGCCTGGAGAGACTTACATGAACTGATGCTGAGTGAAATGAGCAGGACCAGGAGATCATTATATATTTCAACAACAATACTGTATGATGATCAATTCTGATGAACATGGCCCTCTCCAAGAATGAGATAAACCAAATCAGATCCAATAGAGCAGTAATGAACTGAACCAGCTACACTCAGCGAAAGAACTCTGGGAGATGACTATGAACCACTACATAGAATTTCCACTTCCTCTAATTTTGTCTGCCTGCATTTTGGATTTCCTTCACAGGCTAAATGTACACTATTTCAAAGTCCGATTCTTTTTGTTCAGCAAAACAACTGTTTGGTCTTGTATACATATATTGTATTTAATTTATACTCTAACATATTTAACATGTATTGGTCAACCTGCCGCCTCGGGGAGGGGGAAGGAGGAGAAAAATTGGAACAAATGGTTTGGCAATTGTCATTGTTGTAAAATTACCCATGCAAATATCTGGTAAATAAAAACTATTAGATATGAAAAAAAGTCAAATATTAGAGATAGAGGAAAAGTTGAGAAAAGAAATGAAAGTATTTCAAGAAAATTAAGGAAAAAGAGTCAAGGTAAAAGAGGCATAAAAATTCTTTTAAAATGTAAAAAAAAAATTGTTCAAATGGCAAAAGAGGCACAAAAATCCACTGATGAAAAACAGTCCTTAAAAATCAGAATTGACTAAAGAGAAAACTAGGTACAAAAGCTTCCTAAAGAAAATAATTCTTTAAAAATTAGATTTGGGCAAATGGAAGCTAATGACTCTGTGAAGCTTCAAAAAAAATTTTTTTAAGTCTAGAGAATGAAAAATTAGAAGAAAATGTGAAGCATCTCATCAGAAAAATTACTGGCCTAGAGACTATATCCAGGAGAGATAATTTAAGAACAATTGAATTACCTGAAAGACATGATCCAAAAAAAAAAAAAAAGCCTGGTCATCATAATTCAAGAAATTATCAAGGAAAACTTCCCTGATATTCTAGAACCAGAAAGTAAAAAAAAAAAAAAAAAAGGAAAGAATCCACTTATAGCTTCCTGAAAAAGTTCCTAAAATATAAATTTTCAGGAATATTATTTCAGCACATTCAGGTATGGAGAAAAGACTGCAGGAACCAGAAACAATTCAAAGTCACAGTCAGAATAACACAAGATTTCACTTTAAAAGAGCAAAGTGTTGAAAAATTATATTCTGGAAGTCAAAGGAGCTAGGATTAAAAACCAAGAATAACCTAAACTAGGTATAATTCTTCAGGGGAATAAACAGTCATTTAACAAAATACAGAATTTTCAAGTATTCCTGATCAAAAGACCAAGACAATAGAAAATGTATCATTCAAACATAAGACTCAAGAGAAGCATAAAATGTAAATATGAAAGGGTAATCATAAGAGACTTAATAAAGTTAAACTGTTCACATTCATATATAGCAGGATAATAGAAACAAGAATCTAACAATATACTGTTTTCTAATCTAACAACACACTTGAAATGGAAAGACATAAACAGAATTAAAATAAAGGGCTAAAGCAGAATCTATTATGCCATAACTGAAGTAAATAAGGCAGGGACAGCAATTATGAAATAAGACAAAAAAAAGCCAGATTTAAATAAAAAAGAAATAGGGAAATTACATTTTGCTAATAGTCATAATAGATAATGAAGGAATATCAATACTAAACACATACTAAGCACAGCATGCAGCAAATGGCATACTTTTCAGTTTCTTAAAGGAAAAGTTAAATGAACTATAGGAAGAAATAGACAGTAAAACTACACTAGTAAGGTATCTCAAATTTACCCTCTCAGAACTGGATAAATTAAACTATAAAATTAATAAGAAGTCAAATAGAAATGAATAGAATTTTAAAAGACTTAGATATGATAGAGCTTTGGAGAAAATTGAATATAAATGGAAAGCAGTATACTTTGTCTTGTACATGACATCTTCACAAAAATTGATCATCAAACCAATGCAGAAAAGTAGCAGCATTAAATTCACCCTTTCCATAACCATCAAGTCTAATAAAGGGCTTTTAAGCACATATTTTAAAAATAATTGATAACTAGATGACATATAATCCTAAAGAATGAGTGGATTAAAGAAGAAATCACAGAAATAAGCAACACTTTCATTAAAGAGAATGATGATGAGACAACATACCAGAATCTATGTGATCAGCCAAAGTAATACTTAGGGAAATTTAATATATTTAAACATATATCAATAAAAGAGAGAAAGTGTATATAAACAAATTGGCCAAGGTACTAAAAAAAGAAAACTTGAAAAAGGATTTAGCTTATTCTCCTTTTTTATCACAGCTTTTTATTTACAAGATATATGCATGGGTAATTTTTCAGCATTGACCCTTGCAAAATCTTCTGTTCCAATTTTTTCCCTCCTTCTCCTCACTCCCTCTCCTAAATGGCAAGTAGGCCAATACATGTTAAATATGTTAAAGTATATGTTACGTACAATATATGTATATATATCCATAAAGTTATTTTGCTGCACAAGAAAAATCAGACGTAGAAATGATGTAAAAATAACCTGAGAAGGAAATCAAAAATGCAAGTGGACAAAAACAGAAGGAGTAGAAATGATTTAGCTTATTCTCAACACATTCACCTGTCAGATCTTTGGATAAAGGAAAATTTTATAACCAAAAAAAAGAGATTATGCAAAATATTTTAAATAATAATAATCAAAATTATCCATTTTATCTTGTAATGTTCCCTAACAAATCAATGATGCCAAGATTAAAAGAAAAGCAGAAGACTCAAGAAAAATTCATTATAGCAAATTTGATAAATGGTCAAATGATACAAACAAGCAATTTTCAGATGAAGCCCAAATTATCTATGATTCTCTGGGGGGAAATGGTCTAAATTACTATTGTATAGAGAATGGAAATTAAAACAACTCTTAAGTACTACCTCACATAAAAGAGGCATGCAAGAAAGAATTTTTTAAGAGAGGAGAAAATGGGGAAAGTAGCAAGAAATGTTTAAAACTTTCTCTCACTAGAACTGACTCAAAGAACGAATAACATACACACAACTGGGGATTGAAATCTGTATTACCTACAAGGGAAATAAAAGGGAAAGGGGATAAGAGATGGGGGGCAGGAGCTGGTAGAAAGGGGAGAAGTTTAAGAGAGACAGTAGTTAGCAGCAGAAAAAAAAAACAGATTTTTGAGGAAAATCCTGGAAATCAAGAGAGATTAATAAAACTGAAAGTAGGGGATAGCTAGATAGGTACAGTGGATAGAGCACCAGCCTTGATGTCAGGAGGATTTGAATTCAAATCTGAACTCAGACACTTAACACTTCCTAGCTCTGTGACCCTAGGCAAGTCAACCCAAAATGCCTTAGCAAAATAAAATAAAACAGAAAGTAAGCAAATCATTAAAGTAATAAAAGGAAGAGCTGCTTTTGTGAGAAAAAAAAATAGATAAGCCATTGGTTAATTTGATTTTTTTAATGAAAGAAAGAAAACCTAATTACCAGTATCAAAAATGAAAAAGATAAATATGCCAACAATGGTCAAATAATATGAACAGTTTTCAGATTAAAAAAAAATCAAAGCCATCTATTGTCACATTAAAAAAATTAGTCTAAATCACTATTAACCTCACACATCAGATTGTCTAACATGATAGAAAAGGAAAATGACAAAAATTAGAAGGGAAGAAGGACATTGGTATACTATTGGTGGAGTTGTGAATTGATCCAACCTTTCTGAAGAGCAATTTGTAACTATGCCCAAAGGATTGTAAAATTATGAACTCTTACCTAGTAATACCATTAATAAGCTTGTATCCCAAAAATACTAAAGAAAAAAAGGAAAATGCTGTTTTGCTGTATTTGTACAAAAATATTTATATCATTTCTTTTTGTGATGAGAAAGAATTAGAAATCAAAGGGCTGTCCATCAATTGGAGAATGCTAAACAAGTTGTGGTATATGGTTGTGATAGCATTGTGCTGTACTATAAGAAATGACAAGGAGGAAGGTTTCAGAGACACCTGGGAAGATATCTATGAAGTTATGAAAAGTGAAATTAGCAGAACCAGGAAAGTATTTTACAAAATTATATCAATATTATACATTGATCAACTGTGAATGATTTAGCTATTCTGAGTAAAACAATGATTAAAGACAATTCCAAAGGATTTATGATGAAAAAGGCTATCTGCTTCCAGAGAAAGAATTTACAGAGTCTAAATGCAAACTGAAGCATATATTTTTATTTCAGTTATATTCTTTTAAATTTTTAACATGGCTAATAAAGAACTATATTATACATATTTCACCTGTATAATTGATATTATATTTCTTCACTTCACAATGGATGAGGTAGAAAGAGTGAGAGACAGAACTAGGAACTCAAAAAATTAAGGTTAAAAATAAATTGATAATTACATTAACAAAATAAAAGATGAAAACTGACAAAGAAGAGAACAGAAGGAAAACCAAAAAGAATAGTTAGTTAACAGTTCTTTGAAAGTAACATGTTAAATTTAACATGTTACAATATTTGAACTTATAAATTTTAAAAGAAAAGCAAGTTGTATGTAACAGAGAATCACAATTTCATGTATAATCCCTTTTTTAGATCTGCTGCATAGGTGAATACGAATTTTATTTGGTGTTTAAATTCAGAATAAAAATTAGAAAAAAAATCTGTAGTTAGGGTCTCTTTCTATCTTTGTCTCTTTCTTTGTCTTTGTTTCACTGTCTCTTTCTCTCTGTGTCTTTCTGATTCGGTTTCTCTCACTCTTTCTCTTCTCCTCCCTCTCTCACCAAAAAAAAATGGCATTACTAAGCTTGATAATGCACTTTACTTTGATGACAGATGAAATTATATACAACATGCCATACACAATTAAAAAAAAAAAGGTTCCAAAATACATTTTGAGAAAATAGCAGTGACTTTGGAATAAATTCTAACTTCCTAGGTGACTATTTTAAAGGTGTTAGCAGTCATCTGATGCCATTTCTTGTTTGACAGGGGTTTTTCCTATTTCTTTTATGACTAGTCATTTTACTTTGAAGTCACATCTGTATACTTTCAAAGTCATTTTACACCAATTAACTCATTTGATCAAATGAGTATTTGCAAAATGAGTATTGCACCATCCACTATGTGCCATACAAAATTATTATCCATTCATTGTACGTGAACATTTATTAAATGCTAATTACAGGCAAAGAGCTATTTGAGACACAGTAGATACAAAGAAAAATGGGAAGATAATCTTAAATCTCAAGGAGCTGACAGTCTACTAAAGGTATAGAAGTAGAGCCCCAAGGCAATAAAAAGTGAGCAAAGGAAGGAGAAAACACTACCAATGAGGATCATGGAAGATGTCCAGAGAAAGTTACACTAAGCTGAGTATCATAGGAAGATAAAGATGCAAAGAGATCAGGATAAAATGCATCCCACTCCAGAAGAAAGCTTATATGAAAACACAAAAATGGAGATGGGCCCTTATTGTTTCCAAAAGATCACAGTCTAATGGGAAATATAAAACATGTATAAAATAATGAGAAAATGATTCAGTACATTAGGACTTCAAAAAAGGAAGAAAATAGCATAGGCTAGAAGTGGAAAAGCAAAGTTAAAGTAATTTTTCTACTCACCAACAATCAAACCCACCCATCTTCATGAAGTAAATGTGCCTATGTGGTTAGAAAGAGAACTGTAGGAACATCTAAAAATCATCTGAAGCTAATTTCTGAAATCCTAAGTCTTTTTAATTCTAACTCCTATTTTTGTTAAGTAATTTGTTAAAGCATTCATCCATGTTTTGTTATGTGAATAAGAAATTTTGTATAATATGCATTGTTACCCACACTATTTCTTCAGAGTAACAGTAATTTCAAGTAATACAGATATTTATAATAAAAAGAAAAGATCCTAGGATCTTAAGGTATGGAAATCACTAAATCATTAGCAGATTAAGATTTCTGAATCAAAATTCAAAGATTCATTATATTGTACCATTATAGTAGTAATTGTGCGGAAGAATTATACAATAATTGTATGAAGAACTATTCTTCAGGCAAAAAAACACTTATTTTCTTATTCTATAACCTTATTGATTTAGTAATAATTAGCAATAATACAACAGTATTTCTGGATCCCTTCCATTTCTTGGGAATAGGGCTTCTTGCCACATTTCTTTCTAGGACTTGTCCAATTCCCACCTTTCTCCCTAATCCCCTGCCTTCTTTTCTTTCAGAAGTACAAATACCTCACTCTTTCCAACTCCCCTTCAAACAGATGTGGATCTTGCCTCACTGTTCAAGCTTGCAAGCTCCATCTCAGGCATAAATGCATTTATAATTTTTGTAAAATGTTATGGGACTCTGGTTCATTCAAGGTTCCCTTTTTTGGATCTAGAGTTCCTTCTGGTTTTATAGGTCACAGGGTTTGGCTTTGTTTTGTAAATTTTATAGCATTAAGCACAGTGCCTAGCACATAGTAAGAACTATGTATATCATAATCATCATCATCATCAGGCTATAATATATTACTAATAAAGAGCTGCGCAAGAGAAGCAGTATAAACAATTTTAACCAATTTTAACCAAATGATGTATGACCAGAAAATAACATGGTCCAGATACAAAGAGCAAGGAATAAAATCCCATACCACCTCTCCCAGGATACCAAAAACTAACCCAAAGGAGACATCTTCCCATCTACTTTGTTACCAATCTACTCCCTTCCCAGATATACTTTCCACCTATTCCTCTTAATCTGTAAATAATAATCATTCAGCATTACTGTTATTACTCAAAAGGATGAGCATATTGTGCTATGCTACCATGTATAATCCCTTATTAGCCAGATTAAAATTTCATTTCTTAGTGATTCTCCTTATATCTGTTTTATCCACCTATTAGATTATAAATTTCTTGAAAGCAAGGACTGTTTTTATTGATTTACAATTTATAATACAAAATGTCTTTTTTTCTTAGTACCTACCACAGTGCCATGAAAAAAGTAGGCAATTAATAAATGTTCAAACATCATAATCAAAAGTCAATCTTTTGGCTTATTGTTATCTGTACTATGACAAGATATCCAAAAGAAGGCCCTTCCTGACTGCACGGAATGCACTGGGAGAATGTGGCAAGACTTGAACATTTTGGTTGCAATCTGTATCATTAAGGAGGTAGTGCCCAGACCAATGAGACCATATATCCATCCAAGTATTTGTCATATTAACTGACATTTATACAATGCTTTTAAGATTTGCTAAACAATGGACATACAATCCACCTAATCTGATTTTGACTGTGTACCTATAAGATAAATATGACATATTGGTGCCCCTTTCTTATAGATAAAAAAAACGAGGCTCAGAATTTAAGTGGCCTGCCTATGATTATGTAGCTAATAAATGGTGGAGAAGGAATGAAATGGAATACTCTCCTGGCTCCAATACCAGCACTTTTCCCATGATGCCATCTTCAAATGTCTACTAATAAAGTTGTATAAAAGGAAAGACTAGGGAATAAATATGTCCACTTCACAGCAAGACAGTCAAAGGGCCAAATCAATACCCTTCCAAGGTATCAAATAACTTATCATTTAATAAACTACAATAAGTACTTTGAAAAAAACCCAAAAAACTTTAAATGCCATTTACTTTGTTAATGGACTAACATCAGTTTAAAAAGAATGCTGGCAATTTCCTAGTTTTGAAAACTTGCCTGAAGAAAGAAGTCAAGACTGAGCTTGTAATATCCAATACTGTGTTAGTGGATAAGTGCTTGTTTTGAAAAAGAATAGAGGAGTTTCAGAGAAAGGTTAGGTTTTGCATTCTGTTGTGGGGGGGTAGGAGGGAATTAGATGAGTGGTTCCATAGAGAGGGTGTGTCTCCATTAACAAAATAAGCAAGTAAAAATGCTTCACCATTCAATGGCTTTGAATCAAATGTGCATTTCCCATAATAAGAACAATGCACATGATTCATAATTAGAACATTAGCAGAGTTTGCAGAAATGTGTACTGTTGCCCAATTGTTTGCAGTTTTCTTCATAATATAACTTGTCCTTCTTCTCAGAGATGTGTCATAATAATATATACCCAATTAATGAATTTATAAAAAATTGGATAAAATGCTTTTAAAATATGAGAGTAGAGATTTTAAAAATAAACAGAGAATGGGAATAAAAACACTAAAATATTTTGTCACATTACTTTATTTTTTAATTGTTTTAAAAATCTAAATCTTGGGTGAGGAGGAAGGGAAGGACGTGGAGCCAAGATGGTGGAGAGTAGACAGGACATTGCCTGAGGTCTCCCCAGTTTACATAGTTCAGCACTAGTACAAGCCTCTGAACAGATTTTGGAGTGACAGAATCCACAAAGTCCAGAGTGTACTAATTTTCCAGTTTAATATCTTTTGGAAGAACTTGGAGTATCTTTTAGAAGGAATGGTCTGTCTTAAATGGGCAAGGGGAACATGGCCCAGTGAAAGCATGGCCAGGTAGGCCTGGAATGGGTAATCTAAATGTTCTAGATGTTCTTCACCAAAATACATCAGCATTGGCTACTCTGTCCTGGTTTCGAAAGCCAGTAGATCACCAGAAACTTTCAACGCAACTACAGAAAGAAAATTGTGAGCCCCCAAACCTCAACACAATAGGTCCAGACAACACAGTAGGAAAGCACCACTGATCCCAGCACATTCATGAAGAAAGCTCGGGACAATCTCTCCTGTGTCCTAGGAAAAAAGTTCAACCTCTAAAAATGAGTAAAAAAGCAAAAAGAGCTCTAACCATAAAGAGCTACTATGGAGGCAGGAAAGATCAGAACATAAACCCAGAAGAGGATAGCAAAGACGAGATGCCTTCAGGTGAAGCTTCATAGGGAGATATATACTGTTATCCAGTTCAAAAGGTTGTCTTGGGAGAGTCTAAAAATGAATCATAAAAGAGAAACAGGAAAAAATGGGGAAAATAAATGAAAGCTATGCAGGAAAGTTATTAAAGTTCAGAGGGGAAATCCAACTGTTTGGAAAAGACAGAACAGAAATTGACTGAAGAAAACAATTCCTTAAAAAAATAAACTTGTTAATCATTAAGTTGGATAGAGAAGGAAAATAAATGGGAAGGATAGGATAGAAGAAAGGAGGACAGAAACACTAGGAAAAAGATAAGAGAAGGAAGAAAGGTTAATAGAAGATAAGGTAGTGGGTGGAGTGGGCAAAAAAAATACTAGTAAGAGAATGGGAGAGGAGTGATAGCAGATAAGGTAGTTGGTGGGGTAGGTAAAAAAATACAACTAAGGACAGGTGGAAAGAGAGAATAAAAATATATACAGGAGAGAAAATAGGATAGAGAGAAATAAAGAGCTGGTAATCATAACTGCTAATGTGAATGGGGTTAACTCTTCCACAAAATGGAAACAAATGCAAAGTGGAGTAAAAAATAAAATTCTACAATATGTTGTTTACAAGAAACACATTTGACACAGAGAAACACATACAGAGCAAAGATAAAAGGCTGGAACAGAAATATGCGTCAGGTGAAGTAAAAAAAAAAGCAGGGTTAGCAATTCTCATCTCAGATAAATCAAAAGTAAAAATAGATCTTATTAAAAGAGATAAGGAGGGAAAGTATATCTTTATAAAGTGTACTGTAAATAATGAAGTAGTAATGATACTAAATGTGTATGCACTCAATGATAGAGCAGGCAAATCCTTCGAGAAGATTTTAAGCCAGTTACAGGAAGAAATAGATAGCAAAACTATTCTAGTAGGGGACCTCAACCTTCCCCTCTCAGAATCAGACAAATCTAACCACAAAGTAAACATGAAAGAAACTAGAGAGGTTAATAGGATCCTAGAAAATCTAGATATAATAGACTTTTGGAGGAAACTGAATAGGTACAGAAAGGAATATACCTTTTTCTCAGCAATGTATAGTCCCTGCACAAAAATTGACCATGTATTAAGGCATAAAAACCTCATAATCAAATGCAAAAAGGCAGAAAAAGTAAATGCTTCCTTTTCAGACCACAATGCAATAAAAATTATATTCAATAAAGATTTTCCCCCTTTGATTTGGTTTTTCTTGTGCAGCATGACAAATATGGAGATATGTTTAGAAGAACTGCACATGTTTAACCTATATTGGATTGTTTGTTGTCTTGGAGGGGAAGAGGAAGAAGAGAGGAAGAAAAATTTGGAATACAAGGTTTTGCAAAGGTAAATATTGAAAACTACCTTTGCATGTATTTGGAAAAGTAAAATACTATTAAAATTTTTAAAAGTCTAATTATTTACCTTTTAAAAATCTTAAAGGTTTATACTCAATAAAGTAACTGATGACAGCTTTAGAATCTAGGACTTTTGAGAAATTCTAGATTCTAATATCCAAATTTTGTGGGGAAAGAAATGGAGAAACTTTAGAACTCTTCAAGTAGGTTCATTATTATCTAAATTCTCTGTGTTTGTGCATTAGGGATATCTTAAATTAATTCATAGGATTAAGACAATATGGATATTATTTTTCCTCCTTTCAATAAGATCTCATTTAAATATAACCTATGTTCATAACAAAACACAATTTTAATTGTTAATCTTAAAATCTTAAATATGTTGTCTTTTAGGGCTTTAAGGAGCTGCTTAAATGATATTTGATAATGAATTATTATGAATAATAATTTTTAGAAAACAAAACTAAGTAATTCAATTTTTTCATTTGAAAAACTAGGGATTGTACTCAGGAATTTCTAATGTCCTTTCCAGCACCAAAACCTATCTATGATCCTTAAGGTTAAAATATTTTTTAAGAAAGACTGATTAGTGACAAGCACAAGTTAACTACTATAGTTTAAAACCTCATGGTGGAAGTTTTAGAAGGCTATAATAGTGAAATGAAAATATTGATAGATTCTTCCATGCTCAAAAAATTAGGAATAATGGAGCAACAAACTATATCTACTTTCCAAGAAATAGTCTTGTTAGATATGAAGATATTCATCAACACTTAGATATCTAGTTGGTGATAAATTCTTGGCAATTCATGGGGGGAAAAGTAAAATATTGCCCTCAACTCTATATGCCTTCCTTCCCTTTCTGTGTAATGTTAGCAATGATTAAAAAGATAGAATCATGGTTTTCAGATTATAACTGTTAATTTCATTGTTGTTACTCTAAATGTAAGATTCTTAGAGGAACTATATATACATCATTCTTGGCATTCTCCCTATAAACAAAAACAAATAAAAAACCCAAAAGGGAGTTGCAAATAAATGGAAAGATGACTCACTGGTTTTCTTTAGAGAAGCAAATAAAGAAGTTAGTAGAGCTGGTTTCATCATACATACAAAGGCAACAAGAAATATCTTATTTGACATTTGGACATATATTGTAATGCTTATCCTAAGTAATCACAAAAAGACAGCCATGAAAATAATTATATATTATATGCCAATATCTGTTGCAAATAAAGTAGAAAAATTATGTGAAGAACTTAATAAGGCCTCCCAAATTAACCTAAAATATATTTTGATATTTACTCATTTTAGTACAAAGCCAACCATGGGTGAGAATGGTAAATATAAATACATACATACACACACACGTACATATATACATATCTTTGGGTGTCATTCAGAGGGAGATAGAGACAATTGGAGTGGGAGGGAGAAAGAGTTCAGGAGTAAAAAATGAAAGAAGACAAAGACTTGTAGACTACACAGAAATCTTAAGTTTATCATCATGAATATCTTCTTGAGAAAAGAAATAGGTGTTGCACTTAGCAACAGCTACATAATATCTTGAATATAATTAAATTTGTAAATGTTATGAAAAAATGACTAGATTATCACCTTATTTTTAAAAAAAAATAGCAGTAAAGAAAAAATTAGTATGAAGAAAGAGTTAAGCAAAGTTATTATGAAGATCTTTAAGGTAGAAAGAGGAGAAAAGTAAACAGATGAAAGCTGGAAAAGATTCCCCCAAATTTTTACAATAAATTCTTTTCAACATTAAAAACAATAAAGTCACCACATTTGGATTTTTACATCATGGCTCTGACGTGAAAGTGGAAATGGCACTTAAGATAAATTTTGGGAAAATCATTGGACAATGTCTACTATATATGAAACAGCTTTGTGCTAGACATGACACAATTTTGAGGGAATTAAGAGATTTTTTTTCCAGAATTTCTGAAGTACACAGGAAAATACCAATTACATGGACAAAATCTCACACCTTATTATTAACAACAAAAAAACAACACCAACAACAAAAAGAGAACACTATTAACTTCCAATCCATATTTCTACTTGAACATCCACAAAAATATTTTCTGAGAATAACATATCAGATGCATTCTTGATGAAGGTATTAGAAATTAGTAAAGATGGGTTTTTAATGAGAAATAGTCTTTATTAGATCACATTTTTTTTCCATCACACAATTGGCCAAAGATGCAGAGAATGTAAGATCCCACTATACTGTTAGTTGATTATAAATATATATTTTTTTTATTCCTTAGAACAAAACTTCTTAAAAGGCTCCTGCAAAAGTGTCATATATATATATATATACATATATATATATTTTTGGGCCCTCAGATATCCTTACTTCACCAAGCCTTTAAGGTGATCTAGATTTAATGAAAAATCACTTATTAGTCTCCTGGAGCAGGGAAGGAGGAGGGGAATATCATTGAAAGCCCCCATTGACAAATTTCCAACAAATCATGTTTTCTCTGTATTCCAGCTATTCCCTTTGTCTCTTTAACCAAGCTTATTGCCCTTAATTCCATGATGTAATCTATTCTATTCTGTTCTTTGTTCTATATGCCTTAAAACCTATAAAAGGGAAGCTGTTTTTATGCTTGGGGTATTTGGTGTTAATAGAGGGAATCTATTGACCCATTTATTGAAAGGTAGCATTCCTTGTCAAAAATATGTTATCTATTTCAGTTTACCCTTTTGTTAAAATTCAATCAAGAGAGTTATTATGATTCATATAACACTACTGCTTCTAAAGAAGCAAATGTTGAGGTTCAACCAAAAAAAGCAATTAAGATGTGGATGATAATCAAGGATAGGCATAACATATTGTTAAAACAGTAAGTACAAGTAAGAGGTGACCTAAAGAAAAAATGAAAGAAATATATGAATTTTTAAAAGATAGGCTGATTATATATGATATATCTATCTATATATATGATATATCTATCTATTTATCTCTTCTGTAATAGATAGATATAGATACACGGATAAATTTAGGTAGTGTAATTGTCTGGCAGGGCTTAAAGGAGAATCCTATTTGTTAGATTGTCTAGATCCAAAGTGTCTTTTGTTGAACTCATAGAGAGAAATTAGGGGAGGACAAGAAGGAAAAAGCCATATAGATTGGACAGACATGAATAAGTTCCAATCTGCTTTGTTGAATGAAATAATAACGTGGACAAGATCAAAGGTCTACTAAAATAATGTAATTAACTACATTAGAAAAATATAAATCATAATGTCATATGGGGCTCAATGAGAAACAAATGCTTACTGACGATGTAGGATAATGGTGATTTTTTTTTTTACTTTAAAGAAGAGCAGGAATCTAAGAGATGAAAATGTAAAAGATAGCTTGGGCCTAGACAAACAGTATGAGTAAAAACAAATACAGGATATGCTAAAGTTTGTACATAAGAGAGAGTAGAATAAAACCAGGCTAGAAAGATATGCTGACATCTGATTTTGGAGGACCTAGTATATCAGGTAAAGGTGTTTGATTAAACATGCACTTGGAAGCCAATGAGGATTTTTTAGTAGAATGACATGATGATATTTGTGCATCAGATTCATCTGACAGTTAGACATAAAAAATATATCAGGCCATTTTCAGTGGAATGGAACACTAAAAGTTCTGACAAACAATTACTGAAAACAACTCTGACTTCCACCTTCACCCTCCAGGCAAAAGCAGCCAGCAAGGAGGTTTCCTGGGATTGAAGCTTCCTGTTCAATCCTTAAAGTGATCTTTATATGCTCTTTTCCCAAAGGCAAAATCCACAAATGAGTTTCAATCCACTTGATAACAAAGTTCATTCCCATTTCCCTAGGTTTGTTCCATGGTATTTTGGCTTACAAAAAAAAAAAAAAAAAAAAAAAAAGAAGTGATAACTTAACAGCATGACATCCCATCCTGTCCCACAATACCTGTTGATACTGCTATTGGAGAAACAAAAAGAACAAAAGGAAACAAATTCAGATACAAGGACAGGAAGTGAAACAAAATGAGCTATAGATTTTAATACCTGATAATTTTTTCTTTCTTTTTAGGAATTTAATAAATATCAACATTTCATCATCAACATACAAATTCAAAGAGGGATTTTATACAATATAATGAATTTCCGTTATGTATAGTTTTTCTCTCACCAACTTTTTTGTGTGTGTAGTTCAAATTTAGCATGGTAGCTCAAATATTGCCTTTCTTGTTTTTGTATTCTTCTGAACTTCCTTTTGCTCTCTTCTGTTTATTTTTTTAATATTTCATTAACATTCGTTCTTGTTTCCTTTTTAGGAAAACTATCACTCCCTATCACTATTACTCCCTACTCATTATCATTATCCCTTTTACATTCCTCTTAACTTTATCTTTGTCCAATTAAAAAAGAAAGATTTGTTACAAGATTCTTGTAACAAAGTCCTCCATATTATAAATTCACATACTGGCAAAGGTCTGAAAATACATACTATTCCTCTCATCAATTACTTCTATCTTCTCAAGGCATTTTCATTGATCACAGTTATAAAATCACAGTTGTTTTCAGATACATTTATTAAAGTGCTTCATATAGTATCACTATATGAAGCACTTGGGTTCCAAATACAAAAAAGATAAGCTCTTCCCTCAAGAAACTTATATTCTATTGGTAGAAGAATTGCATAAAGGGGAATTCAAAATGGCAGGAGGACGGGATACAGAGAATGTATCTGCATAGTGCCTCTCTCTGTCTCTCTGTCTGTCTCTCTCTGTCTCTGTCCATCTCTTTCTCTCTGTCTCTGTCTCTCTTATTCTCTGTCTCTATCTCTTTCATTCTCTCCCTCTGTCTCTCTTTCTTTTTCTCTCTCTCTCCTTCTTACTCTCTCCCTCTTCCTGCCATCCCCATCTACTTGTGTGAAGTCAAGCAAGTAATTTCACTTTTCTAGGCCTTAGATATTTCGTATATGAAATGAGAGCATTACAGTAGATGAATGTTGACATTAAGCTCTAACTTCTAATTCTAATTCTATGAATATATAGCTTTATTCTATCCTCACACAGTATGAAGAAGGTACTTTTAAAAAAATTGTCTAACAATAGTTTCTTTGGAAAGATTAATTTAGCATTGACTATAAATTAGGGAGAGGAAAAACTGAAAGTAGGGAGTTCAATTTAAATAACCTAGTGGAGAGGTAAACAATGACATAAGTAGTCACAGTGGAAAGGAAGGAATGAACCTGACTTTTTTTTTCTTTTTCTTCTTTTTCTTTCTTTTTTATTATTATTATAGCTTTTTATTTACAAGATATATGCATGGGTAATTTTTCAGCATTGACAATTGCAAAACCTTTTGTTACAACTTTTCCCCTCCTTCACCCCACCCCTTCCCGCAGATGGGAAGTTGACCAATACATGTTAAATATGCTAAAGTATAAGTTAAATACAATGTATGTATACATGTACAAACAGTTATTTTGCTGTACAAAAAGAATCGGACTTTGAAAAAGTGTACAATTAGCCTGTGAAGGAAATCAAAAATGCAGGTGGACAAAAATAGAGGGATTGGGAATTCTATGTAGTGGTTCATAGTCATTTCCCAGGTTTCTTTTGCTGGATGTAGCTGTGAACCTGACTTTTAAAAGGAAAAGTTGACATAATGTAGGAACTAATTAAATATGGAAATCAAAAAAGAAGATTTTAAAATTTTCATTAACATGAATACAGAATTCCTGAGGGAGAAATATTTGGGAGGAACTGAGAAGTTAAATAGCATGATGTCATTATTAAGCTTGAAAGAACAGAAGAATATTAAGTTAGAAATGCTGGACTCAATAACACACAATGTATAACATGAAGCTAGGCATAGAAGAGAAAGCAAAGAATGCAAAGAAAGAAGATACAAAGAATTAAGACTAAACTCAAAATGGCATACTGCTATGAATGCCAAAGGAATTTCAAAGCTGTGGGAGGATTCATTAAAAAATCACCAACTAGAAGTTCCATATATTACATTAGCTCTTAATTTTCTTATAGTGATAGCTTCAATATAATCCTATAAAAGTTAATTTTTAACAAGATTTCATTTCCTAAAGCCTAGGAAAAAGTGTGGTTTAGTTAATGGTCAGATCCAAAAGAGTTGAGTCAGGAATACCTTCATTCTAATCCTTCTATGACAAATATATTCAATAGCCTTTAGCAAAATTCCCTACTTGCAAGTATGAAAATAATGATATTGGCCTACATATGTAGAAATGAGGAGACAATTAGTTAATGGTGGGAAAGTATGCTGAAAATAAAAAGCACAGATGGTTATTAATGAGCATTGCACAACTAATTGCCTATAATTCTGTAAATGTTATCTTAAAATGTTTTTCAAACAACAATGATTCAAATACTTTATATTACTTAATAATACTTTATAATACTTGATTCAAATGCTTTAATGGAATTTTATGTGAACTATTATTAGAATATAGCAAATACATGATTAACAAAACATTATTAATGTAAATATCTACTATATTCCAGGTACTGCACTAGGCACTGGGCATACAAATAAAAAGAATCAAATCCCCTATTAATGAAAAAGACAAGTAAATATCTAAGTATATACAGAAATATATATATATATATATATATATGCATATATATATATAGAGAGAGAGAGAATAAGAAAGAAATAAAAATTGCTTAAAAGATAATATAAAAGAATACCACTAGTAATGAGGGAAGAGAAAAGTGAGAATCAGTCAGTAAGTCAAAAAGTACTTTCTATATACCAGACACTTTTCTCAAAAGAAAAGCAAAACCAAGCTCTCCTTCAAGAAATCTACCTTGTTTTTTGTGCCAATTTTAATTTTAAAATTTTTTTCTGATTAAACATGTATATTAACTTTTTAAATACTTTTTTATGAGTCATGTTGGGAGAGAAAAATCAGAACAAAAGAGAAAAACCATGAGAAGTAAAAGTAAACATAAATAGTGTTCTCTTTCTCAAATTTATAAGGATTGCCTCGTCTCACTGAGCCACTGAGAAGAACCAAGTTTTTCATAATTGATAATCAAAAACGTGAAAATCTAGGTACATACAAGACACATAAGGAGTTGATCAGATAATCTCAGAGAGAAAAGCACTTGTAGCTGAGGACCTCAGAAAGATCTCCTTTAAAAAAATGAGGCTTGATCTAAGTCTTAAAAGAATTAGGGGAAGCTAAAAATCAGAGGTGAGAGGGAAGAAAGTACAGTCAATACAAAAGTCCGGAAATGGGAGATGAGCCTTAAGTTCAAGGAGCTATCAGTAGGACAATGTGGCTGTATCATAGAGTGTGTGGAAGGGAATAAAGTGAAAAGATACTATAAAGGTAAGAAAGGACTAGGTTATAAAGAGCTTCAAATGCCAGTAAACTTCATGTTTGAACCTGGAGGTAATAGGGAGCCCCTGGAGGTCTCTGGGGGAATAGAGATAGGAGGAAGAGTGACATGATCATTCCTATGTTCTACAAAAATCACATTGGCAGCTGGGCAATGGATGGATTAAAGCAGAGACACTCATTAGGAGCTGTTGAAATAGTCTGGCTAAGAAGAGAGAAGGAAATAAACTAAAGTGCTAGTTGTGTAAATGAAGAAAAAAGCTCCTTATATTTGAGAGATGTGAAAGTAAAAATGACAATATTTGGAAAAGAATTTGATATGTGGGGTTAGAGAGAATGAGGAGGACTTACACTCAGGGTGGGATTTCAGGATATGTTTCTAGATGCCTGGGAGGATGGTAGTATCCTTGATAGTATAGAAAAATTTAGAAGAGAAAAGTTTGAGTTGCCTGCAGAACATTCAGCTTCAGATATCCAAGAAACAACTGCTGACACATAACTTTAGTTCAGGTGAGAAACCAGATCTGGGCATTTGCATTTGGAAATCATCTCTATAAAGTTTTTCACGATCACACTTTAAAAAAAAAAAAGGACAGGAGCAAACATACAATCCTGCTTTATATCTTGGTGACTGGGAAAGCTCAAAAGCTTGTCCAGAACCTGGGCAAGCCTGCCATCATGAAATTGATGCACTATACTGATGAACTTCTTTGAGCAATCAAATTTTGACATAATTTTCCACAAGCTCTCACAATTGATGCATCAAAAGCATTGGTCAGATCTACAGATGTTGTATACAGACCTAAATCCTGCTCCTGGCATTTTTCCTGGAATTGTTGGGCAGTAAAAACTATATAGACTGTTCTTAGGTGTAGGGTCAGCCTATTAAGAAGGACTCTGGTAAGAATCTTGTCAGTAATGACAATGTGAGAAACACCCCTGTGATTGTCATAGGATAATCTATTCCCTTTACCTTTACAAAGCTGTATGTTGTCAAAAGCCTGGACAAGCATGGAATCAGAGTCAGCTACTGCGCTGATGGTAAATTCTTTAACTTAAAAAGGGTATAAGACAAAATTAAAGTCGAGGGAATGTTGATGCAAGATTTTTTGTTTGCAGTTGATTGTACACTCAATGTAGCCTCCAAAACTGAGAAGCAGCAAAGTCAATTATTTAAAACTCATAGGAGCTGATGAGATCCACAAAGAAAGACAATATAGAGTAAAGAGATAATATCCAGGAAAGAGCTTCGGAGGGCATCTCCAATGAATGCGCATGTTATACATGACATAGCTGAAGAACCTGTAAAGAAGATGTAATAAAGATCATGTAAAAGGGAGTGCTTGAGTGGAATACTGAAGTAGGAAAAGTGGCATTTTAGGCATACTTAAAAGTTCAAAGACTATAGGAGATTTTTTTTAAACTTACAAAAAATAAATAGAACATAATTGAAAGAAATATTCTTCCAGTCTTCAAGAAGCTCATATTCAATTGGAGTGAAGCAGTTTCTCAGGTAAGCAAATATAGCACAAACACAAAATAAATAGAAAGCAATTTGTGGGGTTGAACAACTTGGGGAATCAGAAAAGGCTTTTTATTCAATCAAGTCTTAAAGATGGATAGTTTCCAAGAGGTAGAGGTGTTTAGCTTGTATAAAAGAACATATAGGGAGGATATGATGACTACTAGTATTTGAAGAAGTCCCTTGTAGAGAACGGATTAAATTTGGCAAAGTATTTGTTCTATTTGTCCACAGGAAACAAGGATAAGAGAAATGGAGGGGATTACAAAGAAGTTAATCTAAGCCTCACATCAAGAAAAATTTCTTAATAATTAGAGCTTATACAAAAGTGAAATGAGCTATCTAAAGATGTATGGTAATTTCACCCTCTATGGAAGTCTTCAAGATGCTAGTTGATTACTTATAGGTTATGTTGTAGTGAAGATTCCTTTTGTGTATGAGTTGGCCTAGAGGCCACTGGGGTCTCTTTTAATGATCAAATTTTCTGGGGAAAACAGCTAGGTAGATACTTTTCTGCTCTCCCTTTGATCTCTTTGAGGGTATGGCCCCAGTAGTAGCATCATTGGATTAAAAGATTTGCATAGTCTAGGGACTGCAGAATGGCTACACAATTTTATATTTTGGTAACAATAGATAAATATATCTGTTTTTTCTATTGATACTCCAACAATTATCATTCTCCTTTTCTGTCGTATTTGCCAATATGATGACTAAGAGGTGGAAACTCAGAATTGTTTTAATTTACATTTAGTTCTAATTATTAATTATTTGGATTATTTTTCATATGGCTGTTCAAAGCTTGGATTTATTAAGAAATGCACGTATCTATTGAGGAATAGTTCTTTTTTCTTATACATTTGATCAATTCCTTTAATATCTTGAATATGAGACTTTTATGAGACAGACTTGCTACAAAGATTTTGAGATTTTTTTTAAAAACCAGTAAGCTATTTCCCTTCTAATTTTAAGTTCACTGGCAAAACCTTTTAAATTTTATATTATCAAAATTATCCATTTTTTTGTTCTAGGATTTTCTCTGTTTCTTGTTTGGTCATGAATTATTCCTTAATCCACAAGTGTGAAAACTATTTCCACTGTTTATGGTGTTACATGACTATACTCTCTGTTCCTGGGATAGACTGAAGCTGGGGGATGTTTGAGTTTGGAAGTTCAAAAGTGCAGTAGGATTAAAGATCAATGAGTGTTCATACTGAGTCTGACACCAGTAAAATGAACCTCCTAGAGCAGAAAGCCACTAGGCTGCCTGAGGTGGGTGAACCAGCTCAGATAAAAAATGAGATTTAATTTTCTGTGTTTACTAGTATTACGACTGCTCACAAGTGGCCACTGTAGTTCCAATCCAGATGAGAAAAGGTAAAGCAGTCTCCAAAAAATAAATAAATAAAAAGTCACCTCTCTTGCTCCTTTATTTTGTTTTTAATGTGATATTTTATGTCTAGGTCATGTATCTATGTTTATCTTTCTATATTGTGTGAGATACTAGCCTAAGTTTAATATCTGCCAAACTGCTTTTTTGTTTTCGCAGAAGTTTTTGTCAAAAGTGATTCCATTTGTGATGTCATTCCATTCCAGTGTGCCGTCTTCATGAGATTTTGAATTTTATGCTGCTATGTTTGTATGATTCTGTAAGTCATGTACCTAATCTATTTCATGGATCAACTTCTCTATTAATAATACTTATAGCTAGCATTTTATAAAGAGTTTTGCGAAATACTTTACATGTAATCTCTTATTTAAGCCTCACAATCTTGCATGTTAAGTTTTATTATGATTCTCATTTTGCAGATGAGGAAACTGAGGCTAAAGAAAGATTAAGTTATAATCTTATATAAGCTCAAGGTTATAGATTTTGAGTCTGGAGAGTATTCAAATTCAGAACTAAATATTTTTACTGATTATAGTTTGGGGGCATATTTTGAGATTCTAAACCCTCTTCATTACCATTTCCTGTATTTTGTTACAGCCCTCTAAAAGTAATCCTTTGTTAGGTTGATTGATTTGAAACTGGATATGTAAATTGGGCAATATTAAGCTAAACTATTAAGGTATAATCTTTTAAAACAAATTTTGAGACACAAAAGTCAATTTTAAGAGGCAATCAAAATAATGTTATAAAGTTAGTAAAAATTTCTGGGTTTGAGGGCAGTTTAAAAAATATTTTTGTAAAGGTACAGTATTCTTAAAAACCTTAAAGATGCCTTTAAAGAATTTTAAGAAAGATTTTGTAAACAGACAAATGTAAAATTCATATGGAGAAACAAAGGTCAAACAACTCAAAGAAAATAATGAAAAAATTTTAAAAGTGAGAAGATAAACTCTTACTAAGTTCCAGATTTCAAACTATACAATTAAATTATTTAGCAGAATGGAATAGGATGGAGGAATAGATTAAGTATATGACATATAGCAGCAAATAAACCTAGTAACATACTGTTTGATAAACTCAAAGATCTCAGTTACTAGAGGAAAGGCTGATTGAGAAAAAAAATTTCTTGGATACTAAAAAATGGTATAGTAGAAATTGAGTTAGGACAATACATCAACCACACACCAAGATAAGCTCTAAATAGATAAATGACCAAGATATAAAAGGTTATATTTTGAAACTAATTAGATGAGCAAGGAATAAATTGCCTTTCAGATTCATGAACAGTGGAAGTTATGATTAAACACAAGATAAGAGAGGAGGATCACAAAAGATATAATGAAAAATTGTATTTATGTATTAGAATAGTTTTGTGTAAAACCATCTAATATAGTAATAATTAGACAGGAAACAGGTAACTGGGGGGAAAATCTTTGTAACACATTTCTCTGATAAAAGTTTCATCCAAAATATGAAGTGATTTAGATTATGAGACTAGAAGCTGTTTCCCAGTATATAAATGGTCAAAAAATATAAATAGGCAATTTTTAAAGTAGAAAATCCAATATATTAAAATTCACATTAAAAATGTTCTAAACCACTAATAATCCAGAAAAATGCACAATAAAACAACTTTGAGGTTCCATTTCATACAGACTGCAAACATGACAAGAAAGGAAAAATACATATGTTGGGAGTTGAAGGGAAACAGATACGCTAAGGCACTTTTGATGGAGCAGTGATCTGGCCTAGCCATTCTGGAAAGCAACATGGAACTATGCCCATAAAGTTTTCAAACAATGTGTATTCTTTGACCCAACTATAGCCCAGAGGAATATTGATTTCTAGGCTTAGGCCTATACCCTAAAGAAATAAAAAAAGAGGAAAAGGATATATAAATATAAAAATATATCAGTTCTTTTCAAGGTAATCCAAAAAATGGAAACTAAGGAAGTATCCTCCTTTTGGGCAATGGCAGGCGAATACAATGGAATATTATTGTGTCATAAGAAATGATGGAATTAATTATTTCAGAGGAAACTAGGCAGAATTTCAGAATAAATTGATGCAGAGTGAAGTGAGCAAAATCAGGAAAGTAATTATAACACTATAGAGAAAAACAATGTTAAAAACTTTTGACGAAGATGATATACTTAAAATGTAGGAGATACAAATTTTTGAACATGAATAATATGAAAAAATGTTTTGCTGGATTATGTAGCTATGTATTGAGGGATTTGATTTGTAGGATTATTTATTTTTCTATTCATTCAATTAGATGGGGGAGGGTAATGGAAAGGATATGCTAATAAAAATATTGTTATTTGAAAAACTATTAATAAAATGCTTAGAGAATCACTTAAAAGTGAATAGTGGACAAAGGGGGGAAAGGGAATGAAGTGATGTATCTAAAAGTCATTTTCCCTTATAATTGTGCAAAACCATTATTTGAAAAGCATTCTGCACTTAATTTAACCTAATTTCATCTCCACAACTAATGCTTCATTGAAGTGCCATGAACATCTAAGGCTGCTTGCCTTAAGGGGATAATAATAATAATTAATATAGTTGGAAAAAATAATCATGGTAATACTATGTCTGAAAGAAGCATTAAGCTACAGATAACTACTCTTGAAGAATCTATACAATATATGATTAAAATGAAAAATAAAATTATAAATATTTGCAAATTAAATATTTACCATACTCATCATTTTAAAGTATAAATCCCTAAGTTTTCTGAGATCAATTTTGTCAAAATCTTTTATAAATCTCTTTTTGTATTTAAAATTGGAAAAACAATTTGCCAGGGCATTATTGAAACTATTAAGCTCATTTAGCTAAATATATCCAAGAAATTTAACATAATTTTCTGTACTGTAAGTAGTTCTGACATTTAAACAATTTATCAATGATGCCAATAAATGTGGCCTACTTCTTCTTTCTACATATTTCATACAACCAATTAAATTTCACTATTATTTGAAGATCAGTACTGACCTTTGCATAGTCATTTTCTAGTTTCTTGTTAATTTGAACATCTTGTTTGCTGATATTCATTTTAAATATTTTATGATACACAATATTCCATTAATACAAAGAGACCTCTTTTCTCCCAGTATCATATGAAAAAACTTCAACAGCTTTGCCTCAGCTTTCCTCATCCTCTCCCCCAACATATGATTGCATAAAAAATAAAAAGCTTTTATTCATTTGTAGTGTCTTTGTAATATTCAAAAAGGGGTGGGAGATTCTCTAAGGAAGACTTAATTTTCTTTGCTTTTTAAAAAGAGGATATCAATCATAATAATGAAATGACAGGAAAATTAGAAAGGTTGGTACTATAATTATTAAATCTACATTTTTAAAAAATCAAAAATATGGATTAATGGCATTGCTACACAAATATACAAAAGAAAAAAGTTGTTTTGAAGAAAAAATAAAAGCAATGAATTTCACAAATTATTCCTGAACAATTTAGAAGAAAAGAGAAAGTCAAAGCATTCTTACCTGGAGCAATGTTTAAATGTAGGAATTTATTGCCAATTTAGAATTGCTGTTTAAAAAGAGAGCAAAAAGGATAGAAATCAAAGACCACTGTAAAATGAGCAAGAACAAATAAAAAGAAAGATATTTATTGTTGTTCAATTGTTTTTAATAATTCTCTGGCTCTTTATAACCCCACTTGGGGATTCTTTGGCAAAGACACTGCAATGCCTTGCCATTTCTTTCTCTAGCTCATTTTACAGAAGAGGAGCTCAGGCAAACAGAGTCAAGTGACTTGCCCAGTCATATATCTACTGTCTGAGCCTGTGGCTCAGCTCAGGAAGATGAGTCTTCCTGACATCAGCCTGGTATTCTATTCATTGAATTACCTATCTATCTCAAGAAAGGTAGTATTCCTCTCAAAACATGAAAAAAAAAACTTAATTACAATCATCAAATTCTATTGCATTTTACATGTCAATACTTAGAAAGGCATTTTTATAACATGTAGGCATTATAAAAAAGAAACCATCATTTTTAAAGGTAACAAAATCAATGTAATAGTCTTTGTTTTATCTCTTTATCTTAAAGAAAAACATCTTAGGTCTGTATTTTGTCTAAATTTATTCTCTTTCCTCTGCACCCCCATACACACCACATATTCCTTCATATTATTCCTTTCTTTAGATCTGGGTTATTTAACAATAACATAGGAAATAGCTGCAAAAGTTAGTAAATTACTTATAACCACTATTCTCTTGCTCTCCAAATAGGTTTACACCCAATACATCTGCACCAGTTTATACCCATTTGGCTAAGTTTTTAAAAGGTGCAACCTATTTCATCATGTTTAATTATACTCATATCTTCTATTTCTCACTTTTTCTTATCCCTCTTAAATCTATTTCTTGCCAATTTCAACATGACCATAATTCCTTCATAGTGTCATAGATTTTAGAACTGGAATGGATCTTGGAAAGTGATCTTATCTAACCCTTGATTTTTGAAGATGAGTAATGAAGAATTCTGGACAAATGAAGGGGCTTGTTCCTCAACTAATAGTAAATAACAACAATCCAGAAAGAAAACAAAATAACTGTATTCTATAAACTTCTCTAAACCCCAAATCTCTAAAGAAAGGAGTTATGCAAAAGATACACTAAAATTATAAATAACTAAATCCTCAAGATAAAGAGAAAGATCCCCAGACAAAAGGTAAAAAAAGTTTATGATTTAATGCTGGAAGTTTTTAATGCTTAAGAAATCTCATAGTGATCTTCATCCTATGTAATGACCAATTACCTACTAAAGTAATAATAAGCAAAACTAGTATAGTTATTGATGCAGGTCTGGCTATGAGACTACTCCAGTGATATCCTAAGCTTTATTCTCCAAACCCTGTAAGAATTCTCAGACACTGATTCTGATTAGCCATTCAAAGGGAAGAAGAAAGGGAACTAGAATATTCTGCTAGAACACAAGATGTACTATATGGTACTCAGAATCACAGAACAGAGAATAACTCTGTTAGGCTGCAAGGAAAGGGGACTGGAAACCTAGTTGGGTCAAGTTCTGTCCCTCTGGAGGTTACCTGAGTAGGGACCTAAGTCTAGCTTTCTCTCATAACCCCTAATGTGAAGAAGTTTAGGTGGTCCAGCAAAACAGTCACAGCAGTCTATGTCACAATAGAATGGACAGGACCTGAAGAATGAATTCTCAAAGGTCAGTAATGTCAACAACAAGCAAAAAGCTGAAAAATCAAAAGTTCAAGAGATTAAGAATCAATAAAAACTCACCAACAGACAAACCAACAGAAAAGGCCATAATTGCAGAAAGAAAAATGAATAAAATGTTAAACAGAAATATTTGAATAAATATTAAAGGAAAATTAACACAGAAAGAGATAATACTTACTTATGAATCCCTAGAGATCATAGAACAACATCAAAAAAACTTCAAAATGGAGAGCACAAAAGAGAACTAAAATACTTAAGAAGTAAATTAAGAATAAATTTAGGTAAGAAATAAGAATTGTAAATTTAAAGTTCAGAAATACAAATAACAGAGTGTAGAATATGGCAAAGAAAATCTAGGAAGTTGATTAAGCTCTCCCCAGTTTCCCTTAGAAACAACATGAAGCAAAACCTTTGAATAGATTCTGTAATGACAGAACCTAAAAAGAAATTGAATAAACAATTTTCCAAGTCAAAATAGCTCAAAAAAATTTCAGGAAAGGTCACTTTCATTTGAGTGGAAAGACTATGCAGCACAGTGAAGATGGTGTCCAAACAAATGGGAGGGTCTTAGTCTCAGAACAAATGAGCAACAGAGACCCTCAATCCTAGCTCTGTAGAACATCAGCACAGCAAATCAGTGGTGGAGCCTCCAGTCCTAGGGCGAAGGCAAACTTCTAACCCTGGAAACCAGGCAACAATAACTGGTACTAGGCCAGGTTACCTCAGTGCTGTGAGTCACCAAACACAAGAGACCCCTATATTATACCAAAGCCAAAGTTCAAAGTTCCCCAAAGCTCAAAGCTGCACAAATGTCTTGGGACAGCATCCCCTGTGCTCCAAGAGCAGAGCTTGCCTCTAAAAGCCACAAAATAGGCAAAAAGAAAAGAAAGAAAAAAATAAGCAAGACACAAAAAAAGAATTTTAAGCATAAAAAACTATTATGGTGATAGAGAAGATCAAAACACCAAAACGGAGGAATGGAATAAAGTAATATCAACATTACACATACATGTGCCAAGTGATATAGCATCTAAATTCTTTTTTTTTAATAGTTTTTATTTACCAGATATATGCATGGGTAATTTTACAACATTGACAAATGCTAAACCTTTTGTTCTAATTTTTCCTCTCCTTCCCTCCTCCCCTAGATGGCAGGTTGATCAATACATGTTCAATATGTTAAAGTATGAATTAAATACAATATATAGCATCTAAATTCTTAGAGAAATTAAGGTAGTTACAGAAAGAAACAGATACAAAACTACGCTAGTGGAGGACCTCAATCTCCTTTTCTCAGAATTAGATAAATCTAACCACAAAATAAACAAGAAAAAAGTTAAGAAGGGGATTGGAATTTTAGAAAATTTAGATATGATAGACCTCTGGAGAAAAAATTTGAATAGAATTTGAATAGAAAAGAATATACCTTTTTCTCAGTAATACATGGTACCAAACAAAAATTGATCATTCATAAGAGCATAAAAACCTCACAATCAAATAAAGAAAGGCAGAAATATTAAATGCAACCTTTTCATATTATGATGCAATAAAATTATATGCAATAAAGAACCTGGGAAAGAAAGACTAAAAAATAATTGGAAATTAAACATTCTAATATTAAATAATGAGTAATGATTTCTTTTAAAAAAGAAAGAAAACCAAATTATGGAATCAAAAATGAAAAGGGTGAATTCACCACCAATGAAGAGGAAATTAAAACAAAACTATTTTGCCCAATTATATGCCAATAAATATAACAATCTAAGTAAAATGAATGAATATTTACAAAAATATAAATTGCCCAGATTAACAGAAGAGAAAATAAAATACTTAAATAACCCCTTTTTTAGAAAAAGAAATTGAACAAGCAATTATTGAACTCTCTCAAAAAAAAAAAAAAACACTCCAAGGCTAAATGGATTTACAAATGAATTCTACCAAACATTTAAAAAATGATTAATTCCAATATCATATAAATTATTTGAAAAAATAGATGAAGGAATGCTTGGCAGTTTACTCAAGAAAGAACCTCAGTGTCTGGTACCTTATCCTGCCAGGTGAACTTCAAAAATATTCCTAAGATTATTCAAATGGAAGTGATAGAGTTTCTTAGCATGACAATGGTATGCTGTCCAGGCATACAACAGTGAGGTCAGCACAATGATTCTGAGACCTTCAGTTTGGTAGTCAGTTCTAACACATTCCCTCTCCCATATTTTCTTTAGAATACAATAGTAAATGATTATGGTAGTCTATTACTTGATAAACCCAAAGACCCAGTTTCTGGGATAAGAACTCACTATTTGACAAAAACTGCTAGGAAAACTGGAAATTAATGTGGCAGAAACTAGGCATTGACCAGCATCTCACATCCTATACCAAGATAAGGTCAAAATGAATATATGATTTAGACATAAAAAACAATATATTTTTCAAGGAGTTGGGGAAAGATCATCAAATATAAAGGAAAGGTAAGTTAAACAATGCAAGCTTGCTCTCCATTCACAAGAAATTTCAGGAAAGAATAGAGAAGCATATTCCAGAAAACAAAAGAAATCAAGTAATAACAAAAATTACCAAAAAAATTTATTCTTTGAAACTCAGTTTTTAAAAAATGATATTTACTAAAAGTAGAGGTAAAATATGGTCTAACTTATAAAGACTTTAAATTAAATGTTTGTTGCACCAAAAAAAGAGCCAATGCAATAAAGATTAAAAGAGGAGTAAGCTGGGAAACATTTTTATAGCCAGTATTTCCTTTAAAGGCTTCATTTCCAAAATATATCAAGAACTAAGTCAAATTATAATAAAACAAGTCATTCCCCAATTGATAAGTGGTCAAAGGATATTAGCAGGCTGTTTTCAGATGAAGAAATTACATATGAAAAAATGCTCTAAATCATATTGATTAGAGAAATGCAAATTAAAACAACTCTGAAGTATAAACTCAAAACATCAGATTGGTTAAGGTAACAAGAAAATGTTATAAATGTTGGAAGCAATATGGAAAAACTGGAACACTGATACATTGTTGGTGAAGTTGTAAATTGATCCAACAATTCTGGAGCTATGTCCAAAGGGCTATATAACTATGCATACCCTGACCCAACAATATCTCTACTAGCTCTTTATCCAAAAGAGATCATAAAAAATGGAAAAGGATACACATGTGCAAAAATGTTTATAGCAGCTTTCTTTGTGATAGCAAAGAATTAGAAACCAAGGGGATGCCCAATTGGGGAATGGATGAACTCATGGTATATGATTGTAATGGAATTCTATTGTTCTTTAAGAAATGATGAGCACTCTGATTTCAGAAAGACCTGAAGATTGCATGAAATTATGCTGAGTGAAATGAATAGAACCAAGAGAACATTGTATGCAATAACAGCAACATGGTGCAGATAATCAATTCTGATATATTTTTACTCTTCTCAGCAATACAATGACCTAAATCTAAAAGTCTAATGATGAAAAATGCTATCCTCATTCAGAGAAAAAAAACTATGGAATTTGCAAGCAAATTGAAGCATACCATTTTTGTGGGAGGTTTTTGCATTTTTTTTCTTAGTATTTTCCTCTCTTGTTCTGATTCTTTTTTTTTTTTTTTGCAACATGACTAATGTAGAAATATATTTAACATGATTACACATGTGTAACTTATATCAGATTGACTCTCATCTTGGGGAGGAGTAAGGAAGAGAGATGAAACATAAAAAACATAAAAATCAAAAATAATAATTAAAAAATTTAATACAAATATAAATATCAGAACAGAAAAAAGAACCCTGATAAGAATCTCTCCAAAGAGGTAGAATCTATGAGAGAGATATGCACAGTTTTAAAATACAAAATGGAAGAAAAACAAACAGGAAAAAACTAAAAGTCAATAATGTTAAAAGAACGTATGAACTCTACATAAACAAAAACAACTGACATTTAAGACTAGAATTCCTAAATACATCATGAAGCATATGTTTTCCAGGGGGAAAAATGGAAAATTTAAGAAGTAGGACTATCACAATTCAGAAAATAATATAAGAAAAGGGTTTAAAAGGTCAGAGTATAAATATGGGTATGTTTATGCAAAGGATAGATAAAAGAATCTGTAGATTTCCAACAAAAAACTCCAAAGCTTTAAACTTCAAAGCATATATTGTTTAAATTTAATAATCCAACAATTTAAAAAACAATATATTTTTCAAGCAGTTGGGGAAAGATCATCAAATATAAAGGAAAGGTAAGTTAAACAATGCAAGCTTGCTCTTCATTCACAAGAAATTTCAGGAAAGAATAGAGAAGCATATTCCAGAAAACAAAAGAAATCAAGTAATAACAAAATTACCAAAAAAATTTTATTCTTTGAAACTCAGTTTTTAAAAAATGATATTTACTAAAAGTAGAGGTAAAATATGGTCTAACTTATAAAGACTTTAAATTAAATGTTTGTTGCACCAAAAAAAAGAGCCAATGCAATAAAGATTAAAAGAGGAGTAAGCTGGGAAACATTTTTATAGCCAGTATTTCCTTTAAAGGCTTCATTTCCAAAATATATCAAGAACTAAGTCAAATTATAATAAAACAGGTCATTCCCCAATTGATAAGTGGTCAAAGGATATTAGCAGGCTGTTTTCAGATGAAGAAATTACATATGAAAAAATGCTCTAAATCATATTGATTAGAGAAATGCAAATTAAAACAACTCTGAAGTATAAACTCAAAACATCAGATTGGTTAAGGTAACAAGAAAATGTTATAAATGTTGGAAGCAATATGGAAAAACTGGAACACTGATACATTGTTGGTGAAGTTGTAAATTGACCCAACAATTCTGGAGCTATGTCCAAAGGGCTATATAACTATGCATACCCTGACCCAACAATATCTCTACTAGCTCTTTATCCAAAAGAGATCATAAAAAATGGAAAAGGATACACATGTGCAAAAATGTTTATAGCAGCTTTCTTTGTGATAGCAAAGAATTAGAAACCAAGGGGATGCCCAATTGGGGAATGGATGAACTCATGGTATATGATTGTAATGGAATTCTATTGTTCTTTAAGAAATGATGAGCACTCTGATTTCAGAAAGACCTGAAGATTGCATGAAATTATGCTGAGTGAAATGAATAGAACCAAGAGAACATTGTATGCAATAACAGCAACATGGTGCAGATAATCAATTCTGATATATTTTTACTCTTCTCAGCAATACAATGACCTAAATCTAAAAGTCTAATGATGAAAAATGCTATCCTCATTCAGAGAAAAAAAACTATGGAATTTGCAAGCAAATTGAAGCATACCATTTTTGTGGGAGGTTTTTGCATTTTTTTTCTTAGTATTTTCCTCTCTTGTTCTGATTCTTTTTTTTTTTTTTTTTTGCAACATGACTAATGTAGAAATATATTTAACATGATTACACATGTGTAACTTATATCAGATTGACTCTCATCTTGGGGAGGAGTAAGGAAGAGAGATGAAACATAAAAAACATAAAAATCAAAAATAATAATTAAAAAATTTAATACAAATATAAATATCAGAACAGAAAAAAGAACCCTGATAAGAATCTCTCCAAAGAGGTAGAATCTATGAGAGAGATATGCACAGTTTTAAAATACAAAATGGAAGAAAAACAAACAGGAAAAAACTAAAAGTCAATAATGTTAAAAGAACGTATGAACTCTACATAAACAAAAACAACTGACATTTAAGACTAGAATTCCTAAATACATCATGAAGCATATGTTTTCCAGGGGGAAAAATGGAAAATTTAAGAAGTAGGACTATCACAATTCAGAAAATAATATAAGAAAAGGGTTTAAAAGGTCAGAGTATAAATATGGGTATGTTTATGCAAAGGATAGATAAAAGAATCTGTAGATTTCCAACAAAAAACTCCAAAGCTTTAAACTTCAAAGCATATATTGTTTAAATTTAATAATCCAACAATTTAAAAAACAATATATTTTTCAAGCAGTTGGGGAAAGATCATCAAATATAAAGGAAAGGTAAGTTAAACAATGCAAGCTTGCTCTTCATTCACAAGAAATTTCAGGAAAGAATAGAGAAGCATATTCCAGAAAACAAAAGAAATCAAGTAATAACAAAATTACCAAAAAAATTTTATTCTTTGAAACTCAGTTTTTAAAAAATGATATTTACTAAAAGTAGAGGTAAAATATGGTCTAACTTATAAAGACTTTAAATAAAAGAAGCTAAGCAAGAAAATTATCAAGAAAAGAATAAATGAAATAAAATCTCATGTTTATAAATTGCTATTTAAAAAAAAAAGAAAAATTGATTGTGGAATAGGAGAAAGAAAAAAGGGTGCTCTAAGAATAAAAATGAGCTTCAGAAATAAATATTTAAGGAAAATTTAAGGAAAAAGGAATTAGAGAAGTCAAGATGAGAACTGAATTTAAATCCCATGAACTAAATCCTAGACTCCTCAAAAATAAATTGATGTCTTTGTGAGAGGGAATGAGAGTGATAAGATCAATGAGTTGAAAAAGAGAGATGAGAAATAGAAGGAGGTGATGTACTCCTAAGACCAGAGGTGAATAATAAAAGGACAAAAATTTCTACTTATTTTTCAGCAAGGGGTTCCATGTACTAGAATAAGATAAAAACAATGAAAAAGGGGAGATTATATGTGGGGAGGTGGGAATGGTAGAAAGGTATCATTACCACAAAAGATGAAAAGAAAGGTTCTATTAATGAATATTCTCATGGAAAAGGATGTGTGGGTGTGGGTGTGGGTGTGGGTATGCATATAATAAGAGATTGGGACCGAATAATGGGTTTTAACTGAAAGAATTTTGTACATTAGGAACTAATCTTAGTGAAAGGGTTTAACTACCCTATATACATAGCAACCCATCCCAGGAGAGAGGATATCTAATTCCCTAAGCCATTCCCACTTCAAAAAGTAAGCAAATGGTCACAAGCCCAAAAAAAAGATCTTGAAAGAATTTAAAGAGGAATTTAAAAATCAAGTTAAGAGAAATCCAGGAAAAATTGAGGGGAGGGGAAATAAAAGTAATCCAAAAAAATTATTGGGGGGGGGGGTGGAAGGTAACCAATTGAAAAACAGAGGTTCAGAATATTGTTTTAGATTTTTAAAAATTTAATATACTTTATTTTTTATTAATTTTATAATTATAACTTTTTTTGACAGTGCATATGCATGGATAATTTTTTACAACATTATCCCTTGTACTCACTTCTGTTCCGAATTTCCCCTCCTTCCCTCCATCCCCTCCCCTAGATGGCAGGCAGTCCCATACATGTTAAAAATGTTACAGTATATCCTAGATACAATATATGTAGTGCAGAACTGAATTTCTTGTTGCACAAGAAGAATTGGATTCAGAAGGTAAAAATAACCTGGGAAGAAAAACAAAAATGCAAACAGTTTATACTCATTTCCCAGTTTCTTTCTCTGGGTGTAGCTGATTCTGTCCATCATTGATCAATTGGAACTGAATTAAATCTTCTCTTTGTTGAAGATATCCACTTCCATCAGAATACATCCTCATACAGTATTGTTGTTGAAGTATATAATGATCTCCTGATTCTGCTCATTTCACTCAGCATCAGTTCATGTAAGTCTTTCTAAGCCTGTGCTGGTCATTTCTCACAGAACAAAAATATTCCATAACATTCATATATCATAATTTACCTAACCATTCTCCAATTGATGGGCATCAATTCATTTTCCAGTTTCTAGCCACTACAAAAAGGGCTGCCACAAACATTTTGGCACATACAGGTCCCTTTCCCTTCTTTAGCATTTCTTTGGGATATAAGCCCAGTAGTAGCACTGCTAGATCAAAGAGTATGCACAGTTTGATAATTTTTTGGGCATAATTCCAGATTGCTCTCCAGAATGGTTGGATTCTTTCACAACTCCAACAACAATGCATCAGTGTCCCAGTTTTCCCAAATCCCCTCCAACATTCATCATTGTTTTTCCTGTCATCTGAGCCAATCTGACAGGTTGTGTAGTGGTATCTCAGAGTTGTCTTAATTTGCATTTCTCTGATCAATAGTGATTTGGAACACTCTTTCATATGAGTGGAAATAGTTTCAATTTCATCATCTGAAAATTGTCTGTTCATATCCTTTGACCATTTATCAATTGGAGAATGGCTTGATTTCTTATAAATTAGAGTCAGTTCTCTATATATTTTGGAAATGAGGCCTTTATCAGAACCTTTAACTGTAAAAACGTTTTCCCAGTTTGTTACTTCCCTTCTAATCTTGTTTGCATTAGTTTTGTTTGTACAAAAGCTTTTTAATTTGATGTAATCAAAATTTTCTATTTTGTGATCAATAATGATCTCTAATTCTCCTTTGGTCATAAATTCCTTCCTCCTCCACAAGTCTGAGAGGTAAACTATCCTATGTTCCTCTAATTTATTTATGATCTCATTCTTTATACCTAAATCATGGACTCATTTTGATCTTATCTAGGAATATGATGGTAAGTATGGGTCAATGCCTAATTTCTGCCATACTAATTTCCAGTTTTCCCAGCAGTTTTTGTCAAATAATGAATTCTTATCCCAAAAGTTGGGATCTTTGGGTTTGTCAAACACTAGATTGCGATACTTGTTCACTATTTTGTCCTGTGAACCTAACCTATTCCACTGATCAACTAGTCTATTTCTTAGCCAATGCCAAAATGGTTTTGGTGACTGTAGCTTTATAATATAGTTTTGGATCAGGCACAGCTAGGCCACCTTCATTTGATTTTTTTTTCATTAATTCCCTTGAAATTCTCGACCTTTTGTTCTTCCATATGAATTTTGTTGTTACTTTTTCTAGGTCATTAAAATAGTTTTTTGGGAGTCTGATTGGTATAGCACTAAATAAATAGATTAGTTTAGGTAGTATTGTCATCTTTATTATATTTGCTCAGTCTATCCAAGAGCACTTGATGTCTTTCCAATTATTTAAATTTGACTTTATTTTTGGTGGCAAGTGTTTTGTAACACTTTGCTCATATAATTCCTGACTTTCCTTTGGTAGATAGATTCCCAAATATTTTATACTATTTACAGTTATTTTGAATGGAATTTCTCTTTGTATCTCTTGCTGCTGGATTTTGTTGGTGAAGTATAAAAATGTTGAGGATTTATGTGGATTTATTTTGTATCCTGCAACTTTGCTAAAGTTGTGAATTATTTCTAATAGCTTTTTAGTAGAATCTCTGGAATTCTCTAAGTATACCATCATATCATCTGCAAAGAGTGATAGTTTGGTTTCCTCATTACCTACTCTAATTCCTTGAATCTCTTTCTTGACTCTTATTGCCGAGGCTAGCATTTCTAATACAATATTGAATAGTAATGGTGCTAGTGGGCAACCTTGTTTCACTCCTGATCTTACTGGGAAAGGTTCCAGTTTTTCGCCATTACATATGATGCTTACTGACAGCTTTAAATACATGCTCCTGACTATTTTAAGGAATAGTCAACTTATTCCTATACTCTCAAGTGTTTTTTAGTAGGAATGGATGTTGGATTTTATCAAATGCTTTTTCTGCATCTATTGAGATGGTCATATGGTTTTTATTAATTAGATTATTAATATGGTCAATTATACTAATAGTTTTCCTAATATTAAACCAGCCCTGCATTCCTAGTATAAATCCTAATTGATCATGGTATATTATTCTGGGGGTGATTTTCTGTAGTCTTTTTGCTGATATCTTATTTAAGATTTTAGCATCAATATTCATTACAGAGATTGGTCTATAGTTTTCTTTCTCAGTTTTCAACCTACCTGGTTTAGGTGTCAGTACCATGTCTGTGTCATAAAAAAGAATTTGGTAGGAGTCCTTCATTCCGTACTTTTTCAAATACTTTATATAACATTGGGGCTAATTGTTCTTTAAATGTTTGGTAGATTTCACATGTAAATCCATCTGGTCCTGGGGATTTTTAATAGCTTGTTCTATTTCTTTTTCTGAAATGGGACTATTTAAGCAATTTACTTGCTCCTCTGTTAATCTGGGAAGCCTATATTTTTGGAGGTAGTCATCTATTTCACTTAGGTTATCAAATTTATTGACATAAAAGTTGGGCAAAGTAACTCCTTCTTATTGCTTTAATTTCCTCTTCATTGGTGGAAAGTTCCCTCTTTTCATTTTTAAGACTAACAATTTGATTTTCCTGTTTCCTTTTTCTGATCAGATTTACCAAACCAGATTTATTGGTTTTTTCATAAAACCAACTCTTAGCTTTTATTTATTAATTCAATAGTGTTTTTTACTTTCAGTATTATTAATTTCTCTCTTTTAATTTTAGAATTTCAAGTTTAATATTTGATTGGGAGCTTTTAATTTGGTCCTTCTCTAGCTTTTTAAGTTGCAAGCCCAATTCATTGATCTTATCTTTCTCTATTTTATTCAAGTAAGCCTCTAAAGATATACACTTTCCCCTTATTACTGCTTTAGCTGCATCCCACAAATTTTGGTATGATGTCTCATCATTGTCATTATCTTGAGGGGAATTATTAATTGTGTTTATAATTTGCTGTTTCATCCAATCATTCTTTAAGATGAGATTATTTAGTTTCCAATTACTTTTTGGTATATTTACCCCTAACTTTTTGTTGAATGTAGTTTTTATTGCATTGTGATCTGAAAAGAAAGCATTTACTATTTCTGCATTCCTGCATTTAATTTTGAGATTTTTATGTCCTAATATATGGTCAATTTGTGTATTGATTCCATGAACTGCTAGAAGAAAGTATACTCCTTTCTATCACCATTCAGTTTTCTCCAAAGAGCTATCATACCTAATTTTTCTAATATTCTATTTACCTCTTTAATTTCTTTCTTATTTGTTTTTTGGTTTGATTTATCTAATTCTGAGAGTGCAAGGTTGAGATCTCCCACTATTATAGTTTTGCTGTGTATTTCTTCTTGCAAATCTCTTAACTTCTCCTTTAGGAAGTTAGATGCTATATCACTTGGTGCATATATCTTTAGTATTGATATTGCTTCATTGTCTATGCTACCCTTTAGCAGGATATAGTTTACTTCCTTATCTTTTTTAATTAGATCAAATTTTTCTTTTGCTTGATCTGAGATAAGGATGGATCTCCCTGCTTTTGTGACTTTATCTGAAGCATAATAGAGTATGCTCCTGCCTTTTACTTTTACTCTGTAGGTATCTCCCTGCTTTAAATGTGTTTCCTGTAAACAACATATTGTAGGGTTCTGCTATCCCAGTCTGCCATCCTCCTTCATTTAATGAGAGAGTTCATCCCATTCACATTTACAATTAAACTTACTAATTCTGTATTTTCTGCCATCACATTATCCCCAGATTATGCTTTTTCTCCTTGCCCCCCCCGAACCCCTTCCCCAGTATTAAACTTATGGGCCCCACTTGCATCATGCAGCTCTCCTTCTTTAATATCCTTCCCTTCTCCCTTTAAATTCCTTCCCCTTTCTTGTACCCTTCCCTTATTACTCTTTTTCTTTTCCCCTTTTCTCTCCCACTTTTTAATGAGGTGAGAGAGAATTCTCTGAAGAACAAATATGTCAATTATTTTTAAGAAGTTCAAAATTTTATTAAGGAAGAAAATAACTTCTTGAAAATAATAATTGGTCAAGAAAATCTGAATAACATTAGAAAACATCAAGCAATAATAAAACTAGAAAAATAGAAGAGAAACTGAAACATTTCATTAGAAAAACAATTGATCTGGAGAACAGAGGGAAGAAACAACATAAAAATTGTATGACTACCTGAAAGTTACGATTTTTTAAAAATCTGCTTACAATATTACAAGAAATGATTAAGGAAAATTGTCCTGAAGTTCTAGAACAAGAGGGTAAAGTAGAAATAGAAAAAATCTACTATTCTCCACCTAAAAGAGATACCAGTGGAAAATTTATAGGAATGTCATAGTAAGTTTCAAACTTCTTAATTAAGGAGAAAATAGTACAAGGAACACGAAAAAACCAATTTAAATTCTGTGGAAATGTAGTCTGGATTTTAAAATATCCACTAGCTTCTACTCTAAAAGACTGCAGGTCTTAGAACATTATATTTCAGAGAGCAAAATATCTGGGGTTGCATTCAAGAACAATTTATCCAGCAAAATCCCCTTAGTGCGGGGAAAATGTACATTGATGAACTGACTTTCAAGTATTTGTAGCAAAAAGACCAGAACTCATTGGAAAATTTGAGGTAAAAGATACAGAAGAAATATAAGGAAAACATTAAAGACTATAAGGCATTCATTCATTAAGGTTAATCTGTTTACTAATTATACACAGATACACATATACACAAATATACATTTTATGTATATATATATATATATATATACAAATATACATTTTATATATATATATATATATATTATTTTATTAGTATTCTTAAAATTGTCATCATTCGAAAGCAGGGTTGGGGCTGAGTTGTCTATGAAACAAGTGGGGATGGAGGACTGGTAATGTTGGAATCTTGTGGTAAATGATTGTGATGGAATACTGCTGTAGTATAAAAAATGACCAGCTCTTTGATTGTAGAAAGGCATGGAAAGATTTCTATAAAATGATAGAGAACAAAGAAGGCAGAACCAAGAGAACACTGTATGCAGCAACAATAATATTGTTTTAAGAACAATTTTGAGTGAATAACTCATTTTGACTATTATATATAAATAAATTAAAAATAAAGAACATATAAAGATTCTATCTGCATCAGAAAAAGAACTGAAAAATAAAAATATGTAGGGAATAATTTTTCATACATATATATGTATATTTATATACATACATATAGATACATATTTAAGTAACCTTTTGGTTGTCATTTCTAGTGCAGGAGGGAGTGGAGAAAGAAATTTACATGGTAACTTTGTTGTATATTTGGATGGAATAGCAAATTATACCTGGTAAATTTGCAGTTTCATGTGCAATCATCTTTTTTTTATTATAGCATGGTATGGGAATGCTTGTTTTGTTCCCCAAATTAAAAATATTTTTTTTTTAAAAAAAAGAACTTCAGGGAGCAAGTCTCTCATCAATAGAATAGATTGGTCTATAGGTCAATGTGGAGCTAGGGGATTCTGATATATAATAACTCTTGCCACATATTTAGGCAGAGTATTCCAGTTTCATGCTTAACAGAAGGTTAATTTAAGATTCCCTAAGGACACACTTGACCTTATGCAAAACAATCACTACATTAGATTCCTGTTTTTTCCAGTTTGACAAATTTTTCACTCTATCCAGGTCTCATCTGGTATCTTTTCTACAAAGAAAATGACAAGACAAGACCTTGGGGCTGTATTGAATCAGCACCAGATATACTATGATAAAACCTTGTTATGTGTTTGACAATTGTATTCGTATATGTTTTATAAATTTATTCTTTTATAACTCTTTCACTTGTATTGGATCAATCATTTCCATTATCCTGATGCCTGCCAGTAGGACAGCTACCAGCAGAACAACTAAAGGATAGAACATGTAGATTCAATAAACATAAAAAGCAGAATTACTAAGCACACCTTTTACAAACTATAATGCAATAAAATAACAATTATTAACCCAAGCAAAAGATACTGACTTAGAACTTTGACAATGTTAATGAATAAGTGCATCAAAAAATACGAAATAGAAAGTTAGTCAATAAACATTTTAAAGTGCTTAATATGTGCCAGGCACTGGGGATACAAAGAAAGGCAAAAAATAGTTACGTCCTTGAAAAATTCAGTCTAAGCTGGAATATAAAATGACAGGGAATATAAATACACATATACAGGATTAAATGAAGAAATAAACAGAAAGCTTGCACTAGCATTAAGGATATCAGAAAGGACTTTAAAGAAGATGGGACTTTGGCTGGGACTTGATGGAAGGCAGGAGGTAGAGATGAGGAGGGCAAATATTTGTGGAGAAGACAAACAGTGAAAATGCTTGGAGCGTGGAGTTGAGTTGTTTTGTGCGAGGAAAACGAATGAGAAATGTGAGAGAAAGAAAAAATTTGGCACAACTAAAACAGTCATCAGAGGAAAAGTTTTATCTCTAAAAACATACATTAGTGTAAGGTAGGGAAAAATCAATCAAATCACCCAACTCTATTTAATGTGATATGCACCAAAATATTTATAGCAGTACTTCTGTGATAAAGAATTGGAAAGAAAGTAGATGCTCATTGACTGGAGACTGGCTAAACAATGCAAATGGAAAAAACAACCATTCACGCCAGAAAATGTACTTGGTAGAGGCAATGTTTAGTAGCAAACATTTTAGATTTGAGCCTACTCTCAAATATACCCCACTATATATCAAAAATACTCCTAGAATCTTTAAGGGTGAGATCTTGTTGGCTATGATCTCAGTACTCTCAACTTGCCACTATATGTGTGGCTGTAAGACCAAGTCCAAAGACTTTCTAAATTATATTTTATTCTAATTAGACATTGCTAGTTAGGGATCTGATATTTCATTGTGTATGTCTAAGTTTGACTTTTAGGAAACAGGTAAATGGAAATTCTAGAATTATGTATCTTCTCATTTCTTATTTAAGTAATGATAAAAAGTCTTTTTTTCTGGAGGAAATGCATACAATTTAGGAGAAAACACGCTAGCCTCTTTGATAATTATGGATTGCCAAGTTTTTATTCCAAAGATGATTAAAGTGGAAAATATTCTACCATTTCTAGATCATCTTGTTTGGTTTTGTTTCATTTTCCAGAAAAAAAGAACACTTTGGTTCTAGGCAAGTAATTAAATTTTTTTTAAAGCCTGGCAATCCTATTTTCCCAGTCTAGTAATATCAATTGATTAGTTCATAAATTAACTAAGAGCATTTCTGTATTCTCTTTGCTCCTACCACATTCCTAGGAGGGAATGTGGAAATTTACCTCAAAAGGAAAAAAAAAACATTTTGTAACATTGTATTACTGTTCAATGTCAGGCAATACTAAAAAGGTAGTTGTCATTTATATAGTGCTGTATGGTTTACAGAGACCTTTATGTACTTTGTCTCTTTTGATGCTGACATCAATTGAAATAAATGAAGTAGGAGCAAAAATATATGTTCTAATATGGTGATGCAGGAGTATTAGGAACAGATGCAAAGGAAGCAAGAAAGATAAACCTGTCATCTTGTGGTTTGGTGCTTATAAGTGGTGAAAGATTTAATTAGGTGCTATTGATGGTCTCAACACTTTTCTGATCACATACATTTATTTGTAAAAATTTTGAACTCACATTCCCAATAGGCATATATTCATTTAAACATTGCTTATATATGCTATTATACTAAAGATGAAGGGCATGGTTTTAGAGAAACCTAAATAGATTTAAATCAATAAATGAATGTTTATTACATGCCTACTATGTGCCAGCGGCCCTCCAGAAGCTTATAATCTAATGGGTTTGTATGAAATGATGCAGTTTCCTAAACAAAACCAAGAGAACAATTTATAAAACAATAAGTTTAAAAACCATAAGAATTCAGATCTGTGCAACAAGCAACCACAATTCCAGAGAACTGATTAAAGAACATACCTCCTGGATTCAGAATTTAAAATAAAATGTATGTTTTTTTTATTATGGCTAATGTGGAAATTGGTTTTTCTTGACTGTGTATATTTGATAATTTCTGTTATTTTTTAAAATTATTTGTGGGGAAGGTGAAAAATTATTTTTTGCCAATAAAAATGTTTTAATTTTAAAAATACAGAAGAGGCTACACAATTGTGGGTGAGTTTTAGAAATCTGGCAAGAACTAAGAATAGTGTCAAAAAGGCTAAAGCAATAGAAAAAGTTCAGTCTTGAAAAACATTGAATACAATTAATGTTTGGAAGTAATAAAAAATAAGGAAAAATTAGGAAATGATGCTTGGGGCAGAGGTCAACTGTGAAAATTCAGGAGATACAACTATTAATGTCAATTCTCTTTCAGCTCTAAAAATGATAATATTACTAATAATCTATAAATCCTTCTGCTTTCTTCTCTAACAAAGAAAATTTCCTTCACACTGTGAAAATAGAATGGACATTATCAAGAGGGAACTCAGAGCCAAGACAGAGAAAATTACAAAAGAATCCTAGTCACATCATACAGGTTCAAATTCCCAGTATAATCCACTGAGATTCCAGAGAAATGAAAAAATAGGTACGATTGAGCAAATATAATCTCCATTTTTTTTAAAAAAGGAAATAGTAAATTCATGAAAATATTGAGTTATAAGTTTCATATTGATACTTGGAAAATCTCCAGATTTAGTAAGAGATAGTTTGCAATTCTATAGAAATAACTCTATATCACTAAACATTAGCATGGATTATTAAGAATAAATAATATCCAATTAACCTAATTTCTACTTTTGAGATAACTACTAGACTGATAGACAAAAGGAATAACTGGGGAAAAACTTGATTTCAGCAAAATAACTGACAAAACCTTTTTCTAAGGATGAGGATTAGCTCACATTCCCTGAGCTTGAACCCTTTCTTCCCTATACTCTGTATATATCATAGATTTTATGGGTATATATTTGTACCACCTAAATACTGCTTTCTAAAAGCTAATTGTGTCTGGTTGACTGAGAGATATCAACTGATAATCAGAGTGAAGAACATATAGGAAGAGGCTTGGACTTATAGCTCTAGAAAAGACATTCCCAACCCCTTTAAGAAACTTCCTAGACTCAAGAGGGACATAGCAGCTAAGCTCTAGTGACCTGTCACATTAGTGCAAGTAGGAGCTGGAATAGTCACCTTAGTGCTAGAATTTCCAAAGATAAAATAGCATTCTTATGTCAGAAATAAGTTAAATTTAATTTAAATGTTACCTACTTAATGATTTGAGAAATATCTTATGCAAATATAATCACGAAGGAATCAAGCTTCTCTCCACAAGTGTTATACTTTGATGAAGTACCTTTAATGAAAAGTTGACTATGTCACAGATTGAAAGGTCCATAATACAAAAGCTAAACCATAAACCAGATATTTAAGTATATGTTAAATCTATCATTTATAAATGAGGTACAAAACCCCAAATAAAAACATTTATTAAAAAAATATATAGTAGTAGTATTCCTCCCAAACTCAATCCTGCTATATTAATCATCGAGCTATATATAGAATAAAATTCCTATATTAAGGAAATTTTATAATTAGTCTACTTTTTATTAGAAAGTATTATTCTAGGCTGATAACCAAGTCTTTTTTTTAAATGCCAAATAATCATTTTTTAAAAATTATCTTTTATGGTCTATTTAAAGCTGCCACTCCTCTTATCCTAATATATACTTAAATACATCATAAAATTCTAATTAAAGTGTTTAAAGGGAAATTTGACTCAATCATATATTTGAGCAAATTAAGAACTATATCTTACCCTAGGTGTCAGAGATAACCCAATATGAATCAAATTGGTTTTAGAAATAAATATAAAATGATACCCAAAGCAAAGATGACAACCCAATTCTCATTTGTTCAAATAAAGAAAATGAGCACTCTTGAATCCCGTAAGAAATAATATGAAGCCATTTGGTTGAGGAATAAATGAAAAAGAAATAGAGTTGCAGGATGAAAAGAGTTAGAATTGTGTGAAAGGAGTTAGAATTGTACTCAGGAGAAACCTCGATTCAAATCCTGACTCTGACATTGCTAATGTTATCATAGATTAGTGAGTCTCAATTTCCTCTTCTATAAAATGGAGATGATAATAATACTGATTGTACTTCCTTCATAGTGTTTGCATAAGAATCAAATTGGATAATGTATGTGAGATGTTTTGTAAGCCTTGAAGTGTTATATAAATATTAGTTATGATTAAAAAGATAACATTAACATAAACCTTAAATCAGGAAACAAAAATGATCCTGAGTTATATGAAAAATGTCATTCTATTAAATTTCAGTTTCATTTTATTGTGGAAGGCTATATTGCAATTTCCTTCCTTGATTTCATTCTTTGCATCTGATAAACAGCTCACATTTACCAACACCTACAGTCTTCAGGTTAAATCTCACATTCTTGAGCTGACAACAGATCCTGTTAACAAATCCATTAATCGTTCATGAGGAGGAACAAAAGTACTCGGAAGGAATCAATCAATCATTCGGGTATTTATGAAGCACCTGTTATGGTTCTGTGCTAGGTGCTGGGGATAAGAGTACAAAGAATGAAGCCACTGCTTCTGGCAAACAGCTGATATTCTAAGCTTATATATACAAGTGCATCTAAAAATATATACAGCATAAGTGCAAAGTTAACAAATGTGCCAAGAGGTTCAATAAGAGTGGCTAGGGAGGGATCAGACAAGACTCCATACTGAAGGTACTACTTGAACTGTATCCTAAAGGAAGAGAAGGACTCTATGAGGCAGCATGAAGAAAGGAGTACATCGGGACATGGGGAGCAAAGCATGGGGGTGTCATGGGTGAGGAAGTAAGGGAATGTTAGTTGGGTTAGATCTCTGAATTCAAAGCAGGAGCTGAAGGTCGGGGAAAACCTGAAAATATATAATACTCAGGAAAGTTCCATAAACAATAAAATAACTACCAAATGTTTGCATGTAATTTACCAATTGTCCTCCCCCTTTTCCAAACATCACCTCCCTTGCTGGACCCTGACAGTTCCTTTTAGAAAGCTTGTTTTGATCAAGGAAGAGAGTTCAAATCTGACTTCAGACACTTAATAGCTGTGTGACCCTGAACAAATCACAAACGATTTCTTTATTTCCTCTTCTATAAAATGGGAAAAATAATGGCATCTATCTCCTAGAGAAGTCTGTGAAGCTAAGATAAAAGAATAATGGTAAATCACCTATCACAGAGATTGGCACATAATAAGCACTAATTATAGCCAGCTAAAAGTACTTGCTATACCATTGTTCTTAACTCTTGCAAATATTTGTCATTAGCTATATATTGCTTTTTTGGTTATTTTTTCCTCTTAAATTCATTTCCCAGCATAACTCTTTTTGATTAAACATATCTTGAAGGCAAGAATTGTCTGCTTTTGTAATATAGCATTATTCTAATTAAGACCTATGCAAACAATGGGTACTAAATAATGTTGCTGGATAAATCAAATTTCTAAATAAAAATTTACCTGTTCATAGTTTGAAGATAAAGGATTCATAGTTTGAAGATAAAGGATTTTTTTTCAAGGAATGAGATGAGGCTTGACAGAACAGGCATTGGCTAGTGCTACATAAATACCTGGCATACTAAATGAACAAACTATTCTACTTCTCATATTTCTCAGGAAAATGAAGCCCATAATAAAACCCACACCATTTCATCAGGTGATGATTAAACCACTGAACTGCCTGGAGGACTATGTCTTGGTGAGCCTGAAGTATGTGAAATATTATAAAGTGAACAGAATCTTAAAGGATAGTATCTACCTACCCCCATTCTACAAAAAAACGTACATCTTACATTTAAATGTTTTTCGCTGAATGTAAGTTTCTTATTGAACATTTATTTTATTTGTTTGTTTATGTATTTATTGGATCTAGACAACATAATAGTCTCCATGGCACTGAGAACTCTGAACAGAGTATTTTTAAATAATAGCGCAATAATAAATAAAGCATTGTAGAAATCACAAGTAAAGAAAAAAATCTAATAAAAATAAAGACAACACAAAGCTAGCAGTACTTTGGTATGAACAGAAGGCTATTTCTACAGACCCTCTTTGAATTCTACTGCTTCCTTCCAACAATTGTGAATGACTGTGATTGAGAGCAAGGTGCTTCAGTATTTAGTAGGTCTTTGCCATCACTGATACAGGTAATCTCTCCAATGATATTGATATGATCTGTGATGTGGGGTTTGTCACCAAATGATGGCAGGCACCAAAAGCTGTAGTACGATCATGTGAAGAATTCACAATGGCCATTCTCTTTGGCAAAAGGTAGATTTATTTAGGGGAACAGGTTACAGGCAAAATGAAGGGATACAATAGACATCAGAAATGGTAAATATGAAATAGAGTGGGAAAGCATATGAAAGACAAGTTCCTCAGTGGAACTCACAATTATTCAGTAGAAAGGGAGCACACCATGAAGTTGGGATATGCCTTAGTTAAATCCCTTGTTAGTTATTAACAATCTCCTAAAAGATAAATCTGATAGCTTTTCTTAATTCTCATCCTCCTTAATTGCTCTTCTATATTTGACACTGGCTGAAAATGTCCTCTTTCTCCTCTCTAATAATAATAATACTCCTCTTCTAGCTTACTTAGTACCTAAATAATGATTTCTTCACAATCTCTTTGGCTAACCCATCCATATCTTGGTCCCAAACCTCTCCTGGAGCTTCTCTTCTCTATATATATTTTCTCACTTGATGACTTCATTAGCTTCTCTGAGCTTAATTATCATTTCTATGCAGATGATTTGCAGATCTATATATCCAGTTTTAACCTCCTTCCTGAGTGCTTGCCCCACATCACTAACTATCTTTTAGACATTTCAAAGTAGACATCACAGAGATATGTCAAATTCAATATGTCCAAAACAGAATTAATTATCTCCCTCCCTAAACCTTCTTTTCTGCCTATTTCTGTTAAAGCCACCATCATCTTTCTGGTTTCCCACATTCATAACTCCTTTGTTATCTTTGATTCCCCACTCTCTCATCCCACATGATTTACTCCCACAATATCTTTCACATTTGTCCCTTTCTACTTACACTAAATAGTTGATTACTTCATCCCTTCAACACCTGTCACTCTATTTCAATGATCTCCTAATTATTCTCTTTGCTTCAAATCTCTCCTTACTCCAGTCTATCATGATGTACATCTATGTAAAAGTTTTCTTAATTTCAAGTTTGCCAATGTCACTTTTTTAATCAGTAAACTCCAATTATTCTTCATTGCCTCTAGGATGAAATATAAATTCTTCTGCTTGGCTTTTAAAGTCTTTCAAATCTAGCCCCAATCTACATTTCCAGGATATTATTTATTTTATTTTATTATTTATTGATTATTCTTCTTCCTGAAACACAATCTATCTAAACTGGGTAACTGCAAGCCTTTGCGCTAATGATCCATAAGGATAAAATACATTTTCTCTTCATCCACACTTCACAGTCTCTCACTTTGTTCAAGATCAATTTCAAGCACAACCTTCTACAAAGTCTTCCCTGATTCTCCTAACTGCTAATGTATACCTTCCCTGATTACATCACATTTAACTACCATGTATTTCTCTTAGTTTTATTCTGCATATATTTATTTTGTATGTCCTGCCACACATACATGTTATTTCCCATTTCAAAAAAATGTAAGCTCTTTAAAAGCAACAAAATTTGTATTTTCTTGTCTTTTTATCCCTAACACTTAGTGCAGTGAATGGTCTAGATTAGGGACTTAATAAATGCTTGCTGATTGATCTGAATGACAGATAACAAAAGAGAAAATTATGGCCATTGTTGGAAGAACTGTGGGAAGATGGGCAAATTAATGCACTGCTGGAAGAACTGTGAATTGCTCTGATTCTAGAGAGCAATTCAGAATAATCAAAAGGCACTACACTGCAGGAAACTTTTGCATCTGTGATCCTATTATTAGGCACATGCTCCAATGAAGTTTAAAAAATAGAAGTAAAGGTTCCATAGGTGAAAACTATAGCAGAACTTTTTGTTGTAACAAAAAACTTATACTAAGATGAATATCATCAATCGGGGAATGGCTGAACACATTATGGTATGGAATGTACTACTATTATACCACAATAAAAGAGAAATAGAAACAGATTAATGGAAACCTGAGAATACTTGTGTGAACTGATGCAGAGTAAATTAAGCAGAAGTAGGAAAACAGTATGATCACATAATGGAAAACAAGTGTGAAAGATTTCAGACTTCTGATCAATGTAATGACCAATTGAATTCAGATGAATGATGATGAAATATGCCTTTCCCCTTTTGGAAAAGTGACATAGCATGAAATGTAACATTTTCAAACATAGTAAGTGTGCTGATTTATTTTGTTTACCTACACTTATTTGATATAGAAGATGCTTTTAATTTGGATTGAAGAAAATTGGTGGACAGTGAAAAGGATGCAAAAGAGAGAATAAAAGAAGGGAAAGATCCTTATCATTAAATGACAGTTTAAATCATTAAATGCGGATGTATTTTTTAAGTTTTTAAAAGACAACATATTAAAAAAGAAAATGTAATTTTCATTCAATGAATTTAATTTGCAGTCATCATATTCTATATCAGCAATTAAAGTTTGCTTCATATGGATATACAAATATAGCTTTCTCCCTTTAGATATTAATTTCTACTTTGCAAATCACTGAAGTATTAACACTTAAAAAAGAAAGCATTTTCTATAGTAAGAACATTGTTCATACAAAAAATTTTAAAGGAATAAATTATTTGACATGAATTATTTTAAAAATTTCTAAGAAGAGCAGTTAGATAATTTGCTTTTGGAGAAAATGCTTTTTTTAATGAATATTCAATATCATATGGATTCATGATTTCACCATTATGGGCACCTTCATCTTACTAATAATTAAATGGCTTTTAAGAGTTCTGTATGCAAAAAAAATCATCAAATGGTGGCCAATGCTAAATAGCTAAAAGAAAAGATAAAACCAGTCTAATAGTAATCCACTAAAAAATAGTTTAGAATATTAGAATTCTCACTTTAATTTAAGAAATAAAATGAGAAAGAATTTATTAAATTAAAAGAATTTGTTAAAACAAGTTAATGTTATTACATCATGCAGCTCAAGTTTTGTGATTGAAAGTAGTATTTTAAAAAAAACCCTATTTTGTCATGAAATTAAACCAATAAAATATACTCTGATCAACTTAGCAGGCAATTGTAGAGTTGCTACACTAACCTCTAAGAATTTCAAAAAAAGTAAGAAATATGTTGGTACAGAACATCTTCTGGTGGGTTAAAGAATGACTTCTCAGCTACTGCAAATATACCCTTTCAGTAATAAAAAAAAAACCTAAGGTTGAACAGGAAAGGCATATGTGTATATATATATATATATATATATATATATATATATATATATATATATATATATATATATATATATATATATATAATTTACAATTATAAAATATATATATATTAAAAGAGAGAGAAGCAATGAGACAATTTATCTAATGCCAATATTTGACTAAATTCTCTATTTCATTTTAAAATTGGTCTCCTTGAGTTCAAAATGTTATATTAAGCTTAAATGGATTTAATAATCCCTTAGAGATATTATAGATTTTAAATGTGCATGAAAATGCTTCACATCAAAGTTTTCCTTTCCAGTATAATATACTGAAATATTATTAAATCAACAATAAATACTAGTTTCATCAATACCTATTATGTGGATAGTGTTTTAAAGAAATATTGCTTTTTCATTTCATTTTAGCAACATAAAAGTTCTTAAAATTCCCATAGGAAGTTATGACAATCCTTTTTCCCCACAATTTCCATTTTTAGAAATTATATACTATATTTTGAACATAAAAAAGGTATTTTAAAATATATTTAAAAGACTCTAAATTCTTCCTTCAAACATATTTAAACTTATATTTCTAAGTAAATGTAAAAGAGTAACTTTTTTTCATTCTTACATCCAAGAAGCCCAGTATTTTGTTAAGTATATTACCATGGTATTCAGTTAAGCCAATGACAGAGGCTAGTTAATATGGAAACTAATGAGACTTACAGACCAACTTATAATTTGATATCACTTTCAAATCTTTTTGGACTAAATTTTCAGTCAGCATGTAAGGAATTAGCCATAAAAATCCCATTACCATTAATGAATGCTCTATGCTAGCATATATGATTATATACTAAATATATCATATATATGATTATATATTAATCATAAGACTTACCTCATATATATTTTTAAAATATATGTATACAGATGCCTATATTCTTTCTCTTGAGCCTGAAGAAACCAAGATTTCTATTTTCAAATAATTATGTTATGAACATATAGTTATCTCCCTACATTCAAACAATCTTCTAGGTAGCTAAAAGACTAAGTTATGTTCAGTAAAGAGATTGTCCAAAATAAATTCTTACATATCAATATCTTTGATGAGATTTAAATGAAAAATACATTTAACAGAGCATATCAAATATAAGGATTCCATTCTTGAGACCATGTATATGAACTAAAAAGTTTGAAGTGTAAATGTAGTATTCAATAACGCCAGACTAAAAACTGAATTCATTTATTTAAACTAATGCCTTTAGAATAAAAATCTTGAAGAATACTTCTGTATATTTATATGTGTACATATACATTTACATAAATATATAACACATAAATATGTATTTAAAGAGGTGGTACCCCTTTTAAAGGCTGCTTATCCACTCATTTTGTTGTCCACCATCACCCAACTCTAACCTGTGTCTATATCATGCACAGCGGCCACACCCTGGTAAACCATCCAGCAAAAGGATTAAACCATGATGAGGGTAACTACAGGCTTAAATCCGTCAGCCAGTTGAGGAGAAGACATCCCCTGGCAGAATGGGCAGATGAGAACCATTTGTTCCACCAGTCATGAAGAAGGCTAAAAGAAGCACCGTGCAAAGCCGGGGGTTGGCCAGACCTCAAGGAAGCCAAGGTCATCCACTGTACCCCAGGCCATTATCAGTCATCTTGACTTTTTTTATTATGTACTTGCTAAGCATCATATATTATACTAAGGTCTGGGGATACAGATGTAAGCCCAAAGTCACTGCCCTCTAAGAAGCTTACAGAAAATAAACAGGAGCTAAAGGGGAAGAGGTACCTGAATGGTGGTGTGGTATAGGGTTTTTACTTATAATGGAGGATCTGGGTAGAACTCACTGGTGAAAGAGGGCCACAGGAGCAGAAAGAAAAGATGCCTGAAACATAGTGGTAAAGACTGGGCCCTTCTTCATAAAAGAGGCTCTCAGAGAAATTCAACAGTGGAGAAAGGGGCCATCAGTACAGAGACATACACATGTTAAGTACAAAACTAAAACACACACATGGCTCTCTCTTTTAGGTTTCTAGAAAATTGAACTTGCCTCTGTTCAGTATCAAAATGATAGGTGACACATAGGGATTGCTGGTCTCTGTCATATCATTGACCAGAAATTCTTTCAGATGATTTCTGAGGTTTTCAATCATTGATAAAAGAATTCTTCCTAGATTTTTAAACATAGATTTTGAGGATTGCTCCTTAGGCACATTCCATTCAATCAAGGTGAAGATGCCTTTCCTTTCTCTTGCTGAATTTATCATTTAAAACATCCTTCCATATTTCTAATGCCAATATTAGATATATAGATTTAATACCAATATTAGATATATAGATTTAATACCAGTATTATATATATAGATTTAATACCAAGGTTAGATAAATATATTTTGATAGCAATGTTATACATATAGATTATTAGCTATATAGAATAGGTATATAAGGAATTCAATATATAAGGGGATTATTAGATATGTAAGGAATAATGAGGACACCACTGTCATTGTAGGTAGTTGGTGATGTGGTGGACTAAGTGCCAAGTCTGAAAGAGGAAGAATCAACATTTAAATATGATCTCAGATACTTACTGTGACCCTTATTTTGTAAATTGTATGTAAATTTTAAGTCACTTAACCTCTGTTTATTTCAGTTTTTTCAACTATAAAATGAGAAAAATAATAATGATGAGCACCTCCCTTAAAGCACAATTATAAAGATCAAATGATATTTTTAAAAGTGTTTAGCATAATGTCTGGCATATAGCAGGTGTTAAATAAAGACTTATTCCTTTTCTTTCCCTTTCCCATCTCAGAATCCAGAATGACCGTTTTCCCTGGACTGACCGCCTTTTCCCAATGCTATTTCTGGATATTTTACCTTCTGTTGGATCAAGACTACATGGTCTTCACTGGTACATCAAATACATTTAGATAGCATGCCAGAAAACAATATCAATAATCTTTGAAAAGTTTTAATTTTAAAAAGTTACAAAAAAGGAATGTTAGCCATGGAATAGATGTAGAACTGCATTGTTAGAGGGAACATCTTCACAAAGAGTTCCCTATAGTAATGAAATGAATACGTATAGCAATTTTTTGGTATAAAAATAAGTTTAATTTCATCTGTGTTTCTCCAGAATTTCATTCTGGAGGTATTAGTTACTTACAGATTAGATGTTATGGATGCTATGGATATTTTAAGGACAAAAGGATTCAATGGTTAAATTAGTTAGAGAAAATATGGATTAAGAAGATGCTGAATTTTCCCATTACCACCTAATTATCAAATGACACTCTGAACTGAGGAGTTTATAGATTGACCTAAATTTCCCATCATTCGCAAATCTCATTTATACTTTATGAATCATTGAAATGAAGAAGGATGATTTACCCACTAGAATCTCATTGGACATGCTGCTTTTAAACATATAGAAAGCTTTGAAAAACATGCAAACATTTGTGTCTTGAAGATGCTGACTTACTAGCTGGTAATAAATAACTATGCCATCAAATTAAAGAAATGAATTGCATGCTAGAGCATTATATCTATAAACATTTGAGAAGTCATGGAATCTGCAATATAGCAAGTATTAATTTTCTCAAAACATCTTCAACATTTTGCTCCATAAAAGAATTAGGAACCATAATCATCATCTCTATGCTGATGACTCTCAAATCTAGCTATACTCCTCTAATTTCTCTGCTGACCCCCAGTCTTGCATTTCAAATTCATCATACCCAGAACAACTCATTGTCTTTCCCCAAAACCCTCCCCTTGCCCCCATATAAATTTCCTTGTCACATTAAGGACAATATCTTTGTCCTCCCAGTCCCCCAGGCTCAAAACCTAGGTGCTGTCATCAACTTCTTACTTTTTCTCATCGTCCATATTCAAACTATTGTCAAGAGCTGTTGATTTCACCTTTATAACACCTCTTGAATATATCCCTTTCTCTCCTCTGGCAGTCACTGGTCCAAACCCCCCCACTCCCCCACCCTCGTTATTTCACACTTGGATTGCTAGTGTGATAGTGAATCTGCCTACCTCAAATCTTTCCCCACTAGTTTCTTTGTACATTTTATTTGTTGGTTATCCACCCCATTACATTCTGAGCTTTTTAAGAGAAGGGATTTAGTTTTACCTCTTTTTCTAGAAAAGTGCCTGCCATATAATAAGCATTTAATAGAAGTTTATTGAGTGATGCATTTACTTAGAGAGTATAGCTAAATCATAGGAGAAAGAAGACAGAACTCCAAAGTAAAAATTAATTGAATTAATACTGGAGAATTTTTAATATTTAGAATGCCCATTTAACAACATGCACTCTCACCCCACTCCCCACCCACCTACCCACACAAACTATCATCAGTAACCATATATCCATGTCTGAGAGCACAAGGAATCAGGCCCATTCCTAGGAGAGGGACATGGTTCTTCAGTGACTCTGCCTGAATAATATACTCACTCTTTTATCTGGAAAGAAATGGCAAACTCTGGTTCTTTCCATGGAAACCAAGGAACAAAAATGCTCATGAGGAAATGTCTAATGTGCTAGAAACATGCAGCCTAGAGGCTAATATTTTGACCATACAGTAGAGATGCCTCAATGACTAGGTGACGATGAAATGACTAGGTGAATCACAGCTAGGTGAAGGAAAGGAAGAAAACAAAGGAAGGGAATGGAAGAAGAAGAAATATGGATGACTATAATTGACTGAATGAAGAAAAGGAACAGAAACCCAATTCGGGACCAATTCTGGTTCCCTGAAGATTACTTATACCAGCAAGCCATATATTATCTAATTTGAGGAAGCTGAGTCAGCCTTGCAACCAATTTCAGAGTTCTATTTACAGGCTTTAAAGAGGGAATCATTATAAAATACCAAAGATATCAGAGAAAAATCTCAAGAAAATCACAATGCACAAGCAGATAAATCAGCAGAAGGGATCTGGAAAAAAACAAAGGATTATAAGGCTTCAAAGACAATATGAAGCTAACTTGGCAAGTAACATACTCCTAAGGGAGGTAAACCAAAAGTGTCTAATGAAAGTCAGGGTCCTGTAGGCTTCCTAAACAGCAGTGTTACTATTGGGCTTATATCCCAAAGAAATCTTAAAGAAGGGAAAGGGACCTGTATGTGCAAGAATGTTTGTGGCAGCCCTCTTTGTAGTGGGCAGAAACTGGAAACTGAGTGGATGGCCATCAGTTCGGGAATGGCTGAATAAATTGTGGTATATGAATATTATGGAATATTATTGTTCTGTAAGAAATGACCAACAGCATGATTTCAGAAAGGCCTAAAGAGACTTACATGAACTGATGCTGAGTGAAATGAGCAGGACCAGGAGATCGTTGTATATTTCAACAACAATACTATATGGTGATCAATTCTGATGAATGTGGCCCTCTCCAAGAATGAGATGAACCAAATAAATTCCAATAGAGCAGTAATGAACTGAACCAGCTATACTCAGCGAAAGAACTCTGGGAGATGACTATGAACCTCTACATAGAATTCCCAATTCCTCCATTTTTGTCTGTCTGCATTTTGGATTTCCTTCACAGGCTAATTGTACACTATTTCAAAGTCTGATTCTTTTTGTACAGAGAAACAACTGTTTGAACATGTATACATATATTGTATTTAATTTATACTTTAACACATTTAACATGTATTGGTCAACCTGCCATCTGGAGGAGGGGGAAGGAGGGAAAAAATTGGAGCAAAAGGTTTGGCAATTGTCAGTGCTGTAAAATTACCCACGCAAATATCTGGTAAATAAAAACTTTTATAAAAAAAGAAATAGAAGATAAATTAAATTTATAATGAAATCAAGTCAGCAAGCACTTATTAAACACTTATACAGTTACTATGTGAAGTGCTGATGATACAACAAAAAGGCAAAAAACGCCCCTCTCTAATGGAGAGAGATGGACATTGAGCAAATATGTATAAATAAAATGTAAACAGGATAAATTGAAAACAATCAAAATATGAAGGGTACTACGATTAAGTGAGATTGGGAAAAAGCAAAAAACATCTTGCAAAAATCAAGACTTTCATTGGGTTCTGAAAGAATCCAGAAAGCAGAAATGTAATCTGGAAGAGCCAGAAAAAATGCATGGAGTTGGAAGATAGAGTGTTTTGTACAAGTAACAGGAAACTAGTATCATGGATCATGTAGTATGTGAAAAATAGTAAAGTATAAGAAAATTACAAAAGTAAGAAGGAATTAGGTTATGGAGGGCTTTATAAACCAAACAGAATATTTCATATTTGATTCTAGGTATAATAGAAGTTTGTCATTTCTTACTCAATTGCTTTGCTAGATTTCATCATCTCCAGAAACTCATTCTACAAGATAAAATCAACTCTGGAACTCCCTTCTTCTCAGCATTCCATGTCTCTAGTGCCCTTCCTTTCTCTGGTTGGAGAGGATTTGGGGTAGACATCTGGAAACTCCTCCATTCTCCTCTACTATTTAAAGAACACAACCAAGGAATTCTTATCTTTTCCTAGCTGGGCTGTTTTCCTGGACTTCATCATCTCCAAAAATTTATCCTTCTGCAAAATGAAATTAACTCTGAAACTCTCACTTCCTCAGATCATCTCCCATTCTTATTTGCAGGACTTTCTAATTGGCCCACATAATGGGGCTGGATAATGCCCCACACTGGGTATTTCTCCCTACTTCTCCATTATACTTTTCAGAGTTTTTTTTTTTTTAATGTACTGACTCCCCCATTATATTCTGAGTTCCTGGAGGGCAAAGATTGTCTTGCCCTTTTCTTGGTATTCCCAGCTTAGTAGAGTGCCTGGTGCTTAATAAATATTTATTAACTCTGATTCTGATTGGCCAATGGGGAGAAAATCGAGTTTAATTGTTTGGAGAATGGGTATGAAATGATTTGCCCTGCATTTTAGGAAGATAAATTTGACAGGTGATTAAAAGATGGATGGTACTGAAGAGAAATTTGATCTAGGGATATCAGCCAGCCAGGCCTTGCTGTCCTAATGCAAGGTGTTGATGGGATGCTTTGAGGACTAGCAAAAGGGAGATTGTAGACCATAGGAAAAATAGTGCTGGAAATATACTCTTGACACTGAAAATCAGGTATCAAGGAAATTTTATTAAAGAATCTTAAGGAATTCTCTGAATGTTTCTGGATAAAAGTGAACTCTGCTCCTCTTTGGAAAGAGAGAGTCCTGAGCATAGAAGCAGGAGAAGCTTTATATTTGTTAGTTTGGTGCAGTCCATCCCCTCAGAGACCAGGCTGGTCCATTCTCTTTTGTGTTACAATCTTTCTAATATGCCCACTATGTTTCCCCTAAATATGTATAAACATGTTTTCCTCCTCTCATCATACATCACATGTTCAAAAATAGTGGAAAACTTCTATGGAATGTGTTAATATTCAATTAGCCTATTAAGCAGGTGCAATGATGATTTGATCAAGTCAGATCATTGACCCTATCCAATTTGGGCTAGATGAGTTACTATCTTAATTGTGGTTTTCTCAAAACGACAAGACTGAATCCATCTGTGCCTTCCTAGCTCCCCAATTTTTTGGTTGCTCAAGGCTTCTATTGACCACTTAATTGTTCTGTGGAATCTTAACTTTTTTTCACTTCTCACATTCTGAAAACCTCTTGATCACTAGTACCCACTATCCTACACTATCTAGAAGCATGGAAACCCAACTTTTCAGTATTTCCCACAATAGCAAAGGAGAGGGAGAACTGTAACCAAGAGACTAGAAGGGAGGGATTTCACTACAGTGTTTCAAGCTCCTATTGAAGAGTATTTCCACAGGAGTTAGAAGGAAGAGCTCAAACCTGATTAAGTTCATATTCCATAAGGAATTCAAATAAAAAGAACAAATTAGGAAATAGTCCATGAACCAAAAAATAAAATTCAGGATAGACTAACCACTATTGAGAAGGAAAGAAAAGTAATGAAGAAAACAAAGCAAAAAAAGGCCTTAGGAAAGGGGCCAGTAAAAGAAAATTATTCATAAACATGAGCTTGAAGAGAAAGAAAGGAAAAAGATTTGAACTAATTGTTCTACTCCATGAAAAATAGGAAGAAATGAAATATAATCTAAAACATCAATCAATTCAGAAAATGCAAGCAAAAGATACATGTAAACAGACTTAATAATGACAACCTAAATGAATAAAGGAACAATCAGTGAAAGTTAATAAGAGGATGATAATAAGATTAATAATATGTTATCATAATAAAAATTGTAAAATTTTTTAATGTTTTAAAAAATACAAAAATTTCTAAGATACAGTTGAAGTAATCTTCAAAGAAAAAATTAAATTACTGAGAAACAGACAAACACAGACAAAAAAAGAAAAGGCCATGAGGATATAACAATTTACAAATTTGAAAATCAGAAAAAAAATTCAAATATGTATAAGATTTGTCATCTTGAAAACTTGTGGAGAAATAAATAATTTAGATGGAATTGAAAACAGAACCAAAAACTATTTATTCAAAAAGAATAACAGAATCAGTCTTTAGTTAATCTAATTTAAAAGAGGTTAGAAAATTGAATAAACAAAATGGTATATGAAAAAGGTAAAATAAAGAAGAAAAGAGAATTATCAGTCCTACTACACACAGTTATTCATGTGCCAGCACAACAGAGAACTTAAAAGAAATGGCAGAACATTGACAAGTCAAATCTTCAGAAGGATTTATGATTTCATCCATTTGGTCATTCACTCAAATAATGCAGGTCACAACCTGCCCATCCCATGTGATTGTCATCCATGTCCTCCCAACAGGACACTTAGAATGCTATAAGCCTTCCTTCCTTACTTTGTCCCAAAACATGAACATATCAGTGTAGTACTTGAGTGGCCATCTGTCATCCCTTTCTTTCACCACATGACCAGATTATGTTCTCTTTTTGTTATATTCCTGTTCTTCTTTGGAGTTCCATATTGATTATATGTGGCACCCTGCATACAAACAATATGTGCCTTTCCATTGCCTTCTATTATGCTCATCATTAGTTCTCCTTATCATATAACATTTATCTTGATAAGATGGGTCGTTGATTGTATAGGAAGTTTGGGGTCAATAAAAGTACTTTGTAATTGCTGAAAGCAACACACACACACACACACACACACACACACACACAGAGACACACACACGTATATTTTATTGTTGGACAAGTTCCACAGACTATCCAGATACAACTTGAAATAAAATCTGGGCAAGAATTATTCTTAATCTATTTGGTTTTCAGATCGTTCAACATTAGAAAAACAATTGATATAATTTAATATAATGATCATAATAAAAGCAAAAACAATCAAAATCATTTCTGTTAAAAATCTATAAAGCATAAGTATAGGAAAAGATGTAACAAAAAAGTATACCTATAGGAATTTGGCATATTAACTGACCTTATGTACTTTGCACTATTAAAAAAAGAAGCTCTGAATTCAGAGTACACAGAGGATCCCAGAAGTCTTAGTAAAGTTTAAAGTGATTAAAGCTTGGTACCTTAACAGTACAGTAGTCCCAAAAGTCTTAGTATAGTTTGAAAGTATTGAAGATTTAATGTTAAATTGTCCATATATGGATATGCTAATTTATCTGCAGTCAAAACTATTTTTAGACAAAGTTTAAAATTTTGAATTTCAATGCTTTTGAGATAAATTGAAAGAAAGAATATTTTGCAAACGCTGAAAGTATCAGAATACATAGGGAAAAATATGCTAAAATGATCTTTGTCAAAATTTTTTGTATAAATGTTGGAGCAATAAAATAAAATAATAATGAAAACTTATGAATGTGTTGACTATTATTTGTCTTTGTCATTCTTAACGTGAAAAAAACCTTTTGGTAGGAAAAAAAGAAATTTATCCTGACTATCCAGTGTTCAATAGTACCCCAAAACAAAGTTTACATTCTCAGAAATCTTTTCTTGTTTTTCTCTTCTTTTATTTTAATATTCAAGTATCCCATGACTAATTATGTTTCATTACTAAAACTGTAACTATTTAGTTTAATCATTTTAATTTCCTAAGCTTTGACAAGAATGAAAGTTTTGATAAAATAGACAAAGACACAGAAGGATAATATCTTAACTCTGCCAAAAGGAAAAAGTTACATTTCCAGTTTTTACTAAACAACTCTCTCAACTCTAAGAAATATAGTATTACAGATAATTGCTTTAATCTAAAGAAATTTTAGGATATATTTAAAATGCTGAAAAAGCAGCCTACTTATTTCTATTCATGAAGAAAATATTGTGGAAAATGTTTGAAAAACGTAGACTATGACTTGAATTTTTTTCCAATATAATTTATTTTATTTAAACATGCAGAATACTCAATTTAGAAGTACTGTGAAACCTCAATATAATCAAAATTGCAAAACTTTCTATATTTGAATTGTCAACAAAAACTCATATGATGTATTTTCTTATTGTAATATTTTAAGGAAATTCCCATTAATTCCTAGAAATACATTAAATTTAAATCACATTTTGAAGTACAAACTGTGCACTAGAGCTGTGCAGTATTTACACAATTGCACCACCTAGTGTCCATATGAAATATTGTTATTCATTTTTTTTAAAAAATTACCATCCAAGAAAAAAATAGGAAATGAATATTTTAATAATGATCTAGTTGATACTGAATATTTATACATTTTTCAAATATCATGAATTGGTCCTATCTGTGGGTTCCAATTTTGAAAAAAATTATATTAATAATTTAATAATTCATAATGAGTTAAAAGTATACCTTACAACATCTTGCTTTGATGCATCATCATGGCGTGGAGGCAACCTCAGGGTCTTAAAGTCCATATTATTTGAAATTAATCCCTTAAAGGTTCTAATATGCTGGAATGACTTTGTGTGGTCCCAGAAACAGACTAGGTATATTTTCTGAAGTTAAGTTTATCCTGGCAACAGCATAAATTTTTTTGGTCATGGCAATCCATGTGACAGTGAAAAATATAAAATGGTGCTGAGTTTTATTATGCCACTTTTCATTTCTCGGGTAACAATGACAGAGTGGCAAAAAAGCAGGAAGAGGATACTATGAACTATTCAGCATTGGGATAAAAGTCAACTTAGCTTTTGGTACTTTAAATATGAGAACCTTGTCTAATGTCTAATGATTGCACATATAATTGGAGAACTGAGTCATATCAATCTTGGCAATTTCAATATAAAAGTAACCATGAAATAAAGAAATTACAAATAGATGAAAGCAGATTCACCGGTTCTTCTTGTAGAAGCAAATAATAAAGCTGGTAATTATTGTACTACCAAAGGCAAAATGAAAGAGAAATTCATGGCATATTTGATCATGTTACATTACAATGCTCATGATAAGTATTTCCAAAAAAAACTATAATGAAATAAATGCAGGTGATAAACCAATAGCAGCTACAGAGAATGAAAAAATGAAAAATTCCAAGAAGAATTCATTAGAAACTTAACATATTAAATCAGTATATTATTTAAAACTTGGTGGCTTTCAGATAAAGAGGAGCAAATGTGAGATGCTCAAAAATATGGTTCAAAAGAAAAGAATTAGAAATGCCAAAGAGTTGTAGACTATATAGAAGCCTCACATTTATAACTCATGAATATTTTGTATGGAAAGGAGATAGATGTGGCAAGCAAAAGGAAAATTTAGGATACTTCACCATATACACACATACTCATTAATAATATGAATAATGCTAAAATCAGCCATTTGTATAGAGTGAAGACCATTGGAATCTTAGAGAAAAGATCAAAATTAAAATAAAACTAGAAGATTTTTTTTTTAATTCTTCAACTCTAACAACCTGATCTATATAAACAAGGTAGTAATGCTGGAAAATGGAAAATGGTTGGAGGAAAGGACTTGGATATCCACTATAACAAATGGATACAATTAAACTGATATAAACTAGTATATAAACTAATATATAGCACCCTAAGACAATGCTAGTTTAGACTATAAGCCTGTCTATAAAATTTTATCAGGAACTTCCAGTTAAGATGGTGGTATGAAAGGTGAGAGAGGAAACACTATCTCCAAAAAAGCATACCAGATCAAATACTGATCAATAAATCTAAAGTAAGGGGCAGCGAGGTGGCACAGTGGATAGAGCACGAACCCTGAAGTCAGGAGGACCTGAGTTCAAATGTGGTCTCAGACACTTTGCATTTCCTAGCTGGGTGACCCTGGATAAGTCACTTAATCCCAATTGCCTCAGGGGGAAAAAAATCTAAAGAAAAAAAACAATAAGCGGTTTGATCCAACTCACAAAATGATAGCCAGAAACCTCAAGAACACTAGAAAAACACTGCCATATAAACATGTGCTAGTAAATGTTAACCAGAATCCTCTCAATTTTATACACATAAATGTATTTTGTTGTTTGTCCTTCATTCTGGAAGAGAACCATGACATTGGAGAGATGATGCCATGACATGCAAGTGAATTGGATTGCAGTGAGGGAGAGCTGGGCAAAGTAATCTGCATCACTTCCCCCTCCAGAACCATCTGGATATAGTGGCAAGCTATACATCAGGAAAGCTGGAGATGGCACTGGATTTCAACGGAGATCTTTGCCTAAGGTCTTCAAGGGGTCTCAGTATGACTGAGCCCACACCCATTCAATGATTAAGTCTAGGTAGCTGTGGAGGCAAAAAATCTCCTCTTTCATCTAGTCCAAAAAAATCTAAATAAATAAACAAATCTGGGAATTCAGACTAGCTGATGACCTCCCCAAAGAATGGGACCATGGAATTAAACTGATCTCTGTCAGTGCCTTTTCCCTGCTTGTCTCAGGGATCAATTCTTTAGTTTCTCTCTGGCCAAAACACCATTCAGGACCTCATTACTTAACACATCAGTGTGAATAAACTTTTTCATTGATTTAGAAGGACAAAGGAAAACATATGGCCAAAGGTTCAAATGATTTGACCAGGTCCATAAGGTATAAATGGCAGAACTAGAAATCAAACTCAGTTTTTTTGACTTTCCAATCCATTAGTCTTTCTGCTTCTCAGATAATTTTCTCAGATCTTAGGAAATTGTGGTATAATTTAAACTACTGTTTTTGGAGTAAAAGGATTTTATTTAGAATCTTGGCTTTTCCACATAATGTGGATGTGAGCTAGTCACATAATCTTTCTGAGTCTGTCAGTAGAGGAAGAATCTGAACTAAATGGTCTCTAAAGTTTCTCTCATCCCTACATATAAGATCTTATGACCTTAGAGAAAAGTTACATTAAAATAAAGAGGAAGTAAAGGTTCCAAGACAAAATTTACTGACTTTCCAATGTATACCATGAATAGTCCTATCACAATCTAGATCCTATTGCCATGTATGATAATTGAGTTCATTATTGCCTCAGATGTATCTGAAACTGAAGGACTTTTCCTAAGTATAAAGTCAGAAATAAGGCACCATCTGCCAAAGACACTTATTTTATCTGTATTCATTCTGGAAGCTCAGAATCTCACTTTTTTTTTTTTGCTGAATCTAGAGGACATTGTATACTGTAAAAACAAGATTATGTGATAATCAATTGTGATCATTCAACAATGAAGTCATTCAAGGATTTGTGATGGAAAATATCATCCATATGCAGAGAGAGAAATATAGAGGTTGAATGTGGCTCAAGGCATAGTATTTTCACCATTTTTGTTTTTCTTGTTGTTTGAGGTTTTTTTTACTCTAGTCACAAGTATTAAATTCTTTTGAAATATGAAAAGCAGAAAAAATAACTTTAAACTTTTTGTCTCCTCATATATATGTATATATAACATACTTTTAAATTGCATTCATATTGTTGATATTTTCTCCATCATTTTCTTAAGTCTAGAAAATCAACAAAACAATAAATCAATCTTTGATTTGTAGTTTTTGAAAATTTCCATGTTGTAAAATGCTCATTTTGAAAACTTAACAATCAACTCTCACCAACTGGTAAAAGTGGGTTTCTGCACACAGTCAAGCAAATGAGAGCTCAGGAAAACAGGCCTGAAGTTTCATTCTTACTAAGGATATTATAAGGAACATTGTATCTTACAGAACTTGGTCAAGAAAAATTCCAAAGATAGCCCACAGGGCTCCCACTAGAGTACTTCACAAATTTTATAAATCTATGGCCCAGTAATATTTCTATAGTGCCTAAAATTTAAAGTACTTATTTGAGCTCAGATTAACCAAAGGAATTGAAATTCTAGAATAGTAGCTTTGTAAATCAGAAAAAAGATCAAGCAGCAAGGTACAACTATGCCCTGAGGAGAGCGAGAAGAATGAAGTCTAGTCCTAGTACAAAATTGGGAACAAGTAACTAAGAATAAAGCAATAACTAAGGATAAGAGAATAAAGGAGTGGAGGGCAAGGGGACGGGACATAGAACACAATGAAGAAATACTGTTTAAAAGAAACCCAAAAGGTCAGTCTATTAGAAGAGAATAACTACAAAAATACGAGTCTCTGAGGAAAAGAAAAAAGGAAGAATCTAAGAAATGAAGAAAGGTATTTAAAATGAAATTTATAAGTAAAACAAAAGTCCTGTAGGGAAAAAATAGGAAAATAAAAAGCTTAGAACCAACATTATAAAATCTTATCCATGTAGTGGAATACCTGAAAATTGACTGAAGCAAGCAGAACTCAATGTCTCCATGAGACAAGAAATGAAATAAGAGCAAAAGATTAAAAAATCAAAGAAATGTAAAGTATCTGCTTTCAAGAGACAACAAGCTCAGAAAACATATTCAGGAACCCAACAAGAGCAGATAATCAAAAATAATGAATATGTCCTTTCCTATGTTTACACACACACACACACACACACACACACACACACACACACACACACACACACATATATCAATTGATAGTCTTTGGGGATTAAAAACTAATTAGAATTACTGTGCATACCCTTTGATATAGCAATGTCACTACTGGATCTGTATTCCAAAGAGATCATAAAAGAAGAAAAGGGACCCACATGTGCAAAAAAGTTTGTAGTAGCCTTTTTACTAGTGGCAAGGAACTGGAAATGGAGCAAATGCCCATCAATTAGGCTGAATAAGTTATGATATATGAATACAATGGAATATTATTTTTCTATAAGAAACAATGAACAGAATGATTTCAGAAAAAGCCTGCAAAGACTTACATGAGCTGATACTAAGTGAAGTGAGTAGATCAAGAGAACATTGTATACTGTAAAAAAAAGATTATGTGATACTCAATTGTGATCATTCAACAATGAAGTCATTCAAGGATTTGTGATGGAAAATATCATCCATATGCAGAGAGAGAAATATAGAGGCTGAATGTGGCTCAAGGCATAGTATTTTCACCATTTTTGTTTTTCTTGTTTGTTTGAGTTTTTTTTTTCTTTCTCATGTTTTTCCCCCTTTTGATCTTTTTTTGGGGGGGGGACTCAGCATGGCAAATATGGAAATATATTTAGAAGAACTGTATACATTTAATCTATATATTGCTTGCTGTTTGGGGAAGGAAGGAGGGCAGAATAGAGGGAGAAAAATCTGGAACACAAGGTTTTGTAAAGGTAAATGTTGAAAACTATCTTTGCATGTGTTTGGAAAAATAAAATACCATTAAAAAAATAAATGATAAGCAGGCTAATTTTAGAAAAGTCTGGAAAGACTTACAAGAACTGATGCTGAGTGAAGTGAGCAGAATCAAGAGAACATTATACACAGTAATGACAAGATTATGGGATGAATAACTGATGTGTTTAGCTCTTCTCCACAATGTGATGATTCAAGGTAATTCCAAGACTTGGGATGGAAAATACTATTTGCATCCTGAGAAAGAACTATGAAGATTGAATATGGATTGAAGCATAGTATTTTCACTTTGGGCTTTTAAAATTTTTTTGCCCTTTTGATCTGATTTTTTTTTGCATAATATGATATGTGGAAATATGTTTTAAAGAATTACAGCTATTTAAGCTATATTAGATTACTGTATCCTAAAGAGGGGGAAGATCCAAGGGAGGGAGGGAGAAAAATTTGGAACACAAAATTTTATAAAAATGAATGTTGAAAACTACCTTTACATGTATTTGGAAAATAAAATACTATTGAAATTTAGAAAGAAAAAAAAAGGATTAAAGTGAATTATGAATTAAGTAACTTAAAGGAAAAAAATCATACAAATAATAAAAATGACAACAGCTTCACATATATGTATGTATGTATATATATGTATATATATATATATATATATATGAAATCTCTCATTAGAATTATAAAACCTCAGAAAAGATAAATGGGGGTCACTGAATTAAACTTATATCTGAACTAGTGATGAGGTCTTCAGTGTTAGGTGTGGTTAGCAAAGGAACTGATCCTGAGGCAGGCAGGGAGAAGACTGTTAGAGAGATCAGTTTAGCTCCATAGTTCCACCCTCTAGAGAGGTCATCCAGTCTGAAATCCAAGTTATGTCAAATTTCTAAAACCACTCTCTGTAGAGGTACTGAGTAATCTAGTTTGACATGCCCTATCAGAGATCCCAGTCATGTCCCTGAGGCTAAATTTTCCCTCTAAAATCTATTTATGAGCTATCCTATGTCTTTCCTCTTCTCCTTCCTCCATGCCACATGGGTATCTCTCTTAATTCTACTATGCATCTCAATCCCCAATTCTCCTCACAGCTAGTTCTTTTGGAATGCTATGTCCCTTTCAGGACTAAGGGCATATCCCAACTTCATGGGGTATTTTCTTTCTCCTGGGGAACTTGACCTTTCCATCATTAATAATTATGCTCTTCCAATTCTATTTCATGTTTACCATTCTCAGTGTCTATTTGTTCATTTTGTTTGTAACCTATTATTTTTTTCAGAATTTTTTTATTATAGCTTTTTATTTACAAGACATATGTATGGGTAATTTTTCAGCATTGACCCTTGCAAAATCTCAATTCCAACTTTTCCCCTCTTTGCTCTCACCCCTTCCCCTAGATGGCAGATACACCAATATATGTTAAATATGTTAAAGTATATGTGTAATCTATTCTCCTAAATAATTTTTTTTGACAAAGGGAATGGCCATTGTGAATTCTTCACATTACCAAACCACATCATTTGATACTAAATTCCACATCATAAACCACATCACTAACATCCCAACCCTCTACAGCATCCTTAATATGTGGTCAAACAGTTTAAATAATTCCAGCAATGGGAGACTTCAATACTTTCCAGAGTAGCACATTTTTAGAAATCTTTAGACAGCTATAGTTGTAAAAAGTTTGTTTTTTTTCCTTCTTTCTTGCTGAAATCTGCCTCCTGAAAATTATACTCAATAGTCTTTATTGTACTCCCTAGGAACAAATGTAATCCCTCTTCTTCCTGACAGCCTTTATGATATATGAAAATAATTACTGTTTGTACCCATGTCTTCACTTCTGAACATTAAATACCTCCACTCCCTTCAACAGAGCCTTGTCATGTCTCCAGCCTCCTAATTATCTTAGCTTAATACCCTGAATGTCCTACAGTTTTCAATATCCTTCCTAAAATGGAACATTCAGAACTGAACATGGTTTTTCAGAAGTGGACTGAACAGGACCTGGATTCTAGCTCTGGTCTAACTACTATCCCCCTTGATATATAACTTTAGGCAAATCTTGCAGTCTCTCTAGATAGAGTTTTTTTTTCATCCAAATAACTTTAATCTTTATTTAGAATCTTTAATCCTAAAAATTTAAATTTCAAATCTTTAAAAAGTTCTTTCTAGCTCTGAAATTCCATGATTTCATCAAACTCCTTAAGAGCAGAGAATTTTGTTTTCTTGCCTAGAAACTGACATGATGGTAAGAACATGGATTTAGAACTGGAAAGAATATCAAGATCATATAGTACAAGCTTTTCTCTTACAGATGTAAAATAGAGGCCTGGGAAGGTTAGGGGATTTATCCGTGTCACAAATCAATCAATCATTAAGCAAAGATTGTAAATGTTATAGTTGGGTTCAGATAGTGCAGCAGATTGCCAAGCCTGGAGTCAAAAAAATTCTTCTTTCTGAGTTCAAATCTACCTAACCCTAGACAAGTCACTTAACTTTGTTATCTCAGTTTCTTTGTTTGTAAAATGAGCTGGAGAAATGGCAAAAAATTCCAGTATGTTTACCAAGAAAACCCTAAATGGGGTCATGAAGAGTTGGACATGATTGAGCAATAAAAGGGAATCTAAAACATGGAGGTGTGGGCACAAGGAACAGCTCATGCAAAAACAGAGATAGGAAATGAAATATTGTGTAAATAAACAGCAAATTGGCTACTCTATATAAATGAAACTTAGAGATGAAGCTCATTCCACCTCTGAATTGCATACACTGCAAGAACCATCCACTTCTACAGCATGTCCCTCTGATTAGAAGGCTCCTCCCAAAAAAGCAAGAGAGAAGGTACAAAGGTAGATCATGTCTCATTCCTCTCCCAGCTGCACTGTGGCCTTCTCTATGATATTCTCATACTAGGTTCCTCCATCTTCCCCACCCCTACATTTTTTATTTTTCTTTTATGTATTGTCTCCACTACAATGTAAACTCCTTGAAGACAAGGCATATCTCCTTATATTTGTGTCTGGCAAATAGGAAGTATTGAATGCATGCTTACTAATCAATATAATTTTCCCCTGTCTCTTAGAAAAATGATACACAACACCAATCTTTGCAGTATACAAGGAGGAAGTTATAGTCATATTTAGTCTCCATATTTTATTGCTATTGATAATTTCACTGGCAGTCTAGTTATATGCTAAGCATGGCTTACTCTGTTTGTATAAGACTCTGTTCTCTTAATTCAACAAATACTTGCTAAGTGGCTACTAAGCTAGGTCCCAGAGACACAAAGGCAAAAATGAAAAAGTCTTTGTCCCTAAGGATTTTATACTCTATTGCCTCGAATTGTGTAAACATAGGAATTAGTCAGTCAATGGGTCAATGTTGTTTATCCTTCCTTCTTAAGGACATCCCTTCAGGGATGTGATGCCATGATGTGGAAGTAAACTGCATTTGAGTGAAGGAGGGCTGTGCAGAGTCACCAACCTCACTCTCTCCTATGGACCATTTGGGGCCAGTGGCCAGATATAGATCAGGGCACCTTGGATGGATGCAGTGGGAGGCATTAGCTCTTTTAAACTAAGGTCTTTAATAGGTCTCAGTTTGACTGAGGCAACCACCCAGTCAGTGATTAAGACTGGGTAAGAAATGAGGCAAAAAATGACCTTTTTCCAAGGCCCTGCTAAAATATTAGTTTCTTAGAGAACCATTTATTAAATACCTAATTAAATGCCAGATATTGTGCTATATGTTGGAAATACAAAAAAAGGTAAAAGACAATCCCTGCCTTTGAGGAATGACAGAGACAATAATAATAATAATAAAAACAAACAAACAAACAAACTCCTATATTTAAAACCCTTTATGATTTGGCTTCAATCTACCTTTCCAGACATATTTTATGTTATTACTCCTTATACATGCTATTGCAATCATATTCCTCTTCCCATATATAATATTTGTTTCCCATTTTGGGGGGTACAGTTTCCCTCCAATTTCTGGAATGTTGTCCTTCCTTACCTTCACTCTTGAGAATTCTTAGATTAACTGTGGACCATTTGAAGCTAAGGAAGTGGCCATCTAGTCCAAATCATTTGAAGTCTGACCTTGGGTTAGCTAATATCTCTCTATCCAAGTTTCCTCCTCTGGGAAATGAGAAAGGAGTTTGGACTAGATGGCCACTCAGATCGCTTCCAGGTCTCAATCTATAATTATATATCTTAATTGTGACCAAACATAAAATATGTTTGGAAAGGTACATTGAAGCCAAATTATAAAGGGTTTTAAACACAGGAGTTTGTACTTAGTTTGTACCTGTGGGAATAAGAGATTTTATTTAGCTTTGAAGAAATCTAAGAAGTGATGGAGGTGAAGAAAAAATACCTTCCTCTTCTTGGAGACAGATAGTTCAACTACTATCTTCATCTATTTGTACAAACTATCTTGAATGGGGAGCAGGCAAAGTCCAATTTTGCTTGAAAGTTGAGTTGTGCAAGGTACTAACAGTAAATAAAACTCAAAAGATGGCTTAGAGACAGATTATGAAGGACGTTAAAAACCAAAAATTAAAATTTACGGTTTATTATGAAGGCAACAGGAAGCCAGGAAAGTTTTTTGATCAAAAGAATTATGTTGTCACATCTATGTTTTAGGTATCAATTTAGCAGTTGTGTGGAAAATAAATTACAAAGAATAGAAACATGATGCCTGGAATGTACAAAAATGAAGCATGTATATATATATATATATATATATATATATATATATGTTATCCCTTCTGATAGAACTCCTCAGAGGTAATACTGTTACATTGTTTTGCCTTTGAACCAAAGTGTTTAGCACACAGTAGGTATTTAACAAGTGATTGCTGATGGATTGATGATTGAACCTTCATTAATTTGACTTGGAATTTTTGTATAATGTCAAACACATAGTAAGTGTTTATATTATTAATTAGATTTGACTTATTGAATCATAAGGTACAAAAGGGAGATAAACTCCTCTTTCAAAAAAAGAAAAATTAATGATGGTGATTAACATGATACATAGCATCAGGGTGTGTATATACTAAACATGTACTAGAGGTACCTCTTTGCTTTTTAAGTTAATTTCTAATTGGGCTTGGAGTCAAGAGAGATTCCAAAATTGCCTGTTGAAAGGCTTGTTTGCCCATGGAAAACAATACAATTGTATATATCCTCAGACACTGACAAACATTTATTCACAATAAATAATATTAATATTCTTTTATTTTAGCCCTTTTGTACATCAACAGTGATTTGAGCAAACAAGTTTAACTCAGAATGACAGAAAATTTCATTTCAACCTTTTCTCATTAGAAATAGGGTTTTATAGCTATAGAAAGCAAGAGTCACTGTCTGCTTTCAAAACTGGCTCATGAACATAGAAATATTTTTTTTCTATTTCAGATGAAAAGAACAATTAGGATCACAGATTTAAGGCTGAAAGGAAACTCAGAGATCATTTAAGACAATCTCCTCATTTTTCAGATGTGATGATTGAGACCCAGGGCTGTTTGTCTCAGGTCACATAGATAGGAAGAATGTAGCTGATATTTTAACCCAGGCCCTCTAACTCCATATTCCTTGCTCAGAATTACTACCTCATTCACATTCAATATCATAAAGATATTCAACATCCACAAAGCACACTGAAATTGGTTCTATGTTCTTCATTCTGAAAATTTTAGCTATTCATAGAAATTTGACCATGTTTACACAAACAGAAACCTAAGAGAGAGCCAGTCAAGATAAAGGAGTAAAAGAAAGTAGACACCCAAGCTCTTTCCCTACAACTATTCCACAAAAATCAAAATTTTTTACTAAACTCTGTTCTAAACAGAAAATAAACACACAAAAAAAGATCATAGTAAGTCATTTTTAATAGCTGAGGTCACCATATGGACACAGATTGAGAGGGCTATACACTCTGATAATAGAGTACAGCCATAGAACATTCCAGTTCAGAGCCCAAACAAGTGCCTGCCAGTTACTATATACCAAGGCAAGAAGAGATCCCCGAATAACAGAAAAGAACCTGACACTGTACAGGAAACAGAAATAGAAGTATGAGTACTGTTACTGCCCAGAGCTGAATCAAATATCCCGTATAGACTGACAAAGTGACCTGCACCTAAGAATAGCAGCCTAGGGCAAAAAGTGGTCAAGATCCCTAGACCATGTTGTAGACAAGGAACAAATAAGAAGTAAGCCACAGCTGTGTGATTCCAACTCTTGACACTGAACAGTATCTCAGATCTAGCCTCCGTTCCATATAAAATAAGCAGTGCAATAACTAAAAAAGGAAACCCTGGACAAAAAGGAGTCCATGGTCCTGTCACTTTGAACCTGCAAATCTTTCTGATTTGAGTTGCTGGTGGCTGAATCTAACAGCAGTCCACTGAAGTTCCAATCAGAGACAAGTTCACAATTGTATTGCTAAAACCAAAACCCAGAACTTTCAGAGCTCAGATCAGGAGGGCAGTATTCAGATTTTGTCTAAGATCAGACTGTTTACAATGCCCGAAGGCTGGTAGATCCCCCTATTTCAGATGCCCTGAGATCCTGGAATAAGATAGCACTCAATACCTGATAATGCAGCAGCAGAACCCAAGAAGACATAAAACAGGATAAAATATGGCCCAGATAGTCTTTCCAGAAATGTGAAGCACCTGGCACTTAGACAAAGTCTGAAGTTAGGAAGTAAGATTAAATAAATAAGCAAACAAACAAACAAAAAAACAACGAAGAATTATTATGGTGACAAAATTACTGAAATCACAAACCCAGAAGAAAAGGATGCTTCCAAAATATCTACAAGTAAAACTTCTAAAAAAAACAGCATGAATACAATTTCAATCTGAGTTTCTAGAAGAGATGAAGCAATAGGATTTTGTTTTGTTTTAATTAAAAAAGAAATATTGATTTCATAAATAAAACAAGGGTAGTAAACAATTGAAAAAGAAACAAAAATTTTGGTAAAGAAATATGAACTATTGGGGCAGCTAGATGGCACAATGGATAGAGCACCAACCCTGAAGTCAGGAAGACCTGGGTTCAAATGTGGCCTTAGAGGCTTAATACTTCCTAGCTGTGTGACCCTGGGCAAATCACTTAACCCCAATTGCCTCAGGAAAAAAAAAAGAAATATGAACTACGAAAGAAATAATTGGAAAGAGAATATAAAGGTTGGCATATTATTTACAAAACATCACTCAAACAATAGATTTCTTGAAAATTAAAATTAACCAAATAGAAGTTAGTGATTCAATGAAAGAATAATAAACATTAACACAAAAACTAAAGACTGAAAATAAAATAGAAGATAGTATGCATTATGTCATAAAAAATGACATGGAAAACAGTAATAGGAGACATAATTTAAAATTGTTCAATGATATGAAAGCCAAAACTTTTTAAAAAGCACCTAGATATATTTTTAAAAAGTAAACAAAATTTGTTCATATCTCTTAGAATCAGAAGACTAATTGAAAATAAAAAGAATCCATTATCTCCTGAAAAAAACTCCAAAATAAAAATTCTCAGGATCATTCTAGCCAAAATCCAGAATTTCCAGGTCAAAGAAAAATATTGCAAACAGTCAGAAAGAATCCAAATATCAAGGAGGATCACACAAGATTTAATAGCCACAACAATAAAGAAGAGGAGAACTTGGAGTATATTCCAGAAGGCAGAAGACATAAGTTTAAAACCCAAAATAACTTATCCAGCAAAACTGAGTATAATCTTATGATGGTGGGGGAGAATGAACAAAGGGGAGAAAGTAAAGCAAGAACTGAGTAGAAACTTCAAAATACAAACACAGAAGCCAAGTGAAACGTTGAAAGATAAATATGAGGAAGTAGTCATAAAGATAGCAATAATAATGATGAATTGTTGACATTCTAATATGGGGAGGATATATATATATATCCCCTCAAAAACCCTAATATCATCAGAGGTCAAAGAGGAAGTTAAGATAGAAGGCCAGCAGAAACTGGAAACTAAATGGATGCCCATCAATTGGAGAATGGCTGAATAAATTGTAGTATATGAATATTATGGAATATTATTGCTCTGTAAGAGATGACCAACAAGATGATTTCAGAAAGTCCTGGAGAGACTTACATGAACTGATTCTGAGTGAAATGAGCAGAACCAGGAGATCGTTGTATACTTCAACAACAATACTATATGGTGATCAATTCTGATGGATGTGGCCATTTTCAACAATGAGATGAACCAAATCAGTTCCAATAGAGCAGTAATGAACTGAATCAGCTACACCCAGTGAAAGAACTCTGGGAGATGACTATGAACCACTACATAGAATTCCCAATCCTTTTAATTTTGTCTGCCTGCATTTTGGATTTCCTTCACAGGCTAATTGTACACTATTTCAAAGTCCAATTCTTTTTGTACAGCAAAACAACTGTTTGGACATGTATACATACATTGTATTTGATTTATACTTTAACATATTTAACATGTATTGGTCAATCTGCCATCTGGGGGGGGAAGGAGGGGAAAAATTAGAACAAAAGATTTGGCAATTGTCAATGTTGTAAAATTACCCATGCACATATCTGGTAAATAAAAACTATTAAAAAAAGAAGAAGAAAAAGAAGAACACACACACACACACACACACACATAAACAAAGAAGGCCAGCAAGTAGTTTTGTTTTGATATATTAAAAGAGTGAGGGAAAGGAATATACTGAGGAGGGAAGGGAGAAATATGGGGATACAAGTAGGAGATTGCCCTACCAAAGAAAAAGAAGTAAAGGCAGTTGGGGTGGGGGGTATTTGGACTTCATTTTTTAATCTCAAGACAAAAAGAGGGGGAAATACACACAAACTTTTGGGTATGAAAAACCTGTATGAGCTCTATAGATTGAAGTGAACAAAATCAAGAGAATAATTTATACAATAACAAAAATATTGTAGGCAGAAATTTTTGAATGACTTCAGAGCTTTGATCAATGCAATGACCATGCAAAATTCCAAAAGATTTCTGATAAAGAATGCTACCCACTTCCTGGCAGAGAGGCGATGGATCTAAGATACAGAACACATCTTCGCATGGTCAGTGTAAAACTGTGTTTTATTGACTATGCATATTTTTAGGGATTTGGGGTTTTTCTTTTTCTTTCCAAGGGGTAAAGGAGGTGGGGGAAGAATTCTTTGCTAATTAAAAAATAGGGATATCACATTTACTTTTCTGAACTTCTCTTGCCCTTTTATACTTATAATCAACATTGGGGGAAATTTTTCAGGCAACATATTTAAAGCTGAAGCTTCAGGCAGAGACCTCTAGTTCCTCAAAACCCTTCTTAAATTAGTCATGCCTGATTTTTGTAATAGACATCAGATCTTATGAGGGAACAAAACACTACTTTTCTAAGATCAAAAGAATTCATTTAAGTAGTTTTAATTAGATCTATGATGTGATTTATCATAGGGTTACAGTTATAAACTACTGCTATCTTCATTGTTGATTAACTGAGGTACATCCATTTTTCTTGTACAACAAAAGGGATATTGGTGAAGGCATGTTTTAATTCTGTCACCTAAAAACTTCTGATGAGGCACACAAATTATCACCTTCTTCAAGTGAGTAAGGAAGAAAAATAATTTGGTGTATACAAAACCAATCTTATTACCCTGTCCTGATCTAGACTAAAAAGTTATAATATATTTGGGAATGATTCTGATTAATTAAGTATAATATTGATTTTTGAAATTATAAAAGTGAGTTGTAACATTATTTTCCTGACTACAGATTTTTATTTTTAAAAATCTGTAGTAGTTATTAAGCCAGTAACACATATTCTGATTTTATAAATGTTGCTGACATATAAATTGGTTTATGAACATTACATAGATTTCCTCTCACAAATAAGCCTCTCTTCAGACTACATAAGCTAATTATATATATATATACATATATATATATATATACACATATATATATATATATTACTGATGACCCCCACAATTTTTATCTTGTATTATTTCGTCTACTTCCTATGTGGGAAAAAAAGTGACATATGGAATAAAACAGTTAAAGTCTTAATATTTTTTGAAAAACAAACCTTGTTTTACTTAAACTTCATTTCTTTTCAGATACTATCAGATACCTAGAAAGAGCCATTGACAATCAGTGCCACCATTTCCTCAAAACGCAATTATTTCTTAATTTTTGACAACCTGGCATTCAAACCCACCATTCTAAAAAAAATTGCTTTCTTAAAAGTAAACAAAGACACTGGATAACTGATGTATGAAGGTTTTTATTCGGTGTTTCCTCCTTGACTTCTCTCCATCTCTTGGCCTAGATATTCTCTTAGCCTTTGGCCTCTAGGAAAATAATCTTTCCTAGTTCTTCTGTATGACTAACTTTGTAGTTTCTTTTGTTGATCCAGCACCCATATTCTCTCCACTAACTATATAGCTTCCCCAAGCCTCTATCCTGGGTCCTTTTTCTTCTCTATACTCTCTTTCAATTATCTCATTAGTTCTCATGAATTTAGCTTTCACCACTATTCAAATTATTCCCAATTCTATAGGTGATTGAATGAATAAATGGAAAACCCTTCCCCCTAAGCAACTATTTCCTCCCTATTCATAAGAATAAGATTCAGAATAGAATTTCCTCTTGTTGGATCTTCCACCTTTTGATGGATGAAATTACTGTTATTAATGATGTAATTATATGCAATTTTATGTAATAAAATTATATATATAATTGTAATAATAGTAACAGATAGCACTTAAAGTTTTACAAAGTGCTGTACATATGGTATTTAATTTTCTCAGCTCTGACAGGTAGATCTATTCTCATTTTACATATGAGAAAATAGGCAGAGAGAAGTTAAGTACCTAGTCCAGGATCACACAACTATTAAGTTTCTAAGGTAGAATTTGAACTCAGGTCTTTCTTTCCACTATAATATGTAGCTTACATGTTATTTTCCTCCTGTTATTTCCAATTCATCCTGTAGTTTGTTTTTTACATAATTATTTATATATTCTCTGCCCAATAGAGTATGAGATTATCCTATTTCAAAGTCCAATTCTTTTTGTACAGCAAAATAACTGTATGGACATATATACATATATTGTATTTAACATATACTTTAACATATTTAACATGTATTGGTCAACCTGCTATCTGGGGGAGGGAGGAAAGGAGGGGAAAATTAGAACAAAAGGTTTTGCAATTGTCAATGCTGAAAAATTACTCCTGCATATATCTTGTAAATAAAAAGCTATAATAATAAATAAATAAAAATTTTAAAAAAGAAAGTAGGATGTATCTTTGTATCCCTAGTACTTAGACTATAGTAGGAACATAGTAAGCACTTCTTGTTTGTCCTTTCTCCGAGAGGAATGTGACATCAGGGAGGTGGTGCCATGACGTGCAAATGAATAAGATTGAAGCAAGGGAGGGCTGTTTAAGGTCACCTGCCTCACTTATCCTTGCACCCAGGATCCAGTGGCAAGATATAGATCAGGACAACTGGAAATAACAATATATGATTAACTGACCTAGGAGTCTTGATTATCACTAAGGAAGGCCACAAAGTTATTAACTAATTCATTTTTGGCAGAGAAGAAGCTCTGGCAGGTATATGAATAAACAAAATCCCACAAACTATTGTAGCATAGCTTTGTGTCAGAATTGTGATCTATTTCCTGAATTCCACTCAAATACTCCACCATATTTCCTCCCGCCCCTCTAAGTTCCTAGATTCCTTCATATGAGTATATGTTCTTAATATGTAATACTATCCCATTCTCTAACTTCCTCTACCAACTCTTCTGTTGCTTTTCAATAAACTATACAAATTCACAGCCATGGTCCATTTATGGGCTCCATTCTCCTAAGTCTCAGTGATAACAAATAAGTCAAATGCATTTCCCTATTTTAGAATCTTTAGTTTTTCTCCTTAGTTGCCTAAACTTTGGATAATTGCCCATGGACACTTGAGGCCTTGGGCTTTGCTATGGTTTTTCTTAGGTTTTGTCTCCTATAAATGCCAAGGTGTTTAAAGTGCTAGTCTTCCTTTTTGGAATCCACTATCTTTATTTTATAACTTTAAGACTAAATCTGGATAGTCTTCTCTTTTTTCCTATTCTTTTAAGTGGTCTTTTTGATAAGATGAACAATGACACTTAACAAGTACATTCTTAAGGGAAATATTCTTGCTTATTCTTGCTATAATACTACTTTGGTAAATACTCTTTCTAATACCAAAAAGAAATCTGGCTTACTGATATTAAGGGAAATTTAATTGATGAGTGAATATGAGTAGCACTCCTAGAAACCAAGTCTCTCAAGTCCCTCTTTGAACCTAGAAAGAAATAGTAACCAGTTGATCTCTGATTGTGTAAATAGGAATTGGTAAAGAAGTTCCAAAGGAGGTCTCACACACACACATACATACACACACCCACGCACACATAAACACAGAGTATGATTACATATATTTATATATATGTATACATACACACATACATGTATAATATATATACACACTAGATACCTAATAAATATTTGTTAGATTAAATAGAAAATTCATATAGCTGTTTGCAAATTTTAATGTGATAGCAGAAAATAAAAAATATTAAAATGAACTATAAAAGAATTCGATTAGACAAAATGGAAGAACATTTAATCAATCAATCAATAATAACTTATATATCATAGTAGACATTAAAATCATATTAAGTGATGGAAAGTTTGCAATAAAAATAAAATAATATTGCCTTTAAGGAGATTACATTTTGTTGAGGAATTGTTATTGTATTATTGTGTAAATATTATACATGAATTTTAAAGTTATTATAGATAGAAACAAAATAAATACAAGGGAATGGGGGATGGGGTAATAGGCATTAATACTTATGGGAATCAGAAAAGTTCTTATGTAAAAAAGATGATACTTGAGAGGACCTACAAAGGAAAAGACAGGATAGAGGTAAGGTTATAATCAAATCCAGGTATGGGAATAATCTATTTAAGAGAGATCTGAGGTAGGGAAAATAACCAATGAGGATATTGTAATATATTATTAAATCAAGAAGTGATGAGGGCTGGAATTATGGTTAGTTCTGTGAGTTGAGAGAAAGGTACAGATAGGAGAAATATTATGTAGGAAGAATACATTAGACGATATGTAGGATGACTAGAATGAGGAGTCAGCAAAGACTTTGAAGTATAAACCTAGAAGAATAAAAGAATAATTTTTTCCTCAAAAAATAATTGTTAAACATTGGTTATGGCTACTAAGGTTGTAGAATAACTTCTTCTGTATATTTCTAAAACTTAAATTTGAAAAGGTATCTGTTGTTTTATGAGAAATTTACTACCATAGCAAAAAGGGGGAGAAAGCAGCAGCTTACAATTGTTGAGAGAACTTCTTACTTATTGTAAATTATGAAAGGTTTCTATTATAGTCTTATACTATATAATTTAAACCTAAAAAAGTCAGAAAAAGCCCTGGAAAAGAAGCCAGGAAACTTGGGTTTTTAATCCTGCTGCTGCCAATTAGTATGGGCAAGTCCTTATTCTTTCTGGGCTTCAGTTTCTTTATCTGGACCACTGCTGAGCAGCTATCAATTATATCTTAAAAGAATTTGGAGAATGGGCAAAGTACCACAGGACTGTAAAAGGGCAAGTATTGTACCTTTTTCTATGAAGAGAACAAAATATACAACTATAGGCCATTGAACTTGACTTAAATTTCTGGGAAACTTCCAAAATGGGACACTAAAGAAATTGTTAATGGATTTATAAAAGAAGTTCCAAATTATCCTAAAGAGTCTACCCCACTTCATCTAGAATATGTTTTGCTAGATTCATCTCCTTTCTTATTTTGAAATAATGTTAATAAACAATTAGATCAAGGAATGCTACATAGTTTTACCCAAACTTTAGCAAACCATAGAGTATTTCATCCTGCTCTTTTTTTAATAGTCTTCAAGTATTTGAATAGTATTAAAGGGTCTTCACACAGAAGAGAAATACAATTTGTTATTTTGATCCCAGATGATAGAATTAGAGGCATGCTAGTTCATAGATGTTGCAGAGGCAAATTTAATTTAAAAAATTTAAGAAAAATTAAAACCTCCCTAACAATTATATCATTCAAAAATTGGGATGAACTGAGAAGTAGCATGGTCTATTGAATAGAAAGTCAACCTCAGAGTCAGCACAGCTGAGTTCAGGTGTAACATGTTGACCGTGACACAGTAGCCAAGGATAAGGTGCAGACAGGAGTTGTCAACATTATTGACCTGAATTTATACTGGGAGTTTCTTCACCAAGAGCTCCCTCTAACAAATAACAAATCCAAACCAAAAATTAAAACACACACACACACACACACACACACACACACACACACACACGTATGCATGCATGCATGCCAAAAAAAAAAAAACAGTAGAATGGGATGATCATTTAATATGTTACAGACAGGATTCCTTTTCAGGAACAGGTTGTGCTAGACAACTGATAAATGCTTTCCAACTTTAAATTTGTTTGATTTTGTAATATAGAATAGATGGAAAGGCAGCATGATATAGCTAAAAGAACTTTGGCTTTTTCGTCAGAAGACCTGGATTCAAATAATGACTCACTCTGACTTCAAAAGAGTCACTTTCCCTATGAAATGAAAATGTGGATAAGATAACTAATCCCTAGGATCCCTTCTGGTTCAGCCAACTTTAAGCAAAATTTTAATACTTTTGCATTGTTTCATAAACTCTTTTTTTTTTTTTTTGCTTTTCAGATTTTGAAAATAAATAAAAACAAATTCCCCCACTAATGTTCTCTTCTGATGCCTCATCATGGGATAAAAGTAGCCATGAATTCTTTAATAGAATGACAGTTAAATAGTGATTACATAATTTAAAAGTGTGTGTGTGTGTGTGTGTGTGTGTGTATGTGTGTGTGTGTGTGTGTGTAAGTGCGTGTATGCTGGGAGATTCGTGGCATATTCTCTTCCATAACATTGAATAAGAGTGAAAGATTAATGTGGAGCATGAGATTTGAAATCACATGTCAGGAGGCCAAATCTCAGCTCTACCACTTACTACTATCTGTGCGACCAGGACCAATTCACTTAACCTCTTTAGCCCCCAATTTCCCTATCTGTAAATTAAGTGCAGACTCAGGTAAAGATGGAGGAAGTAATACTGCCTATCTCTTCCAACAACTAATCCAAAAAATATCCAAGAAGGGTGCCAAACCAAGCAGCAATATATATAAGCCACAGCAATTTACTTTTTCAACCCAAGATCAAGTTCACAAATTCAGTTTACAGGCAACTGAACAAAGAAAGAACAGTTGGAACAGAGACCAGCAAGCAGCTCTGCTTCAGTGGGACTGGGACTTAAACTCAAAAGCAAAGACAGATAGTACGAGGCAGATCTATCACTCTAACTTCTGACCAGGATGGTGAATTCAACCAATGGGCACAGACCAGGGTTCTATTAGTACTGAGCTAAAGTTGGATCCCCTCCTAGGGAAGGAGGAAAAAGTCAAGGGGAGTGAATCAAGGTCTGCCCTATAGCAATATTATTCTAAACCTATAAAGCCTTCCAAATAGCTATTGAAAACAGAGGTCAGCACCTATGTACTAGAGATCTACTCATGGGACAAGGGTACAGTTGCAAACCAAAGTCTAGAACCTACAAAGGTCAGTCTAGGAAGGCAGCAAAACAGATCACGCCCTAGATCAAAGCGTCTTAAACTATGGGTCATGATACCACATGAGATCATGTAACTGAACTTGGGAGCAGTGAAATATTTGGCAACAGTAAAAAGTTTCTGAATGCAGACTTCTAAAGACACAAAAAAGAAAATTAATAGCTTAGTATAAGAAGAACAAAAATCTTACTTAAGTAATTGATGTCTTGAAAATAAGAATAGACTAAATAGAAGTTAATGGCTCCACGAAACAAGAAATCTTATAATCCAAAACAAAAACAAAAAACAAAAAATAGAAGAAATGGTAGATTAGCTCATATTAAAAAAAAACTGACCTAGAATATTTAAAAGAAATCATTTAAAATCCATGTCCAAAAAAGGGGCATGGATATTATATATTTAAAGATCATGAAAGAAAACTGACCAGATCTATTAGAGGGAAAATGAAAATAAAACTAAAAAGAATCCACCAGTTCCCTGGGATAAAAAGAAAAGAAAAAACTCCCAAAAATGCCACAGAGAAAATACGGAGTTTGCAGATTCAAGAAAAATTAATACAAGCATGTACCAGAAGCCATAGTCAGAATCACAGAAGACTTAGCAATTATCACTACAAAGGAGTAAAGAAATTACAATGTGACATTCAAAAAAGTAAAATATGTAGGCATAAAATCAAGAAAAACTTACCCTGAAAAACAGTATAATCAATTGAGGGAGAAAAACTTCTCCTTTAATGAAATTTAAGTCTTCCAAGTATTTTTTGAAGAAAATACTAGAGCTACAATAAGAGAATAAAAATAACTTGAAGGAATTAGACTAGGTAATGAGGAAACAAATCTATTACTTTTTGCAGATGATAGAATGGTATATTTAGAGAATCAACTAAAAAAAACTAGTAGAAACAATTAAAAACTTTAGCAAAGTTGCAGGATATAAAATAAACTCACATAAATACCTGGCATTTCCATATGTTACCAACAAAATCTAGCAGCAAGAGAGAGAAATTCCATTTAAAATAACTGTAGATAATATAAAACATTTGGGAGTATACTTGCCAAAACAAAGCAAGGAACTATATGAACACAATTATAAAACACTTCTCACACAAATAAAGCTGAATCTAAACAACTGGAACAATATCAAGTGCTCGTGAGTAGGCCAAGATATGACTAAAATGACAATTCTAACGAAATTAATCTACTTATTCAGTATCATACAATCAAACTACCAAGAAATTACTTTATAGAGCTAAAAACATGATCACAATATTTGTCTGGAAGAACAAAAGGTCAAGAATTTCAAAGGAATTAATGGAAAAAAAAAAGGCAAAGGAAGGTGACCTAGCTGTACTAGACCTAAAACTATATTATAATGCAGCATTCATCAAAACCATGTGGTACTAAGAAATAGAGCAAAGGATCAGTGGCATAGTTTAGATTCACAAGACACAATAGTCAATAACTATGGTAATCTAGTGTTTGATAAACCCAAAGATTCCAGTTGTTGGGATAAGAAATCATTATTTAATGAAAATTGCTGGGAAAACAAGAAAATATTATGGTAGAGAGTAGGCACTGACCAACATCTAACATCCTATACCAAGATAAGTTTGAAATGAGTTCATGATTTAGACCAAAAGGGTGATATTATAAGAAAATTAAGAGAATAGGGATAGTCTACCTCTTAGATCTATGGAGAAAAGAGGCAGTTATAACCAAAGAAGAACTTGCATTTTTATTTAATGTTTATTACATTTTTATTACATTAAGTTAAAAAGGTTTTACATAAAAAAATGAAGCCAAGATTAAAAAGAAAGCAGAAAGCTGGGGAGAGGGATTACATTGTGTTTCTGATAAAGGGCTCATATCCAAAATATATAGAGAATGATCTCAAATTTGTAAGAATACAAGCCATTCCAGCCCTCTTTGTAGTGGCCAGAAACTAGAAACTGAGTGGATGCTCATCAATTGGAGAATGGCTGAATAAATTGTAGTATATGAATGTTATGGAATATTATTGTTCTGTAAGAAATGACCAACAGGATGATTTCAGAAAGGCCTGGAGAGACTTAGATGAACTGATGCTGAGTGAAATGAGCAGGACCAGGAGATCATTATATACTTCAACAACAGTACTGTATGATGACCAATTCTGATGGACATGGCCCTCTTCAACAATGAGATGAACCAAATCAGTTCCAATAGAGAAGTATTGAATTGAACCAGCTACACCCAGCGAAAGAACTCTAGGAGATGACTATGAACCACTACATAGAATTCCCAATCCCTCTATTTTTATCTGCCTGCATTTTTTATTTCCTTCACAGGTTAATTGTATACTATTTCAAAGTCCAATTATTTTTGTACGGCAAAAATATGGACATGTATACATATATTGTATTTAACATATACTTTAACATATTTAACATGCATTGGTCAACATGCCATCTGGGGGAGCGGGTGGGGGAAAGGAGGGGAAAAATTGGAACAAAAGGTTTTGCAATTGTCAATGCTGAATGCATGTATCTTGTAAATAAAAAGCTATAATAATAATAAAAAATAAAGAAAATAGGAAAAAATAAAGTATCTCAAAGTTGATTATTTAAAAAAAAAAAGAATACAAGCCATTCTCCAACTGATAAATGGTCAAAGGAAATGACCAGACAATTTTCAGATGATGAAATTAAAGCCATTTCTAGTTATATAGGAAAATGCTCTAAATTACTGATTAGAGAAATGCAAATTAAGATAACTCTGAGGTTACATTTCACACCTCTCAGATTGGCTAAAATAACAGGAAAAGTTAATAATAACTTTTGGAAATAGGTATGGGAAAATTGGGACACTGATACATTCATGGTGGAGTTGTGTACTGATCCAACCCTTTTGGAGAGCAACTTGGAACTATGCTCAAAGAACTATGAAACTGTGCATATTCTTTGATCCAGCAGTGTCTCTACTGGGTCTTTATCCCAAAGAGATCATTAAAAGGGAAAAGAATCCACATGTGCAAAAATATTTGTAGCAATCTTTTTTGTAATGACCCAATAACAGTGATCGGAAGTAGAATTTATTAGGGGAAAAAAAAAGTAGGGATAGTAATCACTGATCTTAGACAAAGTCAAACTTTAAAAACATTCAATCAAAAGAGAAATCTACACTATAAGTTACTCATATTAATATTGTTTTAGCTATATGTATATGTGTATATATGTGTGTATATGAATATCTATATTGTGTACATATCTATATATACACTAATAGATAGTTATATACACATGTATACATAAATATATTTGTGCTTAATTGTAGCCCGATGGGGGCTGGAGGGGAAGAAAGGCAGAAAAAGAATAAAGTAAGAAGTGCACAGCAGAAAACAAAGGAAAACCTACAAAGAAGCAAAGATGGACAGTTCAGAATACAATGTCTTCTATTATTATGTATATATCCTTTGTTGAAATGGAAATTTATTGTTATATATGTTGAATCCTCACTTAAGTTCTGCTCTGAGCATAACAATGTTTTTTTTTTCCCTTTTCCTGTCTTTTTCTATTTTCTATTTAAGTTTTAAATAAATACATTTTTAAAAAATTCCTTAGTCAAATACACAATTTTCAAAATTGGCTTTGGCATATACAATGGACAAAAATGATCCGACAGGCTGCAAAGAGAACATCTTTGGGACTTCCTGAAAATACAACCATTTGTCAGGAGGCAAACTGTTCAGTTTCCACATGCCAACTCTAGCAAAACCCAAGTCCACAAAAACTAATTTTTAAAATTCAATGAGAAATTACAGTGACTACTTCTACATCAAAACTGTACTAAAAGTCATCTGGAATTCCAAGGGCAATCAGAAATGGGACCACCAGAAAAGCAGCTTCTTAGCCTGACAAAAGATTCCTGGGAAGGTGAAAATCATTATGGATGGAGGCCACAATGGTAGAGGGATATCCTGAGAAAGCCCAGCATACCTAGAAATCAGCAACAAACATCAACCAGTCTGTATATCAGGGCTCAAGCTGAATAACCTCACGTCTAGTACTCTGAGGTCTCTAACAACATATATTGAAAAGTCAGGAGGAGATCCAATACTCAAGTTTCAAGGATGGCTTAAGATTGGGGGATGGAAATAATCACAGGAACTCAATGAATCAGCATAAGACCAGAAGAGGTGATGACCAGTCCACCCAAAAGCACACCAAAGGGCAAATCCTGGCCCAGGGACAAAGCATCATTTCAAAACTAACTGACAGGTCTGATATCAATATATCATAGATATTAGAAATCATATAATTTTGAAATAAGTTCTCTTCAAAAATTATTCAGTATTTAGATTGAATGAAAAAATGCATACAGGTATTTCTGAATGTCTTTAAGGCTCTTAAAAATATAATCCAATGAGCATTTAATATTTTTCTAATGTTTCTGTTTATAAAAATGTACAGAAGTAAAAATGAGAAACATGATTGTAATTAAATAGAGTCTTGGGACTATAATTAACTACAGAAGTTTATCATGTGTACAGATAATATCATTAAAGTCTAATTTTATGAACATAGTAATTCTGGGGAGTTTTTAGAAATGAATCAACATGGGACTTCCGGCTAAGATGGCGGCGTGGAGGCAGACAGCTGCTTGAGCTCCTCGCTTTCTCTCAGAACTTACTTCATGACAAGCCTCTGACTTAATGCTTGACCCAGAAAGAAATCCACAAATTATCACCAAGAGAAGACATCCTTGAAAGTCGCCAGAAAAGGTCTGTGTTTGTTCGGGGGAGGGTCAATCAGACTGGGCGCAGACTGAGGGCAGACAGCCAGAGCAAGACAGGCAGCTCACACAGTTCAGACCGGAGGGGGAGGGGTGTGATCTCTGCAGTTTCTGCGAAAGGGCTTTTGCCCCAATGTGGATGCTCCGTCTTGGCAGCAAGCCAGGAGCAGCAGAGAGGGTGTAAACACCGGAGGTGAAGATTAAAACCCCAGAAAGCCAGCGTCTCTCAGAGCCCGGCCACCCCCAACCCCCACCTGGACTGACTCGGTGCGTTCTCGGAGCCTCAGAGCGCAGACTCAGTACAGTCATTGCTGTTCTGTTAGTGGCTCTCTGCTGCCCTATCCCCAGTCTGTAGAGGAAGCCCATTAATAACATCCAGCCCTATCCCCCGCAAAACAGACCAATTGCTTCTCTTGTCAGTTTGTTTTCTTTGATTCTGACAAAATGAATAAAAAATTCAAAAGGGCTCTAACCATTGACAGCTTTTGTGTGGAGAGGGAGCAGACTTCAAATGCTGAGGAGACTAGGAACAGAATGTCCCCAGATGTATCCCCTGGGAGGGATATAAGCTGCTCCTCAATACAAAAGAACCTCATAGAGGAAATAAAAAAGGCTCTCACAAGAGAGCTGGAAGAGAAATGGGAAAAGGAAAGGGAAGCTTGGCAAGAGAGCCTGGAGAAGTCATCCCATGCATTCAAAGACAGAATGGATAAAGAAATCAAATCATTGAGAAACAAGATTAGTGAGCTGGAAAAGGTAAACAACTCCAAGGAAAACAGGATTAGTGAGCTGGAAAAAGAAATCAGCTCTCTAAAAAATAAAATGGATAAAATGGAAAAAAATTCCATAGAAGATAAAAACTCAATTGGACAATTACAAAGAGATATAAAAAAAGTGAGTGAAGAAAATACATCATTGAAAATTAGACTGGAACAAGTAGAAATGAATGACTCAAGGAGAAACCAAGAGGGAGTCAAGCAAAACCAGAGAAATGAAACAATTGAAAAGACTGTCAAGTACCTTACCAGAAAGACAACAGACCTGGAAAACAGATCCAGGAGAGACAATTTGAGAATAATCGGACTCCCTGAAAAATGGGAGGAAAAAAAGAGCTTGGACACCATTTTCGAGGAAATTATCAAAGAGAACTGCCCAGACGTTTTGGAAACAGAGGGTAAAATAGACATTGAAAAAATTCATCGATCACCTACTGAAAGGGACCCTAAAATCAAAACGCCAAGAAATATAGTGGCCAAGTTCAAGAACCATCAGACAAAGGAAAAGATATTGGAAGCTGCTAGAAAAAAACAATTCAGATATGGAGGATCCACAATAAGGATAACACAGGATCTAGCAGCATCCACATTAAAAGAACGCAGGGCCTGGAACATGATATTCCGAAAGGCTAAGGAACTTGGTATGCAGCCAAGAATAACTTACCCAGCAAGAATGAGCATCGTTTTCCAGGGAAGAAGATGGACATTTAACGAAATAAATGAATTCCATCTATTTTTGATGAAAAAACCAGACCTACATAAGAGGTTTGATCTTCAAATACAGAACTCAAGAGACTTCTAAAAAAGGTAAAAAGAAATCTTGAGAACTATACTTCTGTCAAAAAAATATGTAAAGAACATATCTACAATTTGTCTTAGAAAATAGAGGTGGAAAGGAGATTATAGCATAAAAAAGTACAAAGTGGTGGTACTACATCTCATGAAGAGGCAAAGGTAACCTATTATATCTGAGAGAAAGAAAGGAGGGAGATGAACATAGCGTGTATCAATAGACATATTCGATTTATGGTGAAACTTCTTCCACTTCATTGAAAAGTGAAAGGGAAGGAGTAAGCTAAGGGGAAGGGAATACAGTAATTTCGAGGAAAAGGGGTAAAATAAGGGGAGGATCTTTAAGGTGGGGGAGGGATCCTAAAAAGGGAGGGCTGTGAAAAGCAAGTGGTGTTCACAAGTTTAATACTGGGTACGGGGGTAAAAGGGAAGGAAAGGGAAAAAGCATAAGCAGGGGTTAATAGGATGGCAAGCAATATAGAATTAGTCCTTCTAACCATAAATGTGAATGGGGCAAACTGCCTCATAAAGAGGAAGCAGTTAGCAGACTGGATTAAAAGTCAGAATCCTACTATATGTTGTTTACAGGAAACACACCTGAAACAGGATGAGACATTCAAACTAAAAGTAAAAGGGTGGAGCAGAATCTATTATGCTTCAGGCAAAACCAAAAAAGCAGGAGTAGCCATCCTCATCTCAGATCAAGCAAAAACAAAAATTGATCTAATTAAAAGAGATAAGGAAGGGCATTATATCCTGCTAAAGGGAAGCATCAATAGTGAAGCAGTATCAATATTAAACATGTATGCACCAAGTGGTGCAGCATCTAAATTCTTAAAAGAGAAATTAAGAGAGCTGCAAGAGGAAATAGATAGCAAAACTATAATAGTGGGAGATCTCAACCTTGCACTCTCAGAATTAGATAAATCAAACCACAAAATAAATAAGAAAGAAGTCAAAGAGGTAAATAGAATACTAGAAAAGTTTGATATGATAGATCTTTGGCGAAAGCTAAATGGAGACAGAAAGGAATATACTTTCTTCTCAGCAGTTCATGGAACCTATACAAAAATTGATCATATACTAGGGCATAAAAACCTCAAAATCAAATGCAGTAAGGCAGAAATAGTAAATGCATCCTTTTCAGACCATAATGCAATCAAAATAACATTTAATAAAAAGCCAGGGGAAAATAGACCAAAAAATAATTGGAAACTAAATAATCTTATACTAAAGAATGATTGGGTAAAACAGCAAATCATAGACATAATTAATAACTTCACCCAAGAAAATGACAATAATGAGACATCATACCAAAATGTGTGGGATACAGCCAAAGCAGTAATTAGGGGAAGTTTTATATCTCTACAGGCCTACCTGCATAAAATAGAGAAAGAGAGGGCCAACGAATTGGGTTTACAACTAAAATTGCTAGAAAAGGAACAAATTAAAAACCCCCAGACAAACACAAAACTTGAAATTCAAAAAATAAAAGGTGAGATTAATAAAATTGAAAGTAAAAAAACTATTGAATTAATTAATAAAACTAAGAGTTGGTTTTATGAAAAAACCAACAAAATAGACAAACCCTTAGTAAACCTGATTAAAAAAAGGAAAGAGAAAAAGCAAATTGATAGTCTTGAAAATGAAAAGGGTGAACTCACCACTAATGAAGAGGAAATTAGAACAATAGTTAGGAGCTACTTTGCTCAACTTTATGCCGATAAATTCGATAACTTAAATGAAATGGAAGAATACCTTCAAAAATATAGCTTGCCCAGATTAACAGAGGAAGAAGTAAGTAGTTTAAATAGTCCCATCTCAGAAAAAGAAATAGACCAAGCTATTAACCAACTTCCTAAGAAAAAGTCCCCAGGACCAGATGGATTTACAGGTGAATTCTACCAAACATTTAAAGAACAACTAACTCCAATGCTATGTAAACTATTTGAAAAAATAGGGATTGAAGGAGTCCTACCAAATTCCTTCTATGACACAGACATGGTACTGATACCTAAACCAGGTAGATCGAAAACTGAGAAAGAAAACTATAGACCAATTTCCTTAATGAATATTGATGCTAAAATCTTAAATAAGATATTAGCAAATAGACTTCAGAAAATCATCCCCAGGATAATACACTATGACCAAGTGGGATTTATACCAGGAATGCAGGGATGGTTTAATATTAGGAAAACTATTAGTATAATTGACCATATTAATAATCAAATTAATAAAAACCATATGATCATCTCAATAGATGCAGAAAAGGCATTTGATAAAATCCAACATCCATTCCTACTAAAAACGCTTGAGAGTATAGGAATAAATGGACTATTCCTTAAAATAATAAGGAGCATATATTTAAAACCTTCAGTAAACATCATATGTAATGGTGATAAACTAGAACCTTTCCCTGTAAGATCAGGAGTGAAACAAGGTTGCCCACTATCACCATTACTATTCAATATAGTACTAGAAACTCTAGCCTTGGCAATAAGAGCCGAGAAAGAGATCCAAGGAATTAGAGTAGGAAATGAAGAAATCAAATTGTCACTTTTCGCAGATGACATGATGGTATACTTAGAGAACCCCAAAGACTCTGCTAAAAAGCTATTAGAAATAATTCAGAATTTTAGCAAAGTCGCAGGATACAAAATAAATCCACATAAATCCTCAGGATTTTTATACATTACCAACACAATCCAACAGCAAGAGATACAAAGAGAAATTCCATTCAAAATAACAGTCGATAGTATCAAATATTTGGGAATATATCTACCAAAGGAGAGTCAGGAATTATATGAGCAAAATTACAAAACACTTGCCACAAAAATAAAGTCAGATTTAAATAATTGGAAAGACATTCAATGTTCTTGGATAGGCCGAGCGAATATAATAAAGATGACAATACTCCCCAAACTAATCTATTTATTTAGTGCTATACCAATCAGACTCCCAAGAAACTATTTTAATCACCTAGAAAAAATAACAACAAAATTCATATGGAAGAATAAAAGGTCGAGAATTGCAAGGGAACTAATGAAAAAAAAGTCAGAGGAAGGTGGTCTAAGTGTACCTGATTTAAAGCTATATTATAAAGCAACAGTCACCAAAACCATTTGGTATTGGCTAAGAAATAGACTAGTTGATCAGTGGCATAGGTTAGGTTCACAGGACAAGATAGTGAATAAAAATAGCAATCTAATCTTTGACAAACCCAAAGATCCCAAATTTTGGGATAAGAATTCATTATTTAACAAAAACTGCTGGGAAAACTGGAAATTAGTATGGCAGAAACTAGGCATGGACCCACATTTAACACCACATACTAAGATTAGATCAAAATGGGTCCAAGATTTAGGCATAAAGAACGAAATCATAAATAAATTGGAGGAACATGGGATGGTTTACCTCTCAGACTTGTGGAGGAGGAAGGAGTTTGTGTCCAAGGGAGAACTAGAGACCATTATTGATCACAAAATAGAACATTTTGATTACACCAAATTAAAAAGTTTCTGCACAAACAAAACTAATGCAAACAAGATTAGAAGGGAAGTAACAAATTGGGAAAAAATTTTTACAGTTAAAGGTTCTGATAAAGGCCTCATCTCCAAAATATACAGAGAATTGACTTTAATTTATAAGAAATCAAGCCATTCTCCAATTGATAAATGGTCAAAGGATATGAACAGACAATTTTCAGATGATGAAATTAAAACTATTTCCACTCATATGAAAGAGTGTTCCAAATCACTATTGATCAGAGAAATGCAAATTAAGACAACTCTGAGGTATCATTACACACCTGTCAGATTGGCTAAAATGACAGGAACAAATAACGATGAATGTTGGAGGGGCTGTGGGAAAACTGGGACACTGATGCATTGTTGGTGGAGTTGTGAAAGAATCCAACCATTCTGGAGAGCAATCTGGAATTATGCCCAAAAAGTTATCAAAATGTGCATACCCTTTGACCCAGCCATACTACTACTGGGCTTATACCCCAAGGAGCTACTAGAGAAGGGAAAGGGTCCTGTATGTGCCAAAATGTTTGTGGCAGCCCTTTTCATAGTGGCTAGAAGCTGGAAGATGAATGGATGTCCATCAATTGGAGAATGGTTGGGTAAACTATGGTATATGAATGTTATGGAATATTACTGTTCTATAAGAAATGACCAACAGGAGAAATACAGAGAGGCTTGGAGAGACTTACATCAACTGATGCTGAGTGAAACGAGCAGAACCAGAAGATCATTATACACTTCAACAATGATACTGTACGAGGATGTATGCTGATGGAAGTGGATTCCTTCAACATAGAGAAGAGCTAATCCAATTCCAATTGATTAATGATGGACAGAACCAGCTACATCCAGAAAAGGACTGGGAAATGAATGTAAACTGTTATTTTTACCTTCTGAATCCAATTCTTCCTGTGCAACAAAAAATTCGGTTCTACACACATATATTGTATCTAAATTATACTGTAATATATTTAACATATATAAGACTGCTTGCCATCAGGGGGAGGGGGTTGGGGGAGGAAGGGAAAAAATCTGAATAGAAGTAAGTGCAAGGGATAATGTTGTAAAAAATTACCCATGCATATGTACTGTCAAAAAATGTTATAATTATAAAATAAAATAAAAAATTAAAAAAAAAAAAAAAAAAAAAAAAAGAAATGAATCAACATGCTTCAGGTTCTCTTCCTACCTACCTGATTACTCCCCCTCAGTCTTTGCTAACTGGGTTCTGGACCTTCTCTTCTTTTTCTACAATCCATTAATGTCAGCTCCCACAGATTTAATTATCATGTCAGATTCTCAAATCTACCTAATGCTTTTCTAACTTCTCATATGACTTCCAATCTCACATATCCAATTGCCTTTCAGGCAAGTCAAAGTGAATATCCAGTAGATATCTTAAACTCAACATGTCCAAAAACTGAACTTGTCCTTTCTCCTAAACCATCCCCTTTCTCTTCCTAACTTTTCTATTATTGTTGAGGACAGTATCACTTTCCTATTTGCTTAATTCAAAACCTTGATCTCATTTGACCTCACCTCTTTACCATCTCTCACTCCCACATTCACTCTCTTACCAATGCCTATCAATTTCACTGGTACAACATTTCTCTAATGCACCTCCTTCTGCCCTCTGACACTTACCACTTTGGTTCAAGTCCTCATTATTTCATGTCTGGTCTTTCTTAATTGTTCCCACTCCAATGCAACCTCCATTTAGCCACCAAAGTAATTTTCCCAAAGCACAGATTTAAACATATTACATGCCTACTCAATAAATCCCAATGTTGTTTTCCCTATTAAATTGTTGACTTTCTTGAGGTCTTGCCTCTTATTGTGATTTAAGTACTTAGCATAAAAGTCCCAGGAATATCTGAGCAAAAATCAAGAGCTTTTTTCCTTTTGAGAACAACAAAACAAAAACAACAACAAAAAAAAAAAACAACAGTACAAGCACCCAGAAAGAAGCAGTTCACATATCAAGGAACCACAGTCAAGATCACACAAGAGCTGGCAGTTTCTACTAAAAACTAGAGGAGATTATGTAATTTTAAAAATGTTCCAAGTGGCAAAAATATATTTACAACTAAAAATAGCTTTCTTTCCAAAATTGAGTATAATCCTACAAGACAAGAAAGTGGATTGTTAGTGAAATAGATGATTGTCAAACATTTCAGATGAAAAAACTAGAGCTAAGTAGGAATTTTGAAATACAAACACAAGAGGACAGAGAAAATTAAAGGTAAATCTATTTCAGGAATTGGAAGGGGCTATTTAATGATGAGGAGCTAATATTTAATAGAAAGAGAAGGAATGTATCCTTAATGTCTTCAGAAGGTATTGAAGGAGTGAAATAAAAAGAATGAAGATTTTCCAGATACATTAATTCTCTTTTGAGGGTTTAAAGAGAAGAAAGAGAAGGAAGGCAAAAGAAGGAAGATACTAGTGTAGAAATGAGGAAGAAGGGGACAAAATTTGGTATTTCACATAACTGTAGTGCATTAAAAGATGCACAAAGATGAAGGAATGGGGATAATATATAAGAAGAACCTTTCTCATAATACAAAGAAGGGTAGAGGGTAGAAGATAAACATACAGACACACAAAAAATAAAAAAAGGTACCCAACTCAACAGGAAAACAAGCAGGGCTGGGAAGGAAGTCAAGGAGAGGACTGGGAGGGAGGGGGAAATAATACTGAAGAGGGAATAACTGCAATCCAAACCTTATATAAGGGGGATTCAAAGGGAAATCTTAGACCTAGGATAGATGAATCTTAGGTTGCTTTTTGAACAATTAGTGAATGTCTGAACAAATTGAGACATATGAATTTAACTGGATATTATTGTACTATAAGAAAAGACAAAGGTGACCATTTTAAAGAATCCTGGCCAGCATGATCTGATAAATGAGAGTAGTGAGCAGGACAGCAATTATTCTCATTTAAAGATGGCAGTACTGCAAAGAAAATTCTTAGAAATATTTAAAAACTCTGATTACTTCAATAACCAATGACCCCAAAAAGGAATCTATGATGAAGCATGTCAACCACCTCCAGAGAGAAAAGTAATAGGCACAAGATGCAAAAAGAGAAATACGTTTTTTGGCAGGGCCAATGAATAGATTGTTTTTTTTAAACTATGCTTATGTATTATAAAAGGTGTTTTTTCCCCCTGCCTTTTTCTTGGTTTTTAATGGTGGAAGGGGTAAGAAAGAGGTTGACAATAGTTATGTCAAGTAAAAGAGAATTGTTGAAACATTTTAAATCAATAAAAAAGAACAAAAGGAAGTTCAGAGAGAACAAAATAGTTATAAAAGCAATGTATAGGAGGTAGCTAAATGGTTCAGTAGAATGCTGGCCCTGAAGTCAGGAAGACCTGAGTTCAAATTCGACCTCAGACACTTAACACTTCCTAGCTGTGGGTCCCTGGGCAAGTCACTTAACCCCAATTGCCTGAGCAAAAAAAAAAAAAAAAAAAAGAAAAGCAAGCAATGTGTAAAATTTATTATGTAATTCTTTTTAAACCAAGAAGTATGAAGATTCTTAATTCCATATAGAATTCTCTTATGTGTATGAAAATGCTGTTAAGTTCAAAATTAAAAAACAAAAAGCTATGAATTCATAATGTTTGAATATGGAATTCAAAAATAAAATGGGTATACTAGTGTTTTGAATTTCAACTATATATTGTTAAAAAGTGTGATGTGTTATTTTTCTTTTTTTATATGTATACATTTGTCTTAACTTTAAACACACTGTTAAAGTAATCAGAAATAACTATACTTTTTTTACAATGAATTTTAGTTTATATTTACCCAGCTTTGACTTTTGAATACTAACTTGTTCTTTTTTAAGCTCTTGGTGGGTTCTCTAATTCAGTGTCAAACATTTATTTTCAGCAATAGCTTGGCAAAGAAATCTGTTACTAAAAATTCCCTAGTAATAACACTGTTTAGTAATTTTATGTAGCAGTAGTTTTTAGATGTATACATCATGTTTTTATACCTATTCTTACCAAAGGGGAAAATTTTTTTTCTTCTAAATATTTGTCCAAGGTTAAACCAAAACTTCATGAAATACTCTTCAACTTGAATAGAACTATCTATCTTTCTCATAACGGGTTGGCCAGCCAGAACTTGCTGTGATGTAAAGTTCATTCAAACAAAAAAAAATTTTTTCAACAAGTCATAAAAGAGATTGAAAATCAGTTTGAAAACAGCGTCATAAATGATTGTCATTATGATAAAGCTTTAAAAATCAAATTATTTTATCTCAAAACTGAAAACTTCAGGTTTGTCTGGCACTTACAATGTGCTTATCTATTATTTAAAGTTATGTTCAAAGTTGTACAAGGATTTTAAAATTACACTGTGTAATTCCTATATATGTTGAAATAAAGATATTTTTGTACCACATGGAAATTCAGCCTAAAAGTTTAGTATCTGACATGAAACAGAGAAGTGGAAAAAAATTTCAGGTTTATAATCAGAGATAAAAGTTTAACAACAGAACTGAAGAGATTTAGGGCTTCCAGTAACAAATTGCAAAAAGGCTTGACTTTCCCTCAACTTCCCCTATTTCAACTATCTGATTAAGAAGACCGATATGTCCAAAGGATTTATATACATTCAAAGAAAGAATAATAGTATGTTAAAATGGAAAGAACAGTGGAATTGGACCCAAGAGACATAAATTTGATTCTTCCAAGGCTGACACAGTCCTTGACATTGAATGACTTCAGGCCCTCAACAGTTGTGGAACCCTGCAAGTCAGGAAGCTTGAGTTCTTCATCTGTAAATGGGGATAATAATTCATGGACCTTGAAAGGGTCACTTTAAGGAAATTGCTTTGAAAATCTTAACACATTATTCATAAGGAACTGTTATAAGCACTCAATCAAAAGCACTCAATGAAAAAATACAAACTTGAACAAAAAAAAAAAACTAGGTTACAGATAAATGCTATGCTTCAATATTTGAAACTAATTAAATTACTCAGTTAAAAATAAATCATTTTTGCAATCCTTAGCATCTCCTAAAAATTAAAATAAATTTAGTTGAGATGAATAGTATTTTTATACAAATATCAAATATTTGTTGAGCATTCAGAGAGCAAATAGAAATAGTCCTAATCCCAATCATAGGCTATACTGGGAAATGTCAATGTATTTAAATGCTTAAAATTATACATGGAATCTTTCACTTGAATACTGTCCTTTAAACAAGTAGTTATTTGTATTTCAGCAATATTAAACAGCAATAATTCAAAACAGGCAACAATCAACCTAAGAAATTTTCAAAAGCAAATCACATATTGTAAAAGGTTTAACTTTGGCTCCAGGGAAATGTTAAGCTGCAAACCTTTAAGAGAACTGCAGAACTGGGGAAAAAAACCCAGCAGAGACCACTGAGTCCAAACCATACTAGAATAATAATTCTTTCTATAACATATGTGATGAGTAACTTTTGAAAAACTGGGGGAACCCACTATCTTTTTTGGAAATTTACTTTGAGATGGTTCTAAATTGTTATTAAATTCTTCTCTATATCAAACCTAAATTTGTTTTCTTGCGTCTTTCACCCAAATTGCAAAGTTTTACTCTCTGATGTCCAACAATAGTCCAACACAAATCACCCATTATAGTCTAGAATTACACAACAAACCCCATTTATGGCCTGACTAGCAGAGAGCATAGTGGTACTGATGGGGGTTGCCCTTTAAGAACCTCGCCATGGCTGACCTTTGATTTACAAATTCTGGTCAGTGGGCTTTCCCCATCCCCCACAGGATCTGAGCTAACTTGAGTTTTCCCAGCCCCCACAGTTTAAATCCATTGAATTATATTCAATGCTGACTCTAGCTGAATGCCACCCACTCTCAAGATAACTATAAAAGGGGCTACTTTGGAGTCCATGTTGCAGAAGTCCTAAGCATGACATCCTTATATCAGTCATGCCAAGGATTTCTGCCCACCGGACCTAATCCGGTACCCTTTTATCTCTACCCTCAACTTTACTAACTAAACCTTACTTTCAAATCCCTACAATAAACCCTTTTTATCAATCTAGGTTTTCGAGCCTGTAAATTCATTTACAGGGGACTCTGCCCCGTCACAAGACTATCTTTGCACCGACCCAAAAAGGGGGTTCCCCTTCCCTAACTCTCATCAGTACAATCATCCTCCCTAGTCCTGTACACTAGGCCATTTTTGATGTAGTTGTATCATATGTCACATGTATATATGTTGCCATGTTATGTTACATCAAGCTAAAAGAAAACTAATCCAAGATTTTGGTTGTGTTTTTTTTTTTCTTCCAGATGAAAAGCTGTCTAATCACACCTGCCAAATTGTGAATTTGTAAAACATTTTTTAAAAATCCTAATGTAATTCTTTACATTTATCCCTAAAAAGTTTTGCCTTATTAGATTCTATTCAATGTTCGAGCCAGTCAAGATCATTTAGGATCCCAATTCTGTCATCTAGTGTTAACTTTTCCTCACAGCTTTATGACATTTGAAAATTTGATAAGCATGCTATTTAAATCTTAATGCAAGTCATTAGGAAAAAATGTGAAATAACAATGAGTCAAATAAAGATTCCTGGGACACTGCACTGGAGATGACCTTCCATCTTGGCATCAAATTATTAACGAATATTCTGTGGATCAAACAAAAAAGTTCTGAATAGACCTAATTTTATTGTTAACTTACACCTCTTATTCCACTGTTTCTACAATTGTATGAAATAATGTCAAAAGCTTTTGCAAAAATTCATAAAAACTAAATTATCATATCCACTAATCTAACAAGTTATCAGACTCATAAAGAAAGGAAGTTAGGTTAATTTGCCATGATCTGTTCTTAATGAAGGCATGTAGGATCTTTTTGGGTATTTCTTTTTCTAGGTGATCACAAACTATCATCTTAATAACACATTTTAGAATGGAAGTTAAGTTATAGCTTGACTACAGCTTCGTTTATGAAAAATTTTCCCCATACTGTTGTACTAACTATACTATGTATAGATATGGGTTTTTAATCTATTCCTGGTTATCTATCTGTATTTCTCCCTTTCTTTGTCACTCTTCCATTTCATACCTTATTTCTCTAGGCAGTTTCCTCTCTTTTTGGCCTTTATCATTCTTAATTGGTCAGATTAGAGGATTTATATATATATATATTTTGTTTTATTTATTTGAGTTTGTTTCCTGTTCCTAATATGTTTTTTATCCATTAAAAACATACTAGGAACAGGAAATAAACTCAAATGAGTTTTTAATTCTTTCTAAATAATTTTTATTTTATGCTTCTTTCTAAATAATAATATTAATCATAATTCAAATTGTTTTATATTTATGTGGACCCTGAGTGATTTTTTCCTATGGGTCAGTAAGAAGAAAGGAAAGGAAAAAATATTACCTGTCATTGTTCCAAATACATCAAATATTCAACAAACATTATAAGACTAATTCTCATTTGCAATTTATATTTTGGCACATAAGTTTTATGTATTATTGACTGGAAAATTTTATTATTAGAAGAGATAATGGGATTGGTGATAATAGCAAAATGAAGAATAACAGATGGCACAAAACTATACTGATTCCAATAAAATGCAAAAAAGAACTAGAAGAAGTGTATAGATATTCTAAAGAGATGAATATAGGTAAAAATTTGAATAGATAAATAAGGTATGAATGGGTTGTGATTTTCACCAGTAGAGGAAATGCCAATACTAATGAGATCTCAATTCCATTGATTTCAATTTTCAGTACAGGAGTATATTACTTTAGATAACAGCAATATTTTTTAAAGTTTTCCGATATAACAAATTATTTAATTTGAATTCTATTTTAAATGAACTTAAGGAGTTAGCTATTTAAAGAAATATTATAACCCTTAAATATATATTTTTCTTATTTTTGCTTGAAACCTTTTCATTCCAATGAATGAATGAATCAATCGCCAAGCATTTATTAATCATATCTAGAATTTACTATTTACTTGAACTTAGTCAAATGTCAATATATTTTGAGTACATGAGACATCCTTCCAGTTATTTGTGCTCCACTTAGAGACTGGAGATTGAGATATGCAATTTATTTGATTAAAAACAGTCAATAATTCTCAGGTCTTCATACTTCACATTAGAGAGAGCTGTCTTGTTTAATTATTCAATCAACAAACATTTATCAAGTACCTTCTTGGTCTCTAGTACTGTGCTAGGGATATAAACAAAATGAAATATCCCATGCCTTACTGGATCTTACAATATATTCAGAAACACAATATGTTGTACATATAAGTAGGCACAGCATAGATATAAAATAAACACAATGAAATTTGGGGTGTGGCACTAGTAGTTAGGAACAATCAAGAAAGGATTCAAAAAATCTTTAAAAGTTTCTTTGATGAAGCTATCATTTCTAAGATATATAAGGATCAGATTTAAACTTATAGTAATAGCCATCCCCCTGTTCAGACAATTTTCAAAAGAAGAAATCTAAAATATCAATTAGCCACATGAACATATCCTTCAGGTCACTAATAAGTAGAAAAATTCAATTAAAGCAATTCCAAGATTCTTTCATACCTGTCACATTGGCAAAACTGACCAAAAAGAAAATGACAAATTTCAGGGAGCTGGGGGAAGGAAAGCAGGCTCATTAATGCACTGTTGACAAGCCCATAAATAGGAAAAATAATTTGGAGCTATGCACAAAAAGTTACTAAACAGGGCATACCTTTTAAAACAAATGACCAAAGAAAGAAGAAAAAGAACCATCTGTACAAAAAAATTGTAGCTCTTTTTTTAATGGTGAAAAACTGGAAACTAAGGGGATGTATACCAATTGTACAAGGGCTGAACAAATAATGGTATATGCATGTAATGGAATACTATTATGTCTTAGGAAATGATGAAAAGGAATGTTTTCACATATGAAGATCTGTATGAACTGATGAGTGAAGTAAGCATTAAGTAAAAGAACAATTCATGCAAAACCAACAACATTGTGAAGATAATTTTGAAAGGCTTAAGACTTCCAATCAATATCAACCTTGATTTCAGAGGTCCAATAATGAAATATGCTACTCTCTCCCTAAGAGGTGCAGAATGAGAAATTTGGACAATTAGCAGTGAGAATGTTTTGTTTGATTATGCATGTTTGTTACAAATTTTTTTAATGGGAGATGGAACTGAATGGGAAATAAACTAAATGCTTATAATATTTGGAAAAAAATAAAATAAAAAGCTTTTACTAAAAAGTAATTTCTTCATGCAAAGAACTATCTTAAACAAAGAAACCATAAATAGCAAAATATATTTAAATTGTATCTTATTCTGGTTCCCCTAACATCACCACTTCTTTCAGTCAGTGCAGTTAAGTCTATAAGTAGCCAGGATAAAAGAACAATAGAAGAAATACAGTTGCAAATCATGTACAAACCATCCCAAAGATCAAAGTGTAACTTATCAATGATATCATATAGTAACCAAAGTTCATATCCTGATAGTAAATGCCAAATCAGTAGAAGCCATCTGGTTGCTGCTGTCAATATGATATGTAAGTCTCAGACAAGATCCAGATATATCTGCAATAAGAACAGCAGACTACCAAAAGTTGCTGATAATCTTGAGATGATGTGGACATGTTAACTTTTAAGTTTTACCAGATGATTTGGATATGTTAATTTACTAACCCCCAAGATAGCACAGATAAGAGTCTGTTCCCCAGAAAACCCTTTTGAAAAGAGACCTCCAACTCCTGCCCCTCCTTCCCCCAAGTCAGCTTCAATCTCCTCAGGAGCTAAATGCTCCCAACTTGAATTCAGTTCTCTTCCTCATTCTCATTTTCTTCCGAATTTCTGCCTGCCTGCCTTCACTATCCCATCACCTGAACTCATGCCATCTGATTCTGTACACTTCCACTATTTCTATTTTCTGTGCTACTTGCCCCCACAGCTTCTGTACTTACTAAAGTAAAACTGCTGATCTGTTTCCCACAACCAGCTATGGTATTTCCTGGATAGTACCCAAAGAACCAGGTCTACTATCTCCTTTCCATAATTTATAAATTTTCAATTCAGTAGTTCCTCCTCTCAAAGAGTTCACATTCTGCCTAATAAATGGGAGACAACACACACAGGGGGTTTCAGCTACATATATTCAAAAGGCCACTACTTCTTAGAATGTAATAGTAAAGCAAGTATAATAAAAACCAATTCTGATTTTGAGCCATTTGACAGTGTCTAAGACTTAGAGGATGAGAACTTTCTTTTTTGTCTTCAATATCTGTGGCTACTGAGAAATTAGCTACTGTAAAACCCAAAGAGGGAACCACCCAGGCCAAGTCTCCATAAGTGTTGCCTCCCTGTACAAGGCAACTTCTATTTTAGAAGTTCACAAGCTTATCTAACCACTCGTTGATAGCTATGATGGTAGGCTAGTGATATTGGAGATGTTGGGCTCCTTCTTCACCGAAGTTTTTTCCCCTAGATTATAACTGGGGTAGATAGGGGTTTAATAAAAGAATTGATTGGAAGTAGGATTGGCTGCCTAGTAAGGAGGGGAGCACAGAATCCCCAACTGTCTTCATCAGGGTTTACAGAGAGGTGACAGTTTTACCAAAGGGGCACATGCTGGTTCCTGTCTCTCCCTTGAGCTGACAGAGAAAGGAGATAGGTGTAGAAGAGAAAATCAGAAAAGCAAGGAAACAATAAAGTATAAAATGAAGAATAAGAAAGAAAATAGTGACGACTAAAATAATTTAAATGGAAGGAATAATAAAAACATTTAAATTGAATATAATGACCTAGCTTAGTCGGAAAGAAGCATGAGGATGCATCTCTGTTCTTTGGAAAAGTGGGGGGAATTGTGGATGTATAGCATACATTTATTAATACATTTGAATGATCTATTGGTTAATTTTGCTGAATTGCCTTTCTGCCTCCCCCATTTTATAAAATTTTTAAATAAGATATGCCTCTCTGATTAGGAGAGGATGTATACTCTTCAATTATTTATATTTTCAAATATTCCTTTACCAGAATTTGGGCAAAGTATTAAATAAGACTGTAATATTCATATTACTTCAAAATAACATTCTGCTTTATAAAAAAAAGTTTGTTTTCTTTCAGGTGGGTGGAAAGAGAGTTAGAGGGAATTATCTTGACTTGATTTTACCTTACCCAAATAAGTTCACAGTTCAATGAACCATGTTAGTGGGTATATTATATTATATGATATATTGTAGCTTTAATCTCTAATTATTCTCTTACTTTTTCCAGTCACATCTTATTTTTAAATTTTAACTGCCAGTAAGAAAATTAGATATTTTAACAGCATCAAGTTTGTAATTTATATTTTTGAATGATTTCATATGAAAATACCTGAAGGGGATTTTAATAATTTCTTCTTCAGCTTAATACTAAGAGGTTTTTGTGGGTAACTTGTGGGTCAAATAATCCTATTCATGCATTTTTTATTGGCTAATTACAAAGTCATTACATCAGTTCTACAAAAGTCCTCTAGATAGTGTTACATCCTTTGTACAAGCTAGACAAAAAAGAGAAATACTTGTAGCCAGTGCTTTCCCTGACATATTTAATTCAATGAGATTTTTGTGGCAGATAATATTTTATTTCAAACATTTGAAGCTAGTCTCCTATCTCTTCAAGTCCTCACTGCTTTTTTTTCCCATGGTCCATTTTTTTTCTAAGCAGACTTTCTTTTGTATTTAAAACATATTTGGATTGAGCACTGGCCCTGGAGTCAGGAGGATGTAAGTTCAAATCCGACTTCAGACACATAATACTTCCTAGCTGTATGACTCTAGGCAAGTCACTTAATTCTAATTGTCTCTCAAAAAAATAAACAAACAAAATATATGGACAAGTTGTGATCAGAAAGTTTTTGTTTGGAGAATATTTAAAGTGAAAAAAACCACAGCTCCTGTTGTCTGAAATTCTGATATCTCATCACCAGCTGCCTACAAAGCAAATCCAACTGGATATCCCATGAGCAGCTCAAGCTAAACATGTTCAAAACAGAATCCTTCATGTTTCCCTCCAAAAGCCTCTCTTTTCCTAACTTCCCTATTTTAGATAAAGACAACATCATTTCAATCACCCAGTTTTGCAACTTCAGCATGATCCTCAACTTTTTATTCCTCTATAACTCTCCAGTCATTCAATCTTATCTCTTCTAACCCAACATTTTTCTTGGCCATCCTCTTCTCTCACGACTTTTGCAGATATCAACTTCATTTCAAGAAAACATGATATCCCATATGAATTTTTGCATCAGCCTCCTCATGGTCTCCCTGCTTCATATCTCTGCAATTTCCAATCCATCCTGAATAACAGCTGCTAAAATGATTTACTGAAAGCAGAAATCTGATTTGTGGCTCTTTTGCCTTAAGAAGCTCTAGAAGAAAATATAAAATCCTTGGTTTGGAATGTGAAGTCCTTCCCTATCTTTCCAAATTTAACACATACCATTTCACTCCATATACTCTATGTTCCAGGCAAACTGATCCACATTTAGTTTCCCATTTCAGTGCTTTGTATACCCTCCTCCTGACTTTCTCATCTTTTGAATCTTGAGCTTACTTCAGAGCTCAGTGCAAGCATCTTCTACATGAAGATTGTTTATTTTATATGAAGATGAATTACTGACAGAGCTTCACTGTAGCCATTCCTGTTCCTATAATTTTGTGTTTACTTTGTATATAATTTACCCCCAAAGAACATAATCTCCTTACAATCCTTTTAGTAGCTCCTATCACAATGCCTGTACAGAGTAGGTTGTTGTTATATGTTTGAGTGATAGATTCCTCATCACTCCATGGAGTTCATATTCTTAAGAGAAAAAAAATACATAAGATGAGTAAGAGGTATAATGGATAGAGCTCTAAATTTAGAGTTGATTCAAATCTGGCCTTAGAAATTTCTAGCTGTGTAATCTTGAGCAAGTCACTTAGTTTCTGTCTGCCCCAGGTTGCTCAATTGTAAAAATAGAAATAATAGTGATTGTTTTGAGGAAATGAGATATTTGTAAAATGCTTTGCAAATCTTATTATATATTATAATTATATGAACTTGATAATCACTATATTTTATAATTATATTAATTATATATGATATGTAATTATTAATTATATTTAATATTCTTTTTTCTTCTACCATATATATGAAAATGTTCATTTTATTTGGTTTTTAATTGCATAGTTTTTTTAAAAGAATAAAGATTTTTATATTTTACATGGGGAAAGATATATATGAAAAAGTTCAATTATGAATAAGAACCCACTTTCAGAATAATAAAAGCAAACTGTTCAAAAATTATGTGAGTGTTACTTTAGTTATACAACTAGGTCCTGATTAGTGTGAATAAAGATTCTTCTGGCATTGTCCCACACCTAACATCCTATACCAAGATATGGTTAAAATGGGTTCATGATTCAGACATAAAGAGTGATATTACAAGCAAATTAGAGGACCAAAGTATAGTTTACCTCTCAAATCTGTGGAGAAGGAAGGAATTTGTGGCCAAGGAAGAACTGAAAATCATTACTGAACAAAAAATAGATAACTTTGAGTATATTAAGATAAAAAGGTTTTGTACAAACAGAACTAATGCACACAAGATTGGAAGGGAAACAATAAATTGAAAAACATTTTTACATTCAAAGGTTCTGATAAAGGTCTTATTTCTAAAATATATAGAAAATTGACTCAAATTTATGAGAATTCAAGCCATTCTCCAATTAATGAATGGTCAAAGAATATGTACAGACAATTTTCAGATGAAGAAACTGAAACTATTTCTAGTCATATGAAAAAGTGCTCTAAATCACTACTGATCAGAGAAATTAAATTAAGACAACTCTGAGGTACCATCACATACCTCTCAGATTAGCTAAAAGATAACATGAAAAGACAATGATGAATGTTGGAGGGGATGTGGGAAAACTGGGACACTAATACATTGTTGGTAGAGTTGTGAAGGGATCCAACCATTCTGGAGAGCAATTTGGAACTATGCCCAAAGGGCTATCAAGATGTGCATATCCTTTGATCCAGCAGTGTTTCTGCTGGACTTATATCCCAAAGAGGCCTTAAAGGAGGGAAAAAGATCCACATGTGCAAAAATGTTTGTGGCAGCCCTTTTTGTAGTGACAAGAAACTGGAAATTGAATGGATGCCCATCAGTTGGAGAATGGCTGAATAAATTGTGGTATATAAATGTTATGGAATATTCATGTTCTATAAGAAATGATCAGCAGGAGGATTTTAGAGAGGCCTGGAGAGACTTACATGAGTTGATGCTAAGTGAAATGAGCAGAACCAGGAGATAATTGTACACAGTAACAGCAAGATTATGCAATGATCAATTCTGATGGACACGGCTCTTTTCAACAATGAGATGATTCAAACCAGTTCCAACAATCTTGTGATGAAGAAAGCCTATACCCAGAGAGAAGACTGTAGGAACTGGGAGTGGATCACAACATGACATTTTCACTGTTTTTGTTGTTGTTTGCTTGCATTTTATTTTTTCTCATTATTTTCCTATTTGATTTGATTTTTCTTGTGCAGCAAGATAACTGTATAAATATGTATGCATATATTGGATTTAACATATGTTTTTACCATGTTTAACATATATTGGATAGCTTGCTATCTAGAGGAGAGGGTGGAGGGAAGGGGGGAAATTGGAACACAAGCTTTTGCAAGGGTTAATGTGGAAAAATTATCCATGAATATATTTTGAAAATTAAAAAGATTTAATAAAAATATAAAAATAAATTGTCAAACTCAAAAAACAATAAAAAATAAAGATTCCTCTGAAATGGTCAGATTATTTGAATTCACATTGTAAATTCTCAATGGGCAGGAACAAATTGCCATATTTTATATAACTTCAGATAGTGCATATTGCACTAAATATTGCAAATGCATAATTTTATTTGTCTCATCCTTTACATCCTTTACATTCTTCAGACCTTCAAGCTATCTTTATCTCACAAGAAAAATACTGAATCTTCACCCTTTCTCTAAACCTATACATTTTTTGCTTTATATTCCATGTTAGATGTTTGGGAGATTTACTTTTCCATTTACATTAGGTATGTACATGTAAATATTCCTCAGTTTGATGGAACAGCTATAACCTATGCTATCTAATGAATACAAACATTTCGTCATGTTATCCTGTGCAAGGGAAATGAAAAATATAGTTCTCTAGTGAATAGTTCATGTAACCAATCCAGGTAAGGTGAATCATATAGCAAGGGATACTCCTTTCTTTTGTGGAATGCTGTCTCCCTACATCTCAGGATGAGTTCAGTCCAGTAAATGGTACTTGCAAAAGTTGAATATAGGTTTGAGAATTTTGGTCACATTCATTTCTTTGCCTGTATGTGTTTGATTTTAGGACACCATTATGAGCAAAGTATAAGAAGTGGGATGTTGTATCAAAAACACTAAATTTGGACTCAAAAATTCTAATATAAGTCCCTACTGTGATACCTAATTTAGATATGACCTTAGTCAATTAAATTTATCCCTGTTAAAATGAGAACAAGATCTGCACTATTTATTATACCATGCTTCTGCAATAAATCTCTCCCAATCCTCCTTCATTCGGTGCCTCTCCTCCAACATTATCTCCAATTTATTTAGTATATTTCTTGTTTTTTTACATAATTGTTTGCATGTTGTCTCCACCATTAGACTGTAAGCTCTTTGAGGGAAATCACTGGGTTTTTTGTTTTGTTTTATATTGTCTTTCTTTATATTCTTAGATTTAGCACAGTATCCATTCTATAATAAGTGCTTAATAAAAGCTTTTTTATTTGAATTATTCCAATTCTGCCTAATAAATATGGGCTACCCCTAAAATGAAAGCTTTTCTGACTAGGTTCCCACTACCACTTTTCTTAGGCAATTTTTTATCACTGGCCTGAATATTAAAAAAAAAAAAAAGAAAAAGAAAAAGAAAAAGAAAAAGAAAAAAAAAAAAAAGAAACTGTGTCTTTCTCCCAATCCTAATAATATATACTCCCAACTCTGAAGCAGGTAGTGAGGTGGGACAATGGATTTAACACTAGGTCTGGAGTCTGGAAGATCTGAGTTCAAATTCAACCTCAAATTTTTACAAGCTCTGCAACCTTAGCCAATCAATTAACTTCTGCATATCTAAATTTCCTCAACTATAAAAAGGGAAATGGGAGCTAGAGACAGTGCAGTAGTAATAGAACTTACCTCCCAGAGTTGTGAGGATCAAATGATATGTTAAAAATTAATTTTAATAATGAATTAATTTTAATAATAATAAACTGTTGTATATTAGAAAAAACATTAGTAAAAATAATTAGCATCTATCACATAATAGACACTTAATAAATGCTTATTTCTTTTCCTTTGGGGGAATGGAATGACAGAAGAGATAGGAAAGGGAAGAATATTATATCTTCTGGTTCAACTTCCATCCCTACATCCAAGTGAAACTCTCTCTTAATTACTCTCTCTTAATTCTCATGTCTTCAAAGAAACAAAATTCTGTTTTCTATGTATTTCGTGGGTACCCTTTACCTTTTGGCCTCAGATTAAAACTATTTTCTTTTCAATTCATAACCCTTGACTCAATTATCCATAAGCTTTGTCCACAGGAATTCCTGTTCTCATTTATCCTGTGTTGAGTCCTAGTTCTGTCCTTGTACTCTAGGTTAAATTCACTTCAACATCATGCCTAATCTGGACAGATTCATGTCCCACACATTTCCCATATTTCTCTCCTGCCACTACCCCTTTACTCTGCCTGATAATCAGAAGTTATCTATGTTGTATCATTCTGATAGGGCAGATCCAAATCTCTCCTGACAATGGGTAATAGTTATCATTATGCTAGATAACATATTCATATAGATTTATGTTATCCTTCTTAGGGAATATATACATATATATATATATATATGTAAGCGGGCCTGTATATATTATATAGATAGGTGGCTAGCCATACCAATATTTCTATTTGAAGCAAGAGCTAATGGAATGTAAAATAAAATGTGTCATTGCAACTTCACTATAGAGTTTGAATCCTTAATTGATACTTGAATTCATGGCAAGAATTATTTTTTTGTTTAAGCAAAAATCAACAAGACAGTAAACCATTATGACATCTTTGGAGATATACTTCAAAAATTCTGCCTGCCTCAGCACTATTAGGTAATCTTTAACTCAAATTGCAGGAAATATTTAAAATGCCATTCTAACAATTTCCAACAGAGAATATTAAAGAAGTATTAAGTTTCAAATACCTGGAGCAGAATGTTAGCTAATGACACCATGGGCATTTTAAATCTGGAAGGATTATAGGACATTATAGTATATTATTGAAGCTACCTTTAATTCAATCAGCAACCTTTTTTTTTTTATAGTATGCTTCTGGGGGAAAACATTCATGAGTATTTTATTAAAGTACAGTATAACTAAACTTAAAATTCTTCATGTAACACAAAAATCCAATTCTTCATATAATTAAACCATATACTGTATGTTTTTTTTTCTTTAATTAAAACTTTTCTATACAGATTTTTAGGGAAGTTTTATTTATTTAAAACTTGAGCAGCATTCTCAGAAACAACTGTGCTTTAGATTGACTTCATTATAATTGTATGTTCATGTTAGATTATAAATTATATTACAAAATGACATCCACTTGAACAAGGTGAAATCCACTGAAATAAGTAACAGTGGCCGAACATACAAACGCATTCTTTCTTCATCTGAAATGAAAGATTATGCTGAGTATGATAAGTAAAGCAATTTGACCCACATTAGGAAAGTGATTACACTATGAATTTCTTAAAGCTGTGAAAAGGGAACTCAGAAGAAGAGATTAGATAAAGATATGATTCTATTGCTTTTACAAATTACTTTAAAATAATATAGATAGGATTCTGAGAGTGAATGATTTCCATTCCTACCATAGTACCATTCTCTCAGAGTCATAGTATCTTCTATTTAGTACTATACTTTTAAAACTAATTTTTGCAGTTGTCCAAATTAAAAAAAAAAAAAAAAACTATGTGCCTAAACTAGAATTGAATACATTTTTTTGATCCAGACATATTCAATCCAGATATTTATTCAATTTAGGCATTTTAGGTCATTTGGAACAACCCAGGATCCAGACTTTCCTGTACATTACTTCTTATGGGTTTAGTCAATGTTTTATGCTGTGAACAAAGAAAACAGGCTATGTATGTATGTATGTATGTACATATATGCATGTACATATATATGTATAGATACATACACATGTATATGGAGAGAATATTTTAAAAAGTTTTTTTTTTCTTAGCAGTAAACCCGACACCACAATCTCTAGGAATATATCATACCCTAAGAGTTGAAATTGCCTATATAAACTAAAATATATTTTTGCATTAGAAAAGATTACTTATTAATAACTGACATCTGTTACTATGTTAAGATAAATTGCCTTTTAAGTCGATGATATTCACTTTTGACGAGTATGCATGTAGCACCTTAAGATTTATAAAGATTCTGTATATTCTTTGAGCTTATATTCACTTGAAGTAATGGATATCAAGCAAGATCTAGTGTGGGCTTTATTAAAAACTTCTGAGCCAACTCTTGATTTTACAGGCTGTGTTTAGCTGATGAAGGAAGAAAGAACATTAATCCTGGTAAGTACTTATTCATTTTTTACTATTACTAGGTCTGGAAAAGTGGGAATTCAGTCCTGGGTTCCACTGAAAGATTGAATTTAGAAGCTTCCTTGTATCTCATGCCACATGTGAAAGACATATCCACTCTGCTCTGCAATCTGAAAAAAAAATCTATTTCCTTCTTAGTCATTGAGCACCGAGAAATCAAGCATTCATTTCTCAGGCTTTGAGCATGCCTAGGCCCTTCACATTTGAAATAATTCCCAGACATCTTGAGAAAAGGCAAAGGGACTAGAATTGAGCTGAGTTTTGTCAGAAACTTGAGATCTACATTACTTATTCACTCAAGTGTCTATCTTGACCTCCCTTATTGCTGATATCCTCAGCAATCTGGTTTTAAAAAGAAAACAAACTGACTCTGCTGACCCAGCACAGACACCAGATTCTGCCAACAAAGGACTATGGAGGATGAGAGGTACAAATGAATAATATTTACTTTTCCCTATGGTTGATAAATCTTTACCCCATACTCCCCATACCCTGTGATTCAAAGGCAAGACAAAAATATGTTTCTACCTCCTGCTATTTTAAAGGCTTCACTCTCCAATTCCTATTCTCCCCTGTTCTACCCTTTAGTTGTGTTGTCTAGAAACCCCATTCTATTATTAACTCCCTTTTATGCCAGAATTTTTCCTTTCACACTCTTCTGACACTCATGAAACTCTTATTCTCTCTAAAACCAATAGAGAATATGCTTTTTCTCATACTCTCTAATTATCCTGTTTCAGAAAAAGTAGGTATATATCTTGTTCCTCATTGCCATCACTTAACAGTATCTCCTCATTTGAAGCTCACTATGTTTTTTTGGCCAGATCCCTGTTGTTATAATCTACCAGGATCCAGACCACTTTCCCTCCTTTTTCAAAGAGTTCAGTACCAAACTCAGTCTTCCTTGACACCCTGAATGTTTCCTTCCCCCATCAAATTCCCTTGCATTTACTAGAGTATTCCAAGCAAAATGTAACCTCTTTAAGAACAGTAAATGATTTATTTTTGTTTCTGCAATAAGTCCTAGCCTATAGTAGATACTTGATATTTGCTGAATTGAGTTAAAGAGAATGATACATTATTTGTTGGAAATGCAAATTTACATATATGATAAAGAGGTTCAAGGTAGGGAACTGACTGGTAATTTACCATTTGTTTCTACTATCAAAAGAATCTTTGCCACTGTCTAAGGTTATTTCTTCTTTAAGGGGAAATCTAAAATCTATTGATCCCCTTTGCTAAAGTACCTGTTTATTTTTTTTAAGTATCTAATATTTGAAGGGGCTAGGTAGCCTCTACATTTGAGAAAATTCTGTTTCAATCTAACAAAAAAAAAACAAACAAACAAACAAACAAACAAAAAAAAATATATATATATATATGGGCTTGGAGTCAGAAGATCAAGGCTAAAATGTTCTCTTTATCACTTCTTTTCTGTATGTCCTGGAAAAGTTATCTGGGTTTCAGTTCCCTCATCTGTAAAAGAAGAAAGCTGGACTTGATGATCTCTAAGATCCCTTCATTCTAAATACAATGGAATTTTCTCTTTAAAGGAGTCTTTAAATAATTGATTTACCCCTTTTCCTCTTGTTTTATCAAGGGATCTTCCCAATTAATGATATTTTGATTGGTCTACTATCCTTATGATTTTTTTCATTCTTTGAGTATCAGGTCTTAATGCTCACCTAGTGTTTGAGCTTAATAAGAAAAAAGATAAAATGTTTTAACATATAGGATTACTATTATTCCTTCCTTCAAGAGTGCATTATTATAAAGGGAATAATATATTTGAAAACAGAAGTATTCATTTAAGAGTATATTTCCAGATTTGTTGTTGTTGTAACCCCAACATTTCCCTTTTAATTCCACCTATCTTGGATGTACTTCTTGTACTTAAGTCATTAGCACTTTCTTTAATTGATATCTATTCCACTAAATGTACTCTTCTGTCCTGTGGCTCATGGCTCCTTATGTCAGGTGACTTTTTAAGTGCTCACTGAGAAGTCCTTACTAATCAATCTACCCCAATCTAGCATCCTATCTTTAATGTGTCTGTCCCTCACAAGTACTATGGGAAATACAACTTTTTTTGACAATTCTTGGGGAAGAGTGGCAACCTTCCTTGTTCCCAGTCTTGGTTATTGGGAACTTAATAGTGTTATCACTATTCTTACCCAGGACTTTGAGGAATTCCCCCAAACAACTAGTCTGTCAAAGATTTCCAAATGTCCTTTCACTCCTTGGCCATTGTAGTTCTAGACAAATGCATTGCTTTGGACTACTTCCTTGCCTCTAAAGAAGGTCTGCACATCAGGTTGACCTATGGACTGACCAATTCCTAGAAAGGGTCAATTGGATGCTTAATCTTCATCAGCAGCTACTGTCAAAAAGTTGGGGACAAGCTCCTAGGGATCTTCTATCCCCTGTCATCTTTCCTAATTGTTATTCTGCTTTTGATACTTTAAATCTTTTTAATAAGATTTATGTCTTCCAGACTAGCCTTAATCAGATTCCAAATGGCTTTACAGAAAGGATATCAACCATACCTCAGCCTCTGGAAGGAGCATCTATTCCTACCTGGGTTCTGCTCTCCCCTGTCATGACTGGGCTAGGCAGAGCCTTTCTGCCCTTTATCAAGTTGAAGCAGTTATGAAAAAGGAGACTTTCATTACTAGTCCCAAATGAATTTGGGTCCCAGTTCCTTAAGTAGGAAATACTGGAACCTTAGTTGGTGTCCCAACCCCACTTTCTCTATCTCATGGACTTTATTAGAAAAAAAAAAAAAACCTTTACTTTTTACCTCATTAGAACAAAAAGGCCTTTAATTTTTTTTCTATGCATACCTTATCTGAGACTGTCCAATCAAAATCTCCTGATATTCTATTTTTCTATTCTACCCAATTCTCCTTTTTTTTTTTTAAACTTTCCCTTCTCTATATAAACCCTTGCCTCATTCTGCTGGGTTGCCGCTCTCATATAGAGGAGGCCTGCAAGATACAACCCCCCTACCCTAAGGAAATGCCCATGTTTAATTTGGAAGGAAAAAGAGAAAATCTACCCAATATACGTAGAACATACTCTAGGTTTTAAAAAAAATTAACAGATAATAATGCAGCACTTGGGGCTACCCCAATATGTGAATAGTGCTCACTTGCCCTTTCCAATAAAACTTTTTTGAGAACTTTTACATCACTTTTTCAGAATTTTTAGTAATATACTGAACTCTAAGAAATATTCAGTGTGTCTCTTCATTACTTTTGGAGCCAATAATGATTCTTCAGAGCTGGGATATTTGTTGAATAACTCCACACTAGGAACTTTAAAGGTTTCTATGATAGGACCACTATCTCTCAGGATTCCCCTTTTCCTCCACATGGATTGGGCTAACTTTGTCTGGCAGGTAAGCCATAGATATCCTCTGGATTTTATTGATTTAGGAGCTAAGCTTCAAACTATGCTTCCCTTATATCTTCCTGGTGGTCTCTGCATATATTACATGGTTTCCTGGTTACTTAAAGGCATAGAAAAACCCACTCATATAGAATTGAGCAGATATTCTAAGGCCAAGTGAGTTACCTCATTCTATCCTCCTAACCAGCCAAATTCCCTTTTGAAGGTGAATAAGGCCTGAGTCTACCCAAAGGAGGTGCTGCAATGATAGTTTTGTTGAATTTCCTTTCTATGAAATGGCCAAAATAACTTACTTCTGCTAATTGCTAACTAATGTGTGTCTCATTTCATCCTAAAGTGGAATGTAAATTAAGTAAGTAAACAAAGGACTGACCTAAGGCAGGCCTATATAAGACAGCTTCACATTCACAAAATCAGTTGGGCCCTTAATGCTGCTCAACAATCCTTTTATTCTATCTAGGTGTCTAGCATGATGGGGAAAATTGGGAATCAGGTAAAGAAATAAAGATGTTTACAGAGAGAAAATGTCTTGGGGGCTAATTAATAGCTGCCTTTAAATATCTGAAGTAATACCATGCAAAATAAAAATTAAAACTTTTCTGTTTGACTCTAAAGGACAGAAGTAGATGCCAAGGACAGAAGAACATAATGGGCTCCTTCATGGAACATCTTAATGAGAATGTGAAAAAAAAACATTTGTCAGTGAGACACTTGTTTGGTATGGATCAGATTGAACGATCCTGGGATCCCTCCCCACTGGGGAATCTTTGATTTTTGCTCTTATTTTCCATGACTATTCAAATTCTTTTTTCCCCAGTTGACCCACACAAACTCTCAACCCCTCCACTTACAACAATTTATTTAACTTTTATGTCACTGATATTGAGGCCATTTGAAGTAATATATATCAGCTACAGTCCTTAAATTTCACAATACTATTCCCTACTCCCTTTTCCTTCCCTTTTGGTCAAAGACCAGGTATCCCTATTTCTTATTGAAGATAACCTCTCTAACTACAAATTCTTTCCCTTCCTTTTTTGAATCTTAATCTAGAATTCATCTTCTCTCTCAAATATCCTAAATTACTTTCTTTCCATCTGCTCCTTCCTATTTATTTACACCCATTGTCATATCTTCCCATTCATTTTAAAAAAGAAGAGACTTCCCTTGAATCTTCTACTCAATCCATCCTCCTTCCCATTTTTCTCATATACTTCATAGAAAAAAATGTAAATTCAGAGGATTGATGGTGGATCATGCTTTCTGTTGCTCTGTAAGAGGGAGTACACTACAGGAACATATATATATATATATGTATATATATATATGTGTGTGTGTATATATATACATATTCAGACATGTAATTTTTAGATTTGATTTGCTTGACTGTCCATTTATTTCGAAGGAAGATTATATTTGGAGTAGAGGGGGGAGTCACTGGGAAGTAACAGGAATAGAAACAAAAGGGCATTAATTTAAAAAGAAATAATAACTTTCGCTGCCTCTACTACCTATTCTCCGCAACTGCCTGAAATCTGCCTTCCATACCACTTCCTAACTTTCAAGTAAAACTGTTCTCCCCGAGGTCTCTGGTGATCTAATTGATACATTTACTTCCTTTTTTTTTAATCCTGTAGCTTGTGCCATTGTGAAGAAAAACAAACTTTTTAGGGCTCTGATCAATGTAATGAGCTAGAGATGAGCTAGAATAAGGAGACTTGAGGCAGTTCTTCATCACCAGGTGAGGGGTTAAAGATCTGCACTAGTGTCAAAGGAGAGATGGGGTTGTATACAAGAGATGTTGCTAAAAATAAAGCTGAGAAGACTTGGCAACAGATTGGATATGGGAGGGGGAAGAGTTGAGTGAGGAATCAAGGATATCTGAACTTGTAAGCTTGAGTGAGTGAAAGAAGAAGGGGATGGTTTCAGCAATACATGGAAATTTGAAAAGGGGGAGAAAAATAATAAGTTCAGTTTTGGACATATTGACTTTAAGATGTCTATAAATATCTAGCTCTCCATGTTCAATAAGAAACTATATTTAAGTCTGGAGGTTGGAAGAAAGATGAGAGCTGAATCAATAAATATAAGAAATATCATCATAGAAATAATACTTAAAGCCATACGTGTAGGTGTTTTTGACAAGTGACAGTATAGAACAGAGGTGGGGAATGTCTGGCCTGTGGGCTGCATAAGACCTTTGAAATCATTTTCTAAGGCAATCACAGGTACCTGAAATTTAGGTACAACAACCTCCCACTAAGTTAATGATTTTGTATGACCTGTAAATGATGGTATAAGGATCTAAATAGCCCTTGCCAGAAAAAAAAGTCCCTTGCCCCTAGAATAGAGAGAAAAATAAAAAGGGTCAAGGGCAGAGCCCTGTGGGACACTGATTGTTGGTGATCATAACCTAGATGAAGATCCAGCAAAGGAAACTGAAAAGAAGCAGTCAGATAAATAGAAAAAAAAAAAAGCAAGATAAAGCAATATTATGAAAACCTAGATATAAGGAAGTGATCAAATGTCAAAGGCTAGATAGTAGTCAAGAATGAGTATTTTTAAAAGCCTTTAAAGTGAGCAATTAGAGATCTTTAATAACTTTTGAGGGAATAGTTTCAATTGAATGAACAAGGTTGGAAACCAGATTTATAGAGCATTAAAGAGAGGAATAGAAATAGAGACAACTGTTATACACAGTGTTCTCAAAGAATTTACTCACAAAAGGAAGAAGAAATAAGGGATAAGTTAGTGAGGATAGATAGATCAAGTGGATTTTTTGAAGATGAATTAAGCATATCAGTAAGCAAAGGAAGCAGTCAGTATACTAGGAGAGGCTGAAGATACCTAAGAAGGGATTACCTAAGATTGGGATAACAGAAGGAGCAATCTGCTGGTGAAAACAAAATGAAATGGGATCATTGGTGCATGAGTACGCAATGGGGTTTGCATTGGCTAAGAGAACTACCTCCATTCCAAATAGGAGTGGAGGAGATTGTGGCAAAAGGCATATGGGTAATGTGAGATGAGAAAGAGAGGACAAGCAAAATCTTTGTGAATGGCCTCAAATTTTCAGGGGGGAGTACTTAAAGGAGATTGGAGGAGGGATGAAAAGATTTGGAAAAAGCTGCTGTGGCTTATGGTATAGTAAATTAATTAAGGAATTGTATAACGATTGCCTGATAACAATGAAGGCACAGTTGAAGGCACTGCCCATTTGATGGAGAAAGGGAAAGTAGAGGAATAAGGAGAATGGGTAATATACCCACATCAAATTCTTATGTGAATAGCAAAGAGATAATGACCCTCTAAGAAGGCTGCAGGAGAATAAGGAAGGTGACATAAATGAGAGATATAAAGTGGGTAAATGAGAAGGGAGGATCAAAACCACATGGAGAGGAGTTTTTGAGTCTTATCAAGTTAACTAATAAAGTTTTGTTGTTGTTGTTTTAATCACTAAAACAACTTCACAAGTCTCTGAGAGGGTTAATTGATTATTTTCGATTACCTTTTTTACTTTACATATTAATGTAATATGCATGCAAGAAACACAATATAGAAATGTGTATCAACTAAAAGTTCACCAAATAATTTAGCTAGTAATAAGGAAAACACCATAAAAATAAAATTAAACCATTATGGAAGTTAATACTTAATGGGACAAAAAAAACCTGTAAATTACATAAAGTGAGAAAGAACGCTAAACATCACATCGAACATTTTGAGAGCTAAGAAAATGCATAAATATTTATGAATTTAAATTGAAATTAAATCCTCTGTTTAAATGTCACTTCCAATATTTCTCATTACAATAAAATCAGCCGTTTCATTAGCAGGTGAGAAAATAAGCACTTTCCGTTTTCATACAATACAAATATTAAAGGAGAAGTAATCGGTAGTTACCACTTTTAGTTTCTTTTCCAGTTGAAATTGGAAAATCAAAAGTGTACAAATGTTTTAGATAACGTGAGCATTTTTGTTCAGTTTTGCCACAGAGGCCCCTCATGAAAGAAGTTCACATAATGCAGCCATCCTTTTGGACAGCATCACTTCTAAATAAAAATTTTAAGGTAATGTTAACTAAAACTAATCTCAACTAATTCAAGCTTTTCCTGTTTCCTCTCATTCTCGTCTCAAGAAGACGTCTCCCTTGATTACTTTAGCAGGGAAGAATTTTTAAAGGGGTCAGGAAAGCCCTTCCCTTCCCCACGAGAAGAGGCCGAGGTACCCGGAACGGGCAAATTCATTTTGGGGGAGCCTGGAGTCGCAGCGGTGATCCTAAGAACTAGACTGGCGAGGATGTTAAAGTTAATGGTTGAAGTTAGAGCGGGCTGAGGCACACGTGAGGTGGGAAAAGTTCTAAGGACAACTTCTAGGTCTAGACCGAGTTTCTAAATTCCCCTGTTTTGACACACTCTCCAGGAAGGGCAAGCTGGCACCTCAGTTGGGCTGAGAAATGGGGTTGCGCAGGGCTTTGGGGAAGCAGCAAGATCAGTCAGTTAAGTCAAACAGTATTTATTAAAGTCGCCAAGGGCCCCCTTGCCATCTGGGAGCTAGAAATCTCTCGGCTGGGCCAAGCCCATCCAGACAGAAAAGGGGAGGATAGAGAATCGGAGGCAGCCCACGAGGAGGGTCCTCGCACTTGCTTACCTGTCCCCGGAGTTGAGGGAGGTGCTGGGCCCCGTTTCCCTGGACTTGCCTCAGAGAACCAGCTCCCGCACACTTCCTCCCCTCCTCCTCGACACTAATCAGTTACAGGGGGCTGCACCCTCCCCTACGTCCCCCCTTGCTTCCAGCAGGGAAGAGGCTCCCAGGCGAAGGGCTTTTAGAGTTTCTTCCAATCACAAAGCCGGAAAGGGCGCAGGGGAGAATGACGTAGCCACCGCTTCCCGCTGGTACCTAGAATCCAAGCAGCTCTCCCGCCGCCCCGTCGCTTAGCAACCAGACAAGCCCGAACCTACCTCCTCCCCCCCCACCACCCTCCCGTAGCTGTCCGCCCACTCAAATGTTTGACCGCTCGACACCAAAAGATGAGTTTCCGGGTTGAGTGTGCTTCGCGCAGCGGAAGCCCACACATAACCTCCAGAGAAGAAAGTGTCCTAAACGATTCGCAGGACACCGCGTCGCCAAAGAGGCCGTCACTCCCTCCCTTTCCTACCCACCTCCCTTCTTCCCGCCAATTGCTGAGTGCCATCCAGGCGCCCTCTAAATCCTTCGACTCAATCCATCCGCTTGTTAGCTTCCTCCAATCAAGGAAACCCACAGGCGGGGACTATTTGGCTCCGAAATGAACAGCGCAGGTAGAACAGTCAAAAGATAAACGCTACGCCTTTCGGGAATTGTAGTCCTAAAGCTCAATGAAATGCTACCGGGCTGGGACAGGATAAGGATAGCGAAAAACTACACACCCAGAGGCCCTGGCAACTGGGATTCGCTCCTCCTTCCGGCTAATATCTCTTGTCCTCTTGCCTGCGTGCAGCTGCAGTTAGAGGTGACCCGTGTGGTTGGCAGTAGGTTAGTGTAGCGGTCGGTCGCCGAAGGTGTCCAGCTTCAGCCATGGTAAGTGCCCAGGCCCTTGGCCTCCCCGTTAGCTCTTCTACTGATAGCGGCGCCTCAGGCCTGGTTGGCCTTGAAACATAAGGGGGGGTAGGGGGGAGACAGCTGTGCAAGGTCGCTGCCCTTTTCTCCTCCTCGGAAGCTTAAACCCTGGAGATGCTGAGGTCTTTTTCTTAAGACCATTTAAATGACTGCTTGAGAAAGGATTTCCTGTACACACACCTGGAGGAAGGCTTCGCGGGGTGAGGAACTCTCTTGTTACCTGGGATTCCTTCCCACCAGGTGTGCATCCGTCTTAGGATACTGCAGTGATGAGCTATGAGAAATGACCGAAGGTTATGCTCCCACACCCCACCCTTTGGACACAACCTAAAAATCCAGGCTGCCAAAAGGGAAGATTTGCCCGTGTCCTTTACTCTTAAAGTTATAGTTTTATTTCATTTCTGTATTTTTGATAAAGGCGAGGGGAGTGTTCCCGTGGGAAATCTTTGGTTTCACTAATCGAGGAGGTGGTTGTGAAGGTGGCGCTTCCAGGTGCCCCAGATTAAGATCTACATTTGCGGGTGGAAACGTTCAGCCATATCTGATTTCACAAATGTAACCAGAATTATGTTCCGATGTCTAATTTGTATAAGTCTTGGACGTGTATTGGATTCTTAATATCACTGTCTAAGGAGAAGATACAAATGCTGGTTACAAATCTGGAAGAAACATGTTTTAAAGTCGGTGCCCTCTAATCTTCCAAGATCTTGAGCTGTGGCTTCTTCTGAAGGAAGGACAAAGGGCGGGGAAGGAGTCGATGTTAGTCTGACGTCGTCTGATCCGCATGCTCCTCTGGGTGATGGAGTCCTAGCAGAAAATGGGGTTCCTGATTTTAGTTATAGAACTCAACCTAAAATTCCATTGTCAGATTGAACATCGTAAATTATTAGTATGGTGATAGTCATCTCAGTAATTGAAGGAACTTATTATAGAAATTAATTTTCATTGTCAAGTAATATAGAATTATAAAGCTTGAGAATTATAGGTATCTTAGTGATTATTTAACTATTCATTTTATAGATGAGAAAACTTGAGGGTGATTTTGTTACTTATCCCAAGGTCATTTAGCAACTTAATGGCAGACTTACTCTTTGGTCTGGCACTGGAGACTGAAGGAAACTTGTGCAAATGATATTTTTATTTTAATAGAAGAAAAGGAAAAGACAATTCCTTTGGAGTTGAAAGATTCCAATTGCTAAGCTCCTTTTATAAGTACAAAAAAAAATCTAAATATACAGAAATTTATTAACCTAATTCTTTGCAAATATATCAGTGGAACTATGCAGTGTTTAATTCCTTGAAGGTCATTCTGGTGCAGAGATAAAGCAAAGAAAATATAGTTGAAAGGACTTTCAAAATGTTCAACTCTCTTCAATTTAAGATGGAAACAGAGACTCTAAGGAAGTAAAATGATTTGCTTAAGATCATCTAAGTAGCAGATCTAGGATTTGAACCTTTAACTCCGAATCCATACTATATTCTAGTACCCTCCCCCCCCACAAAAATCCTGTGGAAGATGGGTAATTTTCAGAACTGTAGCTAGGTCTCACATGATTTAATTGTGCAGTTCAAGGTAATGCATGAAGAGAACGTAATGCACAAAAAAAAAAAAAAAAAAAGGAACCAAACAAGCTTTATATCCAATTCATAATTGAATTATTTAAAGAGGAAATGTGTTGTTGGAACCTATTTGTGCTCAAACAGAAAGCAGCAAGATGAAAGTACAAATGAAATTACTTGTTATTTTGAGTACTTTCAAAGAAAAAGTGAAGATAATTAGGAAGACAAGAAGATTTATTAGGAATACATTGTTGGCCTGTTAGCTTCAGGAGCCACAGGCCTGTCCTTAAGGATATATTTTTATGAAAACAAAAATTAATATGCTTACATTCCAAGGAAGGTCATGAGTTCCATGCTAAATACAGAAAGACATTCTTCATTTAAATCATGAAAGAATGCCCAGATAGATTACTATTATTTGTTCTGTGTTCGGCTACTGACCAAAAGAAATTGAAAACGATATCAAATCTATTTTCCTTTTCTAATCCTATTTTACTTTTTCTTCAAAACTTAATGATAGTACTTGTACAACTTTTGTCAAATTGGGAATACATGTTTTATATTTTATCAAATTGGATTAATGAAAAGATTAAAAGAGATCTTTCTATTTGGTTTTATAACGAAGAACTCAAACTATTTTGAAGTGACAATTTACTGTGCATTATTTTGTGTTCGAATACAGCATGGATCCCTATTTTTTAAGAGAATGATATTAAATAAGAGCACATGACCAATTTTGTTACAATTTCTTAGCCATACTCGCCTTGAAAACTGAAATATTGTCATAAAAAATTTGTTAAGCCAACAGATTGTCAAATATTTTGTAAATGGTCACTTTCAATTGCCTAAATCAGAAGGCAGGATTGATATGCCATGAAATTATGCAGGAAATGAAAAATCGGATATTAGAATTTTCTGAAAATGGTAAAACATTCAGAATAAATAAATTTTACCCAACTTTTATTCAAACCAATTTTTGAATGAATAAATATCAACCAGTAAGCATTTGAATCCTCATTCTAGTATCCCAATATAATCTTGTGCAACTTCTTGGAGCCTCATTTTACCAATTTGTAAAAAGAGGAGGTTAAACTAAGTGACATTTCAGAGACCACTAGATTTAGAGTTATTAAAGGTTCTAGATTGGAGACCTGGCTCTGCTTCTTCATTCTTGTCCTTGGTGGTGTGTGCCAGAGGAAAAGAGTCCTGGGTGAAGATATAAAGAATGTAAGTTCAGATCCTTGCTCTGCCACCTACCCAAACTGTATTAAAATAGCCATGCCTATTAACCCTGTTTCCTCACCTATAAAATCAAAGGGGTTAAAATAAATGATCTCTCAGAAGAAAAGATCCTTTTCACCTCTAATTCAGTGACCTTGAACAAGTAGGTTCATATCTGTAAAAAAGATCTCTAGGGTTTCTTTCATACTAAAATATACTTATATCTCTGTTAAAATAATTTGCCCAAAGACAAAAATAAGAAAGCTGTCTGAAGTACAGATCCTTTCAGTGCCAAGTACTTCAATTTTGATCCATACTCAGAGCATGTGACCTTGTTAATTTTAGCTTTATTATTCAGTCTCTAATAATCTGTGACTTTATAATTTAACACTCTCATCCTCTATCTGTTAAAATGGAACATATAATTTTTATTTTATTTGCTTATTAAAATATACAATATCCTTACTTATCAAGATTGCTTTCTCAGTAACTAAGTGCTACAAAAGCCCTTAGTGGATAATTTAGCGCTTGATAAGTGTTAAGTCCCTGTTCTTTAGAGTACTCTGATTCTTTCATAACTTTTTAAAGTTTTGATGGAGGAAGGCAGTAAACATTTATACTGTATCTACTGTGTGCCAGGCACTATGCTAGCACTTTTTCAAATGTTATCTCATTTAATCCTCACAACAATCCTGTACAATAGGTGGTGTTTTCCCCATTTTGCAATTAAGGAAACTAAGATAAAGAGAGGTTAAAATTAAGTGACCTGTCCTAAGTGTCCCACTGGTCTCAGGCTCTATACTCTATGCTACCTATTTGCCTTTAACAGAATTACACTTCATCTGGGAATCTTGAATTACTAGCAGTTATAGCCCAAGCTCTATTATGAATCCCAGATTTCTCAATCTTTTAATTCATGTGTATCACCACACTCAGTGTTCTAGAACCTTTGAGATCATCTGGGATGATGGTTCTAAAGTTAAATAGTCCAGCCATTACTAGGGCTCCTCAAGTCCCTTCCAGAAGGTGCATAATCAAAAACATTTTCATTGCTAATATGGCAATTTAGCACATAAAAGCTTTTGGGGATAGATGTCCTCAATAATTTAAATAGACCTTCTCAGGCTCCTGACATCAAAGAGCTTGAAGACCACTGATCTAGACCAGTTGAATCATTTGATAGGTGAGGAAATTGACACCCAGAGAAATTAGTTGAGTTGCCCAAGATCACCCCAGTAGTAAAGTGATAGGGTCAGAACTAGAAACCCAGATCTTTATGATTCTTAAGCTAATCCTCTTCTACTTGTGGCAGATTAGAAATCTTTGATTATTTTCATGAACAGTAAGTATATTCTAATTACAGACATTTTGAAATAACAATTCTCATTTTGTCAGAGGTTTGTTGTTTGCTTAATTATGATTTTCACAAAATTATCATTTAGATTTTTCTCTTCTATTCAAATTCTTTCTGGAATATAGCATTTAGGGAAATACAAGAGAATGGCAAGAGCCATGAGACCTCTTTTTGATTCCTCAATCCTAATTGAGAGTTCAATAATATAAATGAAACGATATAGTCACTCTGTCTTGGGAGCAGAAATGTCACATTTTTCAAAATTTGGAAGGCTTGAAGGAAAGGTTAGGTTAAGACCCAGTTTTGAACTCTACCTTCTCATTCAGCTTTTTACCTGGAACAAGTCATTTTACCTCTTTTTATAACTTAGGCCCCACTTTAGGACTTATCTACTAAATCATTGTGGAGTTCTCATCTCTGGAGATAGTTCATTCCCTCTCCAGGGAGCGAGTTTCCCCATGCTGAGTAAATCACAAATGATTCCAATCTAGGAAGTGGATATTTGGAAGGAAGTGAGAATATGGATGACATTTTGAAAAAGATTAAAGTGTGTATAATGTATCTTTTATTATCGAGGAATATATTATCTATCAACCTATCATTTGGTTTGTTTAATGAAGGCCTGAGAAAATTCAAGGGAAAAGTGTTTTTCTAGATTTTCATTTGAGATAAGGAATTCCTGGTCTTTAATAAATCTGAGAACCATTTTTTAAAATGTATAAACAATTAAGATTTTCAGTATCTTTCCATCAGAACTTACAGCAAAGTGGAATAGGGCAGAATTCCTTCCCAACCCATGGTTAAAATATTATAGTAATGAGAATATGTGTGTGTGTGTATATATATATATATATATATATATATATATATATATATATATATATATATATATATATATGTATATATATATATATATATATATATGAATCTCTACTGATATGTATATCTTTAGAGATTCATGATTATTACTAGAAACATTGAAGTACATAGGCTATTCATGGATCATCTTTGAATAAGAATGGTATATTAGATTGTTTTCATAAGGGACTTAAGTTACATCTACATATGATGTTGTTTATATTATATATAATATTGTTCTTTTCTTGTTTTCACAAAGAGGTAACTAGATGAGTTAGTAATTAGATTGCTGACCTTGGAATCATTAAGACCTGAGTTCAAATCTAACTTCAGACACTTACTAGCTCTGTGATCTTGGACAAATCTTTTAACTTCTGTCTGCCTCAGGTTCCTCAGCTGTAAAATGGGGGTGATAATATCCCTTTCTGAGCTATAAAATTATCAGGAGAAAATATAAAATTTAGTTTTCAGCATCTAATTTCTATCTTCTAGCTAATTGATTGTCATAAGTGATCTTGAACCTATGAAAACTGGTAAGAGCCATTGAAGAAAATGTGAATTATTTTCATTAAAACCTGTCTGTGTAAGTAACTTAGTGTTTCCAGTGCAATTACAGAGCTAGGATTTTTTTTTTTTTTTGTCTCTGGTAACCTTTAGGTTTCAGATCATACTATAGGAGGCAATATCACCTTGTAAGTCTTCAGCAACCCCTTTCTAACACTTTTTTTTACAATAGTATTCCAAGTAAACATGTAAGCCTGTTTTCCTTCTTCCACAAAGTAGAAGGTGTCCTCTTTTCCCATGGGGGAAATTCTGCTTGAAAGTTAAATGACATAAAGCTTAAATATTCCACTAAAAATCTTTTGAAGTATATGTAATCTTTCATGATATGCTTAATGAAATTTCAGTCTCATAAGCATTAAGATTATAATAGTATCTATTGTTATGCATGCTCACAAAGACGTATAAATATCTGTACATATGAGTATATAATGATGGTTGTAAAAGATTGAATATGTAATGTCAGTAGGGTAAAGTATCATTAATTGAATTTGTGGTGTTTTTTTTTTTTTTTTTTTTTTTTTTTTTTTTTTTAAGGGTGAACCCGTCAGAGTCTTGGTAACTGGAGCAGCCGGTCAAATTGCGTACTCTCTTCTTTACAGTATTGCTAAGGGAGATGTCTTTGGGAAAGACCAGGTAAGACTACTTAAAAATTTTTATTTAGTCAAGTTCTATTGAACTGTTCCTACTCAGCTTTATTCTTCCTTAATTTTTTTGAGGATACAATCCTTATGGGCATATATAGCCCTTTAGGATTTTAAAGTTTCAGCTATATGAGGTCCAAGTAGAATAAGAAGGAACCTCAATTTATAGATGAGAAAACTGAATCTAAAGGTAATAGTGATTGGTTCTGTGTCACAGTTAATAAATTGTAAGGATTTGATTTAAAACCCAGGTCTCCTGACTCTGTTCTCTTGCTCATTCCTTCTAATGAAATACAATGACATAAACTGTAAAGGACTATGTAAACTGAAACTATTGTTATTAACCAGTTGACCTATCTGGTGTATACTTTTTGCATTAGGCATTAACAATAAGAGAGAAAACAGCTAATTCACTCATTAGGTAAGAGTTTGCTTTTATAAAATCGCTAAATGGGAACCTTGAGTGGTTCACAAGTCTCAAGTGTAAAATGTTTAGTAACTTCTACAAATGTTTTAGCCTCCTCATGACCAAGTTACTTTTGAAATATTGTTGTAATGGAGGTAAATGTGTTTCATTGTAAATTTCAGACTGTAAGGAGTAATGGAACATTGTTTTCCTATATTGTAACTTTTGGTCTTTGTTATTGTATATCCTAAACAGACTTATTTCACCTCTATGTGGAAAAGTGTCAGAAAGTATCATGTTGTAGAAAGCGCATACTTATATGTGTGTGGATAGAACTAAATGAACCTAATTCTTTTGGTATACCACAAGGCTAGACGTGTATGCATCAGAACCACACTCATATTAACATCATTTCCTTCCATCTTCTGAAAAGATCAGACATCTGGGTTTAGGAAAGGATAAAATAACTATTACAGGAAAACTTATAATTCAGAATTAATCACCACATACTAGTATATCCCAGAAACCTATTCAAAAGCATTTCATTGGAATATGGATGCAGATATAACTTTACTACTTTAGAGAAATCCAGCTCATAAGATTTCAGTATCTTTATTCTCCTCAAGAGTTAAATTAAGAGTTTCTGCTGTTTTTACTCAATGTTCTTTTGTATTATTGTCTAGAGCAACATGTATCTTAAAAAAAAAAAAAAAGTTTTGAAATTTAATAACATTCAGAATCTCCCGACTCCTCCCCCCAGAAAAATCAAAATAAGAGGGAAAATCTTCCCTAAATTCACTAGGTTGGAACTGAAAAAATTCAATCAACAAGATGATAAATTCTGTTTGTTTTCTGTTACCTTCAAAATCTACTTGAAATTCTGTGACTTTTGGCCTTATTTTTCTTCCTTGACTTTTTTCTTTTTATGTAGTCACTGTAATATGCAGGTCTAGTTTTAATTTTATTCCTTGTCACCTTACATAGCTTTTTATTTTATATGGATCTTTTTATGACTTGATAACATTCCATTAACATAGTTTGTTTTTCAGTTATTCTATAATAGTTGGGCCTATGAATTGGTTTTTAGGCTTTCTGTTGCATATGGAGCAAATATGAATACTTTTGCACAGAGTGAGCCCATATGTTGTCTTTGGAATCCAGTCCCTGCAACAAATGAGCTTGGTCAAAATGTATGATCAATTTTCTAAGTCTTATTGAAAATTATTTTATTACTTTCCAAAATATTCGTTCTAGTCTACAGCCCACTAACACTATATCACAATTTGTGCTTCTCCCAAAACTCTGCCAAGATGAGATTAAATCACTTTATTGTTATTTTTGCCACTTTAGTGGGCATAAAATAATTGTCCTGATTTTCATTTCTCTGATTTTCATTTCTCTGATTATTAGAAAGTTTGAGTTTCATACTGTTAATAAAGGCCTGTGCTTTTCCTCCATTAATTGTCTTAATATCCATTAGCTATTATCCCATAGAAGATATGTATTGTTAACCTAATAAACATCAAGTTTGTTTGTTTTTAATAGATTCTGAACATTGGATTTTTTTTTTTCTGACATCATTTCTTCACATATTACCCCTCCAATCTGTGTCAGATTTTTTTAAAAGTTGTAATCCATAGTTGAAACAAAGATATTACACTATGAATTGTTATGACTATATAACTCGGTGAAGTGACATATTTGTGTTTGGACTAAGCCAATTAAACTGTTAAGTTTGTTTTGAGGAATATTCTATTATAGACTAACTAGAAAAATTGATGAGTATGGAGAATAGGACTTAAATTTGTATGTAAAAACATTTGTTGTCATTATTTTACCAGGATGTAACTTAAACATTAGGGTACTTTCTTTTTTGTTTGCTAGGCTCTTATTCTTGTCTTACTGGATATCACCCCCATGATGGGTGTGCTGGAGGGAGTAGTAATGGAACTGCAAGACTGTGCTCTTCCCCTTCTGAAAGGTCAGTACCTGGACACAAAGTGTCTCTATAGTAGAATTGTTTCTGTTTCAAAACAAGTTAGTTTTTTTACTAAAGTGTTTAATCTCAAAATAGTACTAGATTATTTATTAGATATGGGCTCTAATCAGAATGCATTAGTGATAGGAGCAATCACAGAATATCTGAACTAGGAGTGATTTTTATCATTAAATTCCCTCATTTGCTAGGAAAAAAAAAAAAAAAAAGAAAAGAAAAGCCACAGAATCCATTTAATCATTTATTAAGCAGTGATCATTTTCCAGGTATTGGGCATACAAAGACAGGAGAGGAACCCTCTGCACTATGTCTCCAGGTTCATCATTCCAGCCTTATTTCACATTATTCTTTTAAAAATTTAATATTCAGTCCAGACTCTAGAGCATTAACTGTACTCCAGTTGTTACATTGCCCCCTGGCTTTGTGCACAAGCTGCTCTTCTCATTTCTGCCTTCCTTAGTGCCCAAAATTGTCAGTGCCATTACCTTCTTTATTCCTTACTTTGTATCCAGATTATCTGAGGACATGTTTTATCCCTCCAGTAATTGTAAGCTCCTTGAAGGCAGAGATTTTTTTTTTTAGAGTGTTTTATGGATGTGTGCCAAAGTGATATCATATACTCTGATACTTCAAGGATCTAATTTTATAAGATGGATACTTCCACCTTAAATGCAGATTGCTTCTCTACACAGAGTAGATGCTTTTGAGTGCCAGGCTAAGAAATTCACATTTTACCATTGAAGCGATAGAGAGTATTTGAATAGGAAGATTGGTGAGGTCAGAATTGTGCTTAAGGAAGGTCAGTAGTTTTTGAAGTTAGAGAGGAGAGAGCCTGGAATGAAATAGAAAGATAAATGAAAAAGTTACTGCAATAATGTGAGTGGTAAGGAGCAGAAAATGAGTATTGCACATGATTGAAGAGAAAGGAACAAGTTCAAAATATATTCTGTGCATTAACTTGACTAGATTTATAGGGCAGAGGAAAGAGCAAAAATGCCTCCCACGTTTCTAAGCTTGGATGACTGGAAGACATTTGAGTGGGAAGGAGGGGAAAGAAAATTGATTCCATTTTTGGTCATACGAGTTTTAAGCTACTGACAGGTGGAAGTGTTTGTTAGGCCTTGAGCCATTAGGGACTAGATTTCAGGAAAGAAGTTTGTGCCATGGATGTATAGATTTAAAAATCATGTGGATAACAATAATTGAACTCATGGGAATTGATAAGATTGTTTAAAAAGAATGAGAAGAGAGCCCTAGGGGAAACCTACACTTAGTGAGTGGGAGTAGGATTTTAAATAAGTGAAGGAGACTGAGTGGGGTGGTCAGAATCAGGAGAGGGAGTTTCATAGGAGCAAAGGGTGGTCAGCAGTATCAAAGCAGAAAAATCTAGGGGTATGAAGAATGAAACAAGACCATTGAAATTAACAGCCAAAAATTATTGGTAATTGCTGGAAATGATTTCAGTACAATTTTGTGATTAAAAATCAGCTATTAGGAAGGCTAAAAAAATTGATGAGGTGAGAGGGGAAAGAACAAGCATAAATCATTGGTTTGAAAGTTTCTTTGAGCTTATGCCCCAAACATAACCCCCATAAAGTCTATTGTAACATTTGTATATTATGAACTATATATAAATGTAGATACTGTAAAATGATGAAATAAAGATGAAACAAAAAATTTATTTATGATACAAAAAACCTTTGCCTGAATTGAGGTATTTAAGAGACATCTACTATAGTTGCATTGGATGTAGGAGAGGGAGGACAGATTGGCCAAGGCCAGATGCTGCTGAGATAGGTAGATGAAAAGATGAAGAACAAGAGTTGGCTGGCCTAAGATGGCCCCCTGCCCTCACCCCAGGGAGAAGAGTATTAGTGACTGCTAGTTAACCATTTGGGTTTATTTCAGTGCTAATTGTTTCTTCATGTACCCCAAAAGAATATCCTGCATGCCCCCTGCCACATCCATACCTCCATTTGTAAACAGGGATTGTAATGAAAGGCTAAATAGGAGGGAATGGGGGGGAGGAGAAAAGAGAGAAGGTAAAGCTCAAGGTGTTGGGAGGCATAAATTAGTAGGTGTTTTTGTTTTTTTTTTTTTAATTTTAAGGATAGAAAGTCCAATTTTCTGAGTCCTGTCTTTTTTCTCCCCATATTCTTGTATCCCTCTATAGTCAACCAGCGCATGATAGTAAAATGAAAGTGTTGCAAAAATGGGGGATAGATTCTCTTCACATCAAATCCCATGGATGTTAGTTTCTAATGAGCTTTCCTTTTTGTTTTGTCTTACTCATAGAGGTCATTGCAACAGATAAAGAAGAGGTTGCTTTCAAGGACCTGGATGTCGCAATTTTGGTTGGCTCAATGCCAAGGAAGGAAGGCATGGAGAGAAAGGATTTGCTTAAGGCAAATGTGAAGATTTTCAAATCCCAGGGACAAGCTTTGGAGAAATATGCCAAAAAGTCTGTTAAGGTGACTGACTGCATCTTTAGTTTGAAACATCTTGCTTTCAGCAAAATAGATAGAAATGATTTTTGAAGATCTTCTCAACAACTTGTTTTTATGTTGCCTAGTGGATTAGTAAAATACAGTTGCAATATTCAAATGTACTCTATTTTTTTTTTTTTAAATACACTTTATTTCTTTTACTCTTTGATTTTCATCAAGTTGGGGAAATCCATTTACAAAGATTCCAGGAGATATATAGTATCTTTTAAAATCATGTGGCAGATTTCAGGAAAGCAAATATGTCATCATGTGTTTGTTTGAAAATGTAACTTTCCTAGGATGTGAAATGAGAGAACACAAATGACACCTTTCATTGCATCATCATTGGCAATGTCCAAGAATGAACCTAATGGTCTGTGAGACCCTTGATCACTAAACAAACATTAAGCTAAGTTTGCTATACTCTACTTACTAAAGCAAGGAAAAGGACTTTCTGGTTCATACATTTTTTTCAAAGCATGCTCTCTGATTTGAAGTTTCATTGTGTCTCAAGTATTAAACTATTTCCTCCCAAAAAGCTAAAAGTAGTTGTTCTATATGACATTTAATGAAGCTAATTTAAGTGTTCTATTTTATTTGCCTTCTGAATTCCTCCTTTGAACTTTCCAAAAAGTTCTTTTTTCTCGTTTCCTAACTCTTTGAGGACTGTAATGAATATTCTTTGGGGGGCGGGTGAGGGGCAAATGGCAGCACACTTGTAAAGAAGAGTATCATTTCAAATTGCTTTATTAAATTGAGACTACTCAGAGACAAGCACTGTGATTAAGAGGCCCATTTCCACTCTTCCTGTCTTGGCTTCATAGCAGCCAGATACTTTGCCTTTATTTAGGCATTCACCAATTATAATTTGATTTTTTGTAAAATAGGCACAAGAAATGGTGTTTTATGCATGGATTCATTTTTCTGTTAGGGATGTAGATTCTCCTATATGTCAGTATACCTTTTGTGGCGGGTAAATGGCAGGCATAGTTGTGTTCTTCGCTGACACAAGATACAAAATGTCCAGAAGCTGACCTTAGTTCTCAACCTTTAGTAACCAGAAAATAACTTGGTGATTATTAGTAGTCTTCTTTTGAGCGCCAAACCAAGCACTGATAAATGAAGTCAGTTTTCAGGGGGAAAACCTAATAACAAATTCATGTCAATTCATTTAGTTTCTGTGAACTTTCTAATTTGTCTCACAGTGTGCCTGCTTTGCAAGTCTTTATGTTTGTTTCAGTCATGTCCAATTCAACACAATCCCTTTTCAGCTTTTCTTGACAAAGTTTCTGAAATGGTTTGTCATTTCCCTCTCCACTTCATTTTAACAGTTGAAGAGATAGGTTAGGTGACTTGTTCATTGTCTCAGTTATATTAGTCCAGGTTTGAACTCAGAAAGATGAGTCTTCTATGCTCTCCACTGCGCCATCTTGTTTACTTTCATTATCTGAGAAAGTTATTCCAATTATCAAAATGTCGATAATATCACTTTTCCCTCTTACTCTTTCCATTTTTGCCAGGTTGTGGTAGTTGGAAATCCAGCCAACACCAATTGCCTGACGGCTTCCAAGATGGCCCCCTCTATACCCAAGGAGAATTTCAGCTGTTTGACTCGCCTGGATCACAACCGAGCTAAGTCTCAGGTGAGCAGAATTGAGTACTATACCAGCCATTCTCTTGTTAACTTCCTTCCAATTTAGAAAATTTCATTAGCAAAGTTTCATATTAATTTTTCCAAATATTTTGTGACCTTTGTAGTTCATTACTGTCAAGTAGTTTAAAAAAAAAAATTCTGGTGTTTGTTTAAGTTTCTGTGTTGCAACTTATATTTTTAAATTTGATGCTAACTAGTTTTCTTAGTATATGTAAATAAGCTTGTTCATTTTCGTGGTAGTAACTTACTACCTCTTTAGATAATTTAGCTGAAATTCTTTATCATGTGCTTTATTCTCATTATCTCAGGTAATTCCTCAGCTTTCTTCCTCTGATATGATCTTGTCCCCAGATCAATACTGGCATCTCTAATCTACCCTGAATTTTTTTTTTTTAAGGGATTGGTAGGTCATGTGTAATCTCTTGAATACACTTAGAATTTTCATTTTTGAAATAGAAAATAATGTAGAACTGGATTAAGAAAAAGTTGAAGATACACCCATTTGGGCCACAATCTTCTAGTGCATGAGGAGGAAGCCAGAGAACACCTGGGAGGTAGTAGGATAACAGTTCAACTTTATCAGAAAAGAAATACCATATTCAAATTTGCTTTTATTAAATTGGGAGTTGCTCAGACTGCATTATTTGGATCACCTCAAGAAATCATAATTTTTACAGATACCTGCTCTAGGTTTCTTATTGGATGATTTCTTTCCTCACTGACTAAAACTATTGCCACTGTTCTTGTTATTTTTATGTTTATTACATAGCTTAAATCAGGGATGTTAAGAATGAAGCCTATCCCAAATTAAAATGTAATTGAAAAATTTTTTGACAAAATAAATAAAAATATAATAAAGTATTAACATTACATTTAAAAGTTGTCAAGAGTAACAGCCTATAAGGATCTTTGTGTACATATTAATGGCCCCTCTTCTTTGAGAGGACTATTTCCCTTTCATGTTACTGGATAAAAATGACTTGTCCAAGGTTATACAGTTGGTCATTGTCCAAGGCTAGATTTGAACTCAGGTTTTCCTGACTCCAAGTCCAGTGCTTTACATTATCTAGATACCTTGAGAGAAGGGGTAAAGGAGATAGAATGTACTATTTCACTGGATAATAAGATCTTAAGACAAGGGTTTGATTTTGGGGGGTATGTCTCTTTAGCCTATTATGTCAGAACTTATACGAGCATTCTTTTTCCAAGAGGAATTTTTCTAAACAGCACAGTGTAGGGGATAGACTACTGGACTTGCTGTCAAGAAGTTTTGGGTTCAAATCCTTCCTTAGAACCTATTACCCTGGACAAAACGTATCACTCCTCTATGTTTCAGTTTCCACATCTGTAATATGCTGGAGAAGGGACAGCTGGAACAGATTCATTCTACCGTGTCCCTTCTGATTGTCTGTGATTGTACAATAAGCCAGTGAGAAGGAAAGTAAAAACATTTCCTTTCTCTCACATGAACTGTACCGAAACTTTTGCTCCAACATTCAGAGAACTTTCCAGACTTGGTTACCTAATAACTATTTCCAGAATGTGCCTGTATGCGTTAGCAGAGTCACAGGTTTGCGCACATGTCCGTCAGCAGGAGCCAGCTGCCTAGTCACAGCATGGCGTTTCTTTGGCCAAGAAGCTTCTAGACAGAGTCCGTGTAACAGTTACATCATTACCTTACTGCTAATATCCAACTGTTAGCCATGAATGTGAGCTAATGACAAGGGAGCAGTTAACTATGAATGGATGTCTTCATGTTGGGAATCAGTGAAGACTTTGTATAACAAGGGGCACTTGAGCAGAGTTTAAAAAGAAGCTGGGGGTAGAGGGGAGCTAGGTGTTGGAGTGGACAGATTCTGGCCCCTGGGTAAAAAGACCTGAGTTCAAATACATCCTCAGACAGCAGATGTATAGTAGCTGTGTAACTCTGGGCAAGTTACTTAACCCTAAATCTGAAAGGGAACTGGAGGGAGAGAAAGAGAGGGAGAAGATGATGATAGGGGAGAGGAAAGAAAAAAACCAGAGGTAAATAAGTAAAAAGAGGAGAGCATTGAGGAACACTGGACAAAGGTAGATATTTTGGGAAAGGAAATATTGTACATGAGGAAAGGCAAATTCTTTAATGTGGTTGATCTTTAGCATGTATAGAAAGAAAAAATGTGTAAGAGGACAGACAGCATAGGTAGGAAGCATCCAGGTAATAAAGGATCAAGAGTACAAAATTGTGTTCAATATTGTTTTAGTTAACATGTGCCTGCAGTGTTTACTAAATGTCAACACCCATCAGTGTAGCTCAAATGCAAAATTGGAACTTTGTTTCAGGAGGTCATTATTGGAATCATGAATGCTTAACTGTCTTTTTAGTTCTTCCAAAAGACTAGAATTCTCATACTTTCAAAATGTAAAACCAAAGAATATTGAAGCTAGATGGGCCCTTTGAAATATCTACTGCAGCCCTCTGCTTCTGCAGATGGGGAAACTGAGGCTAAGAAGTTGCATGAGTCTCGGAAGCATTCCTATTGAGCTAGTCATGATACTGGTTCTAAAGTATATTGTATCAGAACTAAGCTTTCTCTGTGATCTTTTCAGTCTTCTGATTGACTTGCCATATACACCCTAGGTGAAGTTTTTATTTGCATAGAATTGGAATATATAATTATAGATAGAGATAGGATCTAGATCTGGAGTTTCTTTGGTATGAGGAACTGCCGCTGAGCATACACCCTTTACTTAAATATGTCAGCACCTTCTCTGCAACTTTTCCATTGTGAGACAAAGTACCTGGGGCATTGAGTGGCTAAGTGACCTGCCCTGGTCACATAGTCAATGTGGGACAATTTGACCTAGGCCTTCTCAGTTCCATTCCACAGGCTACTATATCTCTACACTGTGTGACCATGAATAAACATTTCTTTGTCTGAAAGTGATGAATTTGGACTGGTGTGCTCTATGATTCTATGAACTATTACTGTATAGTACTATAGCAGAAAACAGTTGAATTTGTACTAATTTTGTATTGTAGATTTTTTTTTAAATTAAATCAATTTATATCTCAAAGTGCTATGCAAAAACCAAAAACATACCAAGCTGCTTATTGTGAAGGCTGCTAACTAAAACTGGTAGTTTTCAGATTTCAGCAAAATGTTTACATGTTCTCTCAAAACTTCAGAAATCTTTCAGTCTTTGTTAGAAGTAGATTCCAAATATGTGTAGTGCTATAAAAGTAAATTTTCCTTAAAATGTATATTTTATATTAAATTAGATTGCTATTCGACTTGGATTGACTTCCAGTGATGTCAAGAACGTCATTATCTGGGGAAACCACTCCTCCACTCAGTATCCAGATGTTAACCATGCTAAGGTTAACATGCAAGGGAAAGAAGTTGGTGTTTATGAAGCTGTAAAGGATGACAGCTGGCTGAAGGGGGATTTTATCTCGGTAAGTCAAACCAATGAGGAATGTCATACACCATGATTCCAATGCTTTACTTATCTCTCATAGAGTTGGGGGACTATAAATACATGAACAAATACATTGGGACATTCATTTAATTGGAAGGGTATTTAGCTTATTTTTCACTCATCAGTGCTGGAATAGAAGTAAGATTATGGGCAAAGCTTTCTTCAGCAATTCTGATCCTTTATTCTTCATTCTTTCAGTACAAATTATCCTTAGTTTACCCTTATTAGTTGATTGTGTTCCATAGTTGTGGGGGGAAGGGGGAGAAAGGAGGGAAGAAGGAGACACATCTGTGTCTCTGTGTTGGTCTGTCTGACTAAACTGTAAATATCTTGTTGCAGGGAGGTTATCCCTTCAATTCTTTTGTGTCCCCTCCCCATTCTTTTCTCCCAGATAGAGATCATTTTACAAAGTGAATGCTTCTTGTTTGTTGACTTAGAAGCTAATTCTTAGAACATGGGACTTTCATTTAGTGACAGATTGCATTCAAAATTTGGATCATATTTCTGGTCCCAAGATATTTGGAAAAAAAGAATTCACATGCTAAGCTGTAGAGTTATCTTCTTTTGGTCTGAATTCACAGTTGTGTCTTGGAAAATAGATTATTGGTAGCCCATGATATGAAATATTACAATCATATTATGATCACAATGGATGGGATTTCACTGTGTTGCCTCCATTCTGTTCAGTTATTACCAAAATTAGCTGTAGCAGTTGCAAGAACATCATGACTCGATGGACCTTGCTGGGACTTGTCAAGTTTCTCTGCCCCCCAGGACTCTTTCACATTGTTGGCATAAAACATATAGGCAGTAGGGCAGATGATGCCCTGGGGCAGATCCTGTTGTTACTGCTATGTTATCAGTATGAGATTTTACAAACCATTGTGCTTTTTTTTGTTGTTGGTAGGATTTTTATCTAGATTCTTTTGGGACATCAGATTCTTATCCTTTCAAATATCTTCTGGTTAACATTCCTTAAATAGTAAAGTATTTATTTACATTTGATTCATTGCTTTGTGAGTGACAGCTTTAAATAGATAGAAAATCTGAATAGCACAAGCAAGTAATCCATTTTTCTCCTAACTACAGACTGTTCAACAGCGTGGAGCAGCTGTCATTAAGGCTCGGAAATTGTCTAGTGCAATGTCAGCCGCCAAAGCAATCTGTGACCATGTCAGAGATATCTGGTTTGGAACTCCAGAGGTAATCATTGAGTAATTTCCATAGACTAGCTAGCCCTTCTTTATTTGCATATTTGTCACCTGCATTTCTCAGAAGTAACCAATTAGTGGTAACAGTTCCAAATTATACTCTTTCATCATCCACAAGATTATATGTTAATAAAGAAATAGAAGTGGAAAAGAATGCCTTTCAAGTCATATTAGCATATGTAGTAAACTGGTATGTGAGGCTCAAGTGGGGGGAAAACTAGCACTATGTGTCAATAAATTGTCATGTTGTTTTCAGGGAGAGTTTGTTTCCATGGGAGTCATCTCTGATGGCAATTCCTATGGAATCCCTGATGATTTGCTCTACTCATTCCCTGTTGTCATCAAGGTAAGTTTCTTGAGCCTGGAGCTGGTTTCTCTGTCCTATGTTGTAAGTTAACTAGAAGTGGCTTTTTTTTTTTTTTTTTTTTTTTTTTTTTTTTTTTTAACCAAGAAAGAGATTTTTTCCTTAGTCTGTGAATCAAAATTAAGCCTTGATATCAGATGCCTATAATAATACAGCAAGGGGCCTCTTTTACTGCCATGAAATCAGTTAGAATAGCGAGAGGAAACTTGGTGTAGTGGATAGAGGTCCAGGAGAGATTTGAGTCATGTCACTCTCTCAGAAGCTGCCTCAAAGGACTCCAACACATCATAGTCACAGTCTGAACAGTAACAGCAAATCAGTCCCAGTACTAGTGTTGGGAGAGTACAGATTTCCTAAGTAAATACTTATTTTAAAATGTTAATCCAGTGTTTTTCTCCTCGTGCTACTTGAATTCAGTGCATATTTTAATATTTAACTGCCCTACTTCAGGGTGCCTACATAGTTCAGTGATTTTGAAGAAAGAAAACCTCTTTTTTGCCCCTAGTTAATGACATCTGCACTGTGATTTTGACTTTTTTCCATTTTAAATCTAGAGAAGGGAAATTTTGAAAGTTTTGAAAATTGCAGCAGGATTATTGAGCAGTCCTGTTTGTAAGTCTTAGCTGCAGCCCAGCCTAGTGGTGAGCAGAGCACAGGCCTGGGAGGCACAGATCTTGGCTATGTCACAACCTGAGAGATTCAGTTTCCTTGTCTGTAAAATTGAAATATAATTACAGCTAACATTCATAGAGTGCTTTAATTCCATGGAATTTATCTCATTTGACCCTTATAATCCTGTGATATGGGTGCTATTACTATCCTCATTTTCCATATGAAAAAATTGAATCTGAGAGCAGTCCAGTGACTAGAGCAAAATCAGAAAGTCAGGTTGATGCCTCATCCAGCACCCTGGCCACGATGCTATAGTCATAGTTCTGGTGGTAGAAAGAGATATCTCAGGAGAGGAGGCAGCACAAGTGCTCTTGGGGGTCAAGTCCTGCTTATGATACATTTACTTCATAACTCTGTAAAAGGAAGGGAAGCTCTTGGTGTCCAAGGCAGCGCTCTTAGTTTCTAAGGTGTAGGGCAGGTACCAATCTGTAGGTTTAGCTAGAGAATATTACTCACAGGGAGTCCCAGTACTGATCAAAAGAATAACAATGGGAAGAGAATAAGCATGTGGATACATCCACATGTGGGTGCTAGTAGTCTGCTAAATGCTTTATTAACATTATCTCATGTGGTCCTCATAAAAACCCTGAGAGGGAGATATATTGTATAACCATTGACTATTACTGACTTGCCATCATCATTTCTTAACAGAATAAATCCTGGAAATTTGTGGAAGGTCTCCCTATCAATGATTTTTCCCGTGAGAAGATGGATCTCACTGCAAAGGAATTAACAGAAGAAAAAGAGACCGCTTTTGAATTTCTTACCATTGCATGACTAGATAAAAATTATGGTATTACAAAACACATAAAAACTGAAGAATATAAGTGTCGTCTTTAAACTTAGTACCAAATAATGATACTGTACTTGACAAACTACATATGAAAAACCATGCATTTAGAGATTGTGTTCTTCTTGGTACATATTTGTGCCTACCATGTCATCATGTTATCAAATGGTGTTAGTGATGAAGTCTAAATAAAAATGACTGACTCTAATTTGGACTGTCTTGTGAATTAAAGTTAGATCTTTTACACTTTTCTTATAAGGGAGATGATTGAGCCAGTGGGCTAGAGACAAAGAGGAAAAGGATGAAGATTTTATTTTATTTATTTTAATTCTCCTTTTTGGTTTTTTGTTTGTTTGATATTGAGTCACTGTTGGATTTAGACTAGAAGTGTAACCACCCAAATACACTGCTAATCATCACAGAAGGATAACCTGCTCCATTTCCAACCTAGACCAATTTACCCTTCAGGCATCCTGTGGTAGTACCATCCCACCTTCACCCTCCCAGTCTCAGGGGTTCATCATATTGGTGCCAGCCACACAAGCAGCTGTAGCCCTACCAGAAATCTACCAGTCTCAGCCTCCCATGCCCAGCTAACATTAAAAGGGAAATATTCAGATACAAATTTTTGGGAAACAAGTCATTTAAGGATTTCTGGTTAACAGATGTTCCCTAAATTTGCATATTTTCCTAGTTTTTATGTAATTTTAATTTAGTCTTTACAAGACTGATTAACCTTTATAGTTACTATCTAAGTAGATTGGACTTTTTTTTGTTTGAGTTTTTTGCTGGTGTTAATCTCAGTTGGGATTAAGACATACAGGGATCCAGTTCATCCCAGTATTTTAGCAAGTAGCCATTCCCTTTGTAGAACTAAAATGCAAAGACCACTTCTCCAGGATTATTTGCCCAAGATAAAGGGAAAGGTGCTATTAGATTCTGTGAAAAGTTGCATTAATCCTAAGAACATATTCAAAATGTTGCCAGAAATCATGTTTCTCAGAAAGAAACTGTCAAAAACCAAACTAATTCAGTAACTAGCTCCTGTTTCCCAGTTATTAGAATTGTAGAGTTGTCTAGTTAAATTATAAGAACAAGAGAAGACTAATTACTGAATAACATGCACTTGATACAATTGCTTAACTGTTGACTAGTCTCAGATACAGAACATTGTCACCACCTTCAACAAAAGGGAATTTTTTGTGTCAATTTTTATGATGGCAATAGCTAAATCATCTTGTATTTTAGCAGTCACTTTCTGCTAGCATTGCTCCAGCCTACTTTCTCATTTAATTTTTCAGTTATATATGTGAAATGGAGAACTAAGGGTTAAAAACCCCAAATTTTGTTTCAATTATCTAGATAATGAGATGTAACTAAATCAAAGTCATCAAACTTAAGTGCTAACATTCATAGAGTGCTTTAACACCATGGAACTTTTCTCATTTGACCCTCACTTCCCTGTGATAGACATTATGCTTAATGCTAGAAATGCAAATAAGTAGAAAAAATGCCTCCTGACTTCAAGAAGCTTATAGAATTTCTTCTCTTAAAAGCAGATAATTTATTAAAAAACAAAACTAGAAAGGGGGCAAGTTGAAAATGAAGATGCCTAGAGTAGCAGCATGGTAGAAAAAGTGTGGGAGGAGTCAGAAAGGCAGCCTGGAAAAACTAGATACTTAGTTATTCGGCATCTTCCTTCAAATGGAGTTTGTGGAGGAACCAGCCAGTCAGAGGACAGAGCCAAAGGGTCCTTCCAACATGAGGAATAAATTCCAGGGTGGAAAGGGTTCTGGGGTATAGTAGATATATCCAGGCCAAATTATTTCACTCCAAGCAACTCTCCTAGCCCCTGGGTTTGAAATCTTCATCAGAGACTCTTTAGATTATCTCTTGCACATCTCTTCAGTCCCACTTCTACCACCACTCTCATTACCTTACACTTGGGATATTGTAGCAATATCTTAGCAGATTTTGATTCATGGGCTGCCTATTGGATAAACTATTCTACAAGCCATGGTCACTCATTAAACTTTCCTCATCTACCATATCAATTCTAAAGTCCTATTTGACATTTATTGTCAAGCAATGAGCATTTATTAAGCACATTTGTGGCATGCACCATGCTAAGTAACCATAGATACAAAAATAGGCAAAAATAGCTCCCCCCCTTACAGAGCTCACATTCTGATTAATAGACTAGGGTGCATGGTAATCTCAGAAGGATCTTGCAATTGAAGGAACTAGGATAGACCTCTGGCTGAAGATGGGATCTGAGCAGAGCTAGGAAGGCAACAAGGGAAATTGTAGAGATGAAGATGAGTATTATCTTAGGGAATGAGCAATGGAATACATCCTATATGAGAAACTTATAAACAGGTCACTATATTTGGATCACAAGGGAGTAGAAGCAAGTAAAATTAAAGGGGAGGGGGCAGCGCTTATTAAGCACATTATATGCTATGCTCTTTACACATAATTTCATTTAATCTTCACAATCCTGCACTTCAGTTATTATTCCCAGTTTATAATTGAGGAAGTTAAGGTACATGGATTAAGTGATTTACCCAGGATCACATACCTGGTGAGGATGTGGAGCTAGATTTGAGATCAGATCTGGATTCTAAAGCCTGCTGCACCTCCTAAAAAGACTAGAAAGATACCAAGACACCAAATTGTGAAAAGCTTTAAACTAAAAGCTAGAGGATTTTCTCTTTGATCCTTTGGATAACAGGAAGCCACTGGAATAAGGAGGAAGATGAGTGACCCACAAGTTAATAGTAAAGGAAAACCTTAAGCAACTGAATGGAAGATGTATATGAGTGGGGAGAGAGATGAGGCAAGTGAGAATAATTACAAGGCTAATGCTTGTCCTTTGTTCCCAAAGAGGACCATGACATCAGGAAGATAATGCCATGACATGCAAGTGAATTGGATTTAAGTGAGAGAGCTATTCAAGGTCACCTGCCTCACTTTCCCATCCACAGCCATCTGGGTCCAGTAGCCAGAAACAGATCTCGATAACTGGATATGGCTCCAGATAAAATAGAAAATCTTGGGCCTTTTTAAGCTCAGTTTGACTGAGGCTACACCCATTCAATTATTAAGGCTAAGTAGCAAATAAAGCAAAGGATCTCCTCTTTCACATAGTCCAAAAAAAAAAAAAAATCCAAATAAATGAATTAATCTGAGAGATTGATATAGGAACCCAAGGGAGGTTATAGGAGTCTAAACTAGACTTGCTTGTCAATAGAAGTGGATACATAAGAAAAATGTGAAAGTAGAGATTTTGTATCAGATTGGATATGCAAAGTGAGCAAGAGTAAAAATCCAAATATGACACAAATTACAAGTTTGGGTAGAAGAGGAAAGGAATATCTTTGAGAGTAATAGGGAAGATCAAGTGAGTTTTAATAAGAATTGTTTTCAACATGTTGAGTTTGAGATGCCTACCAGCTTGACAACTAATTTAAGATACCCAAAAGCTATAGGTGGTGCAGAATGTAACTCAGGAAAGAATCTAGGACTCCATAAAACTAAGATCACCAAGTGATAATAGAGGAGAGGAAGAAGAGAAAATGCACACCCTCATCTCTAAATAGATTACTCAGTCTTTTTTTTTTTTAAATAATGTTCAACTCATAATTTCATTTGGGGTTTTCTTGGCAAAGGTACTGAAATGATTTGCCATGCCCTCCATTATGTTCCGTAAATATCCCATGTTTATTACTGTCTCTGTGCCTTGGTTTATCTCTATCCATTTTAAAAGGCTCAGTTCAAGACATCTCCTTAAGCTATCTTTCCTGATAAATAACTCATTTAACCTCCCAATTCTTTCACCTACAGAAAGTAAAGACTGTACATTGAAATGTAGTGCACTTCCATTAAAGTTCGACTCCTATGATGCAACTTTGAATTCTTGAAGCCTCACAAATGGAAGATCCTACCAAGATGGAAGGGCTTCCGTTACTAATCATATGTCTATCATCCAAAAACTGAGGTAGCCAAACTGAGAAGTGCTCTTCTTTGTAATATGAAAGTAGAAATTAAAATCTTATTTCATTCTTATAAGGAAAGTAGATGTTATCATTAGCTTCATTTTATAATTGAGGAAACTGAGGCAGATAGAAATGAAGTGATTTACTTAGGGATACACAACTAGTATTGTTAAGACTGCATTTGAACTGAAACCTTCTAGACTCAAAGCCAATACTCTCTATTCACTGGAGTTTATTAAGTTACAGAGTAACATTTCCAGTGTTGGAATTTTTGGCATTTGAGTGGAGGATAGATAAGAGTGAAGAAAAACATGAGACAGGATACAATAGGAGAGATAAGAAGGGATGAGGACCTAAAATGAAACTGGATTGTGGCTATATGGGTTGAAAGAAGTAAACAGAGGACAGGTGTTTTGGAGGTAGAAATGACAAGATTTGGTATCTATAGATAGGGAAATAAGGTGAAGATTCAAAAATGACATTGGGCAACAGTAGTAAGGAAATTTGGAAGACAGATCTATTTACAAGAAAAATATGCTCAGCAAAGCAGAGCCCCATACATAGCTATTTATTTTGTACAACTCATTCTGTCTCACCCAAAAGGAAAAAAGGTGAGATGAAACTCTTGTCCCTGAGTTATTATCTTAGATAGAGTTATTATCCTAGAAGCGATTTTGGCTACAATCATGATGTTGTGGGATATTTTGGGAAAAATAAAAGATAACTTTCCTAATGGCATTTGCAGCGGCTCCGGTGAGTATGCCCTGATAATGATTAGATTATAATGTCCCTGAAGGGCCAATTGACTGGGTGGAATCTGGGAATTTGCACATACTAAAGAAAGTTCAGAATGAGGAAGTGTTGGGAAAAAATGGTAGATAAGGTTGGATTAGAGATAACTAGTATATTGGACTCCAGTCTCTGACTTTAGCTTTATGACCAGGGGCAAAATACTTAACTTTTCTGAGCTACAGAAGCTGTGGACTGGCTGTAGAAGGAAGAAAATGGACAAAGAGAACAAAGGGGCCAGGCCCTCAAAGAATCTCTTGGGCAATTAGATCTTTCATCTCTTGAAAAGCCAGAAGTATCAAAGTATGTAAATCTCATGCACAAAATTGAAAGCATAGAAATATTTTACTGAAATCATGTGAATTGGTTAACTAATAATGAGACAAAGGGACAACTAGAAAACTTAAAACGCCAAAGCAAATTTCAAGCTAATCAGTTTGTGTTATCTTTTGTTTGTGTATGGCCTAATCATAGGGATTGCTTTCTGGAAATGTAACCTGATCATTTTGTCCTTTCAATAAAAATTACAGTATCATCTTGTTTTCTATTTCTTCAATAAGAAAAAAAGCCCAACTCATCTTTTCAAATGCAAAAAAAGCATTTTGGACCTATGTGCATTTCAACCCAGAAAATATGAAAACATAAAAAAGGACAGACACTTGTTAAAGTTCTATACTTATACTGCCTTTCTTCATGTGGTGTCTTTCATTTATAAGAAAGAAAAAGAAAAAATTACATTTGGCATTTTAACTAGAAAATCCAGGAGGATTAAGACAGATTTAAATGAAAGAGAAGCTTATGTAAATACAACCACCTTTGAATTGGAAATCAGAATAATTTTTTTTTTTTTCCTGATCAGATACAGAAAGTCCTGTTGAGAAAAAGATTCTTCTCCAAATGCTCAAGTGAGCATTTGCAATGAAAGCTCAACCAACACAGTTGGAGAGCAGGGCTGGGAAAGCGAGAGATGAAGCTTCATTTCCTAGGAGGAAAGTACATATCTGTACTTAATAGCCAGAGTAGAGACCTGCAACTTAGACTGAAATAGATTTCATTGTGTTTCCGTAACAACAGTCGATGCAGTTGAATACAGCACAATAATTTGTGACTAAGAATTTAATCGTCCAGATGTTACTTCTGGGGTTTTTCTCCTGAATCTCTTAATTGCAATCATCAAATGGCACTGTTTATCTGGCATCTTCATCCCTTAAATGCTAATCTTCATCCATGCTGGCTTTAGTTTATACCATTCTCCTTGTCCTTTAGTACTTGGAGTATTGCAGTCCTTTTTTAATGCTAACATTGATCTTGAGAGAAAGGAAGAGGGAAATCATTTGGTTTAGAATTTGTTTAAAATGACATGCTGCAGGTACATGATCTATTGCTGCCTTGTTCCAAAAAGCTTTCACTTTAAAAAGCAGTAAAAAAAATGTAATTTTACAAAATGACTAATGAAAATAATCTATGTGATAGATACAGTAGGATTTATAGGTAATGAATAAAATTTGTTGTTACCATCTGAAAGTAGGATACTAAAGCAAAGATATAAAATTCAGTTTATATAAAATTCCCTGACATCTCCCGATTCTTTTTATTTTTCTTTTTTTGGTATGATCCATTCCACATATCCACCATGTCCTTTCCTCCACTATGTATACTTATACTTACTTCCTATCTTCAAATATACACATAGCAATCAGGTAGCTATCTAGGGTACTAGTTTGCAAAGATTTTTGATCTTTGCAACTGGAGGTACAATAGATAAAACACTGGGCCTGGAATCAGGAAAATCTGAGTTCAACTCTGGCCTCAATAGGTAGCTCACTTAATTTCTGTTTGCCTCCACTTCTTCAACTGTAAAATGAGGTTAAAAATAGTTCCTACACCATAGGATAGGGACAACTAGGTGGCACAGTGGTTAAAGTACTTGCCTTGGAGTTGGCAGCTGAGTGCAAATTGGGTCTCAAACACTTACTATCTGTGTGACTGGACAAGTCATTTAACCCTGTTTGCCTCAATTCATCATTTATAAAATGAGCTAGGAAAGGAAATGACAAACCACTCCAATATCTTTGCCAAGAAAATCCTAAATGGGGTCACAAAGAGTCAGACATGATTGAAAAAAGAAGATTGAACAATAAAAACAACAAACCTCATAGGATTATTGTGAGGATAAAATGAAATAATTTTTATAAAATGTACTTAATGTAGTCTGGCACATAGCATATGACATATAAATGTTTATTCCTTTCCCAACATTAAAATTTTCTAAGCATATACCTCAAAGTGTATATATACACACATATACATACATATATAAACATGTACATATATTTGTGTATATACACTAATAAATGTGTGTATACACTCCCCATATATTTGCTCATTTATAAATTATACATGCTATATATATATATATATATATATAGCATGAATATATTATTATTACTGAACTAATAATTATCTACTTCATAAAATATGCAAAATGGACATTTAAAAGTTTTATATAGAGATAGTATAAGATTTGATCCTAATATCAATAAGGGGTCAGTGACCCTTGATGAATAGGGGAATAACATGGTTAGATTGGCAATTTAAGAAAATCACTTTGGAACTGCATAGATGAATGAGTCTGGGAGACTAATTCAGAGGTAATTGTAATAGTCCCAGCAAAGAATGATAAAGGTATGAATTATAGTGGTAGTTATGTGACCATAAAGAAATAGACAGAGAATTTTGGGTAGATATTAATGTAGAAGAACCCATACACCCCCACAAATGAACCAGCAAAACTCTAAAAATTCACTAGAAGGAAAAATGATGAAGAAAATAAATTTTTAATCCTCTGTAAACTCTTTCCTCTAGTCCAGAATGGCATAAAAAGACTACTAGAATCTTGAGGAGGAAAGGAGAAAGACAAGCTAGAATGAGTAGAAGATGAAGTCCAGAACATCCCAGGTCTATAGCAGAAAAGAAAGCAGATTCACTGAGCTGGTGAAATCAAGGTAGACCAGTGCCCAGTAAGGCCAGCTAAGGAGATTCATCCATACATAGCAAGAGACAAGATCCAAGCATTTTCTAAGCATCCTTATCTTATTCCAGTATCCAGACATATTAAATCTGAACCACAGCAGAGAACAGATCAAATAATTTCTACCAAATATAGACCTACCCTTAGTCACTGAATTTAGCCATTAATTAAGCCTGCCATCTAGGGTCTACCCATATCATTCAGAAAGACAAGAGTTTTGTTTGACCCAAGCACAAGGAAAACTGGAGACATGAGTGAATAAAAATAAATAAATAAATAAAAATAAAGAAACAAAAAAACTCTAACAAAAAGCCCCACATAACACAATAAACAAATGCCTTCAATTAAGAATACAAAGGGTATGCCCTGAAAAAGAAAGTAATTCCAACAACAATTCCAAAAGGGCCTCAAAGAAAATATACTGGTATAAAATATACTGGAGAGCCTCAGAATCAGCCAGAGTCAGGATAAATCAAAGTCCTTAGTCTTTAGGGGGAGAAGTGAAGAGGGCAGGTAAACTGCCACATAGCTTGCAAAAGATGTATGCTGAATTCTGGAGTCAGGAGTCTCCAGCCTTTCTCTTCCTTGAAGTGACTATGACTTCTCTCCCTCCGCCCTCCAATCCTTGCCTACAATTATCTTACTAATAAATCTTCAGCAAGCACCAATGGTGGGGAGAGCCATCATCTAAATATATGCTAATAGAGGTATTATCTCACATTAAATGGATAGCCTTAAGTGCTCTCTTGTCTGATTCAGAGTTTCAGCCCTCTACATCTTGGCCATAAGAATTTCAAGAGGATATATAACAAATGAAAATAGAGAAATTAGAGAAAAAAGAAAAAAAGCAGGAAAGCTACTCTTTTTTTTTTTTTTTGTATTTACTTGAAGCATAATAGATTCTCATTTTTAAATATAGGAATATTTGTTTTGACAATATGATATACATAAAACAAAATGGAATGACTAAGAATATATTGTCTGGAAAGCAAGAATAATATCTTAGAATAAGTGGTGGTAAGTCTTAACTTTCTTAGGATTTCTTACTTTCTAAGGATTAAAAAAGTCCAAACAAAAAACAATGCTTCCTTGAGGCAACAACACTAAAAAATATTTTTAAAAAATCAAAATACTGGAGGAAGAAAGGAGAAAATATAAGGCATACATTATCAAAATAACTTTCCTTTAAAACAAGTCAAGAAGAAATAATCCAAGAATCATCAGACTACCTGAAAATCACAAAGGAAAAAGAAACCCTCAATCAAAAATCTAATAGCATACTTCAAAAAATCATCATTGTGCAGATTCCTAGAACAACAGAGCAAATTTTAAAATATGATGAAAAAAATTTCTAAAATCCCAAAATAAAAATCCCAAAGATATTATATCCCAAAACCAGAACTTTCAAGTTGGGGAAAAATACTACTAGGACTCAAAAAGAAAGTGTTTAAGTATTAAGGAGCTAGTATCAGAATCACATAGTACTTGGCAGCCAAAATTTTTAAGAAATGGGGAGCTTCACATGTGCAAAAATGTTTGTGGCAGCCCTTTTTATAGTGGCAAGAAACTGGAAATTGAATGGATGCCCATCAACTGGAGAACGGCTGAATAAATTATGGCATATGAATGTTATAGAATATTATTGTTCTACAAGAAATGATTAACAGGATGATTTCAGAGAGACCTGGAAAGACTTACATGAACTGATGCTAAGTAAAATATATACAGTAACAACAAAATTATACAATGATCAATTCTGATGGCTGTGGCTCTCTTCAACAATGAAGAGACCAACAAACCAATTGCAATTGTTCAGTGATAAAGAGAGCCATCTACACCCAAAGAGAGGACCATAGTATTTTCACTCTTTTTGTTGTTTGCTTGCATTTTATTTTACTTCCCTTTTTTTTCTTGTGTGGCATGATAATTGTAATATATATACATATATACACACATATGTTGGATTTAACATATATTTCTACCATGTTTAACATATATTGAACTACTTGCCATCTAGGGGAGGGTGTGGGGGAAGAGGGGAAAAATTGGAACACAAGGGCTAATGTTGAAGAATTGTCTACACATATGTTTTGAAAAAACAAAAAAAAGTTTTAATAAAAAAATTTTAAAAAGAAATGGGGACCTTGATATTCCAAGTGACAAAAAATAAAGCACATATAAGGATAGATAGAAGAGGTCAGCAACAGCCTTAAGTAAAAAAAATAAAAATAAGCTCCAAGGATAGAGAATGGAGGGTGAGAGAAAATAAAAAGGAAAACAAAAATTCAAAGGAAAGATTAAAACTCATTAACTGAGACAGAGGAAAAAATAAGAGAGCAACAAGATAGGATATATTTAATTAATAATAATATTGTGAAAGGGAAAAGGACAGGAAATTGGTTTGGAAAGAAGAATATAGCAATATAAGAAATACACTTAAAACAAGTATTTGTGTACACTGAAAGTAAGAGGCTAGGGCAGAATCCATTATGTTACAAGTGCACTAAAGTATTTGAAGAAAATTTAAAATTAACTATGGAATTTAAAATTAGCTGGAGAAATAACAATCCTAAAAATTTGGCTAAAGAGAAATCTCATGAAAAACAATAGAAAAACAGTAGCAAATATAATTTGTCAAGGATGTAATGAAACTAGATAAAAAAGAAAAAAAGCAGGAAAGCTACTCCTTTTTTAAAGTATTTACTTGAAGCATAATAGATTCTCATTTTTAAATATAGGAATATTTATGTTTTGACAATATGATATACATAAAACATCTAAACACTTAAGGGAAAAGAATAAAATTATGGGGCATAAGTCAGTAAAACCATAACAGGGAGGACTTCAATGTAACCCTGTCAGATTTAGACAAATCTACAAAGTGGTAAGCAAGAAAGAAATTAAGGTCCTTAATAGAACTTTAGAAAAATTACAGATTGCAGATCTATGTCAATTAGCGAATGAGAACAGGAATGATTTTATATACTTCTCAGCTATGCATGACACCTTTACAAAAATGAGCATGTATTGTGGCATAAAAACTTTATAAGAAGTGGAGAAAAACAAAATACTAAATACATCCTTTACAATGATGCAATAAAATTATTTTTCAATATTTGAAGTTAATTTAAGTTTATTGATAATTGAAGTTAATTTAAAATTAGAGAATTAAAAATTAACTAGACAAATATCAGTTGGTCAAAGAGAAAAATTATGAAAAGCAACAGGAAATTTCATCAAAGAAAATGACAAGAATGAGATGACATACCAAAATCTATGAGAAGTCCTTAGGAGAAAATGTATATAACACTTTCATCTACAAAAGAAAGAACAAATCAAGTAATAGGTCATACTACTCAAAAACTGAAAATCAATAAATCAAAACCCCCCAACTAAGCACCAAATTGAATTTTGATAATGTAATACAAGATGAACAAAACTGAAAACAAAGAAATAAAAAAACATAAATAAGATTAGATTTTTAAAAAGTAATAAACAAACAGCTAATTTGATTTAAAAAGAAAGTAACACTGTATTGTTCATATCAAAAAAAAAAAAAATCCACAACAATTGAAAAGGAATTAAACTATAAGAAATTATTCTGCCCAATTATATTTAAAAACAAAACAAAACCCTGATAACTTAGATGAAATAGATGGCTCTTTTGACAGTCTGGTAAAACCTATCTATGGACTCTTTACCAATGTAATGTTCCTAAATATATAAAATAAAAAACACAGGATAACATAAAATCAACTACATTGAAATATAGTAACCAAAATATTAAAAACAAAAACAAAACAAAAACAAAAACAGAAAACAAAAACAAAAACAAAAAACAAAAAACAAAAAAAAAACAAACAAACAAAAAAAAAAACAATTTGCAGGCTCCATGTTAAGAATCCTTGGATTAAATGACTTAAGAGATAGGAAGAAAAAAAAAAAAAAAAGAAGACAGCTGTCTTCAAATATTTGACAGGCTGACATGTGGAAGGATCAGTCCCTTGTTCTGTTTTGCTCCAGAAGGAACAATGGGTTAAAATTACAAGGAGGCAAATTTAGGTTTGATCTCGGGGGGGAAAAAAAAAAATTAGCAACTTCAGGAATTAATAGATTCCTCCTCACTGGAGGCCTTTGAATAGATAATAGATTACCATTTGTTGGGTATATTTGATGTGGCTGAGGAGGTAAGGATGGAGTAGATCAGAGAGATCCCTTCCAACTCTGAAATTTTTTTTTTTTTATTCTGAAAGTTAGCTAGAGCAATAGATAGAGCACTGGGCCCAAGGTCAAGAAGATGAATTCAAATGCAGCCTCGGATTCTTATTACTCTTATTACTAGGGGTGTGATCCTAGACAAGCAATTTAATCTTTATCTCAATTGTCTCAACTACAAAAAATGGGAATAAAGTAACACCCACTCTCTAATAAAAGAGAGAGTTATAGATGTAACACGGGAAACCTCACCCGGCCAGACACGGAAAGGATTGACAGATTGATAGCTCTTTCTCGATTCTACTTATGTAACATTTGTAATATGTTTATAATATGTTACAAATTTGTAATACCATTTGGTCAGCTGTAGGCAACTTTGATAGGTGATGCTAAGTTTAAGTATTACATATAATCCATGTATTTGGGCTACTGTATCCAATTTGTCTCATCTATTGCATGCAACTTAAGTGTGAATATTATGGATGGAGATCTACATAAGTGTCAGGTGACTACACTTGTGCTATGATTTTATTTTGTGCCCACTAATGAATGTCAAATACCCACAGATGAACTTTTTCACTGGGGGAGCAAGTGCAGGCTCAGCTGTTCAACTTTCATGTTGACTTCAGTGTTTACACAGGCACTCTATGAGTATTTTCCAGTCAACTTACTTTGTTCCTTTTGATTGGCAATTGAGCTGGAAATGGGAACACAAACAAAAAAAACTCCTACAAAGGCCACTCAGCCACTTTTCCTACCCCAGTGATAAGCAAGAAGAATAAACTTCTATACCCTCTCCTTCATAAGCCCTCCCTCACCAATAGCTGCTATGAAACGGAATGTATTTGGCCTTGATAGAAACTTGATAGAAGCTTCCTGATTCTACCACTAGTCTTCCCACCAGACATGATTATAGTGACATGATTATAGGGCTCTGTTTTTTGTTTTCTTTGAGTTTTCTCTAGGTTTTAGTGGGAATATTGGAGAAGTGAACTTCAAAAAGATGTTTAAATATCTTAAAGATAGATGTTTAACAAGCTTAAAGAACTTACTCTTAAATCTATGAGCTGGGATTTGTTGGAGGATGAACATCAATTAATTAATCAATAAATGATTATTTCAATTCCTCTGAGTTTCCAGCATCACAGGAGAGATACAGTTCTTTCTACCTCATTGGTCCACCAGTTCTTACCTTCTATCTCCTAGGAGCTACGTTAAACACTAGGAATAAAAAAAGGAGACAAAGAGAGTCGAAGTGACAGCAGGTTCTTATTTCACTCATATTGTAACCTATCACAAATAAAACCTTTAAAGAAATTCCTTTACTATCTATAATTTCAATTAACTACTTTCTTTCATGCCTTGACACTTTTAAGATTTAGTAGTATTTAACCTTTTATGAAGAAAAAGGTAAAATGGATATTAGAGGTCTTACCTTCTGGTGACAAACCATTTTGTGGTTTTAGGACAATTCCAAGAGGAGATAAAAAGTAAGATATTCCTAACCATAGAAAGTCACCCAAATCATGAAAATGGAGAGAGTACACTAGAATAACGAGCCAATATCATTACAAAGACAACCCAAGACTTCAGGGAGTACCCCTAGAATTTTGAGGGTGAAGTCATGAATGCTATAGGAATTCAATTTATCAGTGTGACCAAGAACTGGGAATGGGATTGTTAGAGTTTACATGAAATATATATATGAAAAGAATTCTATTATATGGCTGAAAATAATGTTTTAGTGGACAGCTAAGTGGCACAATGGATAGGATCTCTGGCCAGGAATCAGGAAGACTCATTTTCTGTAGTTCATATGTGGCCTCACTAACTGTAATCTTGGGCAAATCATTTCACCCAGTTTGCCTCAGTTTTTTCATTTATAAGATGAGCTGGAGAAGGAAATGGCAAACTCCAGTATCTTTAACCAAAAGAAACAAAACCCCAAAACACCCAAAACACACAAAGAGTCAGAAATGACTGAATAACAACACAAATATTTTACTACTGCTTTTCTGCTTTTTTGTTAGTAGTATTAATGTCCAGATGAAGCAAAAAAAAGTTTGAAATATGAAAAACAAATATTAAGAAATAGCATACTTTTGCTGTAAAACAGACTAATCACCCTTAGAAAATATAGACATATAAAAGAACTAAATAGCTGCAGTTGTTATTGATTACTCTTCATGGAGCATAGATTTCTGGAAGAATACTGAGAAGACTAATTTTTAAAAACCGTTGTTAATAATTGCTATGAAGAAAAAACTTATTACAGGTAACATAAATACAAGAATATGAGGAAAAGGTAATTTTTACTAATGAAACTCCTTTTTCATTCAAAGTCATACTAATTATTGTAAGACGTCTAAATGAGCCCATAAGATTTGGACATCTTTATCAAATTATAATAATCTGTTATTTGCTCTATTTTTAAAACTTCTAGTGAATAGGTTATAATGAATCCTGACAAAATATTGTAATGTTCTGGGAAGTAAAACTGTTCAGAAATTATAGAAATTCTCAAATGGAGAAGGAATATTGCAACTTCTAAATCCTATTTCATTATTCCATGCTGTCTATGTTCCACCTAGAGGCTGAAATTTTGGTTAATTTCAACATTAATCATGATCAATGTTAATATACATAGAATATTTGGGTTTGCAATGAAGATTCCAATTTCAGAAAAATCAGCATTTCAATGAGTTAGGATTAAGGAAAAGATGTGCTTTATTTAGTTCGTGGTCAGGAAAAATTCTCTTTTTCAACTAAAGCTATGATTCATTTTTATAAACAAGGATAATGCATGTCAGGATCAAGTGAAGAGTTCCCTAGGGCTTATGGGTGAGACCATAGAAATCTTGGGAACACAAGTGAAGAAAATCCTGTAGCCTTTTGGCTCGTGTCCCTTAGGGTCCAGAACCCCAATGGTCATCTATGTGACCTCTTGCTGGATCCATATGTTCAGTTAAATTTCCTTTATTTCCAGTGTTGCCTGGTGGCACTTCCACTATCATTACTGTCTGGCATGAGACTAAGTAATGTGCTCCCTCTTAGTCAAATCCAAATGAGATCTAGGAATAAAATTTATTTTGTACTCACCTAAATGTGAAAATACATGAATTTTTTCTTCCATTATAATAACTTCTCAACTCTTATCCAGGCACTAACTTTACCAGTAAAACAACTCTATTCTCATTCCATAGTGGGGATAATGTCATTCACTTTAGTCCTTAATTATCCATTTTACAGATTCTATGGAAAGGATAACCCATTTCTCCTTAGTGGAACTATTCTAGTCATTATCCATTTATCCTACTTGATACTGGTTTTATATTTATTTTCTGAATGGATTATCCATTTGAAGTTTTTAATTACTACTGTTGCAATCAGCACAAGTGACTTTTCACCGAGCCTCAGGGATTGCAGAACTGCTTGCAAAAGTAAAGGGGAAGGGTGACATGTAGCCACATGATCTTTAAATGCTTATTCAGTGGATTTTACTTTCTTGTGTACTGTTGGGGGTAGGAAAAGTTCATCTGCTGCCTGAAGTAAGCAAAGAATAGGCAAAAATACTTCAGTCAAAATGTCTCCTCCTTTTCTACATATTAGGGATTCATTTGGATTAAAGAACCTCTCTAAGGTACAAATATCCCTCTCATTAAGGAAAATTATAAAGCTATGGGTCATTTACTTCTTATATTCACTGCTTAATCAGATCAACCCTTAGATGATATATTTGTAGTGATTCTGAACTGAGGGAGGGGGAGGGAAGGAAAAGAAGATAGAAGGAATTTTGGATATGACCAATTTTTTTTTTTCCACAAACAAAATCATGCAATCAAAAATAAAAGGAAAGCAGAAAACTGGAGGTGAGAGGAGAGGAGGCAAATATTACAAGTATCTTTGATAAAGATGTCATATCTCAAATATACACTGAGTCAAATTTATGAAAAGTATAAGTGATTCTCAAGTGATAAATGTTCAAAGCATATGAAAAGGAAGTTTTCAGACAAAGAAATTAAAGCTGTCTATAGTCATATGAAAAAATACTCTATATCACTATTGATTAGAGAAATGCAAATGAACAACTCTGAGGCATTACTTCACAACTATCAGATTGATTATTATGACAAAAGAGGAAAATGTTGAAGGTGATGTGAGAAAACTGGGACACTATGTTGTTGGTGGATCCAACCATTCTGGAGAGCGATGCCCAAAGGACAATAAAACTGTCTATATCCTTTGATCCAGCAATGCCACTACTGGGTCTGCATCTCAAAAAGATTTCCCCCACCCCAAAAGGGGGAAAAGGACCTATTTGTACAAAAATATTTATAATTGCAGTTTTATGGTGGCTGAGAATTGAAAATCTAAAAGATGCTCATTAATTAGGGGATAGATAAACTGTGGTATATGATCATGATGCATTATTATTCTATAAGAAATGATAAGTAGTGGCAGCTAGATGGCACAGTGGATAGAGCACCAGCCCTGAATTCAGGAGGACCCGAGTTCAAATGTGATCTCAGACACTTAACACTTCCTAGCTGTGTGACCCTGGGCAAGTCACTTAACCCCAGCCTCAGAAAAAGAAAAAAAAAAAAAAAGAAAGAAATGACAAGTAGGGTAAAATCAGAAAAACCTGGAAAGACTTACATGAATTGATGCAAAGTAAAGTAAACAAAACCAGGAGACTATTGTATACTGTAAAAGAAAAATTGTTAGATGAAGAATTGGGAATGACTTAATTATTCTCAGTAATACAATGATCCAAGACAATCCCAAAAGACTAATGATGAAATACACTATAGGTCTCTTGAGGAAAAATTGATATTGTTTGAATAAAGATTGAAGGATGCTATTTTTCACTTTCTTTCTTGGGATTCTTTTTCTTTTATTCAAGTCTTCTTATACAAAATGATTCATATGGAAATGTGTTACATGATGGCACATTTATGACCTATATTTGATTACTTCCCATCTCAGGGAGGGAAGAGGGATAGAATTTGGACCTCAAAACTTATTTTAAAATGTTTAAAATTGTTTTAACACATAATTGGGAAAAATTAAATAAATAAATAAAGCCTTTTTAATGGAAATAATAATTTATCTTACAGGTGTGCTAGAAGGATAAAATGAGAGAATATTTATAAGGAGGTTTGCAAAACTTCAAATGCCATATAAATACTAACTTTCCCCACCCCCCCCTGAGGCTGGGTCACACAGCTAGGAAGTGTTAAGTGTCTGAGACCAGATTTGAACTCTGGTCCTCCTGAATTCAGTACTGGTGCTCTATCCACTGCACCACCTAGCTGCCCCTAAATACTAACTATTAATTATTATTACTTTGCAATTTGTATAATGTCCTGACCTAATGGACCTCTGACCTAATGCTGCCATCCTAGCTGCTAATTTAAGATATGAGGACTTGTGTAGAAGTAGAGCCATAACTGGAACAAGTAGCTGAGTCTTTACTTCAGGGTGCAAGATTTAGAGGATGCTGAATTTAGAGGACACTCTCTGACCTTAAAATTCTTTGGTGCCCTGAAATAAGCTCTTTCCCTAACCTGTTTGTCCTTTTTTCCCCCTCCATAGCAGCCTCGGCAGTAGTAGCAGTGAACTAGTATCCTGGGTTTTCTACATCACCCCTATGATTGCTGTGGGGAAAAGTAGGTCATTATTGCTCTCATCTGACTTTCCTTGCTTGAACTCTTCCTGCCTCTTGCTTTCCATCTTTATTATAAGCATTTAGGGATTTCTTTACTCCCTGGAATCTTCAGAAGCCAGTCAGTGAATGCTAAGTGTGTCTTGAATACATAAACAAATATGCAGGCCATTCATACACACACACACACACACACAGAGTACTTAGTTAAAAATCTTAAAGGGGGACATCCGTTAGCAATTTCCTGTCTTGGGATTCCAAATAAAATAGGACTTTAGTCCTAATTCTGAAGACATTTTTTAACTTAAATGAGAACAGTCAATCTGGGAAAGTATTAACTAAGAGAAGGTCCTCTAAGGAATGCAGGACTTGTGTAATTCATGCATCCTTGAAATTCAAGTACATGAACTCTCTCTGACAGTAAGAAATTAAGTAGACTTTAGACAAAAAAAAAAAAAAAAAAAAAACACTCAAAAAACAAAAAACCAAATCCCGAATATTTTTAGCTGACAAGTATAAACATTAGCCTTGAATAATTTTTGCTAGGAGCCAGATCTTGCCATAAATCTGCAAGTTGACAACTGTTTGATGGGAATTAAGGGTCCTTTCCTAACCCAGGTCTTCCTTAGCTTCCATCATCTAGCTGATGACAGAAATCTCATATAATCATTGCTTTAGGCTTTTAAGTTAAATTTTTAAAAAGTAATTTGCATAATGGATAGTGATTAACCTTAAAGTCAGAAGGAACTGGGTTCAGGTCTCATCATTGATATATACTGTCTGGATGATCCTGGGCAAGTCTTGATGGCTTATGCCTACAGTACTTCTGAGCCAGATTAAAATGTAATTAGGAAATATTTAACAAAAAAAAATACAATGGAACATTGATGATATTACATGTGATCTTCCAAAGGCTGTATGCATATCGTAGGGATCTTTATGTTGTTGTTTTTTAGTCTTTTTTCAATTGTGTCTGACTTTTTCTGACCCCATTTGGGGTTTTCTTGACAAATATCCTGGAATGGTTTTCCTTTTATTTCTCCAGCTCATTTTACAAATGAGGAAATTGAAGCACACAGGGTGAAATTACTTGCCCAGGATCGAACAGTAAATAAATATCTGAAGCCAGACTTCTTGACTTCAGGCCTTCATTTTATCCAGTGTCTTCTAACTAGTATGGATTAGTAGATCATTTTATTTGAGTTTGACATCATTGTTGTAGATAACTCTCTAAGACTATAAATTTCAGAGAAGGTGACTTGAACTGGTATAAGGAATTTTCTCACCAGGCAGTTCTTGATTTCATTGAGTACTTTTTCCTACAGCAATGAAATGACAGTTCAGTTCATATTCCTGTCCTTTTGTAAACAAAGCACTGAGCACTTAGTACTAATGCAAAGATAAAAAAAAATTTTTAAGTCTATTTTCAAGGAAGTTACATTTTCTTAGACTTTTTTAACTGAACCTAAGAATTTGTTGAAATGCAAATGCCCTTAGAAGGATAACTATTAGTCATTAGCATATTAGTATATGTATGTGTAAATATATGTGCTTATATTCATATTATATATATATATATACATTAAATGTATATATACAAATGCACATACATATATACCTACAATTATAAACATGTGTGTATATATATATATGGGTATATGTGTATATATATATATATATATGGGTATATGTATATATTTCATATATTTTCTCCAGAAGTTTTGGATAAGACAAAGCACAGCTAACAGAGGGAAAGGGCACAAAGACGGGGAACTTGGGATATTGAGGACAAACTTAACCTGTTTTATAATTTTGCCTCAGGCCAGAAATATTTGAGCTGTTTTGGTTAAAGGACATTAGCGGAAGTTCAGAAAAATCTCTGCCACATTTTTTTTCCTTCAAGCATTTATGAGCCTAAATTTACAGATAGAATTGTGAAATATAATCTCTACCTCTATGGAGATCGTTGCAAGAAAAAGGATAAATATATTGGCTCAGACATAGTCATTTTATCAACAGACATGTTTCAGAATATCTTTGGTAGTACAGAGCTGAATAAAATAGAAAACTTTTAATTAACAACCTTACAAACAACTTAATGTTTAGATAACTTTATATATTAACCTCTTAGATGGATATAATAACAGTTAGCACTACTGCTTGTTTTAGTTTGCCTTACTATTTCTGAGCAAATCTTTTATGTTTAGCATTTCTTTTGTGAGCAAAGATAAAATATTTGTCCCATAGCTGATTCATACTATATATTGGGCACTTTTAAAATTCTTCTTCTAGGGAAAACTGGCTGGACAAATCTAAAGTGTATAGAATTTGTCCTTAGAGAATTAGGATGATAGATTAATAAACTGAAGAGTGTGAGAAAAGAAAGCCTAGTTACCCTCTCATTAGAAACCAGCACCTCCTAGGACTGAATTCAATTGAACCTTATAAGTAGGTCCAGAGCTGAGGAGCCTCCTAGGGAAAGGAAATGGGTGAAGTACCCTAGCCCTTGCCCCCAGGAATAATTACTTTATTGCTATATAAATATACACAAAATAAATGCAACATTAACTAGGAGTGGGGTGAGGGGAAGGGAAGGGGAAAGTTTTCATGCTAAAAGCAAATAACAAAAGATTCTAACAGGTGTAAATAAGGAGGAAATCCATTTGGGGACAGTCAGTTAAAGGCCATGGAGATAGGAGGTGGGGAAATCTATGTGAGAAAAAATAAAGGCCAGTTTAGCTCTGCTGAGGAGGGCACAAAGGGGAGTAAATACATAGCAATTTTAGAAAGGTGACCAAGTTTTGAGGCAACTTGTGAAGGGCTTTTAAAGTCAAATAGAAATGTTCAATCTAAAGGGCAATAGAGAACCTCTGGAATTTATTGAATAGCTAAGTAATAAGAAAAACATAATCAGTGTTGCCTTTAGGAAAATCCTGCTAATTACTATATAAAGGACAGAGAGTATGGAGAAACTTGAAGCTAAGAGGTGAGTTAGTAAGCTATTACAAAAGTTCAGATGAGAGATGGAAAAGAGTGGTGGTTGTGTGATTTGAGAAGAGACCGAAGTGAGAGATTTTGTGGAAGTAAAAATGACAAGATGTGGCACTTAGGTGGATCCAGTATATTTTGACCCCAGCATGGGGACTCTAGAAAGCACACTACATTCAACAGAATAATTTCAGAAAGGCCTGAGAGACTTACATGAATGATGCGAAGTAAATGGAGTAGAACCAAGAGGATATTGTACAACAAGGGTATGTGATGATCATCTGTGATGGACTTGGCACTTTTCAACCAGGGCAATTCCAAAAGACTCATGAGGAAGAGAACTATCTGCAACCAGAAAGAGGATTGTGGGGACTGAATGTGGATCAAAACATAGTATTTTTCACCTTTTTGTTATTGCTTGCTTTTTGTTTTCTTTTTCATTTTTTCCTTTTTTGATCTGATTTTTCTTGCACAGTGTGATAATTGTGGAATTATGTATAGAAGAAATGCACATGTTTAACATATACTGGATTATTTGTTGTTTAGGGAAGGGATGGGGGAGGGAAGGAGAAAAATGTGGAACACAAGATTTTGCAAGGGTGAATGTTGAAAACTATCTTTGCATGTATTTAAAAAAATAAAAAGCTATTATTATAATATTAAAATGTGCTCTTCAAGGTTTGGAAATTCTGTGCCGAGAGAGAGAGAGAGAGAGAGAGAGAGAGAGAGAGAGAGAGAGAGAGAGAGAGAGAGAGAGAGAGAGAGAGAGAGAGAGAGAATGGGAGGAGGAGAGGGAGGGAAAGAAAAGAATGAAGAAGCAAGAACCAATAAAAAGTTTGAGATATAATAAGTTTGAAATGAATACAAAATATATAATTTGGAATGTCTATTAGGCAGGTAGAAGCAAGTAATTAGAATTTAGGAGAGAGTACAGCTAGATAGAAAGATACTGTAGTCATCTACAAATAGATGATAATTGAATTTCCAAGAGCTGATAAGGTCCTCTGTTTATAGAGATAGAAGAGAAGCTTCCAAGACAGAATCTTGGGTTAAATGGCAAAGGAGACTGAGACGGAGTAGTCAAACAATCAGAACCTGTCCTATGAGCTGAGTTAGGGATAGGAATTTTAAGAAGGAGAGTTGATGTTAAGAGAGAGAAGAGAAAAACTTATCCAAGAGCACAGAACAAAAACCATGGAGTGCCTGACAGATACTTTGGCTGGAATGTGGAGTACCTAAAAAGAAGGTACTAAAAAAAAGACAGGAAAAATGGGTTAGAACAAAATTATAAGGAGATTTTAATTGTCAAGATCCACAGAGGATAATTTTTTTTAAAGTCTGTATCCAAAAAGGTGGAGCTCATTCACAAGGAGGTGCTAATAGATAACCACAAAGGGAAAGCTAAAATCAAAATGTCAATACAAAAATCATCAACAAAAATCCTTAAGGTAGAAAGGGCAAGTCAGGGTCAACAAATGGAGACCAAAGTCCTTCTATCCAGAACTTCTAGAATTGTACAGATCCTTACTTCAAAAAGTCCATAAAACCCAGCAGCTCCATCCATCAGATTCACAACCTTCTCTGGTACTGATAGTCGGTGATGTAGAATTTCTCTGAGACTAGGAGATCTAGGGGAAACACCAAAAATTAGCTCTGTAGCTCTGTCAAAATGTTCTCCTCATGCTTGCTTTAGCTGCACATATACTAAAATTGGAACGATACAGAGATTAGCATGGCCCTGAGCAAGGATGACATGCAAATTCCTGAAGCATTCCATATTTTTCTGATTTTTCTTGTGCAGCATGATAAATGTGGAAATATATTTAGAATTGTACATGTTAAGCCTATATTAGGTTACTTGCTGTCTAGAGGAGGAAGGAGGTAGGAGGGAGTTAGAAAAATATGGAACACGAGGTTTTACAAGGGTGAATGTTAAAAACTATCTTTGCATGCATTTTGAAAGATAAAAAGCTATTATTATATAAAAATGTGCTCCTCAAAGTCTGCAAATTCTATGTTGCCCTTTGCTGCAGGAAGAACTTTTTATATTTGTGCCAATTCAGAATAAGAAAAAACCAAAACCAAGAAAATACAATAGTTACATATATATTATATTATATAATATATAATAATATATAATATACAATAGTTACATATATATTATATTATATAATATGTAATAATATATAATATAATATATACAATATTATACTATAGTTACATAGCTTAATGAAATGGCAGAGAAATGCACATACAATAGTGCAAAGAAAACATTCAGGAACACACCAATTCAGATTTAATTTCCTAAGCCTCTGGTTTCTAGTCCAAGAATATAAGGTAGCAAAGTAGCATAGTTGATAGAACATTCTACTTGGAGGCAGGAAGACTTATGTTCAAATCCTGTCTAAAGATAGCTGTGTGACCTTGATAAACTCATTAGTTTCCTTGGATCACAGTTTCTTCATTTGCAAAATAAGAGTTGGATTTAGAGCGTCAAATACTCCTTCCATATAATTCTAAAACTCATACAGGTATAAGGGAGAATGATAGCTATGAATAGACAATGAGACTATACTCCACAGCTGGGCTTCTTAAACTTTTTCCCTTCATGATTCTTTTTTTCCTGAGAAATTTTTACATAACGTCATCTTGAATCTGAGTTGAGGTGTTTCTGGAAGAGTTCATGCATGCAACATGCAAAGAAAGTATGCATATTGCGGGTTTGGAACCACATCACTCAATGGAATACTGGTAAGTACTACCAAAAATGCCTCTGATTCGTTACATATTTGATTTTGAATTAATTTTTGGTTGTTGCATTCAGAAACTTTTTTACTATTTCTATGACCCCCATAATCAGAGGGCTGAGAGGACCAATCTTACTGCAAATGCAAGGTATAATAGAATCCTATCTGTTTATTACTCTGTTAACCCATTCTAATTTTCCATTTACTTTAGATCCGTACACCGCAATCAGCAAAGTTTGAATACTTAATATCTTATAAAATTACAACTGGAATCAAATTGTAAACTATGGAATCCTGCCCACAACCAGTTTGGACCCAGCACTGATGAAGTCATTCTGCTTCCGGTAAGAACTGAGAACCAAAAAATTTATTTTAAGAAAAACAGAGTTGATAGAATGTCAGAAAATCAGAGTTCAAATTCAGAGTTCAAATCCCCCATCCAAATCCATCCTCCACTTAGTTATCAAAGTGATCTTTCAAAAGGGAAGGCCTAACCTTATCCCCCTATTATTTATTTAACCCCAGTAATTTCCTGTTATCTCTAGGATCAAATATAACATTCTTTATTTGGCTCTTAAAACTCTTCATTTCCTGCCCTCTTCTTACCTTTCCTGTCCTCTTACAATTTACTCTCCTCCATATCCTCATGATACAAGGCTGCTGGCCTTCCTACTGTTCATCATACAAGGTGCATCTTCATTGGCTGCCCTGGCTCCATTATTAACATTATCATCTTCTGTAAAAAGCCTTTTCCCTCAATGCTGATGCTTTTCCTTTGAGAGTACTTCCAATTTTCCTGTTTATATCTTATTTGTACGGTTGTACACATGTTATCTCTACTATTAGACTGTAAGCTACTTGAGAATAGGGGCTGTTTTTATATTTCTTGGGATCCCCAATATTTCACATGATGTCTAGTATCTGGTATATAATAGGCACTAAATGAATGCTTTTTGACTTGATTTAACTATGAAACTATATAAGATATGTAAGATCTTATGTAAGATCTTGGGTAAGTTTACTTAATGGACCTCACATATTTATTTATTTATAAAATGAGGGGGCTGGATGAAATAATCTTTAAGGTCTCCTTTCAACTTTAAATCTAAGATCTTATAATTGGACTAAGGGACTGATTGAAAAACAAGATAGGAGATTAAAAGGCCCAATTGTGACACATAGTCCATAGTTATAGTGATGGTCACTAAAATATATGAGAATGAAGTAGGTCTATAACAAAATCCAAATCCACTCAAAAGGGAATGGATCAAGCCACAAGTCGAATGATCAATTGTCTGGAGATTATGTAGAAAGGGATTCGTGCATTAGGAAGGAAATTGGGCTAAATGATCTGAAAGGTCCCTTCCAACTAGAAGATTCCATGAGTCTCTTTTCTATATGTAAAGTAGGCCCTTTTAGCAACTTCTATTTAATGAGAAATGTCTGATTCTGTGCAGACATCTGCATTCATGTGGTAGAGTTGCCATAGTGATCATTAAAGAAATGCAGTGTATCTGCTGCAGAGTAGGATGTTTACAGTAAAGCTTTTGTGTAGGATCCAAGAATGGAAGCAATTTTAGACACAAGAGGCTCTTACATATTTCCCTGTTGAATGCTACTATTAACTGAAGTCACATTCAAAAGATTCTTCTGACACTTTTCCTCCTTGAAAACTAAATGCTTTCTTTTTCACCAGCCAGAGGTTGATTTCCAAATGAAAGGGCTCAAGTTACTGCAAATTTAAGTTGTAAAGGGGAAGGCTGCTCTGATTTAGAGTTCTGGTTTTTATGTACATTGCTCACTTCCTACTGCCATGAATTGGTTACCTTATGACAACAATGGAATCATTCTGGAAAAAAGTGAGGTGGTAAATTGGTTTTTACCTATTTATCTTCAAATCTTAGCTGGAAGAAAATATCTTGTTTTTCTTTCATTTCTTTGTAGTTTGGGATGAGCTCAATATTTTGAAGGTTCTTCTTGTCAGGTCCTAGGACAGAACATCAGAGATCTCAAGGACAATCTCTGAGCTGCCAAGAAGATTTTTTGATTCACAAGAGCCAGCAGAGCAGCAAAATTCTAGTCAAACTGGAGCAGCAGCAACCTGACCAGAGATATCCAAGACTGACAGCATCTGGAGAAACACTGGTCATGAAGAAGGACAAATTGAAGTTGGCACAGAAATGTGGGACTTGGGGAGTATGGTGCTAATAAATGAGGACCTGTATTCTGGAGAAATGATTAGGAGGTGGTGCAGTGGAGAGAACGCTGGACTAGAGTCAAATCTTGCCTCAGTCATTTTCTAGCTGTGTGACCTTGAGCAAGCTACTTGACCCTGAGCAAGCCTCAGGTTCCTCATCTGCAAAATGAAAATAATAATAACAGCTGTCTCCCAGGATTGTTGTGAGGGGAAAATAAGATAATTATAGTACTTATCATAGTACCTGGCACATAGCAAATGCTATATAAATGTTGGCTATTATATTATTAATAATACAGTGGAAGCAGACTCAGAACAAATGCAAAAAATAACAGTAGGGTGAGGAAGAGTATCTTTCAGATGGTCCAAAAGTCTTAGAAGCCAAAGCAAATAAGGCCAAGGTGACAATCATGTTGGAAATAAGCTGACTCTGACTGGGTTTTCAGAGGAGGGGAAGTGTTTTTTTTTTTTTTTTTTTTTTTTTTTTAAATCTGCCATGGCTGAGCTGTTCTTCCTGATACCTTAAAGTATTTCTTCATTCAGCTTCTACTATTATGGAATATAACCCCACATTGCCATTCCCACAAGGCATTGTTATGAACATTAAGAGGCAGGAAAGAATCTGCATACTTGTTAGGTAGATTACCCAAAATTCCCTTATAGTTTTGCTTTTAATCTTAACATTCAATAGACTTTTAGGAAGGAGGAGATAAGTGCTCTGTCACTAGTAAGTAGATACCTGATTGTAAAAATCTTTTATACCCATGGCTTTGTAGGTTGATCAAAAGGCAAATTACATACCATCTTAGGGTCAAAAAATTTCCATGATGCTGTCTATAAGCATGGCAAAAATACCTTAAACACAAAATCACATAATATACAATTATTCCCTCTGGCATCAAGCAGACCAATAATACTAAAACTAAATTTTAATAGTTAAGATTTTATAGCACTTTAAAGTTTGAAAAATCCTTTTCAAATATTTTGTTTGATCTCCTACTTTGGAAGATAGATGTTATTATTATCCCCACTTTACAGTTGAGGAAACTGAGGCAGATAAAAATTAAGTGACTTGCCCAGGGTCACACAGCTAGAAGTTTCTAATGTTAGATTAAAATTAGGTTATCCTGATTTCATGTCTAGTGCTTTACCATTGTACCATCTAACTGCTTCTTCCAAATGATAGCCCTTCAGATATTTGAAAGCAGCTATAATGTTTCCCAGGTCTTCTCTTTCCTTCCTTCCTTCATTCCTTTGTTCTTTCTTTTCTTCCTTTCTTCCTTTCTTCCTCCTTTTCTTCCTTCTTCCCTCCCTCCCTCCCTCCCTTCCTTCCCCTTCCCCTTCTTCCTTCCCCTTTCCCTTCCTCCTCTTCTTCTTCTTCTTCTTCTTCTTCTTCTTCTTCTTCTTCTTCTTCTTCTTCTTCTTCTTCTTCTTCTTCTTCTTCTTCTTCTTCTTCTTCTTCTTCTTCTTCTTCTTCTTCTTCTTCTTCTTCTTCTTCTTCTTCTTCTTCTTCTTCTTCTTCTTCTTCTTCTTCTCCTTCTTCTCCTTCTCCTTCTTCTCCTCCTCCTCCTCCTCCTCCTCCTCCTCCTCTTCCTCTTCCTCTTCTTCCTCCTTCACCACCTCCTTCTTCTTCTTCCATCTATAAATATGTATATGTCTTCCCCATCCATAAAACTCATATCACATCCTACCATCTCAGTTACCTATCATCCTTTATCACTCCCTCTTTTTTTCCTTGAAAATGTTTACCTGTCCTAAATTATCTCTATTTCTTCTTTAACTTTCTTCTAAACTATAATCTGACTTTCAACTTCATCCTTTAACTGGCTATTCAAAAGCTTCCCACCCTACCCCCAGTTCATTTTTCTTGAACTCTCTGTAGCATATGAAACCAATTGACTTTTTTTTTCTTTTGTGATATTGAAATCTTGGTTGTCCTATCTATCAAAAAGTTCTTTCTCAGTCTCCTTTGTTGGTTCATCACTCTTATCCTATTCCCTAAGTATGGGAACCACACACACAGTTCTAGCCTGAGATTTCTTTTCTTCTTGCCCTATCCTCTCTCTCACTGACCTTATTTGGTCAATGGGCTTAATTATCATTTCTATATATGTATGCATCTCACCCAAATCTTCCTCTTGAGTTCCAGTCCTGAATCACCAACTGTTCATTGGATATTTCAAACTAAATAACCAGTTGGAGGTTCAAAATATGATTTATTTTCCTTTCCCTCAAAACTCTCCCTTCTTTTGAACTTCTTGATTTCTACTGTGGATACTGTTATCATTCTAATCATTAAGATACTCAATTCTCAAGCATTTAATTGCCCCACATATCTTTTTCCAAGTCTGGTTGATTCTGCCTCCACCACATCTCTTAAATCTGTCCCTTTCTCTCTATTCATGCAACCATTACCCTGGTCCAGCCTAGGTGTAAAGACACTTCCTGCTTGGATTACTGTAAAAAGTCTTCCAGTTAGTCTTCCTGTCTCAAGTTTCTCTCTTCAATCTAACCCTCAAAAGGCTGCCAAAGTGGTATTGCAAAAGCATCTATCTGGACAAAATTTACTCCTACTGAATTAACTCCAATGGCTCTTTTTCATCTTTAGGATGAAATATTAACTTCTTTATCTGTCTTTTAAAGCCTTTCACAAATTAGTCCAATCTAGCTTCCAAGATTTATCATCCCTCATTGCTTCCCATATTCTTCAGCCTAACCAAACTGGCCTTCTTAGATGAGGTAGAAATAGTGAACAAAGATGGAGAAAGCAGTTAGATCAATCAAGCATACTGAAAGGAGATGAGTGTTGGGGGTGACGAAACAAGATACCAAAGATTGGGAAAATTTTTCAACTATATTAATACTGAAAAAGGTGACTGAAAACATCTATACTTCCTACCTAGTACACGACTTTTCTATCTATACAAAATATTTTTTAAGATTCATATACTCATGCATTGAGTATATACTCAGTGAGGGTATTAGTAAGGAATAAGCAGGTTTTCATTAGTGATATTCTATAATGGAACTCATTTTTTGTTATGTTGTCATTCAGTTATTTCAGTCATGTTCTATTCTTCATGAACCCATATGGGGTTTTCTTGACAGGTACTGGAGTGTTTTTCCATTTCCTTCTCTAGCTCATTTTACAAATGAGGAAATTGAAGCAAACAGGATTAACTGACTTGCCCAGGGTCCCACAGCTAATGAATGTGTGAAATGTATATTCACTAAATATATTCACTGTTGTGTTAGAAAAGATACATTACTAGTTGAAAAGAGATGAGAATGGATGGTGAAATGCTTCTGTTTGAAGATGAACTGTTGGTTTCCTCAAATCTTAGATCATTTTTTTTCTTAGATGAGATGTTTACCACTTAAGAATTTGTTGTCACCATTTACTTGGGAAAATATATGTAGATGAAGAATGTCTGTGGCCTAGATGATGATATACAATTGGATGAATTGTCTATAGAGCTTGATGAATAAAGCTGGGCCCATAATTGAATAGAAGGATAGTTAGATTGCAAAAAATCTTCAGAAAACTGAAAAACATCTTTAATGGCTCCAAATTTCTCCAAGAATTAATGACCCACACTACTGGCTCTATATCCAAAAAAGGAAAAAGGACCCACAAAGCAGCTCTTTTTTGTGGTGGCAAGAAATTGGAAGTTAAGTGTCTGGCTACCTGTCAACTGAAGAATGGCTGAATAAATTATATATAATGGATATAATAGAATATTACTGTTCTATAAGAAATGATGAGAAGGATGTTTTCAGAAAACTCAGGAATGACTTTCATGAACTAATGATGAGTGAAATGAGCAGGACTGGAGAACATTGTACACAGTAATGGCAAGAGTATATGATGATCAACTATGATGGACTTGGATCTTTTCAACAGTGAGGTGATTCAAGGCAATTCCAATAGATATGGGATGGAAAATGCCATCTGTATTCAGAGAAAGAACTATGGATACTGAATGAAGATTGAAGCATATTATTTTTGCCTTTTTATTTTTTAAAATTCTCATGGTTTTTCCCTTTTGTTCTCATTTTTCTTTCCAACATGACTCATATGGGAATATGTTTAAAATTATTGTACATGTACAACCTGAAGAAAGAAAGAAAAGTCATAGAATTACAAAACAATTAAAAAGAGAAAAAACAAACAAAATAAATTAAACAATTAAAAATTGAAAAAATTGTGGCCCATCTTTTTAACAGTAATATTTTTTGTTGTTGTTGCATGCCTGAAAGACATGGAATAGTCTCTGAAACAGTGAAAGTAGCACAGATGTACATAATGGACACCATTAGGCTCTTATACATACATATATTTATAACATAAATACATACATATTATATGTGTGTATCTATGTGTCTGTGTGTAAAACCAATGAAAAAATTTAAGTAACAGGAATAACAGATGTCATTGGGAAATGTTCAATAGGAAAAATGATAACCAGGGTATGGGAATGGGAGAGGATCAGGAACAGGAATGTTCTACTGGCAACTTTGACTTGTCAAGAAAAAGTGAGGAAACCTCCCAGCATGTTGGGCAGACTTCTTGTGGTGACCTTATGGAAAAATATAGAAAAAAGTCACACAAGATGAATGGGTATGAATGTGTTACAAGCTTCACCACTGGAGAAAACTCTCAAATTGATAAGACCAAATATCCCATTGAGTATTTGAAAGTATTCCTAGACCTTAGATCAAAAAGTGATATATAATATGTGCTTTAAAAGATGCTTATTGATCGGTGCATAGTATGTACAGTACTACTTAATATACACTTTTGAATAAGGTATTGTCTTCTAAAGTCAGATTATACTAGTGAATCATCCTACCAAGTTTAAGTAAAACCTCTGAATTCCTATTTGCATTCTTTCATATCACTCTCTAGTTCACTTATAACTGATATAAGGTGACCCTTTAGATTTAGTAAATTTAAAAGGACAAAAGAAGACAATAGAGACATTGAAATTTAAAAGCAAAGTCTTTTCATATGTAAAAGAAGCATTGTGCAACTTAGAAAGAATCTAAAGCTTTGAACAGTTTAACTGCCAGTGAGGAAGTCAGTGAGATAATGAACTTTCCTCAGGGAACAGAGTAGTTCAATACCTTTGTCCCAAACCACTCATTTAAATGAGAATCCAATAGAAATCTGGGAATTGTGACTGGCTGATTATCATAAGTAAAGGGAGCTTACAGTGAACCAGAAAGAAAAGTAGAATTTGAGGGGCTAGCCCTCTCCCACCTTAAAACTATAATGCTCCAATTGAAAAGAATGCTGGAATACCAAGCCAAACTAGAGGATGTAGGTGGTGAAGACTGCAGCTGTTCATGGAAGAGTGAGACCAGTGAGTCCAGTGAATTGAATTGTTCAGCAGAAACACTATATTCTGTAAAGAATCCCTTATATAAGCAGTATGTCCAGTCATTTGTTCTGGCAGCAGCTGGACCTGAAGAGGAGTCAGATCCACAGTTGGGAGAGCTGCTGTGTTCTGGCTTGGCAGTAGATTGATCTGTCCAGTGGAGATACTGTGCCATAGGAGGAGTTAGTCTAGTTGAGTAAATGAAGTAAGTTTTTCAACACTGAAGTCACATCCCACAGGAAAAGGTCTTCATGATGAAAATATCAAAATTACTATAACATCTAGTTTCTTCTGTGTTGATTCCTTCAATGCAATCTGCTATACAGATTTTTATAACTGAATTTTCATCATGTCCTTGACTTGAGCACAGGAACTCAGCTTTCCTTCTAAGTTAAGTTAAAACTGTAATTAATGAGGAACATTGTTATCTACCGTGCCTTTAGTTTTTGGGAAAATACCAAGGTATCTGGTGTTATCTTTAGTCCTAACAGTATTTCTAAGATACATTGTCCCTGAACTGTCCTCAAACCATCAAAGAAAGCTATATATCCCTAATGTACCTCTCTTTCTAGGCACCAGGGAGTCTGCTAACTCAGGTCCCCTAACAAGTTCTACAAAATGCCAATGGGTGGCATAAATCAAACAAACATTCCTCTGTGTCGGAAAGAGATGGTTACTAATCCCACGTGAGTGCTTCTTGATGTATCCAATCATGTCACCTCTTCCAGATGTTGTCTCTTTTATAACCAATTATATTGTCTTCCCAACTCTGTGCTCCCCCAAACTATATTAAAATTGGTGAGCTCTACCTCAGAGTCTTTGGTCATTGAGAGAAAAGATATTGATTCAATTTATTGGTTACTATTAGCCTCTAATAAATTGATAATGTGCAGACCATTGTCTTTCAATTTACCTTAATTTTCTTTCTTTTTGGCCGGCAGTTGGGAGAGAAGCAATTGGGGTTAAGTCACCTGTCCAGGGTCACACAGCTAGGAAGTATTAAGTATCTGAAGCCATATTTGAACTCAAGTCCTTCTGACTCCAAGGCCTCTATCTACTGTGGCATCTAGCTGTCTCTAATTTATTTTAATTTTCAAACATAGCAAAGAAGTCCATCTTAAAAAAGAAATAATGTTGTCAAGATCCTGTAGTTTTGAAACTGCAAATTGCATTAGCTATGTATGTTTTAATCCTGTGTTTCACTACCATTATATTGTAAGTGTATATCTATTCCCTTTGGACTTTATATGTTTATGTGGGAATATATATGTATATGTATGTATTATATATATACATATATATATATATATACATATAATGTGGCAGTTATGAGGAAATGCTTTCTTATTATTGTTCATGCTATGCTATTTATTTGCCTTTGCTAATAACTTAGTCTACTATCTGATTGCTAAAGAGAAGCATACTAATAGGGACTATAGTATTAAGAGAATAGCCATCCATAGGGTTGTCCTTAAAACTCTATCACTCCTCTAGAGACTCAAACTGTCAGTGTCAGTATAATTGAGGGAATGAACCCAGAGGGGGTACCCCCCTTACACACACACACACACACACACACACACACACACACATACATACACACCACATCTGAAGTCATTAGATTTTATTGCTGCTGGTTCTAGAATTAGATATTGTTTGAAATTATTGGTCCCCTTTATTATTCTATATTTGCTATACAGGTTTATCTCATTTTAATACACTTCATTTCATAATGCCTCACAGAATTAACGTTTAAGAAAACAAAAGACAAATTGAAGAGTTGTGCAACCCTGCCCTAAACAAATCTATCAACACCATTTTCCCAACAGCAAGTACTTATGTTACATTTCCATGTCACATTTTGGAAATTCTCACAATATTTCAAATTTTTTCATTTATATTATAATTGTTTTGGTGGTCAGTGATCTTGGATATTAACTATTGTAATTGTTTTGGGGAGACAGGAATCATGCCCATATAAGATTGTGAACTTAATCAACAAATGTTGAGTGTGTTCTGACTGCTCCATCACTCAGCTATTCACCATCTCTCTCCCTCTCCTTGAGCTTCCCTATTCCCTGAGACACAACAATATTGAAATTAGACCAATTAATAACCTAAAATGGCCTCTAAGTGTTCCTAAGAAAGGAAGAGTCAACTGATTGGATAAACTACATAGCTGTCCTAATTTAAGAAATCAGTCTTCAGCAATCACCGTCCTGCTCAGTTAGCAGTCATCAATATTGAGGCAAGACCTTATACCAGCAAAAAGATTTTAACTTACTAAAGTACTAGGTGGGAATTAGTATTTTTTTAGCAAGTGTTTTTTTAATTAGGGCATGAGCATTTTTTAAAAGATATATTAATATCCACACTTAATATATCACAATATTGTATAAACATAATTTTTATATGCACTAGGAAACCAACTCTTGTGACTCACTTTATTGCAACATTCACTTTATTGTGGTAGTCGAGAACCAAACCTACAATATTTCCAAAGTATGCTTGTACCTATTACTCTGTGGTATCTAGCTTGCCAGATATATGGAAAAAAATTTTCCCTCCTCTTTCATTTTTAGTTGAAAATCCTCATGATCAAATCCACAAGACCTTAAGGCATTTAGATCCACATAAGATTTCCTAAAGGCATTCATTTCTTTTTTACTATCATTGTCACTTCAACAAAACTTATTTAATGGTGTTCATTTTCTTTTTCTTCTATTTACTATTCAGCAAGTCAATAGAAGCAAGCACCAGGAAAAATCCTCCAAGGGCCTTTCTCTCCCCTGCTTTAGCCTTCCTGTAGTTACCAAGATCCCAATGGATTCCTGAGGACTTAGCAGAAACTAGCTGCTAGTGACCCTTTTGGTTCACTGGCCAATCCCCATTATTTTCCAGTTCCCTCTTTCCAGTAAGCCTCTTTCTAGCTATATGTTGACTCTCCAGTTGATAGCACCCCATGAGAATAACCTATTATACTCTGTTTCTTGGGTACAGTAACCCTTTCTAAATACTTATTGATTGGGGACATGACATCACAATCTCTTGCATAAGTCACTCAGCATCCCTGGACTTCAATTTTTTTTTCATGCATGAAGTGATTGTCTTTCAGTTCCTTTCTAGCTTAGATCTATGATCGTATGATTTGATGCTTTATGTGGGACTTCATTTTTTTTTCTTTTTTTTACCATTTCACTATTGAGGCTTTTCATCTGGCCTACAGCTGAACCCCTTTATATGTATTGTTTCTCCTAATTAGATTGTGAGCTCCTTGAGAGTAAGAACTTATCTTTCTTTCCTATTTATATCTTTAGCACTAAGCATAGTAGTTGGCACATAGTAAGTGCTTAATAAATGCCTTCCCATTCCATTCCATATTCAGACATTGCCATCTGTTCAGACTGGTGGAAATCATGTTGGAAAACTTTGTGGTGTGTACCCTCATCTACATACATATGCTCAAACATTAATGTTTCCTAGAAACATTATGCTGAGACTCTCAAGGAAATAAAACTTGAATTAGTACTGTTTCACATAAAAATAATATTCCAGCTGATGGGTCATAGATTTAGAATTGGAAGACATAGAGATCATCTTATCCAATTTTCTCATTTTACAGATAAAAAAATGAGACCCAGAGAATTCACACAGCTAGTTAATGGCAGAAACAGCCTAAGTCCCTTAATTCCTAATCTAGCATCCTTTTGACTATATCCCTTTCACACCGTTACAGAAATAGGGCCTAGGCTCTCCAAAAGTTAGAGAAATACCTTTCATCAAATTCTAAAGAAAGCTTGATCTGAACTGATAAGAAATGACTCAGAAAAGTTTTCTTCTCCAGTCCATTAGTGAATGTTCATAAAAATGTATGGCTCTCAAACTTTATTATGCCACACATTATTTTACGTATTGTTATATCACACATTACTTACATATTGTATATTGCATATTGTAACTTATTTGCAAATGTTTGAATATTGAATAGGTGATTGATACTTGATATCATATAATCTTGTATCATTTTAGGATTGTTCCATACTTGAAAATAGAGTTAACATCTCTATGATGGTGGTGTGTGTGTTTTAAGAGGAATTAAAAGTCATTGGTAAGTTCTTCCTTTTTTGATTTAATGCAATCATTTTTATGCTTAGTTAATGGAATGATTAATATAAAAACTCTAAGCAACAGCAGAAAAATGAACATGAGATTAAGACTCATTCAGTAGTCACATCAACCATGATAAATCACAAATCAGATAAGTAAAATTAATAATAACTTGAGAAGCACCATGACAGACTGAATAAATAAGGTGGCCATAGAGTAAAAAAAGATTTGAATTTGAGTCCTATTTCTGACCTAAGATATCCTGGTTATGTGATCCTTAGCAAATCACTTCACTTCTCAGTTTACTAGGCATTTCTCAGAGACTATAAGTTTGCAGATTTGTATTTGTAGAGGGAAATGTATTGTGAGAAGTAATTCTCTCTACTGATAAAATTATAGATCCAGAATAAGCAACAAATGATATTTTTATACTATTGTAAAGTTTTTTTAAATGATTTCTTCACAAAAATCTTGTGAGGTCAGCAGAGCAAGGATAATTGTAGCCATTTTAAAGATGAATAAACTAATTTCTGAACTTGTTTGTAGGTGCGCAGCCAATAGGTGTCTGAGGTAGGATTTAAACAGTCAGGAGACCAAGGAGAAAAAGTCTGATCCCTCTTCCAAATGACAGCCCTTCAATTATTTGAAAATATCCATTATGTCCCACAGAATCACAGTGTTTCAGAATTATAAGGGATCACCAACCATGTATGTATGAGAAAAAGAATTCATTCTATAATATGCCTGACAAATAGTTATCTGGCTTTTTCTTAAGCACCTTCTATGAGGAAGAAAATTCTTTTTACTTTTAAATAGTAATTGTTAGGAAGGGCAGCTATATAGCAGATAGAGCACTGGGTCAAATCTAATCATAGATAGTTAGAAATGAGATTACTCATGTATAACATTATTAATGAAGTCATACAGGGTCCTACTGATCATTGTTTCCTTTTCTAAATGTTCATACCCAGTATTGTTTCCTTTTTTTTTTAAGTGGAGCAATATTTTCTTCTTCCAATCCTACAAAACATTTCTAATTTTCCAAGATTTTTCAATGGTAATGAAATTTTCAATAATCAGTTATTGGATATTTATGTATGCTGGAATATAGTTTATCTAGGTCTGAACAATTAAATTTATTTTTAAAAATAGCTATAGTCAACATGTATACTGTTTTTCTTTTCTGGTTATATCATTGCAGATCATTTTCTGTGGCTTTTTCTTGCATTCTTTTTTTTTTTGTTGTTGTTGTTGTTGTTTTGCTGAGGCAATTGGAGTTAAGTGACTTGCCTAATGTCGCACAGCTAGGAAGTGTTAAGTGTCTGAAATTAGATTTGAACTCAGATCCTTCTGGCTTAAAGGCTGGTGCTTTATCCACTGCGCCACCTAGCTGCCTCTTTTTTCACATTCTTAATATTGTCATTTTCTGGTGTAATAACATTAAAGTATAGTAATATATTATTAAATTATGAACATAATATTTTGTGACACGTTCTCAATTTACAAATAAATGAGCTAGAAATATTTTATGTAGATAGTCACTTGCTTGTTTATGATGACTTTAAGATAAAGTTACTGTAGTTGCAGCAGCAAGGTGGTGTACTGGGCTTTGAGTCAGGAAGAATTAGGTTCAGCCCAGCCTTAGATGCTTACAAATTGTCTGACTTTAGGCAACTCACTTAGCCCTCTCTTCCTCAGTTGCCTCACCTGTCAAATGAGTTGGAAAAGAAAATGGCAAAACAACTTAGTATCTTTGCCAAGAAAACACCAGATGGAATTGGACATGACTGAATAACAACGATCTGGGCAGCTTTAAGATACTGGACAAATCACTTTACCTTGTTTGCCTTATTTCCTCATTTGTAAAATGACCTGGAAACGGAAGTGGAAAACTACTCCAATGTCTCTGCCAAGAAAACCCCAAATGGTTTTGACCACTGAGAATTAATTGAATAGCAACAAACTGCTGAGCTGATCAAAGGGCATAATCAATTTTCTAATTCTCATTACCATTTTGCTCTCCCCAAATTTTATACAAATATATTGTCATATCAATAATGTAGATCAACTCACATACATATACATAAATACACAGTACATACACACATATATACGTACATATCCACAAACGTATGTATGTAACACATATATGTACTTCCATATATATATGCTCATTTAATGGAATTTAGTATTTTATAGCTGTCTTGACTGGTATTTCTTTGCTTATTTGAGAATTTGAATTACTCTTCTTGTTAATAATTTGTGTTTTCTTCTCCAAAAATTATTGTTTGATCTTTTCTCCTTTGAAGGATACTTGAAGAAATGCTATGCAATTCTCCAAATCTGCAAACATTTTCCTTAGTATTCTTCTTTTTAAATTTTTAGAGTTAATGCTTTTGTGTTGTATAAAATTCTTTTATCTTTGAATAACTAAATCTATCTTTTGTCCTTAATAATTTATTTTATTTGAATTGTCTAATAATTCATTCGAAATCCTGAAATTTCAGCTTAAATAAGGCATTTGTGGATATGTGTGCATGTGTGTGCAAAACTATAGACAAACTATAATAGCCGAGTTTTTTTATATGTACCAAATATAGCTAAATAATAAATATTGACAGTACAGAAAAAACACATGAATACAGTACAAAGATAACAGAGAAAGGAGAAACAAAGTTTGAAAACTGATGAGGGTATACAACGTTGAGAGAATCAGTAAATTGTGGCAGTAAATTGGTAGTTAGTCAGGCAATAGTCTGAACAAAGCAAATATGAAAGAATAAGGAATTACAACAGATTCTACTCTGTTTTAACTCTTTTAGTTAACAGCAAAATTTATATTGGAAAAAAATTTTCATGCTTTTCCATGAACAGCAATGTCTATACTGTCCATACACCATTTGCTATAATATTAAACTTTTTAGAAGCATAACAAAGTAGAATCTACAGCCCTGATTCCATAGATTGAATAACAATAAAGAAAATTCTACCTTCCCATAATTGAGACAAAGAAGATTCCTTTTCCTTCTGGAGCTTTAAATTTTTTTTCTTTATATATAGAGTATTGATCCAATTTGCTCTAGTGTGGTATGTGAGATATATGTATATAAACTCATTTTTTTTGCTATATAGTTATCCTGTTTTCTCAATAGCTTTTTATAAATAATGATATCATTCTCTAGTGATTTGGGTCATTTGTTTATCAAATCTCTATCTCTTCTCTATCAAATCTTTCATATACATTTCATGCTGTTTCTGATTTGTATATTATATTCCATTGAAACTTCCCTATTTTATTTTAGCACAAGACTATTTTATAATTGTTGCTTTATGATATAGTTCAAAATCAAATGGATCAAATGCCTTTCTCATCCATTCTCTTTTTCATAGTCTCTCTACTCTTGCCTATAGGTTTTTTCCATATGAATTTTGTCTTGACTTTAATTCCATGAAATAGCCTATTAAGATTTTGGTTGACATTGTATAAAATCTGTAAATTAATTTGAATAATGTATTGATTTTCTAAATTGAAAATGGGCATATTTTTCTAAATGTGTTTGACATAGCCATTTCTTTAGTTCTTTAATTTTTGTCAAAATTATTTTTCTGTAATCTTTGCCTTCTGATAAGCTAATGCCTAAATATTTGAAATATATTATTAATATATAAATAGGAAGGACATGATTGATAAATTATAGTGGCACACAGGATGAAAAAGGGACTTTACTTATATCATTCAATTTAATAAGGATTTATTAAAAATCTACTAGGTACAAGATATTGAACTACATGCTAGAACTAAAAATACACAAAAGAAATATTCCTTGACTTCAGGAAACTTATATTTTATATCAGAATTGATTGAAGGAACTGAGGATATTTTTTTGCCTGAAGTAGAGAAGACAGAGACGATATTATAGCTGTCTTCAATTATTTGAAGAGTTGTCACCTAGATTAGAAATTCTTAAACTTTTTCTATTCCCAATCCTTTTATGCCCAAGAAATTTTACAGGACCCCAGGTATAAAATAGAAACATAAATCAAGCATTTATTGATAATAAATCATAAAAGTAGGTATATGAAATAGGTATACAAAGCAAACATTTACTGATAATAAATCATAAGTCACATTCAGTTAAGAGGCCCCATACTCAGCTGATATTCAATTATGAGGTCCCAACTCACAATTTAAGAAGGGACCTAGAAGGAAAATTACTTATCATTTGCTCTTGTTGATCAGAAGAGTCCCATTCTTTGTCATCCCATGGGCTTGTCCATGCAGTTTTCTCGGCAGAAATACTAGAGTGGTTTGCCATTCCTTCTCCAGTGTGTCCCCATTTGACAGATGAGGAACTGAAGTAAACATGATTAAGTGATTTCCTCAGAGTCACACAGCTAATAAGTGTCTAAAGCCATATTTGAACTCAGACTCTAAGCCTGGTGCTCTATCCATTCTACTACCTATCTGACCATCAAATGTCCTACTTAGACCCAGAAGATAGAACTAGAGGCCATGGGTTTTTTTGGGGGGGAGGGAGGGGAGAAATAGAAGACATGAAAAGAAGAAGAAGGAAAGTGGAAGGAAGGAAGGAAGAAAAGAATTTCAATCTAAATCCCCCTGCCTCCACAGCACAGCAGGTCACAGATTCTACAGTAGTGCTATGGTATGTAATCAATGCTCTTCACTCTCAACCCCAGAGAGAAAAAATTGTCTTAGGCCAGAGATAATGGAACTATGCCTTTGGCCCCTTATGTTGGATGGAATGCTGTATACAGTTCAGGAAGTTTGAGCATTGCTTAGGATACTAATATGTTAAGTGACTTGGCGAAAATCACATAGTCAATAGATATCAGAGTCAGGTCTTGAATTTAAGTCTCCACAAATCAGTCCACCTATCTGTTTATCCTATCACATTGCCAATCCCTTAGCCTTTTAAAAATATCACTACACTGGTAGTTTTACCCAACCAGAGTCTGTTTGTTACTATTTTTATATAAGAAGCTTACTATCTTCCATTCACATGAAAAAACAAAAACCCATAATACACATACAAATCTCAAAATATCTTTGAGAATCAAAAAATAAACTTTACTAGAACTCAGTAATATTTCTTTATAAAAGCTAATTAACATTGGGGATAAATTAGCCAATTAATTTATATTGGAGAAAACCCACCAGATGAAGACTCATGAGTGATAATATTACACCACCCAAACCTAGCAGGCATACTCCTAGAATGTAGAAAGCTGAGGTAATAGCTATCCTCTGGGAACTTAATGTGCTTGTCCAATTTAGGGTGGGAAAAATGAACCCAGAGCTTATATTACATTAAGAACAACATTGTTAATAGTTGTCTTCATAACAAACACTATAATCTCCAAGCTACTTGGGATGACAAGCTTTCAAAACATACAGACTTAACAGAAAAAAGTCATATTCCTGTTGTCCTACAGAGTAGCTAAAAGTAAAGAGCTTCCACCTCAGTACTTAAATTCAATTACTTTAGTAACCATTTAGTAACCATTTAGCCAACCATTTTATTTCCCTGTGTAAAGTTCACAGAGCATTAAATATAAAAGAATAATAACACTGTCATAGAGCCATTTCTATTTGAACTCCATCGAAAGGAGAAGAAAGCAAGTTAATGATAAAAAAAAAAACAACAATAAAAATGATAAGTGACATCTATGTAGTGTTTGAAATTAGGCAAAGCACTTTACATATTTCATTTGATCCTTTCAATAATTCTCTGTGATAGATTATAATCTCATTTTACAGATGTGGAAACTGAAGTGGAAATAAATTGTTACTTGCTCTGGAACACAGAACTAATGCTTGTCTGAGGTGAGATATGAAAAGGTCTTCTGCACACCAACTGAGCTGCTTTGTCACACATTAATTAAGGACAATATGCAGGTAGATAAAAGTGTAAAATCCATATTAGAGCTGTATGCAGCAGATCAGACACATATGTTGCATATAGTAACACAATATATTATACATTCAGATGCAAAGAAACATCAAATAAATGACAACCATATGCAGTCACATACAATGTATATTATTACATAATGAGAATATATTCAAAATGTATTATGTATTTATTACATAAATATAAATATTTATATGTTGTTATGGTTGTTTATCCTTTGTTCTCTAAGGGGACCAAGGCTATCATGAGAGTGATATCTTCACTTGCACTTGAATTGGATTTAAATGAGGGAAGGCTGTGCAAAAGTCATTTTCTCCACAGCCACTGGAGTACAATGGCAAGACATAAATCAAGATGACTGGGTATAACTCAAGATGCAGTGGGAGACCTTGGCCTTTTTATAAGGTCTTTCCCAAATCCCAGTTTGTCTGAGGCAACACCCATTCAGTGATTTAAGATAAATTACTGATTTACCTTAGTAAGATAAGAACTGAGGCAAAAGATGGCCAGGTTTATCTTCACAAAAGAATGTCTGAGGGAGTGTGTGGGGGGGATATCTCAGAGTTCCTGGCCAGAATAGAAACAGTTGTTATTTATACTTATCCTATCAAACTCAAACAATGAGTAAGTGAAATTTTATTAAAACCCACCATATGGCTATATATGTAAAATCCTTTGCTATTAGTGCAAACCTTATTTGTTGCTAAGTGTCTGGTCAAGTTAGCACTTCAGCAGTAATCTGCTGACTGTTTTGCTCTTCAGTATATTCAGAACCATTAATCTACAATTCTAAATTTGAATTTGTAGAAGGCTTGGACTGATTTGTGGTGATATAGTCTGTGCAGTCCACCGTTTTCACCACTTCTTCTCAGTTGGTCATACTGCCCACACCTGGGCCAAACACTGACACACACTGACATTTGTTCTGGTACCTACCATCACCACAACCTGTACCCTTGCTATACTAATTCTCCACAGTGTGCTATGTTACTTCTGTGGACTTTTAAAAACTTGCCAGCCTTGGGAACCACCTCACCTGGATGATATTGCAATCTTCTTTGTGGTTCAGTGAATTTTAAGGCTCAGTTCCAAGCTGTGGGAAGGGACATAATCCCAATATTGTAAATAGTTTTTGAAGCTAACATTCCATCTGAGCTCATCCTTGTCTCTGAATGGATTGATTGTACAATGATTGACAGCCACCATTCAAATATTTTAATAAAGCAAAGAGAATCTTGTATATATGACATCAACTCAAGACAAAGTTTAACATTAAGTGAAAATAAACTGCTACCTGACTATGAAAATGAATTAAATCAGAATTAGTTTTTATTCTCCTGCTACAAGGTCTTATTCACTTTGGATGAATAAGCAAGTTACTATTTTTAATACTGTGCCAATCTGCCCCAAATCTCTCAAGGGTGATAAATTCGGGAACGCATGAAAGAGAGGGTGAACAACAAAGGAGAACAGTTTGTATCCATGGGCATGCTATTTTTGGACCAGACATCTGAGTCATTCTCACACTAATTTAGATAGTTCTAAAGTTTTTATGACTATGGATCTCAGGACTTTCTACAAACAGCAGCAATAATAAATATTGCTTTCTACCTGAGGCATTCAAAGATTATCACATACATTTAATCTTAGTTTCCCCTGAGATAAATAGCAGATAAGTAGTCTCATTTTTATAGATTGAGCAGAGAGCAGAAGGTCTATATGACTCATCCTATATACATTTGGAATTGTGGAAAGAAGGCTTTAAGAATAAAATATTAATGAAATTTCTGGAATCTAGCGCTCTGGATTCTGAAATAGTACTACAGAAAACTGGGTATGATTTAAAAATTTTTTCAAAATGTAAACCAGTTTATAAACGTGATTATGTTCTATTTAAAGAATAAATGAGAGACTTAAGGAAAGAGTACTTAAAGGATAATTTTTTTTGTAATTTGTAAATGTAAAATGTAAATTATGTTTACATAGCAATTGACCTATTTGAATGATATTCATTATTTCATCTGATTCTCCTGATGACCCTGTGTCAGCAAGGGCTAATGGTATTTATTATTGCCATATTATAGATGAGGAAACTGAGGCTAAGGGAGGGTAAATAATTTATCAAAGGTTACATGGACAGTGATAGAGCAAGATTTTCTGATTCTTGTTTTAATGTTTTTTCCACTACACAGATATCTCTTGTAATTTTCAAATACCTATTGTTGATAGTATGACAGGGTTGGCCCGGACAAGCCTACAGTTCCCAGTGTGCTGTGCAACAGACCTGAATTTGTTTGACCAAGACTTCATTTTTCAGGATATTGGTACCTGAAATGTTAGATGATTGCATCATAAGCATAGGGCTGTGAGTCAGAAAGAAGGAATGGCAGAAAGAGAGATGAAATGGAAAAACATGTGGAAGACTTGCCTACAAGAAAAAAGGGGAACAAAGGACCATGTAGACAATTTTTTGGAGCTGAGAATAAAGCCATCTTCCATGGTTAATATAAAAGCTTTTTGGCTGCTGAGAAAAGCAGAGGGGAGGCACAATATGATGGAATTCTCCCCTCACTCCATCTGGCCACCCCAAAGACACTTTTTCTTGCTTATGTGCATGAATCTTTCCAAAGAACATGTTTCTAGATTCCCCACTAGTTACTAATAGAGAACATTGATTCCTTAAATATGTATGAGGAGCATTTCCTCTTTCTTTGCTAATACTTTTAATCCTTTATAGATGTTTTTCTTAAATAATATTGAAAATAATCAAAATAAATTTTAAAAATTTTCATGGAATAAAGTGAGTCTCACTTATTATACACATTATTCCTGCTATTAAATCACTAAACCACAGGAATTCTAGTGAATTGTAAATGAACTAAAAGAATAGCTAGTATAGTATTTTAGTGTTTTTCAAAGTGCTTTATAATATTATTTCATTTTATCTTCACAATAACCCCAGGAAGTAGGTACTCTTATTAACCCTATTTTACAGTTGAGGATAGAATTTAGATCTTTCTAACTCCAGATCCAGATCCAGAATCTACCTCCCAGTCATCTTAAATAGAGTTAATTAGCTTAAATCATGACAGTGGTCTTTTGATGGGTCAGCAATGTCTTTGTAACCACAGAATTCTGTTAATCCAATTGCTTCTGTTATTCTTACAATTGAATCCAACTGTACCAAATGAATTGCTTCTTCACTCATTAACTGCAATCATCTAGTTTATCTAAAACAGCAACATCACTCAAGCCACAGTACCTCATGATACTTTAATTATTATAACCAAATGTGAGAATAATGGTAAAGTGGTATTTCGCTTATATTTTCCAAATCAACTTACATAACTAGTAGTGTCTTTTGTAGGTTAACGTCAAATCAATTAGCAGCTGTTCACATTCCTTCTTTCAATCAAAAATATCACAGAAGGAATGTTTTGCTGCCTATATTTGCTGAGCTACAAATATGTTAATTTAGAGTCTCTGAATTCTGGAAGATTTTTGTCTATAAAAGCATTAGAATGGCTAGCATTTATATCGTATTCTAAAGTTTGCAAAACTTTACATATATTATCTCACTTCATCTTCATAACAACTTTGTGAGATAGATGCTATTGTTATTCCCATTTTTACAAATGATGAACCTGAATACAAGAAGTAAAATGACCTTCCTAGAATGACTGAAAAGTGTTTGAGATAGTATTTGAATTTAGGTCTTCCTGATGTCAAGCTTGGTAATTCTACCCACTATACGTTGGCCATTTTTTTTTTTTTTTTTGTTCATGAAGTCCATACATAATGTTGCAGTTGCAGAAAAGATTAAGTACCCTTAGCTGCCATTCAATGTCTTACCCTAATAATGTACAGACTATAGGATAGGTTTAATTTGATCTGGCAAAAAGTATGAAAGACACACTCAAATTCCTAGTCAACACAACAATCCTTTTCTTTGTATTGGAGTTCTGACGGTCCATAGAAACTTGTATAATTCTCCAGAATTCTAATTCTCTCTTAAAGTGTAAGCCTCTCCTTTCCAGGAACCATACTGTCCTTCAGATTTACAGTACAACCTTTAATTTATCTTTTTTTTTCTGATCTCTGCATAGTTCTTTTATTTCCAACAGAAAGTACCAGCTACCAAAGATAATTTTATCATGGGGATAGGGGAATGGAGAGACTGGATGTTAAGGAAGTGTTTGAGCCTTAGCCTTATCACTTGAATTAGGTCCAATAGTCTATAGTGGTCCAGTTGTACCATAAGAATCCAGATCACCCTAAGCATGTCAGAGAATTAAATTATCAACAGAAAAGGACAGCATTTTTTTTTTTTACTGATTTAAGAACACTCTAGGATCTTTTCCCTTCTGCTGTTGTTGCTTGTTATTTTTTTTAAGTTTTTATTTACCAGATATATGCATGGGTAATTTTACAGCATTGATAATTGCCAAATCATTTGTTCTAATTTTTCCCCTCCTCCCCCTTACCCCAGATGGCAGGTTGACCAATACATGTTAAATATGTTAAAGTATAAATTAAATACAATATATGTATACATGTCCAAAAAGTACAACCTTTAATTTGGAGGGAACTAAGTAGTACAATAGACAAAGTACAAAAGTAACTTAGAGACATAACAAGAATTATGATCTGTCTCAGGACTTTGGAGAGCGGAAAAATGTCAAACAAAAGAGATATCATTATTTATCATAAGAATATCTGAGTTCAAATTTAAGTTTGGGATACTGGGCAAGTCATTTAACCTCTGTCTGTTTCAGTTTCCTCAACTATAAAGTGGGGATAATAATCACATCTATCTCCAAGGGTAATTGTATAGATCAAAAGAGATAATATTTGTAAGGCACTTAACATAATGTCTGACCCACATTAGGTACTCAATACCTAATGTTTTTTTTGTTTCCTTCTCCTCTCTCCTTAAAGTTCTCCTGAAAGGGAGAAAATCTTAGAGTTAATTTAACTAATGCTACTTCCAAAGCCTCCATGATCATGTAAACATGTAAACCTTATAGGATCAGAGAAAAATTTTGGTTGGAAAAATACCTATTCATACTCTTTTTAAAAAAAATTGTTCTTTTTTTTCTGCTTATACATTTCTTTATGACTCATGCTGGAAAAGAAAAATCAGAACCAAAAGGAAAAACCATGAGAGAAAAAAAATCAGAAAAAAAGTGAACATAATATGTGTTGATTTACATTTTATCTCCATAGTTCTTTTTCTGGATATAGATGGTGTTTATTGGGATTGTCTTGGATCACTGAAGTGCTGAGAAGAACCAAATCTTTCACAGGTGATCATCGCACAATCTTGCTGTTTCTATGTATGAAGTATTCCTGGTTCTGCTTGTTTCATTCAGCATCAGTCCATATAAGTCTTTCTAGGCCTTTATAAAATCAGCTTGTTCATTTTTTATAAAACAATAATATTACATTATTTTCGTATACTACTTATTTAGCAATTCCCCAAATGATGGGCATCTATTCATTTTCCAATTCCTTGACATCACAAAAAGAACTGCTACCAACATTTTTGCACATGTGGGTCCTTTTCCCTCTTTTATGATTTCCTTGGGATACAGACCCAGTAGTAGAACTTCTGGGACAAAGGGCATGCATATTTTTAAGCCCTTTGGGCATAGTTCCAAATTGCTAACCAGAATGGTTAGATTATTTCACAACTCAACCAAAAATGCATCAGTGTTTCAGTTTTCCCATTTCCCCTTCAACTTTTATCATTATCTTTTCCTGTCATTTTAGCCAATCTGACAAATGTGAGGACATACTCTTATTATCATGGCAATTAAGTGCTCCTTAAATGGACCTGGAGGCAGGAAGACTCATTTTCTTGAGTTTAAATCTGGCTTCAGACACTAACTAGCTATGTGACCCTGGATAAATCACTTACTCCTGTTTGCCTCAATTTCCTCATCTCTTAATTGAGCTGAAGAAGGACCTAGCAAAACCACTATAGAATTTTTGCCAAGAAAACCCCAAATAGGGTTACAAAGAGTTGAATATGACTGAAATGACTGAACAACAACAAAAATAAAAACAAAAGGGGGAACTTTAGAGTGAAAAGCAAGGGGAAAAAAGTAACTTGGATATATAACAAGAATCATGATCTGCCTCTGGAGGTTGGAGAGTGGAAGAATGTCAAACAGAAGAGATGGAAGAAGAATTGTGGAATATTTGGAGCTAAGAAATACATCTGAGGCTTTTCATGCAAATGAGGGACCTGGATGCTCTGAGGAAAAGCTGCTCCAAAGTGGCTCCAAAGTTAATATCAGATGAGATATCTTCTCCTATGGCTCAGAAGAGGAAGAATTGTAATGACTGATGACTTCCTGCTGAAAGATACTAAGATAGCTATTTATTAACATGGTAACAATAATAGAAAAGTCTGTTGTTTTCCTAAGGCATGAATCCAACATGATAGAGATCTTTCCAAGACTTGCCAAAATGAATGATTACTACCACTTTCTGGTGATTTGCTTGGGGACAGATAATACTGCCAGAAAAAAAAATCTATAAAGAATTGCCAAAGATTATAAAATCTTAGGCAAGAAACTGCAGGCCTTAGAGAAACAGGTGGTGTTTTCATCATACCAACCAAGGAAAGGAAAGGCATACAAAAGGAAAAAGCAGATTTTGGAAGTGAAAAGCTGGTTAAAAATATGGTATCTAAGAATAGGAATTTGCCATAGCTTAAAATGTGGTGATGATAAGCTCCTGGACAGAGGATGGATGCAACATGGGTGTAACAAAGATTGGTAAAAGTCTGCTTTTTGAAGCTTGAATATTTAATCAAAAGAATTTTGAAATTAAAAGAAAGGACAATGGAGAAAACTTCCAAATGTCAGAGTGTCATAAGACAAATAACAGTTAATATGTTCAAAATTTTACAAGAAATAAATTAACATTAAAATGTCTGTTGACATATGCATAGAGTACGGGCAAAAAAGTAGAGAATAAAACAACCTAGAGACCCCAAGGCCATATCAAAGATATCACTGGGATGGGATAGAATGACATGTGTTATTGGAATATGACTTTAGATGGGTTTCAAAAGAAATAAGACTTAAAAGGTAGGGAGGACTGGTTATAAGGGTATACTTTTATGAGGAAATTTAGGAGAAGTTCATTGGTGGAGATAATTTTGGAAGCAAAAAAAGAAAAAAAAATTGTTAGCAGAGTGTTCACTAGGCCATCTAGACAAGAAGAGGAAATGATTGAGACCAGTAAGCAGATCATAAGCATGGCATGGAAGAATGAATTAGGGGTCTTGGGTAATATAGGAAGAATGATGGGAACTTAAATTATCCATATATCTTCTAGACTTTTCTCTGCTTCTCTGTCTGTCTTTCTCCCCTTTTCTCTCCCCCTCCCTCCACTTTCTTTCCAAAATAGAGAAATTAATGCTTTCTTGACTTGCCTTAATGGTAATTTAATCTTTCAAAAGGTATAGGAACTAACAAAAAGCAATTTTATTCTAAATCTGATTTTGACAGCTAGAAAAAGCTGGTTGACGGGACAGAAATAAAGAGAACATTGAGAAAAGTGGCCATCTGATCTTCCAGTGTATGATGGAAGAGAGAAAAGCTAAGCAGAGTTTGACAGGTACCTTAAATTTGAGGAGAGCAGGTTTCATAGGGTTTAGAGTAAGAATAGGTAAGATCTCAGGGATTAAAATTCTATAAGGGAGGGAAGCAAGCAAAAGAGGAATACAAAGCTCTCGAGAATGATATTAAGAGAAAGAATTCAGATGAGAAAGAAAAAGGGAAGTTGTCTGAAGGACTGATGGAGAGGTACAGAGAATTCATTTAGATTTTTTTTAAGATCTGTAGGAAACAAAGAATAAATAATACATAGTTAAGGACTGCCCAAACTCAGGATGAGCTGAAAACTAAGGACAAAAATCAAAGGAGTATTGTTTTTTAATTTCATTGGGAGAAAAGTGGAATCAAAGAAGAAATTGGATTACTCCACAGAGTTCGGTTGTATGAATGCATGTTCAGCACGTATAGTGTCAGAATGATGTCTGACAATAGAGAAAAGGCAAAACTAAGTTTTGCGTTTATTTTCTCTACCAAAAGAGATAATCTTTGGATTTGGAAGTGCAGAAATAAGGGACAAAAATAAAATAGAATGAAAATGGCATTGAGATCTTAGATTTAGAACTGAAAGTGACCTTAAAAGTCATTGAGTCAAGCCTCTGTATTCTACAATTGAGGAACTTGGGGTCCAGAGAGGTGAATTAACTGTCAGACCGTATTTGAAATTAGCATTTCTGACCGTCCACTGACTATACTATCTTTTCTCTGAACAATGCATACATAGTAAGAGAGTACAGTCTTCAGTTGACCATAACAAATTCAAGTCACCAGGCCCAGATGGTTCACATCTGTGTGAATAGATAGAATGGTGGGTGTGATTATTTAATAACTCTTGATGATAATTGAGAGTTTGTGGGAAGAGGGAGATAAATTATTGAACTGGGGAAAGGCCAATGTCCCAAATTTCAAAAATTGTAAGAAAATAAAATATGTAAAGTCTGAGTTGGTAATTATGACTTTGATTTCTGGTCAAATTTTAGAATTTTATTATTAAAGATAATAATAATAAAATTAAAGATACTGTTTTAGTGAATATCTGGAAAAAGACCTAGTGCCATAATAGATTAACATTATTTCTTTTCTTTTCTTTTTTGAATAGGATCACTAACTTAGTAGCTAAGAAAAATTCTGTGTAAGGGCAGTTTATCAGTTGAGGAAAGTTTTTTTTTTTTTTTTTCCCTTCTTTTTCTGAGGCTGGGGTTAAGTGACTTGCCCAGGGTCACACAGCTAGGCAGTGTTAAGTGTCTGAGACCACATTTGAACTCAGGTCCTCCTGAATTCAGGGCTGGTGTTCTATCCACTACGCCACCTAGCTGCCCCAGTTGAGGAAAGTTTAACCAAGTCTGTCATACTATTCTTATGGAAAAGATAAAAAAAAATATAGGCTAGATGATAGAATAATGAAATGGATTTGGAATTTGTTGACTAATCAGACTAATAGAGAAGTACTTAATGATTTGAAGGAAACTTGGAAGGAAGTCATGGTGATTGGTACCTGGATTTCAACATAATGTCTCACATTCAGTCTTGCTCTGGATCCTGAGAGCCCATGGCCTTTCAGGGAGCATATATTGGCACCTGTGATCCCATTCTAGAATATTCTTTTGTCATACTGGCCCCTTTCTCTCATTGCTTGAGTTTCTCCCTCATTTTGAAGACAGCCTCAAACCAGCCTACCTTCATTCCCTTCCTGTCTTTTTCTTACTTTCTGAACCTCAACACCATACCTTTCAGGGTCCTTTCCCTACTCCACTTATAACTTCTTTTTTTCTTCTTCTTATTTTATTTTATTTATCTTTTTATTCACAAAACATATGCATGGGTAATTTTTTCAACATTGACCCTTGCAAAACCTTACATTCCAAATTTTCCCCTCTTTCCCCCCACCCCCTCCTCTAGATGAGAGGTAGTCCAATATATGTTAAATATGCATTTGTAACTTCTTTTTATGTGTTGTCTAGTTCCATTAGAATTTAAGCTCCTTGTCTCTTTTTTGTTTTGTTTTGTTTTGTTTTGTTTTTGCTCATATCTGTAGCTCTAGCTCTTAACGCTGTTGCTTTGCACATAGTAAGAGCATTAAAATATTTATTAACTGCCTATCTCTACTCAGTTTTATGCTGTGGAATATTCTTAATAATGCCTACATGAAAGCATAGATAATATTATCACAATTGAATATGTCACAAAATTGGGAGAGATAATTAGCATATTATATGACAGTCAAGATCCCAAAATCCCAAATCTAAAGATAGATTAATGGATAAGATCAAATAAAATAGAAATTAATAGTGATAACATATCAATAATTGATACTAATATTAAATTCACAAATACAAAATAGAGGAAGCACAATTAGACATCAGTTTGTTAGGAAAAAAATCAGCATAAATCAACAATATGATATGAGGCCAAAAAACTGTTCCTATCAATTCTCTTACTGCTATTTGTGAGTCCAATGATTCCATGGGATATATATATATATATATATATATATATATATATATTCTGGGATCTAAATCTCTTCTCTGTGTTCCTTTCTAATAGCTACTCTTGGTTCTCTATATCTCTTCTTTTAAAGACTAAAGCTAAGGATACATACAGCAAGAAGTGATAAAGTAGATTCAAAAGTACTGTCAAAATTCATGATTAAAATGATGCTCAGAATAAAGGGACTTTATAACTTATCAAAGAGTTAATCTACAAAGAAATTCCACACCTAATTAAAGAGCAGTCTTCAAGGTCCAACAAAAATTTTACCTCTTGTACCTTATATGTGGAATTTCTCAGGTGGATGAGTAATGCTTGGAGGTATTCTTCATTGCTTAAGATTTAAACAAGTAGCTAATGTTTGAAGAAGAGAAAAATAATTAATAAAATCATGAATTAATTTATTATTTTTTACTCCTTGGTCATAAAGAATTATATTTGAGATATGCTACCCTTGTTCTGAAATGTAAGACTGAAGCATAGCAGACAAGACTATGAGACATTCAGAATCTAATTTGGTATGGCTGAAAGAACTCTTCTACTATAGTGATATAGGTAATTATTGGCTCTATGGAATTCTAGTGGGGATGGTCATATTTGGGGAAATTGTAAAGGTTTTCTTCTAGGCATAAAAGATAGGCATCCTTATCAAATTATTTAGTGCCATTCTGTAGCTATAGAGTAATGTGTAATAAAAATGAAAGGTCTTTACTTCAGCAAGACAATATGGTCCTTGGACATCTTAGGTTCATTGTACAAGTTTTCTGTAACTCTCTATGACATCTATTTGATGCAATTAGAAAGGGCTTGATTGGGTGCTGTGTATATGTGTTTGCCTGAAAAAAATACCTAAACCAGGGGCAGGTAGGTGGGGAAGTGGATAGAGCATCAGTCCTGAAATCAGGAGGATCTGAGTTCAAATTTGCCCTCAGACACTTAATATTTCTTAGCTGTGTACCCTGGGCAAGTCACTAACCCCCAATTGCCTCAACAAAAAACAAAAAACAAAACCCAAATCTCTCTCTCTCTCTCTCTCTCTCTCTCTCTCTCTCTCTCTCTCTCTCTCTGTCTCTCTCGCTCTGTCTCTGTTTCTTTCTGTCTCTCTCTCTCTCTCTCTCTCTCTCTCTCTGTCTCTGTTTCTTTCTGTGTCTCTCTCTCTCTCTCTTTCTCTTTCTCTCTCTCTCTCTCTCTCTCCTTTTCCTTTTCCCCTCCCCAATTCCCGTCCCCACTCTCTTTCTTTTTCCTCAGTTCATAAAGCAGTTAAGTGGTGATGGATGTTTAAGAGACTACTAAAATTTCAGACATTTTCTCTCTAATTGGCTCAACTCCCTCTATTTCAACCTGTACTGGAGCATATCTTCTCTCTTTGGTGTAAACTTTTCCTCTTTCAATCTCTAACTATGCACTCCAAGACTTGGACAAAATCATTGTTTTGTGGTCCCATTTTAGTGGCGGTTTCAAACATTGCAGATTAGCCTGAAAATAAAGCATAGCCAAGTACTGGATCTCTTTCCCATCCCACCAATCTTCCTCACTAATAACAAGAAATAAAGTGGTTCAACAGGTAAATGGAAGGTGACCCAAGAAACACTCCACAGAAGAAGAAAGAAGAAAAGCACTGTGGACTTGATGCTAGTAGTCTTATTAACCATGATCTTGCTAGTTCATCTTCTTTTGCTTTCTATTCTTAACTGTTCCTAAAATCCTGTTTTTGTTTGTTTGTTTATTTTCTTATCATGTCTCTTCTCTTCTGGTCATCATGCCTCTCTTATTATATATCACCTGTACTTTCTGTGTAGAATCAACCAAGTCTCATACTCTTTCCCTGCCAGATAAGAGGAAGTATTAAGTCCAAAGGTCTCCTTTTCCCCTTCCTCCTTTTCTTTCTCCTATTCCTAAATGGATTTACTCTTGGGGGAATAAAAAGTTCCTTCCAAAGTAAAGAATCCCTGAAGAATTGGGCTATCCTGGGTAATTTTTGTACTTCTGTGTACAGACAGTCCCTTAGCCCACCAAGTCTCCATGGTAACTTCCCTAGAGAGAAGTATTGCATTGATTTTTTTGTTTGTTTGTGTTCCCTAGGATAAGTGGCTACCAAAGTGCTCCTCAACTGACCTATTTAGAGTTCTAGAAAGCAGCAGTAGAGATATCAAAGCAATTTAGATCTTCAGGATCTTCAGCCAATAATAAGAAAGGTACAGGCTGCAAGCTATATATCTGATAGATGGAGCAGTAACCTCATTTTTTCCCTCCTAGAGTGTGTCTGCTCCAACCTGCTTTAGCTTTTTTGTACTTTATAATAAAGAATTGATGATTACAAAGAAGATGAGTCATATTACTTAAAAATCAGCAAATTATTGTCCTGAGAGTAAAAATTTAAATAGAACCTTAATTGAACTGCTTTTTTTTTTTTCCTTCCCTGCTACAGCCATGTTGTCTTATTCCTGCTCCAAAAAAAGCTAAAGGAATTTGAACTGGAGGAATTTGGGATGTAGACATCTGAAATAGTTAGAAAAGTACTGGGCTATGTCACAAATCATAGCACAATTATGGGTCCATATAAATGGAAAAACCTCAAAGAAACCTGTAATAAAGAATCAAATACTATGTCACCATTTGTCTATGTCCCCAAACATATTTATACATTTCTTTTGGAGTTATATCTTTTCCCCCTAATTTGTTTTGTGAATTAATGGAGATATTTCTATGAGAAAGGTTCCAATAAGCAGGGATCATGTTTAAATGTGGAGTTAATTGAGAGGTCAAATGAAAAGTACTAAACAAGTACATTTAGATGTAAAAGGTGACATGAGGACAAAGGAAGGGAGATGGGAGGATCATATAGAGGAAGGAATATGGACAGTCCAACTCCTGTAGCAATATCCTCTAGTAATATCTAGAAGGAGATGTTTAGCATGTTGAGTAGATCTCTCAAGGAGAATTTCAGAAATATGGTCCAGTATGATAAGAAAGTTGAATGTGTTGACATCAGCTATCCCTTGAAATACCAGTCATATGTGACCACCATGACCCTGAAATAGGAGAGGGAATATATCACTTTAAAGTGCTAGAGGATTTCTTTCAGCCAGCTACTGACCAATAACATCCAGTGACCTGTGACACCTTGGTATGTATTCGGCAGTGATTAGGTAATGTGTTCCAGGATCATTGAGTATTAAACAACAGTAATAGGTGTTTGTTGTGCTTTTATGATGCAATGTAGAAAAACATTTTCTCATTATCTCTAACCAAAGCAAGTAGAAAGAATAGTCATTGGCTGAGTTAGCCACACCCTTTTTCCTTTGATACTAAGCTCACTAGAAAATAGCAGCATCATATATAGCAAGGAATAAACAGTAGCTAAAAATTCTTGCAATTTTAAGTTATAAAAAAGCGGAAACTTAAAAACAAAATGTGTGTGGACATAAATGTCAGTAAAGTGGGGTGTTTAGTGCAGGAGTTTTCAGCAAAGGATAGGACCACTTCCTACAGGAATTGGTTTAATTGACCATTTTTCTAAATGGTAAGAGTTTCTTATTATGGCATTTTTATCAGAGGATTTAGAATTTAAACTTATATCACTGAATTTGTGTTAAGATTTCTTATAATCTTCCATCAATTCACATTTTTTTCTGAAAGTTCAGTGACAGGAAGTGCATGCTATATTTGATCACTCCACTGATTAGCACAAGAGAAGAAAGCCCTTTGCTTCTGTAGTTTGAATTTAAGCTGCTCCAGAGATAGATAAAGAATCTAATCACATAATGATATTTAAGTAATCAGTAGATATAAGTGTAACAGCTTCTTCTGGCCTCAACCTCCTATTTCTCTTCCTGGAAGGAATTAAAATCTTCTTTGGGGAAGGGTAGGGGTGAAAAGTTAGAAATATCTATTCTTCCTCTCTTCAGTCCATATTACACCACTTGGATGCTACCTCTGGGTGGTTACACATCTATATATCCTATGTCTACAGGAGTATCCTTTTTTACACATCATGAGAATATTGAAATTCTCTTAGAAATGGTTCCAGAAAAGTATGACTGCCCAGTGTTAGAAAAATGGAAAGATTGGTCTGTAAGAATGCAAGTCTTTCCCCAATTGATAAATCATCTAAGGATATGATTAGGCAGTTTTCTGGTGAAGAAATCAAAGCAATTTATGGTGATATAAAATGTTATAAAGTATTATTGATTAAAGAAATGAAAACTTAAAAAAACTTTGAAATAGCATTTTGCATCTATCAGATTGACTAAAAAAGAGGGGATGCCAAATATTAGAGGAGATGTAGAAAAAATGAGACACTAATTCATTGTTGGTAGAATTGTGAATTGATTCAACCATTTTTGCAGAGCAATCTGGAATTATGCCCAAAGAGTTATTTAACTGCCTATACCCTTTGACCTAGCAACACCACTACTAGGTATATTTCCAAAGTTGATTAGGGAAAAAGCAAAGGAACCTAAAATATTTATACCATCTCTCTTTGTGATGGTAAAGAATTGGAAATTGCAGGGATGCCTATCAACTGGGAAATGGCTGAACAAGTTGTAATATATGACTATAATGAAATACTATTGTGCAATCACAAATGAACTTGATTTTAAAAAAAATAGAAGAACTTGTATGAAATAATGAAGAACAAAAGAGCAAAACCAAGAGAGCACTGTATACAATAATAGCAACATTGTTTTTAAACATATATTTATATACATATATATTATTTCCCCCAATTACATGCTAAGATAATTTTTAATATTTTTTCAAGTTTTTAGTTCCATATTCTATCTCACTCCCTCTCTCTTCCCTCTCCCCTACCCCAGAGATGGTAAACAATCAGATATAGGTTATTCATCACATAAAACATTTCCATATTAATCATTTTATACAAAAAAAAAAACTAGAATAAAATTTTTAAAATGAAAGAAAGTGAAAAATAGCATGTTTCATTCTGTATTTAAACCATGACAGTTCTTTCTCTGGAGACAGGTAGTATGTCTCATCATTAGTCCTTTGGGATTGTCTTAGATCATTGTATTGCTGAGAATAGCTAAGTTGTTCATAATTGTTCATTGCGTAATGCTGTTGTTACTGTGTACAATGTTCAGATTCTGTCACTTCACTTCATATCAGTTATTTTGAGTTTTTCCAGGTTCTACTGAAATCATTCCACTTGTCATTTCTTAAGCACAATAATATTTCATTACAATCATATACCACAGCTTGTATAGCCCATGGGCATCCCTACAACATTATTGTTTTGAGAACTACTTTGAGTGAATAAGTCACTTTGACTTTATAAATACTTAAATTAATAATAAGATACATATGAAGAAAGATGCTATCTGCATCCAGAGAAAGAACTGATATGTATATGTATATATAATATATAAACACAATTTTTCAATTATATACCTATTTGTGTCTAATGATAGCCATCTCTAGGGTAGGTGGGGGAGGGAAGAAAAAAGGACTGTAGCTTATGTTTATTATCTATAATGACACTTTTGAAAAAGAATGGGAAGATAGAGGTGGGTTCAGATTACCAAAAGAACTAACATAAGCCTATAGCATACCATGCCTAGATTAGCTATAGAATAGTGGTTCTCAGTGCTTGATTTATAACATGGATATTATCCAATTCATATAGCAAAGGAACAAAAAGAAAGGATTGATTTCATTTGCTCTGCTTTATTTTATCAGTTCAAGTGCATGTCCCCAAGGTACCTTGGGGATACCAGCTACTTTCCAACAGCTGATGGTTAAAGTGGTTAGAAACAGAAATTGGCTCAAAGTATTGAAGTAGTTATAACAAAGGTCTTTTTGTCTTTGGAAAGCCACTGGGAGAACATGAAGAGAGATTGATAAAAGTATTGGATTGGTCTGAAGTTTTCAATCATATCTGACAATTGCCATGGCTCCTCCTCTAATATCTTCTGTCTAATAATGGTAACTGCCCTTACTTTGTCCCTTGATGTGTAAGGCAAAATGATTCCCATGTCACTATATTGATTATCTCTATAAAAAGCAAGTTTTCTCTTCCAAACCAACAAGGACCTGTACCCTCTTTAATCTTTCCATCTTGCACTACCATATTTCTAGAAGGAAAGAGAGGATATTTGTGTATCATATATAGTCATATATATAATATACATATATATATTTAGTTATAGTTATATAGTTACAAAAGCAAGTCAAGCAAATCCAACACCATAAAGATTTACTGGACAAAAGAGAATTTGCCCTTCAAATATTTTGCTGAAGAATTCAATATTTAAACTTATAAATTACTGAATTTTACTAAAGTCTTTTGTAAAATGAGGGTCACATTTTCTCTGATATCTCAGGAATAAAAAGCACAACTTCTAAAAGTGATATACGTTGATATAGGGCAATATTACATAGGTATTACTAGGGTTTTAAAGAACCAGTATTTACAATGAGTAACATAGTACAGAAAACTTTCTGGGAGTTCAGATCTTACAATTACTCAATCTTCATTTCTTCATGAACTCAACCACTACTGAACCCAAAGTTCAAGAATTTCAGCCTTCCTAGGTTTACCTAACTTTGTCAGGGCTATAATTATACAGATTCTACATCTCTACCAACCCTAAAAATAAAGAATTTACACTGGAGTACAGAAATAATAAGAGATTTGACGGAAGGTGGCAACATTAATTAATATAAAGTATATCAAGGAAAGAGACTTCATATCATCATGGAGGGAGACTTCATGTCACCCAACAAGAGAAACAGTTTTGGCAAAAGAAATAATAGTAAGGAAAACAAAGGAGGAAGATTGTAGTAGTGTAGGTATGCAAGTGTGAGAATGAAGAAAGAAGAAAAGAAGAAGAAAGGAAGTGTGCAAAAAAAAAGCCATCGATAAGTCAAAACACATTTATTAAAGACTGTGTACTAAGTTTTGGGGTGAGGTAAAGATAGTTCTAATTTTCAAGAAACTCATGATCTAGTAAGGAAAACAAAGCAAGGAAATTAGAAAGAAAATCAGAGAGAAGGCATTAGCATTAAAGGGAATTGGTAAGGAGTGGTCTCTTGCAGAAGAAAGGATTTTAGCTGAGCCTTGAAGGAAATCTGGGAAGCCAGGAGGTAGAAATAAGGAGGGAAAGCATTTTAAACATGGGGTACAATCAGTGAAAATGCATGGTGTCAGGAGATTGAGTATATTGTTCCAGGTATAACAAGGATACCAGTGTTTTTGTAAGTGTGTGTGATTGAAGCATAAAGAAGGCAAGAAAATCAGGAAGGAGTCAGGTTATGAAGGGCTTTCAAAGCCAAATTAGTGATTTTCTATTTGACCCTGGAGGTGATTGAAGAACGGGGTGATATGATCAGACCTATACTTTAAGAGGCTCACTTGGACAGTTGAGTAGAAGATGGACCAAAATGGGGAAAAACTTGAAGCAGAGAGATCAGTAAGAAGATTATAGCAATAATCCAAGTCATGAGATGATGAAAAAGAAAGAAAAGTAAGTTTTGCTGATTTTTTGGTTACTTAGAAAGGGCTCAACATTCTGCCCTATATAAGTAACAAACACAGGAAGTTAGTCAGAGAGGGTTTTTGACGTTAAGAACCAGGATACCTTTGGACTCTGTTAACACTGTAAATATCAGAGGTCAGCAATTACTTCAGCTAGCTTGGGAGTGTTGCTGGCAAGCAAAAGGATGAGGGGGAGGGGGAGAAAAGAGAAATAAAACAAAGGGAACAGGAAAAAGAAAAAGAAATGAACTGGGAGAACAGAAAAAGAAAGAAGGGCCTATAGGTGGAATCATAAGCACTGATACCACCCATGAAGTTGTAGCATTGTGAGAAGGGGAAGAGGTCAGGAGGAGATAAATAAAGACTGGCATCATGAACTGAACTTCAAACTCCACTGTCCCCACCCCCAGGCCCAGCCTTTGGAATGTTGGAGGAGCCTGAGAAAATCACTGAACACTCTTTTCTCAATGTTGACAAGCCTCTCCATTAACTATATCACTGTCACAAATAGGAAGTCTCAATCCTTCAGAATAATAACTAGGTACATAGTACTATTATGTGATAAATATTCTTTAAATTATATTTATGTAACTGAAATTTTCAAACCACTGTTCTATCTCCTTTGAGCTTCATTTCAGGCCCTTCCTGTCAAGTAAGAATATCTGATAGCTTTATTCCCATTTTATAGATGGGAAACTGAGGAACATAACTTGCCAAGACAAGCTGTGTGATATAGTAATTAAAGTATTAAACTTTTAGTTGAGAAGACTTTATGTTGAATCCTGACTTAAAGATCATGAGAACATGAATTAACCTCCACCAGTCTTTTTTCTCATTGGCTAATTGAGATAATTAATAGCAATGATTAAAATTTACAGTGGGCATCTAGGTGGCACAGTTGATAGAGCACAGAGCTCAAGTTTAAATCAGACACTTACTACTGGTTGTATATCCTGAGCAAGTCACTTAACTCTATATGCCTCTGTTTCCTCATCTGTAAAATAAACTGGAGAAGGAAATGGCAAACTACTCTAATATCTTTGCAAGAAAATTCCAAATGAGATCACGAAGAATTCAAACATGACTAAAACAGACAAACAACAACATAGTGTTGGTGTGAGTAGTAAGATAGCATTTGTAAAAATCTATAAACATATATGTTGTAAAGAAGGTCCTGAACCAAAATTCAGCCTCTTTTACTCTTCAACTTTCAACTACCTATTACTGACTTCAAAGTATCTGAGCACATGGTATTATATGTGCTAAAGAAATCTTTACTGAATTTGGCTCACTATGTAATGAGTACATCCCGCAAGGTTCTGTCTTGAATCCTCATCTCTATACACTGAACATACATATGTATGTGTATCTGTATATATTTTATGCATATGTATATAATTGTATGAATAAATGTATACAAGTATATAGTTGTATACACTAAATACATATACACACACATATATATGTATATATGTGTATATATATATATATATATATATATATATATATATATATATATAGTATAATATACATGCACATATAGGTATCAAACACAGAATGAAAGCTTCCTGAGAGCAAGTGCTATTTGGTGCTTAATAAATATGTGTTGATCGATTTATTTTTGAAAGCACATAGAAGAGCAGTGAGAATATATACCAGAGAAACGCAACACAAACTCATACTTTACCTCTATTTCCCTTATTAAGGAGAATAATAGTTTGAGAAAGACCAAAAATGATAAATAGGAAATTGAAAGAGCGTACGGAGTTAGTAAGAAAGCCCCAATCTATCCACAAAGTGTTCTAGTCTGCAAGCCAAGGTAAATTACATCCTTAAGTGCTGAGGATGAATTGTTGGATCTCTACTGGTGACATTTGAAATATCATAGACAAAGGGGGACATGTCCCAGTTTGGAGTCAGGGCTGGATTTGGAGTCAGAGTACAACTCTGCTTCCTACTTACACTCTCTGGGAGCTTGGTCAAATCACGCAAACTCTCCATCTCCAATTTCTGCATATTTCAGATGAGAGGGTTGGACTGCATGACCCCTAAGGTTTTTATGATCCTAAGACTCAATGTCTATTAAGTACCTTCTGATTCTAAATCTATAATCCTGTGAACTAGAGATAAGAAAGTAGCTTAATTTTCAAAAAGCCAAAAATGATTTTGCACTGTTGCTTCTGTACAGTATCCTGCTGATCAGTGTATCTCTGCTCACTCATTGCATTTTCTATCATAGCCTGCATTTTCAACTCGGTGCTGAATGATACATCTCCAGGGAGCATCACACTGAGTCTCAGGATGCCTGGCTGCTCTCTGCTGCCATCTACTGGTCCCCAACTCATCAAAGTATCTATCCATTCTCTGCTGCCTTCTCTCTGGGTTTTCATTGTTTAGCTACTTGAGATTATGAGCCAATTTATACAATTAAACCACTAAATCTGCCACAATGTAACTTGTGTCTGGTGTTCATTTGAAATCCGTGATCCAAGACAACTATCTGACTTAAGGTTAGAAAATAACCCTTCCTGGAGATCTTATTTCCTGAAAACCTATTTCCAGGGTCTCTGCTTCCCAAAAATTATCCATAGGAACATTGTAGAATCTAGAGAGATGAAGTGAATTTCCCTTTTAAAATTCACTCTTCTTTTCTACAAAACCGCCTTTTATGTATATATATATAGCTTATAGATTTTTGAATTATCTTCTGGAAAACACAAGACCTCCCTGTCTCCCTGTGTTAGACTGGAAGATCAGGGAATGCCATGAACATGGTATACCTTTTTTTTTTTCATTTAATATTTTTTTTTCCAATTATGTGTGAAAATATCAACATTCATTTTTGTAAGATTTTGAGTTTCAATTTTTTTCCCTTTCTTTACCTCCCCCTTTCCAGGATATAAAACAATCTGATATAGGTTATACATGTATAATCATTTTAAAAATATCTCTGTATTAGTCAGAATATAGTATAACAGTAAAAGATTTGGCAACATATCTACTAGTTTGGGTAAGAATATAAGATATTGGTGAAACAAATGGACCCAAAATATTGATTAATAAATCATGTTCACCTGGAAGAAGACCTTTACAGTAGGGCTATAAAACTCTTTCTTGTTCAATATTTTTATCAGTGGTTTGAATAAAGGCCTATATGGCATCCTCATCTGTAGAGAGTCACAGATAGTGGAGGAATTCTGGTGAGATATAAAACCTTGCTCAGCAAGGGAACCTATTGGCATGTCTGGTTTGGCTCTCCATCCCCCTAAGGATATCTCAGTCTTCCTGAGAAGTCAGGAGGTGTGACAACCTGTGTTGTAATTAAAGCAGTTATACTAAAGTGACAAGGAGACATCTGCACACAATAGCAAATTGTTTATATCGTCCCACATGCACAGTATATAGTTAGGTCCTGTGCAGTGTATAAGGGTATTAAGGTATATAAGGCTGGGAGAATTTTGAATAAACAAACTCCTTTTTTGACCATCATTTAGAGTTCTGCCCCTTTATTCCTCACCCATGATCAGGATTCAAACTGGCACTGAAATCCTCCAGTGAGCAGGTCTGGACACTCATCAAATCTGCAAGTTGCATGAAAGCTAATTCGATGTTAGATCATTCAATTAGAACCCATAAAGATCTTAATTTAACAGAGAAAGTGACCAGATCCCATAAGATATAACTGACTAAGGATAAATGTATAGTCTTTCATTTGAGTTAAAATCATTTACACAAAGTAGAATGGAGAGTAGCTAGATCAAAGTTCATATGAAAAAATAGTTCTAGAGTTTTATTGGACTACAAACTCAATATGAACCTGTAAACTCATTTTGAGTACACAAGGTGAAAAAGCTAAAGCAATCTTAGGCTATTTTAATAGATGAAAGTGTCCAGAATGAGGGAGATTATGACCCTATATCCTCTTCCCTGAACTACATGGTTAATACTGTTTTTCAGCTCTGAAAACTACATTTTAGAAAGGATATTGACAAGATGAAGTACTTCTTAGTACCAGGACTAAAGACCATGTTATATGTGGATAAAATTGAAGGAACTGAAGCTGGATAGCCTGGAGAAGAGAAAATTTAACTGGGAAGAGGAAGTATCCTTGCTAGATTCTCCATCTGCCACAATAAATCAGCATTCCCTCCTCTGTTGAGGTTCGTTTAATTTGTACAGAATTAGCCAATACTGCCAAGTTAATTCAAGTGATCCATGATTTCTCTTCTCCCTTTCCTCTGTGTATAAGCTGGCTCTTTTATAAAGAGTGGTTGCAATACATGACAGTCTGAACACAAGGCGACTGTACTATATGCCAACAGCCAGATGCACTTGGATCTTCTTTTAGAAATGTGTATCTACCAAGTTTGTAAACGTGTCCCTGAGATAATACTAGTCTAGCCCATCCTCTTTTAGAAAGATGTACCTGTCAGAATTGTCCTCTCTTATTGTGAAATTTATCTAAATTTGGTTTCTGGCTGTAATTTTCACTTTGGGTGCTACAATAAACTCCTTTAAATTTTCTCTTACTGACTTCCAGCCAAGATGGTGGCGTGGAGGCAGACAGCTGCTTGAGCTCCACATTTTCTCTCAGGACTTACTTCATGACAAGTCTCAGAATTAATGCTTGACTGGAAAAGAAACCCACAAATAATCACCAACAGAAGACATCTTTGAAACTTGCCAGAGAAGGTCTGTGTTTGCTCAGGGGAGGGTCAAACAGACTGGGCACAGACTGAGGGCAGGCAACTAGAGCGAGACAGGTAGCTCACATAGCTCAGACCAGAGGGGAGAGGGGTGCGATCTCTTCCGTTTCTGCAAAAAGACTTTTACCCCAGTATGGATGTTCTGTCTTGGCAGCAAGCCAGGAGCAGCAGAGAGGGTATAAACATTGGAGGTGAAGAATAAAACCCCAGAAAGCTAGCATCTCTCCTCTCTCAGGATCCGGCCACCCCCACCCCTACCCAGAGTGACACAGTGCATTCTCAGAGCCTCAGAGTGCAGATGCAGCACAGCCATCGCTATCCTGTTAGTCCCTTGCTGCTGTCTCCCGCATTCTGTAGAGAAGGCCTGGTAACACCATCCAGCCCTATTTCCCCCCCCCCCCCGCCAAAAAAAACAAAAAACCAAAAAACCAGACAGATTGTTTCAATTTGTTTTCTTCAATTTCCATTCTGAAAAAATGAACAAAAAATTTAAAAGGGCTCTAGCCATTGACAGCTTCTGTATGGAGAGAGAGCAGACTTCAAACACTGAAGAAACTAAAAGCGGATTGTCTCCAGAGGAATCCCCTAAGGGGGATATGATCTGCTCCTCAATACATAAGACTCTCATAGAGGAAATCAAAAAGGCTCTCACAAGAGAGCTAGAAGAGAAATGGGAAAAGGAAAGGGAAGCTTGGCAAGAGAGTCTGAAGAAGTCATCCCAGGCATTTAAAGACAGAGTGGATAAAGAAATCAAATCATTGAGAAACAAAATTAGTGAATTAGAAAAGGTAAACAACTCCAAGGAAAACAGGATTAGTGAATTAGAAAAGGTAAACAACTCCAAGGAAAACAGGATTAGTGAGCTGGAAAAAGAAAACAGCTCTCTAAAAAATAAAATGGATGAAATGGAAAAAAATTCTATAGAAGAAAAAAACTCACTTAAAAACACAACTGGACAATTACAAAAAGATATTAAAAAAGTGAGTGAAGAAAATACATCATTGAAAATTAGAAAGGGTAGAAATGAATGACTCAAGGAGAAACCAAGAAGTAGTCAAGCAAAACCAGAAAAATGAAACAATTGAAAAGAATGTCAAGTACCTTATTGGAAAGACAACAGACTTGGAAAATAGATCCAGGAGAGACAATTTGAGAATAATCAGACTCCCTGAAAAATGTGAGGAAAAAAAGAGCCTGGACACTATTTTCCAGGAAATTATCAAAGAGAACTGCCCAGACATTTTGGAAACAGAGGGTAAAATAGACATTGAAAAAATTCATCTATCACCTACTGAAAGGGACCCTAAAATCAAAATGCCAGGAAATATAGTGGCCAAGTTCAAGAATCATCAGACGAAGGAAAAAATATTATAAGCTGCTAGAAAAAAGCAATTCAGATATGGAGGAGCCACAATAAGGATAACCCAGGATCTAGCAGCGTTCACATTAAAAGAACGAAGGGCCTGGAATATGATATTCTGAAAGGCTAAGGAACTTGGTATGCAGCCAAGAATAACTTACCCAGCAAAAATGAGCATTGTTTTCCAGGGAAGAAGATGGACATTTAATGAAATAAACGAATTCCATCTATTCTTGATGAAAAAACCAGATCTACACAAAATGTTTGATCTTCAAATACAGAACTCAAGAGATTTCTAAAAAGGTAAAAACAAATCTTGAGAACTATATTTCTGCCATAAAGATATGTAAAGAACACATGTATAATTTGTCCTAGAAACTAGAGGTGGAAAGGAAATTATATCATAAAAAAGGGTAAAGTGGTGGTACTTCATCTCATGAAGAGGCAAAGATAACCTATTATATCTGAGAGAAAGAAAGGAGAGGGATGAACATAGTGTGTATCAATAGACATATTCGATTTATGGTGAAAATTCTTCCACTTCATTGAAAAGTGAGAGGGAAGAAGTAAGCTAAGGGGAAGGGAATACAGAAATTGTGAGAAAAAGGGGTAAAATAGGAAGAGAAACTTTAAGGTGGGGGAGGGATCCTAAAAAGGGAGGGCTGTGAAAAGCAAGTGGTGTTCACAAGTTTAATACTGGGTAGGGGGGTAAGAGGGAAGGAAAGGAGAAAAGCATAAGCAGGACAAGCAATATAGATAGTCATTCTAACCATAAATGTGAATGGGGTAAACTCCTTCATAAAGAGGAAGCAGTTAGAAGATTGGATAAAGCCAGAATCCTACTATATGTTGTTTACAAGAAACACACCTGAAACAGGGTGATACATTCAAAATAAAAGTAAAAGGGTGGAGCAGAATCTACTACACTTCAGGTGAAGCCAAAAAAGTAGGGGTAGCCATCCTCATCTCAGATCAAGCAAAAACAAAAATTGATCTAATTAAAAGAGATAAGGAAGGGCATTATATTCTGCTAAAGAGTAGCATAGGTAATGAAGCAGTATCAATATTAAACATATACGCCCCAAGTGGTGCAGCATCTAAATTCTTAAAAGAAATTAAGAGAGCTGCAAATAGACAGAAATATAGACAAAACTATAATAGTGGGAGATCTCAACCTTGCACTCTCAGAATTAGGTAAAGCAAACCACAAAATAAATAAGAAAGAAGTTAAACAGGTAAATAGAATATTAGAAAAGTTTGATATGATAGATCTTTGGCGAAAACTAAATGGAGTCAGAAAGGAGTACATTTTCTTCTCAGCAGTTCATGGAACCTACACAAAAACTGATCATATACTAGGACATAAAAACCTCAAAATCAAATGCAGTAAGGCAGAAATAGTAAATGCATCCTTTTCAGATTACAATGCAATGAAAATTACGTTTAACAAAAAGCCAGGGGAAAATAGACCAAAAAATAATTGGAAACAAAACAATCTTATACTAAAGAATGATTGAGTAAAACAGCAAATCATAGGCATAATTAATAACTTCACCCAAGAAAATGACAATAATGAGACATCATACCAAAATGTGTGGGATACAACCAAAGTAGTAATAAGGGGAAGTTTTATATCTCTAGAGACCTACTTGCATCAAACAGAGAAAGAGAGGGTCAATGAATTGGGCATAGAACTAAAATTGCTAGAAAAGGAACAAATTAAAAATCCCCAGACAAACACGAAACTTGAAATTCTAAAAATAAAAGGTGAGATTAATAAAATTGAAAGTAAAAAAAAAAACTATTGATTTAATTAATAAAACTAAGAGTTGGTTCTATGAAAAAAACCAACAAAATAGACAAACCCTTAGTAAATCTGATTAAAAAAAGGAAAGAGGAAAAGCAAATTGTTAGTCTTAAAAATGAAAAGGGAGAAGAAAGAAGAAATTAGAACAATAGTTAGGAGCTACTTTGCTCAACTTTATGCCAATAAATTCGATAACTTAAATGAAATGGAAGAATATCTTCAAAAATATAGCTTGCCCAGATTAACAGAAGAAGAAGTAAATAGTCTAAATAGTCCCATTTCAGAAAAAGAAATAGAACAAGCTATTAACCAACTCCCTAAGAAAAAATCCCCATGACCAGATGGATTTACATGTGAATTCTACCAAACATTTAAAGAACAACTAACTCCAATGCTATATAAACTATTGAAAAAATAGGGATTGGAGGAGTCCTATCAAATTCCTTTTATGACACAGACATGGTACTGATACCTAAATCAGATAGGCTGAAAACTGAGAAAGAAAATTATAGACCAATCTCCCTAATGAATATTGATGCTAAAATCTTAAATAAAATATTAGCAAAAAGACTACAGAAAATCATTCCTAGGATAATACATTATGATCAAGTGGCATTTATACCAGGAATGCAAGGCTGGTTCAATATTAGGAAAACTATTAGCATAATCGACTATATCAATAACCAAAGACCCTATGATCATCTCAATAGATGCAGAAAAAGCATTTGATAAAATCCAACATCCATTCCTACTAAAAACATTTGAGAGTATAGGAATAAATGGACTATTCCTTAAAATAACAAGAAGCATATATTTAAAACCATCAGTAAACATCATATGTAATGGCGATAAACTGGAACCTTTCCCAGTAAGATCAGGAGTGAAACAAGGTTGCCCACTAACACCATTTCTATTCAATATTGTACTAGAAACTCTAGCCTTGGCAATAAGAGCCAAGAAAGAGATCCAAGGAATTAGAGTAGGTAATGAGGAAATCAAACTATCACTCTTTGCAGCTGACATGATGGTATACTTAGAGAACCCCAAAGACTCTGCTAAAAAGCTATTAGAAATAATTCAAAACTTTAGCAAAGTTGCAGGATACAAAATACATCCACATAAATCCTCAGCATTTTTATACATTACCAACACAATCCAAGAGCAAGAGATACAAAGAGAAATTCCATTCAAAATAACAGTTGATAGTATAAAATAGTTGGGAATATATCTACCAAAAGAAAGTCAGGAAATATATGAGCAAAATTATGAAACACTTGCCACAAAAATAAAGTCAGATTTAAATAATTGGAAAGATGTTAAGTGCTCTTGAATAGGCCGAGTGAATATAATTAAGATGACAATACTCCCTAAACTAATCTATTTATTTAGTGCTATACCAATCAGACTCCCAAGAAACTATTTTAATGACCTAGAAAAAATAGCAACAAAATTCATATGGAAGAACAAAAGGTCGAGAATTTCAAGGGAAGTAATAAAATAAATCAAATGAAGGTTGTCTAGCTGTACCTGATCTAGAACTATATTATAAAGCAGCAGTCACCAAAACCATTTGGTATTGGCTAAGAAATAGATTAGTTGATCAGTGGAATAGATAGTGAATAAAAATAGTAACCTAGTGTTTGACAAACCCAAAGATCCCAAATTTTGGAATAAGAATTCATTATTTGACAAAAACTGCTGGGAAAAATGGAAATTAGTATGGCAGAAACTAGGCATAGGACCCACATTTAACACCACATACTAAGATAAGATCAAAATGGGTCCAAGATTTAGGCATAAAGAATGAGATCATAAAGAAATTAGAGGAACATAGGATAGTTTACCTCTCAGACTTGTGGAGGAGGAAGGAATTTGTGACCAAAGGAGAACTAGAGATCATTATTGATCACAAAATAGAAAATTTTGATTACATCAAATTAAAAAGCTTTTGCACAAACAAAACTAATGCAAACAAGATTAGAAGGGAAGTAACAAATTGGGAAAACATTTTTACAGTTAAAGGTTCTGATAAAGGCTTCTTCTCCAAAATATACAGAGAATTGACTTTAATTTATAAGAAATCAAGCCATTCTCCAATTGATAAATGGTCAAAGGATATGAACAGACAATTTTCAGATGATGAAATTAAAACTATTTCCACTCATATGAAAGAGTGTTCCAAATCACTATTGATCAGAGAAATGCAAATTAAGACAGCTCTGAGATACCACTACACACCTGTCAGATTGGCTAAGATGACAGGAACAAATAATGATGAATGTTGGAGGGGATGTGGAAAAACTGGGACACTGATGCATTGTTGGTGGAGTTGTGAAAGAATCCAACTATTCTGGAGAGCAATCTGGAATTATGCCCCAAAAGTTATCAAACTGTGCATACTCTTTGATCCAGCAGTGCTACTACTGGGCTTATATCCCAAGGAAATACTAAGAAGGGAAAGGGACCTGTATGTGCCAAAATATTTGTGGCAGGCCTTTTTTGTAATGGCTAGAAACTGGAAAATGAATGGATGTCCATCAACTGGAGAATGGTTGGGTAAATTATGGTATATGAATGTTATGGAATAACATGTTGTTCTGTAAGAAATGACCAACAGGATGAATACAGAGAGGCTTGGAGAGACATCAACTGATGCTGAGTGAAACGAGCAGAACTGGAAGATCATTATACACTTCAACAATGATACTGTATGAGGATGTATTCTGATGGAAGTGGATATCTTCAACATAGAGAAGAGCTAATCCAATTCCAATTGATCAATGATGGACAGAATCAGCTACACCTAGAAAAAGAACACTGGGAAATGAGTGTAAACTGTTAGCATTTTTTGTTTTTCTCCCCAGATTATTTTTATCTTCTGAATACAATTCTTCCTTTGCAACAACAACAACAACAAAATTTGGTTCTGCATATATATATTGTATCTAGGATATATTAAAAGATATTTAATATGTATGGGAATGCCTGCCATATAGGGGAGGGGGTGGAGGGAAGGAGGGGAAAAATTCAGAACAGAAAGGAGTACAAGACATAATGTTGTAAAAAAAAATTACATATGCATATGTACTATCAAAAAATGTTATAATTATAAAATTAATTAAAAAAATTTCTCTTACTCGATTTGCTTTCTTATTGAGGGCAAGGTCTGAACAAAGATTTTTCTAAAAAACATAGATTCTCACGTCATTCATGTGTTACTCTCCACCATAATTCCCTATCCTCATATTTGTTAGCTATAGTATACATTGTAACATTCCCTCAAATACTCAGCTTCATCAAGCTCCTTAATTTCCATAATCTATGAAATTGCTCCATCTCAGAAAACCATGACAATAGAAATACCTATAATTTTACTGTTCTACTTCCATGAACCAGAATCCCTCTCTGAAAGTTATGTCCTATCCTATGGGAGAGGTAGTAGATTTCCTTTAACATAAGAGCAATGGATAGAAATGACAGAAATTTTGGCTTGCTAGAAGAAAAAACTTGCAACAATTGAATTACTCCAAAATGGAACATTCTGCCTTCTCACCTCCAAAGGAAATAAGCATGGTGATCCTCTTACTATGGATCCTACTTCAGAAATTGGTTGAAAGATAGGTCACCTGAATTCTCTTGTGATATTTTATGAGCCTCTGATATGTTTTTCCTAGTTATAATTCAGAGCTACAAAGAATCAATATTAAGGAAAACAACAATATCACAATCAAACTATAATCATCTGTTAATTCCTTGCTATTATGCTTGGCTCTGCATTTACAAAGATAAATATCAATCATTCCCTGGTCTCAAGGAGTATATGTTTTATCTGAAGAAATAATATATATGTATATAAATATTTCTGTTGTTCAATTGTTTCAGTCATGTCTTTCAGATTCTTCCTGACCCCATTTGTGGATTTTTTTGGCAAAGATACTGGAGTGGTTTGCTATTTCCTGCTAGAGCTTATTTTACAGATAAGGAAACTGAGGTAAACAGGACTAAGTGACTTGTTAGGGTCACACAGCATGTGTCTGAGGTCAGATTTAAATTCAGGTCTTCCTAACTCAAGGTTAGAACTCTACTCACTATGCTACCTAACTTTCCCACATACAAATATAAAAAAAGATAAATAAAAGACTGGGGGAGGGGAGAAACTAGAAATGGACACATTAAAAAAGCTTTATGAAGGTGATAAGGTAGCTTCATAAGAACCACTACAGTTATAAACTATTTGTTGTTCCAATCATGTCCAACTCTTTGTAACTCCATACTATCTAAAGGTTTTTCTTGGCAAAGATAATGAAGTGATTTACCATTTCCTTCTTTACTAGATTAAAACAAAGAGAAGTTAAATGACTTGCCCAGGATCACACAGCTAGTGTCTCAGACTGTTTTTGAACTCATCCAGGACCCAGAACTTTATCCATTGAGCCATCTAGTTGTTCCTTTAAACCATTACCTTAATTTAAAAAATTGTGTTTCACATCTCATTGTTCATATTGATTGTATAAAAAGTTCTAACAATAATAGTGATGTAAAATTGCAAGAGCTCTGTTATTCATTGATATACAAGTATTTTCAAAGATTTGCATAGAGCTTCATAACAATTCAGTGTTATGAATGTTATGAAAGTGTTATTGTCTTCATTTTATAGATGAAGCCCTGTGGAGATAAATTGCCCAATTGCCTCTGTTATTGATAGAATCCAACCTTGAATCTATCTCTTCCTAATATTAAGTCTATTGCATTTAAATATATTGTAGATGTCTGTATGTGTGTCACATATATACATGCATATATATATATATATATTACACACATATACACATTATATAGATGGAGAGATAGAGAGGGAGAAACAGAGAGAAAAAGAGACAGAGACAAAAAGACAGACACACATACACAGAGATACAAAGAGACACAGAGACAGAGAGAAAGAGACAGACAGAAGCAGAGGAAGACAGACACATACACACACAGCAGAGATAGAGACAGGGAAAGAGTATGGTCATATTGTATCCTAAATTTAACCTCCACACTAACCACAATAAGGTGGGAACTGTGATTTCATTAGTGTAAAGAACTCCCAAATGGGAAAATTCCTTCTACTGATACAAATCTGTATTTTTTTCTGCAACTAATAGTCTTAGGAATTTTCTTAGAGACATTGGCCCACAAGCCAATATATGTCAAAGGCAATATTTGCATCTAGGTCTTTTCAGCTTCCAGATTGATTTTCTATTCATTCATTGCCAAAATAAACATTAATTTAATTAATAATGATTTGGCTTTCCTTCTTAGAATTTGGTCTATTGATATTTGATGTGGATATTAGGCCCCTTAAAAAATGCCCTTTTTTCCCATTTAAAACTTTAAAAAGTTAAAAAAAAAAAAAGCTTTAAAAACTGAACTCCCTTTTTTCCCCTCTCTGACTACATTTCCTCATAGTAAGCAGAGACAAATAAAAGTATCTCAGCTAACCTCAAAGTCTCCTTCAAAGTACATTTAGGTACTGTTGCCTAAATGTGTGGCATTTCTCCCATTGACAAACATTTTAAAAGAGCTGGCCAAACATCAATTCCCTTTACTTTCTCTTACTCTGTGCACTATTCACTTAAGAAGAATTTTGGACTAAAACTACTAGGCAAAAGTAAGCTCTGTTCACTCATCCTCTTTCTTCTTTCTTAGCTAAAGGCCTCGTTGATAATTAGCAAAATACTTCTTAACTTCACCACAAAGTCATAAAAACAAATTACTAGGTCATTAGCATTCCCTTCTGGGAAGAAGCTTTAAAACATTTGCTAAGATAGTAAAAGAAGTTAGTCTGACTCACTGGTATTCAGACATTGGCAGGAAACCTTGGAATGAAAAGAAAATGGGTCTGAGAATTAAGGGAGGATGCTGCTTCGACAGCCTTGAATCAGCAGGAGCTGTGAATGGTGGGGAAGTTCACAATTTGTCCTTTAAACTTTCCCAATCCCTCCACTTTCAAATTTTCTTTTAATCCACTAAATAACTGGTTGCATCAGTCAAAGTTAGACTTAGAGACCTGAGCTTACAAGGGCCAAGTTCTCTCATTGCATCCAGGGCCATTCATCAGTGGTCCTGATCTGTATCTTGCCACTAGACCGAGATGGTTCTGAAGGAGAGAATGAAGCTGGTAACTTTGCTCAGCCCTCCCTCACTTAAATCCAATTCACTTGCATCTCATTGCATCATTTACCTGATTAACTTTCCTCTTCCAGAGTGAAGGACAACAACAATCTCTGATCCATAAAACAAAAAACGTTTGTTGTCTTCACAGTGAAATGAAGACACTAATTAGTTATGTGATCCTGGGCAAGTCATTTAACCTCTAAACAAATTAGATAACTCTTAGACTATAAATACAGAGAAGGTACTGACTTGCTTTGATAGTAGGAGTTTCTTGCTGTAAGTTCATTATATTAGAACTCTGTGGTCACCTCCTTTACACCACTTTTCTTTGTGCATTTCTCCATTAGTAATTTGTTTCAGCTTACTCAACATATCATGCATCTTGCCCTTGATTTGAGTAATCTTTAACTACAATTCTTCAAAGACTTGGTTTTCCATAATTCACACAGCATCCCTGAAGGTTGTACTTAAAATGGAGTTTTTATTTTGGTGAGAAGCTTGGGGTCATTAAAAAAATTTCCCAATTTTCCAGGAATTACCCAGCCCTCTCTCTTCCTCTCATTCATTTCTGGGTCTAGCTCATTGTCCATCTACAATGTCTATCAAAGACATTGAAATTATAAATAAATTTTATATATGATATTCTAAGCTTAACCTCATACACCAATTCTTTTGGAGGTTAGGAAAAAAATGAAACACTCATATGTCATTCAACAGTTAACAAAAGGAGATCTACTTTGCCAACGTGATAATATATAGAGGACCTCTTGAGCTAATTTCAATGAATGTAGCTCTTTTACCCAAGTTTCTCTGTATGGTTCACCAAACATTAGAGAAGTGCTGGAAATCTTTATAGTTGTTTTGTGTGCAGGTGACCAAGAAGTAATGTCAGTAATGTAAGTCATCAAGTCTTAAAAGTATTCCCAATTCCTTTTAAGAAAACATTAGCGTGACTTCAATGGAAGTAGGGATTAGGTTATTACTATCACCACATATGGTTTGTTCATCCAACTAAATATCATAATGTCTATCAAAGATCTCCACTTATTTGTACCTCTCTCCTTGTAAACTCTGTATATACTCATTCTTCCCAATGATTATGTATCTGTGGGAGAAGGAACTCCAGATTTAGAGGAGAGATGTCTTGTGACACTGTTCCTGCCATCTGATTTCAGCAAATGTCTTTTCTTTGAACCATTTGTGTCCTTTGATTAGATTTGAGGTAAAGACATTAGTGAGAGCTTGTGAACTATTGGTTAAGGATTGTAAATTTACAGAGTACCATAAGCTTGGGGTAATCATCCTCCAGGATTCTCAGCCTTTTAGTTTGAGTTGGGGTAAGGAGGTGCATCATGGAGGACCACAGGAGGTATTGTACTGTACAGAGCTATGTTATTAGCTATGTGAACTTAGAAAATCACTTAAACTATCTCAATTTCAATATCCTCACTTGTAAAATGGGAATAATAGCATCTATTTCACAAGGTTACTGTGAAGAGCATCTGATATGTGTGTACACATACCTATATGTGTACACATATGTGCTTTTTAAATATAATATACAAATATGTATATATTTTATATATAATATACATAAGTATATATATATACATATATACATAAATATATACACACATATATATACATATATATCCATTACTTTGCAAACCTTAAAGAGTTATGTACATGTTAATTATTATTATATGTTAAAAATCTCTGTTTTATAGAGGCATATTAAGACCTTCCTATTTAGCTGAAAATATTTTCTTCAAAACCAAACATTTCTCTAGTATAAAGTCCTTTCCAGCCTCTTCCCTTTAGGAAAGTGTATAAAAGATCAAGACAATTCCAGAGAATGTGTATATATAAAGGTGGTTATCAAACTTAGAACAAAAAATATATATAGTTAAAATAATTGACTTTCCCATCCTCTGAATAAGAGTCATGACCCACCTAAGGACAGAGCCTCCATTCTCCATTCTGAAGGAGTGCTTATAATATTGTTCTTTTTCCTGGGAGTTGGTTGTGAAATATTTGCCATTATGTCTCTGGATTTGACAGAGAAGAGATCCTTTTGATTATCCTTAAAGGAGTGGTCAAAGAAAGAAATCATTTTAGGAGATTTGACTAACCACCATTGTTCTGTTAGATACAGTTGAATAACCTTAAAATAATTTTTATCATATTTTGCCCTTTTCCTTGTTCAAGATTCCTGTATTTCAAATGGGCTTATATTAGCGAGATACCTAAAGGTATGAGGATACTATGTCATCTGGGGCATTTCTCTTTCTAAGCTACATAAGCTTGGACTCAAAATAACATTAAATTAATGAGAATTGTTTCTGGCTAACCTGTGCCTAAAATGTAGACTACAGTATTAGTATAATTTTTTTTCGTTGATAAGTTAGAAACTTTCTTGGAACAAATCACGTCCTGTTTTTTCTTTTATATTTAATGCCCTACAGACTATTGAACAGGTGAATAAATTAATTACCTTTTTTTGTAGCTGAATTAAGGTATTAGGAAGTAATCCTATTCTCTGTAAAGTCACTGAAAACCTCCTTGGGATTACTATAGTAGCAGGTGGGATAGGGAAGATATGCAACTCATCCTGCTTCTACATGGTTTTAATTTCTTCTATATTTTGAAAGCTTTTTTTTTGTTTGTTTCATATAGCTTGGAGACAGTTTTCTTGAATTTTTATGGATCAATGTTATTTCTGGGCAATTGTGTATAATACTTGTGTCTATAGTAATTGTTCAGATTCATTATGGTTTACTTGATGAACTCTCAAAGATATTTTAAGTTCTATATCTGTAAATGGTACAGTACACAGAGAGTTGGACTTGGAGCCAGAAATTTTGAATCCTAGTTCTATTAAGATTGTGTGATTCTGTGATCCTGGGAAAGTCATTTAACTGGGTAAGTCTACCTCAGTTTCCTCAAATGTGAAATGGGGATTTTAATAGTACCTACCTCCCAAGATTATTGTGAGGATCAAATGAGATAATATTTATAAAGCACTTTGCAACTCAAGGTGTTATATGAATGCTAGTTATCATCATTATTACTAATAATTTATCAGTATGAAATATTACTGAATTTTCAAATAATTTTCAACTCACTGTCTCTACCCTCACCTCATTCTGGGAAAATTTCCCGGTCCAATTCAATCTCCAGTATTTATATGACATAGAAAATCGGGGGGTTTTGTGATCACATGGTTTATTAAACTGACAATGAAAGTGACAATAAGAACTTATGAAGCCCTTTACTCTATCATCTCCAGACTTCCCCAATTACTGTAATTACAGAAAACAGAGTCAATAACAGAAGTATAATAAGATGCTCTATTATGCAGTATAAGACCAGAAGTTCCATTATGAAGTGTGAACATCTTTAATTTCTAGCATTAGAGAGAAACTTCAATTTTACAAGCAAACATTGGACAAGTCTTTGCAGAATTTTAGGTCCTAAAAGAATTGTGTGGTTTACTGGGGAGTCAAAGTCAGGGATTATATAGGAGGCCCCTACAGTGGAAGAGGAGATAATTTTTTTTCTCAAATCAAATCTCCATGGTCATTTAGCTTTGGAGAAAAGCTACTTCCTATAGAGGATAGAAGAAGAGAAGAGAAAAGAGGAGAAAAGACCCCAGCTTTGGGGATAAGAACTCACTATTTGACAAAAGCTGCTAGGAAAATTGGAAACTAGTATGGTACAAACTAGGCACTGACCCACACCTAACACTGTATACCAAAATAAGGTTGAAATGGGTTCATGATCTAGACATAATTAATGATATTATAAACAAATTAGAAAAACATAGGATAGTTTACCTCTCAGACCTGTGGAGAAGGAAGGAATTTGTGACCAAAGAAGAACCAGAGATCATTATTGAACACAAAATAGATAATTTTTATTATATTAAATTAAAAAGTTTTTGTACAAACAAAACTAATGTAGACAAGATTAGAAGGGAAGCAATAAATTAAGAAAACATTTTTACATTAAAAGGTTCTGATAAAGGCTTCATTTCTAAAATATATAGAGAATTAACTCAAATTTATAAGAATTCAAGCCATTCTCCAATTGATAAATGGTCAAAGGATATGAATGGACAATTTTCAGTTGAAGAAATTGAAATTATTTCTAGTCATATGAAAAGGTGTTCCAAATCACTATTGATCAGAGAAATCAGAGATCAAATTGAGGCAACTCTGAGATACCACTACACACCTGTCAGATTGGTTAAGATGACAGGAAAAAATAATGATAAATGTTAGAGGGGATGTGGGAAAACTGGGACACTGATCACTGTTGGTGGAACTGTGAACAAATCTAACTAGTCTGGAGAGCAATTTGGAACTATGCTCAAAAAAGTTATCAAACTGTGTATATCCTTTAATCCAACAATATTTCTATTGGGCTATACCCCAAAGAGATCTTAAAGAAAGGAAAGGGACCCACATGTGCAAAAATATTTGTGGCAGCTCTTTTTTATACTGGCTAGAAAGTGGAAACTGAATGGATGTCCATCGGAGAATGGCTGAATAAATTATAGTATATGAATGTTATGGAATATTATTGTTCTGTAAGAAATGATCACCAGGATGATATCACAGAGGCTTGGAGAGACTTACATGAACTGATGCTGAGTGAAATGAGCAGAACCAGGAGATCATTGTACATGGCAACAAGAAGATTATGCAATGATCTATTCTAATGGACATGATTCTCTTCAACAATGAGATGATTCAAACCAGCTCCAACTGTTCAGTGATGAAGAAAGCCATAAACACCCATAGAGAGGTCTGTGGGAACTGAGGATAGACCACAACATAGCATTTTCATGCTTTCTGTTGATGTTTGCTTGCATTTTGTTTTCCTTCTTAGGTATTTTTTTCTTTCTAGATCTGATTTTACTTGTGCAGCAAGATAACTGTATAAATATGTATACATGTATTGGACTACCTGCCATTTAGGGGAGGGGGTGGGGGGAAGGAGGAGAAAATTTGGAACAGAAAGCTTTGCAAGTATCAATGTTGAAAAATCACCCGTGCATATGTTTTGTAAAAAAAAAGTTTTTATAAAAAATAAAGTTTAAAAAAGAGAGAGGAGAGGAGAGGAGAGGAGAGGGGAAGGGAAGGGAAGGGTAGAACTATATGAGGATTTTGATGAGAAAAATGACTTGTTTCCTCTGTGAGGCAGCTAGATGGTACAATGGATATAGTACTGGGCCTGAACTCAAGAAGATCTGTGCCCAATTCTGGTCATAGAGATTTACTAGCTGTGTGACCCTGGGCAAGGCACCAAGTCCTGTCTGTCTGTTTTCTCATCTATAAAATGGATATAATAGCACCTATCTCCCAGCACTATCTCATGGATTAATTAAGATATTTGTGGAGTAAAGTATGTGCCTTACTATCACTTTACTGTGTTCATGTCCATTCTTTCCATTTATTAGTGGAAGTGTATGCCTGAGGTTTGAACAGAATGAGGTTGGGTTGCCTCTTCTCACAATTTGATCTTTATTAAACATATATGGGCAAAGCATTATTCTTTGTCTTCCCTATATGAATAAAAAAAACCCCAAGAGTCTTTGGACTTAAGGAAGTTACATTCTATTGGAGGATCTCTCTCTCTCTCTCTCATACACACACACAGATACAGACACACATCTATCTAGCTACCTATCTAGGAATAGCAATATAGCCAAGGGGGGATGTACAAACCTACAGAATAGAAGTGAGTTGATTTGGAACAAGTATTGCTAATTGCTGCAGGGATCAGGAAAATCCTGATGTAGAAGGTGATAATTAAGCTGAATCTTAAAGGAAGTAAAAGATTTTAAGAGATGGAAGAAAGGAGAGAGCACATTTTAGGCATGGGAGACAGAGAGCATCATGGGATAGAGGCATGAGATGGAGTGTTGTATGTAAGGAACTGCAAGAATACCAGATTGGCTAGACCACCAAATTCATGGAAGAAAATAATGAGCAATAAGATAGGAAAGTGAGATTGGGAAGATAACAGCAAATGAAAGTGAAACACAATATCCGCAGCAGATGACAGTCTAACACAGTCAAGGGATGGGACATTCTGGTATATACACCAAATATATATGCTTGCTACACTTGGTCCTTGGAAAGAAAACTTGGCTCTTATGTGAAGCTATTCTAACATGATTGAACCAGCAAGAGCTTTCCAAGACTTTTAAGTACCATGTTGAACTTTTGAGTCATGATAAGGGAGCAGAAAAAGACTTTTTAGAAATTCCATTAAATTGTGAACTCCTTTGAGAATAGACATTGGCTTTTGCCTCCTTTTGTATTCCCTAATAATTTAGCAAAGTGACTGACTTTTTTTAGGTGCCTTATTTAATAAATGCATATAATGGCCTTAGTCTTGTCATGCAGCAATGGGCATTTTACCCCCAAGGGTAAATCCTCTGGCAAAATAAAATGAAAACAACCAAGTATTCACCCACAGGGAAAAAGAGCAGAGGCACTAGTCAGAATTAGGTCTTTTTCTCCAAGACTGTCTTTATTTTCCTCCCTCTTTAACTCCACTATCCTCTTTTGTCTGTTTGATATGTTTCTTTTTTTCTCTTTCAGTCTCTGCCTATATGTCTCTCTCCTCTCCTCTCCTCTTTCCCCTTTCTTTCCTCTTCTTCCTTCTCATCCTTCCCTTCTCTTTCTTTTCCCTGTCTCCCCTCCTTTTTTCTCCCCTCTCTTTCCTTTCCTCTTTTTTCTTCTTTTCTTTTCTCTTCTCTTCTCCTTTCTTTCCCAGATATTGCATTATTTGTCTTTTCCTGTCTTCCCTGCTGCTCCAAGTAGATGAAAGGATCTTTTATGCAATTTCACAATTTCTAACTGTGACACCACAGTGAGAAGTAAAGAGCTACCAGTAACTGTGCCAGGGCCTTTTGGCATCATTAGTGCCCTGGGATAGTGCTCCCCAATAGTAGGCTCTGTACAACCCAGAAAGTGTTTAAGATGATCCATTGGGTAATAGAAAAAAAATGTTAGAATTTCCATTTATATTTATTTTTATCTAAAATTAAGATGGAAAATAATGATTATAATGCAAGCATAAGGGAACAACAAAATAAAAATAAAGCTTTTATTTCTCCTGCTCATAGTATGAGATCCTCATCAGTCACATTCTGAGATAATAATAACAATCTAATCAGATCTGCTTGAAGAAGATGCCCTAAAATCCAAAGTTATCAAGGAGATAATTTGAAATACAGATTTATTTATTATCATTTAAAATGAAAATTTCCCTTGGTGTTTATTGCATCAAAATTAGGAAATGAGCATGTGAAATCATCACAAATAGCAAGATATTTAAAATTAAGATTTTGTTTTAGAAAACAATATGTGTCAGATGTAAAAATTTTCCCATTTTCACACTTAAAAAAACAGCTTGAAAATAATTGGCTAACATTTCAAGTATTAATGTACAGTTTTCAGTGACTTTTGAAGCCACTTCAGTATTCTTTTAAAAAATGCAATAGTTTCCAATAGTTTACAAGAATAACTAATCATTATCAATAAAAAAAATTACCAATAAAGTTTCAACAAAAATCTTGAAATAATCAGTGAATAGAATTGAAAATTTAATATAATTTTCATTTAGTAAGGACAGTCAATGTCCTTCTTTAATTTGTGTTTCTTTGTGACATCTCTACAGCAAGGTAGTCATTTATATATGTAAGTCTCAAAATAAGTCAAATTTGGAACCAGACCTTATCATTGTTGAATGACAACTATTTAAAGTAAGACTTTTTTTTAAAATGAAGCTTATTAAATAGATGGTTTAAATTTTTTTAATTATAGCTTTTTATTTATAAAACATATACATGGGTAATTTTTCAACATTGACCCTTGCAAAACCTTCTCTTCCAACTTTTCCCCTCCTTCCTTCCACCTCCTCCCCTAGATGGCAGGCAGTCCAATATATGTTAACTATGTTAAAGTCTCTGTTAAATCCAATATATGTATACATATTTATACAATTATCTTGCTGCACAAGCAAAATCGGAACTAAAAAGAAAGTAAAAAACCTGATAAGGAAAACACAAATACAGGCAAACAATAGCAGAAAGACTGGAAATGCTATGTTGTGGTCCACATTCATTTCCTATAGTCCTCTCTCTGGGTGTAGCTGATTCTCTTCATTACTGAATAGTTGGAACTGATTTGAATCATCTCATTGTTGAAGAGAGTCATGTGGTGGTTATTTTTGTTAAAGTGCTTTATCATAATTTTAGTGACAATAAAAAGGGTTTGTTGGTAGTGTTATTTTTTTAAATTAGAAATATCATTTGTTTTTATCTCATCCTTTTAAATTTTCTATTTTGTATATTTTATAGAGTAAATAATATAGTGTATAATAATATATGTACATAATTCATTAATAAATATATAGGGATAGGGATAGTATCACAAGAGTTTGGAGATTAGTGTCCCTAGGTTGGCTTTCTTTTGTTAAAATGTTCAAAAGGTATAAATAAAAATGACCAGCAGGTGCCTCCATGGAGCAACAAAAATCACTTGATAATGTGTGAAATCAACTAAAGTAAGTTGCTATGGAAAGCAGACACACGCCCTGCTTAGACTGACTTTTACTGGCTGGTGAGCCATGTTGGACTTCTTTTAGGCCACGTCCTGGCCTTTGTTTTTGCACACTCAGAAATCCAGTTTTATCCATCACTTAGAGGAAAGCAAATAAACTACTAACCCAACTGAAAAGACTGATAAACCATACAAAAGACAATTCAAAAAAAGAATTGTCAATGAACTCATTATTCTTCTGTCCAACAGGAAAGTCTAGTCAGAGAGTCAAACTGTCTTGATGAATACAAGTTCAAAACAGAGAGGTTCAATATACTTAGGGATCCTTTTTCTTAAGCTATAGCTTGAGGTACTATTTACTATTTGCAATATAATCAGTGTTTTTTAGATAATATAAACAATTTATATATAACTGGTATTTATATAAGACTTTAAAGTTTGCAAAGTTCTTGACCTACTTGAATCTCATTTGAGCCTTATGAGACCCAGTATGGCTGTTACCAAAGGTATTATAATTCCTATTTTTCAAGTAAGAAAATTGAATTTCCAAATTAAGTGACTTCCTTGTGGTCACATAGCTGGTGGCAGAAGGATTCAAATCCAGACCTTCCTGACTTCCTGATTCTACACAACTCATCATACTGCCTCTTAATTAGGGCTAGTATCTTTTAAGTATACTAGATACTTACAATGGCTAGTCAGAATACACTTCCTTGTGGAGAATGTTGGCTAGTTCTTATTGTCCTACTCTCCTTTTGGGATCTTCCTTCCACTTTTGTCTTCCAGCATTTCCTAATGACAGTGTTGCAATCTCAATTTTCTTTGTGGGGGATTTCATCTCTGAAAAGTATTCTGAGTATAGAACTTCCTTCCTCCTATTGAAATCAAGTAAAGTTAATGTATTTTTAGAGTATTGGAAAATTAGATAATTTGTGGGTCACATAATATATGATAAAAGCTGGACTTAAGCTCATAGAGAGCAAATAAAATTTAAAAGAAAACATTTGTTAATTACTTACTGTGTACCACGCAGTGTGCTAAATTTTGAAAACTAAAAAACAAAACAAAAGCAAAGATAGTTTTTGCCCTCAGAGATCTTAATCTAATGGAGACGAAAAGTCAGAGAAGTCTTCTCCACAACTTGATTGATTTCTATTATACTTCAGTCTCCTATAGTTTCTTAGAAAAATGCTGGGAATGGGAATGGGAATGGGAATGGGAACCTTCTAAACACCAGAAACTGAACCTAAGTTTTTAAGATATGGGTTTTTTTAATTAAAGTTTTTTTTTACCTTCAAAACATATGTATTGATAATTTTCAACATTAACCCTTGCAAAACCTTGTGTTCCAATTTTCCCCTCTTTCTCCCCACCCTCTCCCTGTACATAGCAAGTAATCCAACATGCTAAACATGGTAGAAATATATGTTAAATCCAATATATGCATATATATTATACAATTATCTTGCTGCACAAGAAAAATCAAATCGAAAAGGAAAAACATGAGAAAGAAAATAAAATGCAAGCAAACAACAATAGAAAGAGTGAAAATGCCATGTTGTGAACCACACTCAGTTCCCATAGGTCTCTCTCTGAATGTAGATGGCTCTTTTTATCACAAAATCACTGGAAGTGGTGTGAATCATCTCATTGTTGAAAAGAACCACTTCCATCAGAATTGATCATTGTATAAGCTTGTTGTTGCTGTGTACAATAATTTCCTGGCTCTGCTCATTTCACTTAGCATCAGTTGATGTAGATCTCTCCAGGCTTCTCTGAAATCATCCTGTGATCATTTCTTACAGAACAATAATATTCCATAGCATTCATATACCATAACAGCCATTCTCCAACTAATGGGCATCCACTCAGTTTCCAGTTTCTAGCCACTACACACTACTTTTGGTTAAAAGGGCTGTCACAAACATTTTTGCATATGTGGGTCCCTTTCCCTCCTTTAAGATCTCTTTGGGATATAAGCCCAGTAGTAATACTGCAGGATCAAAGAGTATGCACAGTTTAATAACCCTTTGGGCATAGTTTCAAATTGCTCTCCAGAATGGTTGGATCCATTCACAGTTCCACCAACAATGTAACAGTGTCCCAATTTTCCCACATCCCCTCCAAAATTTATCATTATCTTTTCCTGTCATCTTAGCCAATCTGACCGGTATGTAGTGGTACTTCAGAGTTGTATTAATTTGCATTTCTCTGATCAATAGTGATTTGGAGCACCTTTTCATATAACTAGAAATGGTTTTAATTTCTTCATTTGAAAATTGTCTGTTCATATCCTTTGACCATTTATCAATTAGAGAATGGCTTGAACTCTTATAAATTTGAGTTAATTCTCTATATATTTTAGAAATGAGTAAAGAGGAGAGGGCCTTATAAGTGAGGAGAAGAGAAGAGAGTCTGTGGGGATAGGGCTGCCTGAAAGTAGAATAAGCAAAAATAACTGAAGAGACAATATATTTTTATTTTTAAATTTTTATATGATAGCATTTTACTTTTTCTCCAGATCCATAACAAGAAAATTTATAGCATTCATTTTTACAAGATTTTGAGTTCCAAAGTTTTCTCCCTTTCTCCTTCCTTCCCTTTTCCCCTTCCCTCCACTCTTCCAAAGATTGTAGAAAATTTGGTCTCATTTAAACGGTGCTATCATGTAAAATATATTTCCATATTAAACATTGTTGTGAAAGAAGAAACAGGTCAAAAGAGAGGAGAAAGCAAGAGAAAAATAAAGTAAGTGGGAAAAAATGAGTTGATATGCATTCTGAGTTCATAGGTTTGTTTTTTTAAAAATCTGGTTATGGATATTATATTTCTTTGTGAGTCCTTTATGCTTGTCTTGGATCATTGTGTTATAAAGAAGAGCTGAGTTGTTAGTCATCATATAATGTTGCTGATGTTTGTGTACAATGTTTCCTTGGTTCTTCTCATTTCACTTTGTAATGGTTTGCAAAAAGTCTTTCCAGGTTTTTCTGAAATTCATCTGTTCATCATTTCTTATTGCACAATAGTATTCCATTATATTCATATAGCAGAGTTTATTCAGGCACTTCCCAATTGATTGACATCCTTTCAATTTCTGATATTTTGCTACCATGAAAATGTCTTCTGCAAATATTTTTTGCACATGTAGGCACTTTCCCCTTTCTTATGATCTCTTTGAGAAATAGACCTTGTAGTGCTAAAATATTATCTTGAAGAGATATAGGAACAAAATATCCTAAATCAGAAAAAAAGCTATGTCAGAAACAAATGTAAGAAAATATAAACCTAGAAATCTTTTACAATCCAATAAAGTGAAAAAGAGTGACAAATTGGGTAAAAAAAACCCCAAAAGTCTACAATCTATTGCTTACAAGAAAACTTTTAAAGCAAAGAGATACATAGCAAATTTTATATCAAATGAATCCAAAAAAAAAAAAAAAAAAAAAAAAAAAAGCAAAAGTGGTAATCAGTTTGGATTGGAATCAGCACTTTATATCAACTTGTTAGGATAAATCATTCAACCTCTGTAATGTTCTCTTGTTCAGTTTTCTTGGGGTCTTTGAGTCAGTCTTCCTTTCAATTCAATAATCACCACAAGTACAGCTAGGTGTCAAAGTCCAAATCCTTTGTATTCTCCTTCAAAGTCTCATCTCCTTTCCTGGGGCCCAGTTAGTTTTCTTAGAGACCTATCTCTCTCCTTGATTCTGAGAGCTTGAGCTCCTGCAGCCAGTCCTTTATCTTCTCGGCCTCTGCCAGCTTCTTGAGGTTCTCCTGAATGTGTCTTGGTTTCTGTGGGGAAGACAGGAGGACCACTACTACCATGGTCTCTCTCTTCCAGTTCTGATTCTGGCTAAGTTTGCCCCGAGCTTATATGCTCTCTTATCATAGGTGTGAATCTTGTAGAACTATAATAAGTACTAAGTACATGTACTGAACTAGAGAACTTACTAAGCATCATGCTAAACAACCATTGTCTTTATCAATTCCATGAGTTAGCACCTTGTAAGAATCCCTGTTTCAAATTTAGAGTTCTATCCCATAACAAACCTCTCCTGTTCTTAGTTTCACATCTATAAGGAGAATATTAATAACACTTACTTCATTAATAACAATTATGGTTGTTGTGAATAACAAATGAAATGACACTTAAATCATTATATCCATGATAGCTATAATATAGGTTATGTCATTTGCATATACTAATCTTGGCCACTCATAATTCTAAAATGAATCATATATCATGTACTTGGATAAGCATTGTGTACTTTTGACAGCTACATACTGAATTATGATGAATGCCCTGTTTCACTGTTTTTACTTTTTGTACTATTTATCTTTTCCTCTAAAGATTTTACACTTCCTCTACAATGGGGGAGGAGTGTGCTAGAAGTTGAAGGGGATCAGTAAAGATTCCATTTGGAAAGTGGTGCTTAAGAGGAATTTCAAAGAATCTAGAGATTTTAACAATTAGCATTGAAAAGTACATTCCAAGCATGGAAGATAACCAGTGCAAAAGTAGAACTATGGGAGATAGAGTGTCTTATATAAGAAACATTAAGAAGGTAAATTTGGGTGGATTGTAGTGTATGTGAAAGGGAGCATATATAATAAGATAGAATGCTACTTTGGTCCCGGGTGGTAAAGAACTTTAAAGGACTTATATAGTTTATATTTGATTCCAGAGGTAAAAGGAAGCCACTACAGTTTTAGGGAATGAGTGCATGGTCAGATTGGAATTTTAAGGAAATCACTTTGGAGTGAGAAGAAGCTTGAGTCAGGGAGAGTGTTGGACATCTCACTGCAATAATCCTGTAATAATCCAGGTAAGAAGGGGTAAAGGCCTGCAGGGTGGTGACCAGGTAAATAAAGAGAAGGGAATGGATGTGAGATATATTGTAGAAGTTAAAATGACAAGATTCAAAAATTCATTATAAATGTAGAGTGAGTGAGAGTAAGGAAAAGAGTATCCTCTTTTCCTAATTACTGAAACTGAGAATTGGAATGACAATAAGTATGGTAGTGACATTGACAGAAATATGGAAGTTCAAGAATGAGTTCAGTTTTGGTGAGAAAAGGAGTAATTAGTTCTATTTTGAGCATGAGTTTAGGTGTTCACAGGACAGCCAGATAAAAATGTCCAACCAGCAGGTGGTGATGTAAGACTGGAACTCAGAAGAGAGATTAACCTGGAGAGATCTATATCTATATCTATATCTATACACACATATATATGTGTATATATATGTATGCATGATATATGTGTATATATATGTACGCATATATATATACATACACACACACACACACACACATATATATATAAAAATCTAAGCATCTTCAGTAGAGATATGATAGTTAAATCTGTATAGAAGCTGATGATGTCAAAAGGAAAGTTGAGAGAGAAATTGGCCTATGACACTGCCTTGGAACACACACACACACACACACATATATATATATGAATGTGCTGATAAATCTTAATGACCAGTTCTCTGGAAAATGCACACACACTTTTAAATTTAATTTGCATTAATGTTTTCTCTATCATTTCCTCAAGGCTAGACAATCAACAAAATAATAAATCAAGAGCATTTATCAATTTGTGAGTCACAGTGATAATCACACTGACAATGGGCTCTCCTAAGCTTATTTGAGTGGACATTAGCATATTCTTGGTAGTAGGAAATACAATATATAGAGCATGATTCCACTTCCAAAACGCAGAGGATAAGAAGCCGAAAAACAGATAAGAGAACTAGAGAAAACAGTGTTGTCAAATCCAGAGAGGAGAGAGTTTCTAGGGGAAAGGGTAGTTAACAGTGTTTTAGCTGTAAAGAGGTCAAGAAATAAGAGGTTCGACACTGGGAAGCGAATGTAAATTGTTAGCACTACTGTCTATCTACCCAGGTTACTTATACCTTCAGAAGCTAATAATTAATGTGCAACAAGAAAATGGTATTTATACACATATATTGTATCTAGGTTATATTGTAACACATGTAAAATGTATGGGATTACCTGTCATGGGGGGAGGGAGTGGAGGGAGGGAGGGGATAATTTGGAAAAATGAATAAAAAAAAAAAAAAAAGAAGATTGAAAAAAAAAGAAATAGGAGGTTCGAGAAGTTGCCTTTAGATCTGGCAATTAAGAGATCCTTCTGGAGAAAGAAGTTTCCATTGTGATTACAAAGGTTACAAAATGGGAGCCTGCTTAGTATTCTGCACAGGAGAGGTGAATAGAACATTTTTGTGGAATTGCTGCTACTGAATTGCTAATGGCATAGGCAAACAGACATTTCTCTATCTGGAGCAGTTAGAGTGGGGAGATCTTTCACAGGGCCTGGGATTAAGGAAGAAGGAAGAAAAGTGCTTTTATGACTTTTTTTTTATTTTAAAGCTTTTTATTTTCAAAACATATGTATAGATAATTTTTCAATATTAAGCCCTGCAAAATCTTGTGTTCTAATTTTCTCTCCTTCCCCCAAACCATCCCCAAGATGTCAAGTAAACATGGTAAAAATGTATGCTAATTCCAATATATGCATACATATTTATACAATTATCTTGCTGCACAAGAAAATTAAATCAAAAAGAAAAAATGAGAAATAAAATAAAATGCAAGCAAACAACAACAGAAAGAGTAAAAATGCTATGTTGTGATCCACAGTCCTCTCTCTGGGTGTAGATGGCTCTCTTCATCACAAGATCATTGGAACTGCCTGGTTCATCTCATTGCTGAAGAGAGCCACTTCCATCAGAATTGATTGTCTTATAGTTTTCTTATTGCCATATATGATGATCTCCTGGTTCTTCTCATTTCACTTAGCATCAGTTCATGTAAGTCTCTCCAGGTCTCTCTGAAATCGTCCTGCTGATCACTTTTTATGGAACAATAATATTCTATAATATTCATATATCACAATTTACCCAGGCATTCTCCAACTGATGGGCATCCATTCAGTTTTCAGTTTCTTGCCAAAAACATTTTTGTATATGTGGGTCCTTTTCCCTTCTTTAGTATTTCATTGTGATATAAACCCAGTAGAAACACTGCTGGATCACAGGGTATGCACAGTTTGATAATTCTTTGGGCATAGAGCTAAATTGCTCTTTAGAGTGGTTAGATCCATTCACAATTCCACTAAACAATGCATTAGTGTCCCACTTTTCCCACAACCTCTCCAACATTTGTCACTATCTTTTCCTGTCATCTTAGTCAATCTGAGATGTAGTGGTATCTCAGAGTTGTTTTAATTTGCATTTCTCTGATCAATAATGATTTAGAGCACCTTTTCATATGACTAGAAATGGTTTTAATTTCTTCATCTGAAAATTATTCACATCCTTTGACCATTTATCAACTAGAAAATGACTTGAATTCTTATAAAGTTGAGTTAATTTTTCTACATATTTTAGAAATGAGGACTTTATCAGAACCCTTAAATGTAAAAATGTTTTCCCAATTTATTGTTTCCTTTTTAATAGTTTCTGCATTAGTTTGTACAAAAACTTTTTAACTTAATATAATCAGAATTATCTATTTTGTGTTCAATAATGAGCTCCAGTTCTTCTTTGGTCACAAATTCCTTCCTTCTCCACAGATCTGAGAAATCAACTCTCCTATGTTCTTCTGATTTGCTTATAATATTGATGTGGGCTAAAAATTCCTTTCTAATTCCCAGCCCCAAGAATCCCAATGGGAGATATCGTGCTTTCCCAGCCCCCATTCTAATCTGCTCAGGTTTCCCCAACCTCCACAAACAGCTTCCTCCTTATCTAAAAACCCATTGAATTCTAACCCTGGCTGAAGCTGGAGCCAGAGACTAATCTGGGACTCCACCCACCTTCACGATCACCAAAAGCCCCCCATTATAAAAAGGGGAACCCTGGAGAGACCACTTTTTGCAGGAGCCCCAAACATGGCACCCTTACGCTGGCCATGTTTGGGTTCCTGTCCTCCTGGCGCCAGCTCTGATCCTGGTATCATTCTACCTTTACCCTTACTTCCAAACCCCAAATAAATCTCTTTCATTAATCTAGTTTTTCGGGTCTGTAAATTCCTTTACAGGCGACTGTGCTGCTACTAGACCTCATTTAACTCTGTATCCTTGTGCCAAATTCAAAGGGGTTGCAGGAGAGCTCTATTTGACTCCTTGTACCCCAAACCTGCCACTAGACCTCAATTAACCCTAATTTCATTCAGGTACCCCTTACCTAACTCTCATCAATATCACCATTTATGTCTAAATCATGAACCCATTTTGACCTTATCTTGGTATATAGTGTTAGGTGTAGGTCAATGCCTAGTTTCTGCCATAGTAATTTCCAATTTTTCCAGGAGTTTTTGTCAAATTGTGAGTTCTTATCTCAAAAGCTGGGGTCTTTGGGCTTGTCAAGCACTAAACTACTACAGTATGAATTTTTTTTTAATAGAAGATTTTTCTGCCTTTCCCCCTTTTGTCTGTGGCTGCTTCTACATTTCTGCGTGCAACTAGTAAGTTTCTGCCAAATCCAAAAAGCAATTGTGTTCTACTATTGTCTTTGAGGTCTTCTGGAAAACAAAGGAACAAACAAAACAATCCAATCCAACTTCCCAAACTATTTCTTTTTTTCTTCTTTTTCTACCACTTTCTTCTGTACTTGACTCAACTGTTCAAAGCAGGACTAGATCTAGCTAAAATGGTAGCATGGGAGAAGTTCTTTGGTGTTCTTTTCTTATAAATCCAATTCCTTTGCCACTTCTCTTTTAATGCAGCTTGCCAAGAAGCCTCCTTCCTTATGTCTCAGTCGCCCACTTGGAAAACCTATCTTTATCTGACCTCCCTGACAGTCAATGGCATCCTTTTGTCTTGCCAAAGTTTTTCTTGAACAATGTTTTCCAGTCCCCTTTAATATTACATCTTATTGTCCAATGTCCCAGAAGTGTAGAGCTAGATTTTTTTTATTTTGTGCTTTCCAAGATGACAGTTAATTTTGCTAATAATTCAATCTTTGCTAACAAGAAAAGTCTTGGGACTCCCCCTCTCTTCCTAGGTCATATTCTATTTTTAACAAATCAGCTTCGTTTTTCACAGATTGTAGAGGGCTGAAACTCCAAAATGGTATGCTTGAATCAGACAACCAAGCACTTAGGGCTAGTTATCTATTTGATGTGAGACAATGGCATATATTTGGATAAATGGCTCTTCTCACTGTTGGTGCTTGCTGAATGTTTAGTGTTAAGATAATCAGAGGCAAGGATTGGAGGAGGAGAGAGATAGGCAGAGCCGCTTCCCAGCAGGACAAGGAGGAGAGAAATTGGTGACTCCAGACTCCAGAATCCAGGATTCTGCTTGATTCCTGCCCCTTTCACTTCTCCCCCTAAGACCAAGGACTTTAATTTGTCCTGACTCTGGCTGACTCTGGGGCCTCCAGGGAACTAGCCCGTAGTCTACAACAGACCATAATAAAATCCCTAATGGAAAACTAAAAGAGAAAAAGTATTGAGAACAACATCTCACATTGAAGTCTAAGGAGAAGTTTTGAGACTTTCCATTCTACATTCTTGTCTTAAGGTTCTAAATGCATTTATGCTACTGGTTTGAAACTAGGATAATATGTGGTTCAAGAGAAAAGGCTACGAGTCTTTTCCCTTTATTGCTGAAAAGAATTTCTAAAAGGAATTGTTAACATCATTTAAAAATATATAATGGGTATGTGTGTGGAGAGTAACACTGATTTTATTAGCTTTCTTTTCCCCACTTATCTTCATTGAGGCTGAATTTATTCTAGGCACAATATTAAGCACTAAAGAAACAAAGAAAAGTAAAAAAGAGTTCTTGCCCTCAAGGAATGTACATCCTGATGGGGAAGATAATGTGGGGAGGAGGAGAATATATAAGATATATACAATATACTTGGAAGATAAACTCCCAGAAAAATCACTGGCCTTGAGAGATTAGGAGAGGAAGAGCTTTCTACAGAAAGTGAGATCTCAGTTGTAATTTGAAGGGAGTCAAGGAAACAATGAGGATGATGATAGAAGTGAAAGTTCAAAAGCACATGGACAAGAGATTGTCTTGTAAAGGACAACAAAAATAGCTAGATGAGTGGAGGAAAGGGGATATATATGAAAGATGTTGTGAGAGTAGGAAAAAACAAGACAATCATACATTGAATATGCAAATAAATGAAAGGAAGAAGCTAAGGATGGCAAAGTGTAAATCTGAGTGACTGGGAAGATGCTCCCTCAATTGTAGAAAGGGAGGTAGGAGAGGAAAAGGTAATGACTTATCTGCAAGTTTGAGGAGCCCATAGGACAGCTTATCTGAGATAATAAAAAGGCAATTGGTGATGCAAACCTAGAGCTCTAGAGAAAGGTTAGGGCTAGATATACAGATTTAGAAATAATCTCTATAGGAACTAATGAGATCATCAAGCAAGATAGTGTAAGGATAAGAGAAGTCTGCTAGAACAGAGCTTTGGGGGAAAACTAGTTTGTGGGAATGAAGATCTAACAAAGGAGACTAAGAAGAGGTCTGACAGGAAAATCTAAGTGACATCTTGATCTAATAACTTAAATGTATTATTTAAGTTCAAGGAGAGATTAGTGTTGAGAAATTTGGATAATGTAGGAGAATAGAGCTATGCCTTGGTGGGTTGGTAAAGGAGATAACTGTGCCAACTTAAAATCATATAGTATGCTTAATATATATAATACTGCTTAATCCATTTACTGGTGGGGTTAAGTCCTGGAAAGTTAAACTCATAAAAATATAAATATTTTCTTTGAGATCAGAAGACATCATTGTGTATCTATAGAGCTAAAACTAGGTTTAACCTTGCATCCTCTGCAATTTTCAGATTCACTTCTTACAATGTACTTTAATTAAAGCAAATCCAGTCAGAGTGAAGGATTCTGCTATAGTACATGTCATTAATTGATTAATAGACTTTTCATTAATGCTTGTAAAGTGTCCTGAACAAATCCAGAGCTACATGCCAAAGTATAAGATGTTTTATGCTTATTTTTACTTCCATTAAATTTATGTATTCATGCTAATCATTTTCCATAAAAATTAATGAAGTATCTCTTTCATTTACAATGCTTCCAATCTAATTTACCTTCCTATATTTATAAATCTCTCTTAGATCAGGTCAAGCTTTTACCACTCATGTTTTCCTTTCTGAGCAAAGTGAATAGGTAATAATAATTTATAATTATATTAGATATCTTGAGTTAGTTTTATGTAGTGGAAAGAGTACTGGAATAGGAGTTGGAAAACTTGGTTTCAAATAACAATTCTATGAAAGAAAATTCTGACACTAGTTCCAGGATTATAAAACAATCACTTAACCTCTTAGAGTCTTGGACAGGTACTTGGACCTTAAAACTGCAGATGGGCGTTAGTGGGAAGGAAGTTCCTCACATGTGAAATCATACATCTTTGTATATCACAGTCAATATATTCTTTAAGGAAGGAAAAGGACCCACTTCAAAAATGTTTGTGGCAGCTTTTATTTTTTTTAACTTATTGAAGCTTTTTATTTACAAAACATATGCACATCTAATTTTTCATCACTGACCCTTGCAAAACTTTCTATTCCAAAATTTTCCCTCCTTCCCCCCCAATCCTTCCCCAGATGACAGATAGTCCAATGTTAATATGTTAAATATGTTAAAATATATGTTAAAATCCAATACATGTATACATATTTATACAATTATCTTGCTGCACAAGAAAAATCAGATCTACAAAGAAAAAAAAAAACCTGTGAAGGAAAACAAAATGCAAGCAAACATCAACAGAAAGCATGAAAATGCTATGTTGTGGTCCACACTCAATTCCCACAGGCCTCTCTATGGGTGTTTATGGCTTTCTTCATCACTGAACAATTAAAACTGGTTTGAATCATCTCAATATTGAAGAGAATCACTTCCATCAGAATTGATCATTATATCGTCTTGTTGCCATGTACAATGATCTCCTGGCTCTGCTCATTTCACTTAGCATCAGTTCATGTAAGTCTCTCCAAGACTTTCTGAAATTATCCTGCTTATTGTTTCTTACAGAACAATAATATTCCATAATATTCATATGCCTTAACTTATTCAGCCATTCTCCAATTGATGGGCATCCATTTAGTTTCCAGTTCCTTGCCACAAACGTTGTGGCACATGTGGGTCCCTTTCCCCCCTTTAAGGTCTCTTTGGGATATAAGCCCAATAGAAACGCTTCTGGGTCAAAAGGTATGCACAGTTTGATAACTGCTCTCCAGAATGGTTAGATTCATTCACAGTTCCACCAACAATGTATCAGTATCCCATTTTTCCCACATCCCCTCTAACATTTGTCATCTTTCCTTGTCATCTTAGCCAATCTGACAGGTGTGTAGTGGTATCTCAGAGTTGCCTTAACTTGCATTTCTCTGATCAATAGTGATTTGGAGCACCTTTTCATATGACTAGAAATAGTCTCAATTTCTTCATCTGAAAATTGTCTATTCATATCCTTTGACCATTTATCAATTGAAGAATGGCTTGAATTCTTACAAATTTGAGTTAATTCTCTATATATTTTAGAAATGAGGCTTTTATCAGAACCTTTGAATATAAAAATGTTTTCCCAGTTTCTTATTTCCCTTCTAATCTTGTCTGCATTAGTTTTGTTTGTACAAAAACTTTTTAACTTGATATAATCAAAATTATTTATTTTGTGATCAATAATGATCTCTAGTTCTTCTTTGGTCACAAATTCCTTCCTCCTCCACAGATTTGAGAGGTAAACTCCTATGTTCTTCTAATTTGTTTATTATTCTTTATGTCCTTGATATACAGTGTTAGGTGTAAGTCAATGCCTAGTCTCTGCCATACTAGTTTCCAATTTTCCTAAAAGTTTTTATCAAAGAGTGAATTCTTATTTCAAATCTTGGGTCTTTGAGTTTGTCAAACACTAGATTACTATAATCAAACCTATTCCATTGATTGCATTGATCAACTATTCTGTTTCTTAGCCAGTGCCAAATGGTTTGATGACTGCTGCTTTATAATGTAGTTTTAGATCTGGTAAAGCTAGGTGAGCCAACTCTTTTCGTAGTGGAAAAAACTGGAAAGTAAGTGGATGCCCATCAGTTGGAGAATGGGTGAATAAATTATGGTATATGAATGTTATGGAAGTAAGGAAAAGGGAAAGTTTTGGAGGAAAAGATAAGACCAGGTTGGACTTGAATTTTAGATGTCTTTAGGACATCCAGCTCAAGATTTCTAAAAGGCAATCAAACATGAAAGTCAAGAGGTTAGGAGAGAAATTACAACTAGATAAGTAGATTTGAACATTGTCAGCATATAGATGATATTTGAATATATGGGAGTTGATGAGGTAACCAAATGAAATAGATTAGAAGGAGAAGAGAAGAGGACCAAATTCATATCTCTTGGGAACATCCACTATGGTGAGTGACCTGGGTGAAGAACTTGTAAAGAAGAATTGAGGAGTGGTCAGACAGGAAAAGAACCAAAATGATCAGCTAAAAACTAAAGAGAAGAGAGTATAATGAAGAGGAGAGTACTAAACAATATCAAAGCTAGAGAGATATCAATAAGGATAAAGATTGGGAAGAAAGTAAGAGTTCACTTGAAATTTTGGAGAGAACAGTTTCAGTTGAATGATGAAGTCAGAAGCCAGATTATAGAATTAAGAAAAGCATGAAAGAAAAGGAAGTGGAAGCACTGATTACAGATGGCTTCTCAGGGAATTTAGCCACAAAAGAGAAGAGAGATATGGGATAATAATTGGTGGGGATGGGTGGACCAAATGAGAGATTTTTGAGTTTGCAGAAAAGATATGTAGATTTGTAGACAGTAGGAAAACAGTCAGTAGAGAGGGAGAGATTGAAGATTAATGAGAAAGTTAGGTAGGCTGTCTTCTGGGCAAGATGGAATGGAATTGGATTACTTTTACATGTAGAGAACTTAGCCTTGGAAAGGATAAGGGTCATTTTCTCAATTTGAGATAAGAAGATAGTGGCAGAAGGCCACAAGAAAGAATAAGAGGAAGCTCTCTGAATTCTCACTCTTTTTTGTGAAATATTATGCAAGGTTCTAAGATGATAAGTGGAAGGTTGGAAGGGGAAGTCAGGGAGGGAGAGAAGAAAAACTAAGTAAAAGCCAGTATAGTGGCTATTATGGAGGCACACAAACATAGACACAAACAACACATGCATTAAACCTTTCCTTGTAACAGAGTTGTTGAAGAAAATTCATTTATCAATGATTATATCTAGATACCCTGTGCAATATGCCTTACCTATAGTCCCTTTCCTCTCTATTGAAAGAAGAGAAATAAGCTTCTTTATCTTTTCTCTAAGACCAAGATTGATTTTTGACAAGTAGAGTTGCCCAAAGTTATTTTCATGTACATTATTTTTATTATTATGTCTATTATTTTCTTTATATCCATTAATTAATTTGCCTCTGCATCAATTCATTATAGTCTTACCAAAACTCTTCATATTCATAATTTCTTACAGTGAAATAATTTTACTTCATATTCATATATCATGATTTATTCAGCCACATTTTACTTGGTTCCCAAGGTTTTATTTTTTGTTGTTATTGTTAGGATGGTAGAATCTTAAAATTTTGGTAAATATCTGACAGTTTGATGTCAGAAGGATGTCATTAGTTAAAATAGGGGGAAGAAAAAAAACCTGAACTGTTTGTAGTCAAAATCTATATTTTAAAGGTTAAAATAACAGCCTATGGACCCTACAGATAAGAAAACTCATGAAAAACACTAGTCATACTGAAAACAATTCAACTTTAACTGGTCAAAGGTTAAATTGATTTGATTAAAGGCACAATTCTATAAACATAAAAAAGAGGAAATAGAGCAGAAACTCCAAAGTGAAAAAACAGATAAAGCTAATAGCAAAGCTTTTAGAAACAGTGAGAAAAGCAGTCATAGAATTTTAAGCTTAAAGTTGAAGTGATTATGTCCAAATCATAGACATGCAAGCCCAAATTCAGTAAATGATGTTGAAAAGTTTTCACACAATATAATAGATAGAAGCCAACCTTGGAGTCAGGAAAGCCTAGGTTCAGGTCTTGCCTTTGATGCTTATTGGCAATGTGACCATAGCCCAGTCATTTAAACTCTGTCCCAGGCAAATTTCCAACACTGAAAGTTAGAGAAGAATTTTGATATGCGTAAGTAGAAGAAATTTCTACAAGATCAGTTTACTATGCTGATGAAATCACAGATTAGATCAACCAACTAAGAATTTTCTTCTATTAACCTTCTTTATCTTCTTCTAATTCATAAAGCTGAATGAAGAAAACAAATAAGAGAATAGATAAGGAATTCATTTCAAATAGGGAAGGGGAGATAAAAAATGAGAGGGACAGGGAAAATGGAAAAATCAAGATTTTTTTCCCAATTTCCTTAGTTTCATCTCCCATTCATTTTATACTTTATTTTCTATCATTTATCATTCTTTCATGAAATACAGATCTCTTTTTTTTTTTCTTTAATATGAAAAGAAAAAATCAGTTGAACCTTTCAAAAAACAACAAAATATTTCTGATTTACATAGATATGCTTTAATAATACATATTCAAAAATACCAAAATTATATGTGCATATATATATATATATAATGTGTATAATTTATATAGATATATGTGTGTCTCTATACATACACTTACATAGTGCTTAAATGATAGCTATAATATTTTAGACAGCATTTATACTTATTACATGTTGACAAAATAAAGCAGTTCTGTTATTTTAGATATTATCTTTGGATATCTTTAGTCTTTATCTAATCAGTATATCAAAAAATCCATGATTTCATCATTAAGGACATTTCCTTCATTGGTGCAGATGGCAAAAAGAAACCATGCCTTCTCAAACTTTATGATTCTTGTCCATGTGGATCTAAAGAAAATGCTAAAATCCATTTTCTAATTCTTTAATATTTCAGGGATAGCACTAAGTAAGTCTCCCTATTTAGCCTTCACTCTCCATTCTTCAATGGATTGTGATCGATCCTTTTCTTCTTATATTTCCTCAAAGATATCTCTTCTTCTTCTTGCACACAAGTCATTAATGGAAACAAGCTATAGAATATTTAGGTTTCTTTTTTGTTGTTGTTTCTCTATTGTTCTTATATTTATCTACAAAATGGATTTTTGACCTGACATTTATAAATTTGGGTTTTTTAAGTTTTATTTTTATAACTATGTCAATATAATCAATCAATGAATACTTATTATACATCCCTGATAAGCTAGACATTGTGTTAATCACTGAAGATACAAAACCAAACCAAAACAAAACAAAACAAAAAACAACAACAACAACAACAAAAACCAGACCCTGCCCTTGAGAAACTTACTTCACATTATTAGAGTTCTGTAGAGTTCTACAGAACACATTTTGGGAAATGTCCAGTTCAATGAATAATTGTGTCTGTACAACATTTTGGAGTAAGAGAGACAGGAAGGAAATAAACATTTACATAGCTCTTAAATACCAGGCACTGTACTGACACTTCATAAATATTATCTTATTTGATCTTCATAATAACTCTGCAAGTAGATACCGTTATTATCCCCGTTTTACATTTGAGCAAGCTAAGGGAAACAGGTTAAGCAGTTTGCCCAGAGTTACACAGAGGTGGGATTTGAACCCAGTCACTACCTAGATGTCACACTTTAGTAAGGGCATTAAAAAAAAAAAAAAAAAAAAAAAAAAAAACAGAAAATATTCCAAGAAATCAATTTTTCTTGTTTAGAATCTGCTGAGTTTGATATATTTATGGGATTTCCACTTCAAAAATTGAAAAGCCAGCTGGCTGTGGGGCCTGGAACTCAACAGAGAGATTTGACCAGAGTATGTAGATCTGGGGGTCATTTTAATTCTCCAACATAATTGTTCCTCCTTGCCTCACTCATGGAAGAGACTTGCTATGGGCTAGGCCTGAATGTTTCCCATGGCACAAATTTTACTTTTTCCCAGATGGAAAGGAATATTGGCCAGAACCTCAGGTTAGTCCTATAAATCCAGAAGTCACTTACCTCAGGGTCAGCCAAGGGGTCAGAAGCAAGAGGAGAGGTCCCTGAGGAGAAGCTTCAGGTGAGTGCCAAGGCCAATGGCAAAGAGTTATAGTCTAGGTTGGGGGGGGTAGATAGAAAATTCTCACACTAGGAGAGCAGAGAGTGTTTGGGTTCAACACAGAGTTCAGCCCAACTGACAATATTCAGTTATTCTGATTGCATTTGTGTCTTTATGCTCTGGTAAATAAAAAAATGGCAGATAGCGTAGTGGTTAAAGTGCTGGGCCTGGAGTGAGAAAAATTCATTTTCCTGAGTTCAAATCTAGCCTCAGATATTTAGTAGCCGTGTGACCTTGGGCTAATCACTTCATTCTGTTTGTTCACTTGTCTCAACTGTCAAATGAGCTGGAGAAGAAAATGGCTAATATTTTTTTGGGGGGGGCTAAGAAAATTTCAAATGGGGTCAGACATGACTAAAAAAATCTAAACAACAGCAACAGGAAGTAAGCCCTGCCTTCCAGCTCCTATTGAATTAACTTTGCTGGCAAAGTCTTCTCAAGGTGGTAGCAAATGCTTTTTATCTACTATCTCTCGATCCTCACAATAACTATATTATATAAGTAGGGTAAGTATTTTTATCTCCATCTGACAAAGTGAAAAAAATAACAACTAAAATCAGAGTTAGTTGGCGACATGGCAAAACTAAACCGTTTGTTCTTATGGCCTTAAGTTCTTTCCACTAGGCTATACTGCCTGTGTAATTATTAGTCTAAGGAACATAGCTATACTACCCAACCCCACACAAGAAGTGGACTACCCTATCCCACTTACTGCCCCCCAAAAACCCTAATAAAATAATTTTGGGAAATGATATTTATAATTAAGGTTATTTATTTAAAGAGGGGGATTAGCGCTTTCTTCTTAAGTTTCCCATTATTAATATAATGACCTTACTATCTTATAAGTTAAGCACAATAGATTCAACAAGTAATTATTAAGTGCTCACTAGATGTAAGACACTGTAGTAGGTGCTGGGATACAAAAAGAGACATGAAAAATAGCCTCTGTCCTCAAGGAGCTTATATTTTTCTGCATATAATTAATTGTTTTTAGGGGTCTAAGAAATTAGGCTCTTCAAATTAGGCTGAATAAGTTATGGTATATGAATGTTATGGAATATTATTGTTCTGTAAGAAATGACCAGCAGGATGATTTCAGAGAGAACTGGCGAGACTTACATGAATTGATGCTGAGTGAAATGAGCAGAACCATGAGATCATTATACATGGCAATATCAATATTATATGATGAGCAGTTCTGATGAACGTAACTCTTTCCAACAATGAGATGACTGAGTTCAGTTCCAATGATCCTATGATGAAGAGAGCCAACTACACCCAGAGAGAGAACTGTGGGAACTGAATGTGGATCACAATATAACATTCTCACTCTTTTTGATTTTGTTCACTTACATTTTATTTTCTTACTCATTTTCTTTCCTTTTTGATCTGATTTTTCTTGTGCAACAAGAGAATCATAAAAATATGTTTACAGTATTGGATTTAACATATGTTTTAACATGTAAAAAGATAATTGTATAAATATGTATTGTATATATTGGATTTATCATACATTTCTACCATGTTTAATAAATATATTTGATTACTTGCTTTTAAGGGAGGAGGTTGGTGAAGGAAGTGCAAAAATTGGAACACAAGCTTTTGCAATGATTAATGTTGAAAAATTATCCATCCATATGTTTTGAAAATAAAAGGCTTTAATAAAAAAAAAAGAAAGAAAGAAATTAGGCCCTTGGTCTTATTCTTCATACCTATAATTCTCAACTCTGTGTATGCTTTTTGATTGTTCTACCAGACTAACTGTCCTCCATTTATCCACCAAACAAATTCCATTCCTTTTAGAGTCAAGTCTACAGTTGTCACTGTTCAGTAAAGCTCTCCTGGAAATGATGATCACATGAAGAGCAGCTGCAACTCTCCTGAGAAAGCTTTGGAGTGGGCCTCCCTTGGAATGTTGCCAAGTGTTAGCCTGAGACTTCCCTGTAGGACCATCTCCTTATCATACCACGCCAGAAATTTTGCCTCAGAGAAAGGAAAGATTTAAGCTCATTAGTAGGAATGAGTTGAATGCTCTGAAGGCTGTTCTGCAGTACACCAAGTAGAAGCATTTTGAGCTGACTCATAGCACATTAGAGCAAGAAGGGGCCCTGGAAACTGTGCCCCAGAGATGTGAAGGGAAGAAAGTAGTGTCATTAATCAGACCATTAGCCCTGATTAGATAAATGTCTTGTATTTATCCTGGGCAGTAGAACCGGGGGCCCAAATAAACATTTCATCTGTAATTTTCAACTATAGAATTTCATTCCTATTGTGAGCAAGGACTCTGGTCAGATTTTTATTGTCACAAAGGCACATGAGTTTATAGGGAGGAAACATTGCAAAGAATGTTGCTGAACCAATTTACTCACACAGCTTGAGATATTACAGAAATAACTGGGGTGGAAAAAAATCTCCAGTAGACTGTGAGGTGAATGTAGAAGACATTTTAAAAGAACAAAGCAAGTTCAAAATGGAAGGAGAAAAAAATAAACAAACAAACAAAAAAAGGAAAATGATCATGTTTTCCATTAGCACCAATGGTTCTAATTCTTAATCAAAAGTGTGAAACTATTTTATTTCTGTAGGAGTGTCAGAGTTTATTCATTCATTTATTTCATACATTTTTGAGTGCAAGTCACTTTGAGTCTTTAAAGATAATACAATTATTATTAACAATATATATGCATATATATAGCACTTTAAGGTGTTTCTGCAAAATAATTTATATTTCATTTATCCTGTAAAGTATTAGTTGTTGCTGTTTTTTTAAATCTACATTTTATAAATGAGGAAACTCAGACTGATAGTGGTTAAGTTACTTGTCCAGGGAAATAAGATTGAGTCCATATTGACAGAATCACAAGATTTAAGTGTTGGAATGCAATTGGTATTGTATGTTTGAGAATGATTGTGTAGCTTCTGCTTAAAGGTCTCCAAAGTGACCTCCAGAGAACCCAAGGTAATTATAGTTTATTAAAGTTGATGATACATGAGCACAAATAACTATGTATAATCAGAGAAAGTATATGATGCTATTAGAAGATACAAAGATTGTATTAGATACAAAGTAATAAGATTGGAATGGAGGGAGAAATAATTTCAATTCAAAATGATCAGGAAGGTTCATGGAAATACTTATGACAAAATAAAGGCATTCATCAGATATGGCAGTCAGGGGATTGGGTAGATGTATCTCTAGAGGAAAAAACAACAGCAAAGACAAAGAAGAGGATATACTACACCTGAGAAGGGTTGTGGTCAAATGTTTATAAAGTCATAGGTGAAAGGCACAGGCTTATTCAGCCAGACAATAAGCACTTATTAAACACTTTCTGTATACCAGGCACTGTGCTTAACACTGAGGATATAAAGAAAGACTCCTGGAAGAGTTCACAAACTCATTGGGTGAACAAGTAAACAAATATGTACAAAAAAGCTATGTATACAATAAGTGCTAAAGCAGCAGAAGCAGATACACTGGGTCACAACCCTGCACACAAGCAGCTTAGACCACAGCATCTACTGGAGCACCAATGGGATTTCGCAGCCCCGTGGCTGTCTGAACAGCCTTTTTTAAGGATTACATTGCTCACCACCCAGAAAAGGTGCCCTAAAAATTATCTGCTTCACCCAGTCCTGATCTGTTTACAGTGGCAGGGGGGGGGAATCTCACCCTTGGTCAAAACACACACAAAAAAATGTACAAAAACATTTGAGAGGATGATTCCACTTCCCATTGGTTCATGGAATGTGCTCATGCTTATGGACAACATAAAGCTTTCAATAAATCTGAAAAATTAACAGCTCTTGTTGTGAGAGAACTCCACAGATGAAGCATCCAAATAACATCCCTGAGTGGAAAAAAGGCTGGCAAATGAAAGCCAACCCAGCAGAATCAGAGCTGGATAGACATTTTTCTGGAGTGGCTGCAGTGATGGAATGAGCTATGAAACTGGTGCATATTTGCAATCAAAACTAATCTCATCAACAAGCTTGCATACCTCCCAAAAGGAGTGAATGACAGGTTCATGACAAAGTGATTACCACTTGTAGGAAAATGTCCTGCCACCATCATCTGTATGTTTGATCCCACCATGAGGAATCCTGTTGAGGTCAAAGAAAAATTTTATAAAGACCTAGAGACCCTCATCATTAATGTGCCAAAAGAGAACAAGATGCTGGGTGATTTTAACTCCAGAGAAGGCCATGACTACCAGACGTAGCATCCTTGGGAGGAATAGGGTCAAAAACAAGAATAGCAATGGTCACTTACTACTATAGACTAAACACCTAAATATCATAAAACTTCATGGATGCAACCCTAGCAGCAAACATTGGCATTTTAATAGTCCTTGTTGAGGTAAATAGGAAATAATTAATAGTGGGAAGACACTGGAATAAGAGGGATCAGGAGAGGCTTCTTATTAAAAGTGTAACTTAGTTGGAACTTAAAGGAAGCCAGGAAAGGTAAAAGAGGAAATGAAGATGATGGAAGCTTTTCAAGTATGAAAGTCAACCAATGACAGTGGCTGGAGCGGAAAGATGACATATTTTAATTATGGAAAAGCAAGGGAAAATATTGGATCAAAGAGAAAAGGTGGAAAATAATGTAGAGGGCCACAGAGAGTGAAGAACCCTGGTTGAGGTGTTTAATCCAGTGGAACTCTGCTCACTTGTCTGATTTGGTTCTCCATCCTTCCCCTAAGGGTGTCCTGACTTTCCTGAGAAGTCAGGGGGTATGACAACCTATGTTCTACTTGGAGCATGTTATGCTAACATGGCATCTGTGCACATAATAGCAAGTTGTTTATGTAGCCCTGCATGCTCAGTATCTTATAGTTATGTAAGTGTATTATGTAAGCATAGGGCATATAAGGCTGAGGATTTTTTGAATAATGGACTCTTATTTGACCATTCTTGCCTCATTACTCCTCACCCATGATTAGGATTTGGACTGGTTCTGAAATCCCCCCATGAGCAGGTTCAGACAGAATAAGGTGTGAAAAACCCGGAAAAATGGGAGACAGTTTATGAAGGGCTTGAATAGCAAACAGAAGATTTTATATTTGATCCTGGAAATGTTTCTAGAGAATGGGGGTGAAAGAGATTTTAAAGAAGGGCAAGGACCTGTATGTGCAAGAATGGTAGCCCTCTTTGTAGTGGCCAGAAACTGGAAACTGAAAGGATGCCCATCAATTGGAGATTGGCTGAATAAATTGTGGTATATGAATATTATGGAATATTATTGTTCTGTAAGAAATGATTAACAGATTGATTTCAGAAAGGCCTGAAGAGACTTACATGAACTGATACTGAATGAAATGAGTAGGACCAGGAGATCGTTGTATATATCAACAACAATACTATATGATGATCAATTCTGATGGACGTGGCCCTCTTCAACAATGAGATGAACCAAAACAGTTCCAATAGAGCAGTAATGAACTGAACCAGCTACACCCAGTGAAAAAACTCTGGGAGATGAGTATGAATCACTATATAAGAATTCCCAATCCCTCTATTTTTGTCCGCCTGCATTTTGGATTTCCTTCACACACTAATTGTACACTATTTCAAAGTCTGATTCTTTTTGTACAGCAAAATAACTTTTTGGACACGTATACATATATTGTATTTAATTTATACTTTAACATATGTAACATATATTGGTCAACCTGCCATCTGGGGGAGGGGATGGGGGGAAGGAGGGAAAAAGTTGGAACAAAAGGTTTTGCAATTGTCAAGGCTGAAAAATTACCTATGCATATATCTTGTAAATAAAAAGCTTTAATAAGAGAGAGAGAGAGAATGGGGGTGACATGATCACTGGGATGTAAAATCCTAGAAGCTAGGGGCTCTTCTTGAAGTTTGAAAAATTTAAACAAATGCAAATTCTTTAAATAACTGGTTTGAACATTAGGCAGTAAACTTATGGGATTTTATGCCCTAAAAGATGATATAGATTGAAAGAACAATTGACCTTTAAAAGATTAAAATGCAACAGGCATTGCAGACCCATAGAATTATTGAAAGGAGCTGATTTTTCCAGGTTCATCACTGTCTGACCTTTTGAGACTGATATCAGAGAGACCAGTCACATGCTTTTACCACATGTTCATTGGTGCCATGACTAGAGACAGGTGTTAGTTTGGATGCATCCAGAGCACATGTCTGACTGCCCTTGACAATTCCTATGCTTTTACATTCTGTATCTTTAACATGAAGATTCTGCACGTCAGCTTCCCTGTCACTAAGATGAGCACAACCTCTTGGGGATTTAAAAAAGTTGTCATGATGCACTCATTTCTATTTTGGTATAAAGGACTCAGGATCTTGTAACTGGCCAAATGCATTCTCAATAGTCATTTGAGCTTTGTGACTTTACCAAGAACCTGCTCTTCAAGTTGGCTGGGAGGAAGAACTTTGTGTGCCAGCTAAAAGGATTTTTCTTTCCAATCTTTAATGTGGTGGGAGAGCCAGGGCCTGAGCCCAGATTAGAGAAGTGAGGTACCCAGGAAGCTCCACTTTCACTTACATTGTCAAGAAATACTTCTGTGCGTTGTTAACTCAGATCAGATGACTTTCCCAGGATTCCTTGACAGGATAATATGAGCTCAAATTTTATCTCTAGAACTCACTAGCTGTGTAATGGTGGGCATAAAATCTTTCTGAGACTTAGTTTCCCCATCTGTAAATGAAATTATTAATACTTCACAGTGTGCAATATAACTGCTCAATAAATATCAGTTATTATCATTTTAAACTTAATCTTCCTGATAATATCAATTCAATTAGGAAAAACTAAGGAACACAATATGAGCTATACTTTTTACTATTACTTATTCTTACCATGGCATTTCTATGGGTGGATAGTTTGAGTCTACCTTTAAGGGTCCAGCTAACCTGCCATTCTAAATTGATGGCCTGGGAGAAATGTATCATTGTCATAAAAGCTCCATTATGAACTAGTGCTTTCTGGAAATGTTTTAAGTTAAAAGTCTCAGAATCTTTCTTTCTAATCTGACCATTTACAGCATAAGTAGGATCAAAAGGCTCATTTCAGGGAAATCTTCATCCACAAGCCAAAGTGAATCATTATTATCTCATTAGGATTTTCCCAGCATTCATCAAGTAGGTCTCTCCCTGTCTCTCCCTCCTTCTCTCTCTCTCTCTCTCTCTCTCTCTCTCTCTCTCTCTCTCTCTCTCTCTCTCTCTCTCTCTCTCTCTCTCTTTCTCTCTTTCTCTCTCTCTCTCTCATATGTGTGTGTGTCTGTGTCTCTGTGTGTGTGTGTGTGTGTGTGTGTGTGTGTGTGTGTGTCTTTCTCTTTCACAGGATAGAGAATGAGAATACAAGACACACCTTCCTCGGGTACATTTTATAATGGCTTGGACTTAGTTTATGACTACATATTCATTAGATTTTTTTGTTTTCGTCTCCCCAGTGCCTAGTACAGTATTTTACATGTAGATGCTTAATAAATTGAACTGGAAGGAATCAAATCCCTAAGTGCCCTGTGCCTCTGACCTTCTTTGCCCTCTCTGCTTAGATTTGCTGCATCAACATTGACAACGGGTTATTTGGGCAGTAAAACATCAGGGATGGTGGATGAACTAGAATACTTATAATGAATTAGTTGCCAAGTAGTGAGTCCTTAAACTTCATCTGTGTACTCAGCAAAGTATTCCCTACTCTTGGGACTTGATTACTGGCATCTAAGCCTCTCTACTGATACCATTTCTATTATCCTGCATTAATTCAGACAGATTTCCTTAGAGAAAATAGGGTTATAACCAACCTGGAGATAAGAAGGAATAAAGCATTTTGATCCAAGATCCCTTCGAGGTTTAGCTCAAGGACCATCTCCTATGCTTGAAGAGGAGAGCTGTTGTTTGCCCTCCTCAATTATTTTGTATTTACCTCATGTAAAGAGTTTGCCATGTACATGCCCAAATCACCTAATATGATGAAATGGCACTCTTCATATTGATGAGTGTAGTCTTTTTTCAATGTTCTGTTTAGCAGAAGGCAGCATCTTTAAAACTAGTCATCCTAAGACAATCTTTCTTTTTTAGAAAAAATAACATTTTATTTTTCCAAAATACATGCAAAGATAGTTTTCAACATTAACTTTTGCAAAACTTTGTATTCCAGATTTTTCTTCTTTTCCTCTTTCCTCCCTTCCTAAGACAGCAAGTAATCCAATATAGGTTAAACATGTACTATTCTTCTAAACATATTTCCATATTTATCATGCTACACAAGGAAAATCTGATCAAAAGGGGGAAAAACACAAGAAAGGAAAAAACCCAAGCAAACAAACAACAACAACAAAAAGTGAAAATACTATGATTTGATCCATTTTCAGTCTCCAAAGTTCTCTCTGGAAGACTAAACCTCATATGCTAGGAGCAAGCCTGTTTATTTGTGATTGTACCTTTTAAAGTAAATATGCCCTTGTAAAAGATAATCTAACCATTAAGAGATTAAATGGAACTGGGATGCTAAAGGTTCATCTCCTACATTTATAGGAATACCATCAGTTGGAGGATAGAGCCATTGGCAGATAGCCTAAACACTTAAAATCCCTTTAAGGATACCAGAGAACCTTGGAGGAAGTGTGAAATGTAACTACACAGCCTTCAGGCATTGAGGGCCAGGATAGTCAGTGTTATAAAAATATCTTGTATTTTTTTTCTTTGTTTTCTTGTTACTCACCACCTTCCAGAAATCACTCCTGAAGGGTAAGAGCTACTTATCATAGGCTTTGTGTTCACAGTGTCTGACATATAGTAGGCATTTAATAAATGCTTGCTGAATTGAATTAACATATTTGAAATATATATAAAATCTATGGATTTAGTTACTATCAAATATATCATTACAGCTCAACTCACATGTACCAGGGTCAAAAATAAGCCCTAGGATTTGGTCCAATGCTTTTCAAAAGATCCTACCATTTCCAACTTTGTGGGGAGCAGGCGGACCATAACTAGCACTTGATCCTTCTTCGTTTATATCTAAGGAGGAAATTGAGTTAGAATTTGAGGTGAGAGCCTTAAAACCCCCTTCCATTCAAATCCAGGAACTTTGTTTATTTATAATCTTTACAAGCCGTTTAGATTATTCATTCATAAAAGTTCTTTGATATCAAGAATTTAAAAATTCATGTTTACAAATGTCTTCCTTTGCTGTTCATGTACATTCATTAGTGTGTTTAGGAAAGAGTTTGGAATATATTGATAAGTGGTTTACATTCTATGACATTCTACTCTTTCTACAAAATATTCCATCTAAGGAACCTATGGTTCTCATAGAAATGTTATGTTTACAAACATATTTTTACTCATGAGTAATTGGGAAGCATCAAGTTGCAGCTTGCTAGGAAAATATTTCCTCATCTGATTCTTCTAAGAATTGGAAAAAAACTTTATTTCAATAATTTCAATTCTTTTATTTCAGTCATCAAAGAAATGTTGCACAGATTGGAAGTGAAACATAAAAAGCAAACTGGAGCAACTGTGCATAACACAAGAATAGCAGGAATGTTTATACCTCCAATCATATGAATGTGTCTAAAGAGACAAAAACTCCAAAAACTGGTACCACCTAACTGGTGGGTGGATCAGGCAGTAAAAAGAGTGGGGTATAGAATTGTCAGAAAAGAATATTATTGACTATGAAAAGAAGTAAAAGTTAACAAAGAAACAGGAACAGGCCCAGAAGCTGAAAAGTCAATAGCTGCTGAAGTCCCAGGCCTATACCTCTTGATATCCATCAAATAGATTAAAGATTTGATAGAAACTTTGTTGGATAATATGTCTTCTTTGACCAGCTTTTCTGTTAACACTCCCTAAATTTTGGCTTCCATAACTTCTTTTCAATTTTCTCCATTGGGGTGAGCATTTTTTTCCCACATCAGTTGATAATACAAAGAAAAGTTTGGCAAATGGCTTTCAGACATCAACATTCAGTCTTCAGCCAGAGCAAGCCAGCATCTCTTTAGTGGTCCAGGTATACCATTTGTGCTCCAGAAAACTCTGGGGATACCTTTTAGTTACCTTGCACCTCAGAGGGCTTCAGTTGAAATATCACAGGTGACCTCACACAAACTCATTTATATGTCTGCTCTGGACAGTCTCTTTAGGCGTCAGAAACCCAAAGTTATCAATGAACCAATTATCTCAACAGAAATCTTACCAGTGGCTTAATCAAATTCTAAGGCTCTGTACCTCAAATATTCCCAGTCTGGTGATTATTTTGGATCTAAGATAAATGTCACTTTCCTTGATCACTATGTAGAACAGAGTAATCCTTACCTTATTGTTCATTATTCAAACATATCAGGCCAGTCTGACTCTTCATGACCCTGTTTGGGGTTTTCTTAGCAAAGATACTAGAGCAGTTAGTCTTTTCCTTCTCCACCTCATTTTACAAATAAGAAAATTGAGGTAAACTAAACAGGATTAAGTAACTTGCTCAGAATCACACAGCTAGTAATTGTCTAAATGCAGGTCCTATTGACTCCTGGTCCTGAGCTCTGTTCACTGTGCCACCAGCTACCCTGCTTAGCTTACTATCACCAGCTTAGCTCTCTCCCAACAAACACTGGTCTCACAAAAGATCAACATAGTACACATACCTCTTTATCAAAATAACTGGAAAAAAATGAAACAGAAATTGAAAATATTACACAGATTATATTAGAACAAAGAATACACAAGAATAAAGATGATCTTCACCTTTATTAAAATGAAATAAAATCTCAATTCAACTAAGAAGAAAGGCAACAAACTCATCAAAGAGGGTCCACTTTCTATAGGGAGTCTCTAGGGTTACAGATGAGATGAAATCAAGACACATAGTTGGGGGCTGACTTCCCCTACCTTCTCTCTCTCTCTCTCTCTCTCTCTCTCTCTCTCTCTCTCTCTCTCTCTCTCTCTCTCTCTCTCTCTCTCTCTCTCTGTCTGTCTCTCTGTCTCTCTCTCTCTCTCTCTCTCTCTCTCTCTCTCTCTCTCTCTCTCTCTCTCTCTCTCTCTCTCTCTGTCTCTCTCTCTCTCTCTCCCTCATGTCTCTCTTTCTCTGTCCTTTTCTATCCCTGTATGTTTTTTCTATCTATCTGCCTCTTGACTACCTTTCAAAAGACCATCAACCATCTGAAGAATTTCCTCTTCACTCATGCAGATATGCAGAATCACAGCTCAGCATTCTCTCTGACAACAGAATTCATATCTCATTATATATATACAGCAAGTATAATCACATAGAAGTCCTTCAGGATGCTGCTCATCCTGAGTGGGTGGAGATTTTATGTAGAAAAATGATGTCCTTTGATTTTTACAACAATTGTATGAAGCAACATCTTTATTTTACAAGTGAAGAAAAAACTGTTGAGTGAAAAAAAAAGAAGAAATTCCCAGTATTGTGACTTTCACCTAACTTCTCCAGTATTCATTTTCCTCTTTTATAAAATGAGGAGATTGAACCAATTGGTCTCCAAAGTCCCTTTCAAGTCAAGGCCCATCATCCCTATGGTCTTATAAGTATCTGGAAACAAGTTTTAAGTCCCTATGTTCCTGATTCTCAGTCTAGGGCTCTTTTTTCTATACCATAACAATTTTCTCTATGCTGGAAACAAGTCCATTATGCATCATCGTGAATAACACTTCACTTATTACCAAGAATTAAATTTATGGTAGGGCAAAGGTAGGGTAGTGCTGATTGGGACACATTTGTTCCACCTGTGATTTCATCAGTATAGGGTCCCTCTTCATCAATGCAGAGATGCAAATTTGTTGGCTGTTTCCTGAAGGGGTTGCATAACTAATCTAAATAAAATTTGAATTCAAGTTTTCTGGACTATAAGGTCTCACTTGACTGCAAGACTACCCACTAGGTCATACCTGGCTTTTTATATTCAGCAGCAGGTATATATGGTTCATTATTCTTTTAGCATGAACTCCAAATACTTTTGAACCTTTAATTTTCATGGCAAGTTAGGACAAATAGCTCCTAAGTTGAACACTAATTTAGGGACTCAGTCAATTGTCAACATAAGCATAGTTCATGTGAGAACATAGAGAAATTTTAAGATAGCATTTTTTTTTGAGAAATCAGAATATCAGACTCAACTTTGAAAGGCTCAGTCTTTTTGCAGAAAATTGGGGGCATCTCAATAGCAACTTTACCCATGTAGGAGGAATACTTTGTACAAAACAGACAAATATTTCCCCAAGTGAAAATTAGGTGGTAATTAATTTCCTAAAAATAGTGAAGTTGCAGCTTTATTTAGACTAGAAAAGAATAACATCAACCTCATTTCTATTAATTGAAAAATGATTTTCAGGCTTTCTGCAGAATTAAGCATGGCCTTATTCTTTAAAAACAATACTCTTAATTAAATTTGGGATTAATAATAGTGCAGTGATGAAGCCAAAGGGCTCTGGATAAGCACCAACAGAAGCACCTCATAGTAAGAATACAGCAAGAGCTCCACAGGGAACTGTGCTGATTTGAGGTTTTCCCCATCTATAGAAAGGTTCTTGCCATAAAACATACATACATACAATATGTATGCATATATAAAAAGGTGTGTGCATGTGAGTGTATATGTTATAAGTTATGTATATACACATGCATACATATACACTCACATATTTTTCTCAGAATTTTTATGGTTCTATTGGCTTCCATGAAATCTACAGTCATTTGAAGAAAACAACCTTATCTTCCCATTATAACAAATAAAGTTGAAATAAACAATAATAATTAACATTTATGTAGCACTTTTAAAATATTACCTCATTTTATCCTCACAAAGATCTTGGGAAGTAGGTTCTATTACCATCTATTATCACCTCCTTTTTATATAAAAAAGTGAGTAAACTAAGATAGAGAAAGGACAAGTGATTTATTCAGGATCATTAAGTCACCAGTGTTTGAGAAGGGATTTAAACTCCCCTCTTCTTCATATCACATCCAGTAATATATCCACTGTGCCACCTGTGCTCCCCTCAATGATATTGCACAGATTATGTCATTGCTGTTGAAGGAGTTATCAAATAAATTTACCAGTACATAGATCTTTGACAAGCATTAGATAAACAATGGCATATACTTAGAAAAGAGCAGGAAAAGAATAGGCTGGATTACATTTAAAGAATACTACAGTGCTTTCAATCATCCTAAAGTTGTTCCCTGATTCAAAAAGCCTATCTTTTAAACAACAGTATTCTCCCTGTTAAGTCATATAGCTGAATAGTCAGTTGCTGGAAGAATTAAAATTGCAGGTCAGAGAATGAACAATGGAAAGATACATGATGGCTGAGTATAGACCACAGCACGTGACAAATGATGATTTGTTGTGGAGAAGTGACATAAAAGATCATCATTGAATCATTCAATCAATAAGCATTGATTGAGCATCTTTCATGCCAGGCATTGTACTATGCCTTGGGAAAACAAAGAAAGGCAGACAGCCCTGCTCTCAAGAAACTCATGTCGAATGCGGGAAACAATATACAAATAACTATGTAATATACAAAATGTATGTAGAATAAATGGAAGGATAATCTTGCATGGAAAGGACAAGTCTCTTATGGGTTTGAAAAAGATCTGCTATGGAAGGGGTTTTGAAGGAAGTTGGGAAGCTGGGAGGTTCAAGGAGAGCATTTAAAGCATGGGAAATGGTCATAACGAAGAGCACATGATTGGGAGATGGAGTGTCATGTATGAGAAACAGTAGGTAAGCTGGTATAACTGAATGACCTAATTCATGGAAGGGAATAAAGTGTAAGAATCTCAGAAAAAAGAGGAATGTCTTGAATAAGTGGGAAACGAGGTAAGAGTCTACATTTTTGTGTTTGTTGGTTTTTTTCTGTTCCAGATTTTTGATTTCTTCAGTTGTGAGAACACCCTTTACCAATACTGATGGAAAATTTAGAATCTCAGTGATTTGTCTAAGATGGCATAGGTTAGACAACTTATCCAAAGTTAATATGTGCCAAAGGACAATAAGTTGACCTAGATTCTTCTGACTTCAAGGCTAGCACTCTATCTGCCCTGCTTCTTACATTAAAAGAAAGAGGTCATTGACAAAAACAAAGTCTCCAAATACACCAAAATAAAATTTATAGCAGAGTTTTTGTTGTTGCAAAGAATGGGAAACAAAATAGGTGTTTAACTGTTCCCTGTCAATTGAGGAATGCCTAAAGAAATCGTGATACATGAATACAATGGAATATTGCTGTGCTTTCAAAAAATGAGGAGTGTAATGAATGTAGAGGGACATGGGGAAACTTTGATAAATCCATGCAAAATGGAGTAAACAGAATCAGAAAAAACACATACACATATGTATGTATGTGTACACATATATAAATGGAAATACTACGATATACTACAATATAAATGGGAAAAAGGATAACAGTTACAAAACAATTGAAACTGAATACTGTGAAACTAAAGAAAGATTGGCTGCAAACATGTTGCATGAGAAGAAACCTATCCTCGCTTCTTTGCACAAGTGGGGGGTATTACATATAATATCAGATTTTTCAATGTATTTATTGATTTCACTGCCTTTGTTTTCTTTCCTGCCTTTTAAAAAATGCTTTGTTTCAAGACTAAGCCTCTCTGGGAAGGAGAAATCTAGGTAATTACAAAAGTACAAGATTTTTTAAAAGTCTGTTTTAAAAAACAAATTAAAAAGAAGGGATAGCAAACAGATGGATGGCCCAGTTATTGCACTAGTACCCATAAAAGAATAAAAGGTTTCCAATATAGCCAATAGATCTTCTGTGGAAGAATTAAGGATCAAGTGACAAACATTTATTAATTACCTGCTGTGTACCTGTATGTGCACCATACTAGGTAGTAAGGATAAAAAGACAAAAAGAAGACGATATCTGTCTTTAGAGAGCTTACATTTTAATAGAAAGGCATGGGTGCAAATTACATAAGATGGAACAGGGAAGAACTGTGATTTCTACTGATGGAAGGACTTACCCACATTTATGAGATCATAAATCCATTGACATATCCATCAGTTTCTAGGTGGGAAGTGCTCAGATAAAACACCATCACTGCAGGTAATAATGTTCATTTCAGCTCCTCAGGGAACCCATACCACCTGAGAGATTAAGTTTCTCCATCTTTCCTTGACAGCCAGTATGAGTTGGTCTATGATGGCTACATTTAATCAATGTCACACCTTCTCCTTTTAAGTGGCAAATAGATCAGTTTTCTGTTTCCAGCGCAGCTAAGCTCAGAATGCCCATTCAACTATATCATCTCCTGCAATCAGGCTACAAGCTCTAACCTAGAGGAAATACTACTAGCAATTTGCCAGGTATCAGTTTCTGACAGTGCGAGCTACCTCAGCTACCTATAACATGTCCAATGAGTAAAGAAATGCCTGCCAGTGCACTAAAGAAATAAATGATACACTCTCTCCATATTTGCTGGCAGCTACTTCAAATATGTGAGCCATTCATCTCTCTGACAGTTACAGGCCTCTGGATTAAATTCTTTCATGCTCCACAAAACTATATTTTCAATAGAAAATTGATTTTCCATTTTTTTTATTAAAAGGAATATTGCAATTGGTGATCTTCAGGAGAAAAATGACTCTTTCTTTTCAGAAGTATGATAGTCCCTACATGCTTAGGGCAGAGCTGAAGATAGAGTAGGCTACTTGTCCGGGAAGAAGAGCTACATTTATCACAAAAATCACAAAGGAAACCAAAGCAACAAAAGCTTTGGGAAGCAGGTCCAATGAAGAAAAATACAAGAAATTTAGAAAGATGATGCTAAAGGAAATCAGTAGCAATCTTCACGTGCATGTGGGAATAGCATATGAACTATTTGTGATCTTTTCATTGTGGAAATGACAAGAGGAAACAAGCTTCAAATGAAGGATTCGTAGCCTGCATTAAGAAGTTTGTGATTATAAAGACTGTGGGAAACATTTTTCTGAAGGCATCTGGGATGAGGTCAGACAATGATTGCTCGGAATAATTTACCTATGTCCCTGCCCAGGATATAGGCTGGTTATATAGGAGAAAAGTAAAGAACATTAGATTCAGAATCATTCAGTCAGTTAAGAAACTTTTTATTAAATACCTGCTGTATCCCAAGCCCTGGGCTAAGTATTAGGGGTACAAAGAAAAGTAAAAGACAATTTCTACTCTGAAGAAAGAACTTATACTCTAATGGTAGAAACAACATGATATTCCTACATACAAATGAATTGTATACAGGCTAAATTGAAGGTAATCAACAGAGGGAAGGCACTAGAATTAAGAGGGAATTCATAGGTGTATAATTAGAGAGAAAGAGACACAGACACAGAAAGAAAGATAGAGAGTTAGAGAGAAAAAGTGGGGGGAAGAGAGAAATGAAAACTTCCAAGAGTTATTACCTCCCCAGTAACTCAGTTAATAAAAAGAGGATACAGGTCTCAAATCCAAATTTTCTGACTTTAAGGTCAGTGTTTTTTCTACTGTCACTCATATTATAAATAAGAATTTGAATTAAAATACTTCTAAAGAAGGTGATATTAATAATTCTCATTCCTGAGAAGTTCATGCTTATTTCTGAACTAAATACTTTATGCTTGAGTTTAAAATAATTTTCTCTTATTTTTAACCTCAGGACAGATAGATTGCAATTAATTTATCTTCTATAGAATAACTCTAACTAGTTGAAGATGACTATAATAAGCATTTCCTTCTTCTTCTTTGGACCCAATTTTTATTTCTTGGGGCCAAGTTGTAATTCCCCACCCCACCCCCCACACACAAACAGTTGAGCTCTGACCCAGACATCATCTTTGAATTTTCTTTCCTCTACTTCTTCCTTTCCCCACTTTAGCACAACTTAGGTCATCCAATCAACCCATTCCTTTGCCCAACCCCCAGACTGTTAACCAGTAGGTTTCTGGTCTGCCATATCCCCTGAGTACACAGTTCTCAATAGGCCACCTGGTCTGGGGATGTGCAGTGGACACCCAAGATCAACCCAGAATGAGCAAGGGGATCTAGAGCAAGTTCATCTCTTCTTTTCCTCTACACATCTGAAATTCCAGCCAAACAATTGTCCCTTCTGAATATTCTTTGTGCTTTTTTTGTTGTTGCTGTTATTCATTCTGTTAATCCCTGTTCCTGGAATGCCTCCCTCTCTCTGCCTATGAAATTTTCATTCCTACTTTAAAGATAAATGAAAATGTCATTTCCTTCTTAAAGCCTTTCTCCTGATCTTCCTACTCCTTGGTACAGTAAGGGCCTCAGTTCAATTAATTCAATTAGACATTTACTAAGTGTTTGCAATTGTTCATGAATTACTTGAGACAAAGAAAAATATTTATACTTCTGTACTTTTACAATAATTTCTATATCTTTAAACAATTTTAATATGCAATATGCTCTCCTTTTGCTGGAGTGATTTGTTTTACATTCCTTGGCACTAAGTTCTCACAATTTTTGACACATTTTTGGTTCTTAATGTGAAACTACACTTTTTTTTAAATAATTCATTTTCTAAACTTAGTTTTAATTAAAAACCATAAGGTTGCAATGGGGTTTAAATAAAGAGAGTTCTCAGGTCACTAAAGTGTAGTTATCTCCTACTCTGGAATAAATTTCTCAATCTTGCATGATATGTAGCACTGGGTGAAGCCATGTAGCAGTACTCCACCACTGTTTTGGAATCTCCATAATTCTGGAGCAGTTCTCAGAATAACAGTATATTTTTCAGAGTCCATCATCCCCTCAGTGAAATCAAGACTTCCAGGCCCAAGTGGAAGTTCTCCAAAAGATTTTTGGGGGGTGGATGCTTTATTTTTTGTAGAAATACCCAGATTTGCACTACTTCTGACATAAATTTTAGGATAGCCCTAAATGAAAAAGTGAGTTTCATCCGTAAAAATTACCAATTTCAAACTTTTAATAGTCCAGTCTTTCCATTGTTTTGTCATGACAAACATTTTTTATTCAGAGAAATAGTTATTATTGATTGTTTTTTAATCTACTGTTGTTCTAATTTTAAGAATTATTTAAAGGAATCAATAACTTTCCTTCCAGTTACTTCATCCCTTTGAAGATCTTAGTTTGTTTTCTAGGGGTCAGAGTATTTTTTTTATCAATAGTTTGTCATTCTTGGTGTTGTTTTTTTATTTTCAACCATATTTACATTTGTACTTTGTTGTGACTGATTTGGTTTCCTTGTAGGATTGAATAATTCTTGAAATCTCTAACTTTACTACAACAACTGCAACAACAATTACTGCAATATTTCTAACAGTCATTGAATTGTGCTCTTCAAGAGCCACAACTTTTGCACATTTCTTTGAATTAATATCCATTTTTTAAAATCCCAGAATTAAAAATACAACAAAAGGGAACAACAAAATTCAGAGCTTAAGTTACAGAGAACTAACTAATGATGTGGAATATAGCTCAATCCAGTTTCATCTGGTTAAGGTCAGATGTTCTAAATCAGCCTAATATTTTTCTTTTCTTTGTTATCACAAAGTGGAGCCATATCAAAATTATTGCACACCACTGTATTATATTTAAAATACTGGGAATGTATATATAAAAATAAAAATTTAGCTTTATATTATGTGGGAGAATTCAACATGAACCCAAATAAGTAGGGGACAGGGTAGGGAGTAAAGGAGACAAGAGAAAGGTCAAAAAACACTCTGGGAATATTTGAGACATTAGAGAATATTAATTAATTCCTTTAAATCAAATAAGGCTTCAGAAAGGAGGCGATTTCTGAAATTATCCTGAAAAGAAAGTAAAAATTCTAAAAAACTAGAGATGAAAGAGTGAAGTTCAGGCACAAAGACATGACTTACAAAGTTGAGGAAGTAGTAAATAGACCAGTTTGGCTGGAAAAAAGAGTGAAAATAAGAACATGGAATAAAGTTAGAATCAGACTTGGAAAAGCTCAAACACCAAGTTAATTAATTTCTATTTTGTCTTAGAAGCTGTGGAGAGGCCCTGAAGATTTTCTGAACAAGGAAATGACTGATCCGTGTCTTGGAAATGTGATTTCAACAATTGAATAGGAAAAAAAATGCATTAGGAAAAGGGAAGACTTGAACAAGAAGACCATTAAGACTATTATATTAGTCCAGGTAAGAGGTAATGAAGACCTGAAATAAAGTAATAGCCATATGAATGAAGAAAAGAGGAATGATGCAAGCAGTGTGATGGAGGCAAAATCAATAGGACCTAACAACAGATTGGATTTCTGGGATGAAGTAGGGGAAAGGATCAAAGATGACTCTAAGATTATAAAAATACTTGATTGGGACAAAAATAGATAAATTTAGAGAAGGGATAATTTGAAAGAAAAAAAGAGATTTAGATATCTTGAGTTTTAAAAGGCAATAGTGTAGAGGTGACACACATAGTTGACAATGTGATTAGAGTTGGATATATGGTTCTGTGACATGGTTTTCTCCCTCAGAAACCAAAAAAGTGCTTTATGATATTTCTCTCATGTGATTATCATATATCATTATGTATGATAATGATTTCTGCTTGAGCTAGGCCCTGTATTGACTATGAAGAAGAGAGTTGTTTGGATTTCACTTGGGAAATTGCAACGCTTTTTACTTTCTGAGGTTTTTCCCTGATACAAAAACCTATCTTTTTAATGCTAATTTCCTTTCATTTGTGTTGTACTGTTTGTGAAACCTGGAAAAGCATTTTATCTCCAAAGAATCAATGTTGCCACTGACACAAAGTACAGTGGAGGAATGTGTGCTGGATACAATATTTGCAAGGAGTGGGATAGTTTACATTTCTATAGCATCTACTATATAAGACTACTATATAGACACTATGTGAATGTACAAAGCATTTTATAATTATTATCTTAGTTGATTCTCTGAGAGTGGTATTATTTTTATCCCCATTTTACAGATGAGTAAACTGAGGCAAACAGGTATGAAATGTCTTATCTAGAGTCACACAGTTAGTAAGAGTTTAAAGCCAGATTTGGACTTTCCAACTCCAGTCCCAGCACTTTATCAACTGTACCACCCAATAATCAGAAAAACGTATGATCCAAAAAAGGAGATGAACTGCCATGTGTCAAGTGAAGGGATAACTGATGGACAAGTAAGCTGATGTTACATTGGAACATACATGTACACAGGTGTATATATGTGCACAAGTGTGTATACATATATAGAGGAAGGCATCCAGGTTGCTGGGACCAACTTTGAAGACTTTGTGAAGACCATATAGGAGGATGTGTATAAGACCCACACAGGGTACGAAAACAAGGATGGATTGCAGTCTGAATAAATAAAGAAAATGCCCATAATAATGAGGGGATTCACTAAAGTAGAATTATAGAAGAAGATTGAACTTGAAAGACTATCAAGTCCAGGCCATTTTATAGATTATGCAACTGAGGTCCATGAAGGTTAAATCATTTATCCAGTCACATATGTAGTAAATGTCAGAGGGTGGATTTGAAATCATATCCTGCAGAAGCAGAGCTCTTTGCACTGTCCCACAGATATGCACATCTGCACATATGTATATATGTATGCATGTGTAGTTACAATATAGGCAATATATTGATTATATATGTCCACATGTGTGTCATATATATATTTGTATATGCATATATACATGCATGTATAAATTGTATGTATGTGTAAGTGTATATATGTGTTTGTATGCATACTGTATGTGCACACATATACTTATACACATATACACACACATGGATCATATTCCTATACTAAAGTCTAAGTTTTATTAGTGAAAGAACTATGTTGTAATTAAATCAATTGCTTTCTCCAGCATCTAGCATGGTATTCTACACCAGCATGGTCTTCTACTTACAGGTTTTTGGATTGAAATGGAGGAGGGGGAAGGGAACTAATGTTTCATTTCAATCTGCACTATTGGCATTTTCTCCATTGCTTTCTTAAATCCAGCTATTAAAAATAAAAACAATAAACCAGTCCCTTGACTGGTTCCATTTTCTGAATTTTGAAGCGGAAACTATGGTCACACTAAACTTTTAACAATCAGCTCTCTCAAACCAGTCCAAGCTGGCTCTTGATTTGTTCGCTTTCTGATCTAAGAGCCATTGAGAATTCAATAGATAAGGGAGAAGCAGATAAAAATTGTGCAACCCCTTAAATTTCTATAGTTTTCTCATTTTAGGAAATTAAAAATTGCTCTGAGCCTGAGTACTCTTAAAATCCATTATTTTACACACAAGTCTGACCCTTCTTTTTATAAGTATTCTCTGTGTTTCACCTTCTAAAAGGGTTAATTGCATAAAGCAGAGTAAGCATGAGAGATGTACCAGTCTCTGAATTTATGAGCACTTTATAACCACTCTAGTATTCAATACACTGACCTATATTGGCTAGCTTTTAAAGCTCAGGTAATACAAAAATAAACATCCTGTAATGATATTCATGCAAAGGGGCTGAAAAAATACAACCTTGTTGTCTCATTTGAATAGTTATATGTGTTTTCTGATGAGTCTTTTCACATACTTTACAACCTCCTGGATTATGAGATTTCTTCCTTTTATAAAGCAACTATAAAAAAGAAAGAAGGAAAACAAAGGTTTCCAAATTTAAATCTTTGCATCTTACTTTCCCAAGATTTTTATCTTGTCTTTCTCTCTTTTTGAGAGAAAGGCAACAGAAACTGGTAGCTGAGATCCTTTGGAAAGAAGGTCAGTCTACAGATCATCTGAAATCACATGACAAAGTTGGGTTTTAAGATTCCATTATGAGGCCCAGGCTCAAACTCAGTTTACAGAGTTGGACTTGGTCCCATATTTATCATTTTTCACCTTAACAGAGTAATGAAGTTACATCCCAATTCAGAGCTGCTAACAAGTACTTGATTAGATCTTGTTTTCATGCAAAGAAAGAAAACCTCTCAAGTATGGTGTCGTTTGGATAAAATATAGATAATAAAACAAAAAAGTGAATCTAGAGCTTGAAGGTCACTTTGACCAAAAGAAGCAGAGAGATGGCATAGAAAACAGTGGGGTAAACAAGAAAAACAGGTCAAAGAAGGGAAAAAAAAACATCCCACAGGATGATAGAGATTCAATTCTCTATAGTGTTATAAAAAGTTCAAGCAGCAAACAAATATAAATTCTTTAAGTGAAAAGGAACTTGAGAATAAATAAATGCAGTGAGGCTTCCTGTACAACTCTGACAAAGTTTACCTACCTAGTTTTGACTTAACCTAGATATTGAGGTATATATATTTTCATAAAGGCAGGGAACTGATAGAGGAGAGGAAGAAATAGCAGTGGAAGGAACTTGTTCTAGTGTACCCCACATTTTTCAAGGGCCCTAAAAGGAATCCTCATACTGTCTTACATTTCTGCTATCATGCACTAAGTAGCACAGTGGATAGAACACTGGATTCGGAGACAAGAATAGCTGAGTTCAAATCCAACCCCAGACACTTATCTAACTATATGACCCTGAGCAGTATTTTAATTCCTGTCTGCCTCAGTTTCTTCAACTCTAAAATGAGAGTAATAATGGCAACTACCTCCTGAGGTAGTTGTGAGAATCAAATGAAATAATATTTGTAAAGTTATTAGCACAGTGCCTGGCATATAGGTGCTATTTAAAGGTTTGTCCCCTTCCCCTTTTCGTCTAAAACAGCATTGGTGAGTAGGCACTCTATTAATATTTGTGAATGAATGAATGAATGGTGCTGATTTAGTTGTTCTAGGCTAGGAGACAAGAACTAGAAGATTCTCATTTAATCAGAGACCTTCCTAATTCCGCCCTAAAGTCTAAGTAACATCCTGTGAATTGGGTAATTCCATATAACTGGCCCCTGAGATTATAATAGGTTTGAGTTAATTTAATTCAATGAGCATTTATAAAGTGAGTACTGCATGTATGCAACTAGGGATATAAAGGTGAAAAAGTAGCAATCTCTACCCTCAAAGAGTTTAATGATTAACTAAAGCAAGTTGAATGGCAAATTAATTAAATATGCAAAACTCAAGCTCTGAAGATATCATGGCAAGAAGAAATCCTCCCTGTCCTCAATGAGCTTACTGTTCTACTGGAGGGAAGCAGTGTGGCAAAGAGAAATTAATACAAAGAATATCAAAAATCATTTTTTGGGAGGAAATAAATTGAGGCATCAAGGTTTTCACATAAAGAGGTAGCGTAGGAGCTGAGAAAGAGAGAGACACACAGAAATACAGAGAGACAGAGAGAGAGAAACAGAGACAGAAACAGAAACAGACAGACACACACACACACATAGATAGAGAGACAGAGACAAAGATGGAGCCTGAATGTGGGGTAAACATAAGAATTACAAGACCAGAGCTGTTCGTGAGAAGGATCATTCCAGAGTTCCTTCAGTATGCCATGGGGAAGGAAAGGAAGAAGAGCTCCTTAAGACTTTTAATGCCTGTTCTGACTACAATCCTCTTCTCTGTTTGAAAGTTTGCCTTGATCTACACCTGCTACAACCAACCAGAAGTGATAGTGTTGCTTGCATTCCTCAGTATACAGACCATGCTGTGGGGGAAATAACAGCAAAAAACAAAAAATGGGGAATTGTTAAGGGTCAGGTTAGTTCTCTGAGAACATCTACAGCTGTGGATCATAGCATCTGAACGAGTTGCAGGGCAGCCTTTGCTGACACAGGGGACTGGGAATGAGATAAATTGGAGGCAGAGGGAAGAGGAGAGAGGTCAGACAAGGCAATGGCCTCTCAGTCAGAGAGATCAGAGAACAGCAACTGCCTCTCAGTCTCCTTCTTTCATCCCCTCACACAAGAAGATCCATTCTGGGTTGGATCTGCAGCAACCACTGTCAGGTGGCTCCCATACATTCCAACAGCTCCCATATATTCTAACACAGAGAGACAGAGACAGAGACAGACAGAAATAGAGAAAACACAAAGAGAGACAACAGGAAAAAAAAAGACAGAGAGATAGGCAGAGAAGCAGAGATTCAGACAGAGACAGAGAGAGACAAAAATGCAGACACAAAGAGAGAATATTCCAGGTATGCAGGATAACCTAAAAGATGGAGAAGGTATGTCATGTTCAAGAAACAGCAAACAGGCTGGTTTAGCTGGAACAGATTGCATGAAAGGAGCTCATGTTAAATGACTCTGGAAAATCAGGCAGGAGTCATATTATGAAAGGCTTTAAATACCATACAAAAAAAGTGTTATTGTTGTTGTTTAAATGCTAGGGGCAATGGGGAGCCACTGAAGCTTCATGGGCCAGTGTAAAGGGCTAGAACTGAGCAGATGCAAGGTAACCTCGCATGTAGGGCTAATTACCAATTGGACAATTCTCTATTAACATATGCTTGGAGAATGACTCTCCCCAACTATTCTGTGCTGTATCGGTGGGTGTTGACAAAGAAGGAAGAGAGAGAGATGAGATGGTGGAGTAGGACAGGCAAGGACCATTCTTTGGGCGGTGGAGAGAGAGGAAGGAGGTGTGAAGATTGCTAGATCTAATCCCCTGACAGCCCAAAAGACCAAGAATAAAGACTTTTGCTTATCCTGACTCTGGCCTATTCTAAGATATCCAGGGTCACAACAGCGCAGGGCAGAAGTATGGCCAAGAGCTAAGCTTTAAGACTCTTAAGCCAGCAACTGTATGGAATTCTGATGGCTTAGCTAGAGGAGAAACTGGAAACAGGGGAAATGTATCAAATGGAATATTTCCAAAAGTAAATTTGTCATTTTCCCACAAATTTCTGTCCTACTCCCACGTCCAACAGTTCCCTTCTTTCCGCCGATGACATCATCATGTTCCCAGTCACCCAAATTCCTAACCTTTTTAATCATCTTTTGGAAGCTGTTAAACATCAGCATCTCTTTGTGTCTGTCTAGCTTGGTCACTAGCACAGAATAGGTATTTATCAAATCACTGTTGAAGTGAATTAAAGGAATTTTTAATTTTTCCCTCTCACTATCTTTACTCTCTAGTGACAATATCTAGAGAACAAAGGAAACCCATCCCCATAATGTGAAATAAGCTTGTGGCATCCTGTAAGATCTCTTTAGCCTCTGTTCCTGGGAGTATCTCCCAGAAGATGCTCCATTTAAAGAAGGTACCCAGCTAGCCATTTCTTCATTTCTCACTCTGTTGTATTCTTCTGTATTTTTCTCTCATACTCCAGTGTCAGGTATTTTCCCCTCCCTGTCTTTTCCCTAATTCCCTGCTTCCTTTTGTGTATTGTCTTCTTGTCCCCTTTCCTCCCTTCTCAGATTATAAATTCCTTGAGAGCAAGGACCATTTTTGCCTTCCTTTGTATCTCCATATTTACCACAATGCCTCACACATAGTGGCACTCAATAAATATTTATTAACTGATTGACTGTCAGTGGGAATAGAAAAGACAGGATGGATGGGGAGACTGCTAAATTGTATGAATGGAAAAAAACCAGATCACTGATAAGATATCATTGGTGAGGGACAAGGAAAATAAAAAACGACTCAGATTTTGAGTTTAACTGCTTGAAAGAATTATGGGGCTAATTATTAAATAAATAAGTCAGGAGAAGATGCAAGTTCCTAATTCAGATTCATATCTAGTCTTTGTAACGTGTGAGATTCGAGGAAAGAGAAAACTGATATCTTCTATTACATAACATAACAAATTCACACTGTCTTACCAATGTATGTATTTATCAATTCATAGTCATATTATTATTCCTTTGAGAAAGCATGACAGTACACTCCCCTACAACTCTCTTAAGAAATTGTTACTGAGGAGTTGCTGATCTTTAGTACAGAAATCACACCGGGAATTCCCCACTTCTAAAAAAAATCACCAATTCAGATTTAAATTAATTTTAATATAACATTTTTCAGAGTTTCCCTGAATTGTGATATTGCTAGAGGAGGGGAAGGTAGAAGAGTGTGAAAAATGCAAACTTTTCTTTTGAAATATCTCTGATATTTCTGTAACCCCATATGATATGCTTACCAAGGATTCTGGGGAGGATAGGTAATCCTTTGTAGGGAATTAAGAAGGAAAAATACAGAAAAGAGGCAAAATCATTAGGCTAAGAAATGCACTAAATTGATCTCCATGATAAAATGGAAACTAAATATTAACATAACCCACAGAAATTCTTTTTGGGCCTGGCATATCTAAATTACCTCATGAATTTTTAAACTAAATCCCCCCTGGTTAAAACCAACTAATGACACTACACACAGTGACACCCCTGACAGATACAGCAATTAGCCAACACCCTAAAATGTAAATAGCAAGGTAATATTTCATCTTATGTTTAAAGTGAGTAGAGAGAGAGTAGGGTAGAAAACCCTGAGGCAAATGAGCTGCTCCTGATTATGCTTTTCTGTACAAGGCAACCAAGGCAGCCTGGTGTAATGGAAAAAACACTGACTAAGGGGGTCAGAGCATCTGAATTACACAGCCCCTTCCCACGTGACCTTGTCCAGATTCAGATTTTAAAACTTCAAGAGAAAGAAGTCAGACTTAAGGTCTCAGCCAGCTCTCTAAGCTTGTGTCTTGTCCCACCATTTGTGTCATTCAAGCATTGTGTACAGTTCAAGAACACAATATGATTCAATTTAATTAAACAAAAATGTACTCATTCCATCCAATTCAATAACTATTTATTAAATGTCCACCATATACAGGTTATTGTGGTAGGTGCTGGGAAAACAAAGATAGAGGTGAAAAGTAGATAGACCCTGCCTAAAAGAAGCTTACTTTATATGGAAATATAACATTTGAGGAGAGAAAGAACACTAACAATTGGGGGAAGGAAGGAAGGAAAGAAGGAAGGAAGGAAGGAAGGAAGGAAGGAAGGAAGGAAGGAAGGAAGGAAGGAAGGAAGGAAGGAAGGAAGGAAGGAAGGAAGGAAAAGAAAAAGGAGGTAAGTAGAGAAGAAGAATAGTTGTACATACTATGTGTCAGGCACTGTGCCAAGACAGGAAGAAGTTCCCTTGCAAATAAGATATGACAGCTTAACTGACCTTTGAAGATAGGCAAAAGGAAAAGGTGATGTATTTCAAGTTTGGAGAACAACCTATACAAAGGTTTGGAATCAAGAAATTGAATATTGAATTAAGGAAACAAGAGGATGGTATATGTGTTGTTGGCAGCCTCAAATTTGATAACAATTGTGAAATGCTTTGTAAACCTTTAAGCAACATATAAATGCCAATTATTATTGTTGTTGTTATTAAGCTACAATCAGTCACCAGGCCTCCAGTCTTGGGATGACTACATTTCCATTGAGCTTAAGCAACATTAATAAAGTAATAGAGGGATATGTTAATAAATATTTAAAAAGCTGGTTCTCCAGGAAAAAAATAATCTATATGTATATGTATACACACACAAATTACACACACATACTTTTAAATTTAATCTGCATTATTAAAACTTTCTTAAGTCTAGACAATCAATAAAATGATAAATCACTCCCTGCTTTGTAGGCATTGCCAATTTCTGAGTTGTAAATAAATTCTCAAACTAAAAATTTAACAATTGTTTTCTAAAGCTGGTTCAACCTGGCTCTACCATATTCCTAATAATGTGGCTGAATGGACAATGAAAAAAGGGAAGAAATGCAAAACAAATCTAACAAGGTGTTCTATGGATGGATTGGGGAAGATATTAAATGACAAAAAGAGAATTTTACATTTCATTCTAGATATAATAAAGAGTTTTTGAAGCTTCTTGAGTTGTGGGAATGATGTGGTCAGAACTGTAATTTAGAAAATTATTTTGGCAGTTTCCTGGAGAATGAATTGGAGAAGGGAGGTATTACAAGTCTAGAGGTCTACTTGAATTACATTATAATAAATCTGATAAACCAGACTAGTGGCAGATGACTAGAGAGAAGTGTACTTACCCCACCCAAAGCACTGGACCTTCTATAATACAAGACAAATTGCCATCATTGAATAAATGGAGTTATTATGCAACTTAGCTTATTTAGCATAAGGTGATTTTATCATTTGTTTTTCTTGTACTGATTTCTGCCTGAGATTACAAAATTATACATTGCTAGAAACAAACATTCTGTCTCTCATATTAGGTCCAGTATTTCCCACCTATCTCAAAAGAATGAACTCAAATAATCACCATTAGTCAGATTGTAGGAAAGAGAGGCAGGGTTTCAGTTGCTAGATCAGTCATAAGACTCTGAAGCAATTATGTCCTAGGGGAGAAGAAAATAACCTTAGTGAGAAACTTCTGGAAAGCAGTGAATTCCATTGAATTCAACATCTATTAAATACTTACTTTTTAAAAAGGTATCTTTAATAAGTCAACTCATCATTGAACAGTTTCTTTGGAGTGTACTTTGCTTGAATCTTCTTGGTGCTTTCCTCTGTGATCCCCTACTGTGTGCCCCCTTTTTAGTCTTCTTGGATCAGCTAACTGGCACAATGGATGAGGTATAGGGGCTGGAGTCAGCAAGACCTAAATTCAAACCTAACTCTGACATTTACTAAGTACACAACTTTGAGCAAATTATTTAGCCTCGTTCTCAATTTCCTTAATCGTAAAATAGCTATAATAGCACTTATCTCACAAAGTTATTGTGAGGATCAAATAAAAATATTTTTATTGTGCTGAGCATCGTGCCTGGCATACATAGGTTCCTAAACAATGCTTATTTTCCTCCCTTTTCTCTTAAATAATCTTATAGATCTTTACTCAGTGCAAAAGGATGTTGTTTTTCCTTCAGCACCCCTAACCCTAAATGATAGATGCTATTGTTTGTCCTTTTGTTTTTGAAGATCAATGACAACACAGGCTGATGTATTGATTCATGTGGAAATTGGACTTGAGTTTCATAAAGTTGTGGTTCTCTCTCTTCCAGAGTCATCAAAATACAGTGATGAGATAAAAATCAAATTGACTGGTGGTGGCCCAGAATGCAGTGACTGTCCTTGGCTTCTGATCAAGCTCTAAGCACTCCATAGTCCCTGCTTCATTTGCCTTTATAGCTACTGGAACAAATTCATCCACCCATTCTACCAGGTGAAGCATTCACAAATTTTGGGTAGACACCCCCTAAATTACCAATAGGTTCCCATCACTTACCCTCAACCTTGTTTTGCCAGTCTGCAGAGATGATTAAGGGGATCTGGCCATTTCACCTGCTACAGTTTCTGGGAAGCACAGGTGAGAACTGAATGCCAGGTAAACAGCAAAGGTGCAAAGCAGCCCTACCAAGGGCTTGACAAGCTCTCATACCAGAATTGATAGTCACCCTTGAACACCCCATATGTTCCATAAAGTAGAAACAGTAGGTATTATTATCTACTCACATGTCACATTTGGTGATCCTGAATGTGCTGGGTAAAGGTGAAGATGGAGTTAAAGATTGCTCTAAGGCTTTTAGTCAGGATAACTGGGAGAATAAGAAATAAGGACATTATGGAGAGGACCTGGATGTAAAGGAAGAAATGACAACTTCTATTTGAATATAGAGAGGGAAGACATTAAGGCAGAAACGATTGATGGGCAGTGTTAAAACATTGATTGGAGCTCAAGTTAGAGTTGAAGACCTAGTTACTTATCTTTGCAATTTGGAGACATCCTTGACTCTACTTTCTTTTATTCTCCTTGAAAAAGAGAGACCAATTAGGAAGTTATGAGGGCTAAAACTGGATCAGTGGCTATGTGAGTGGAGAGGAAGTCACACCTGAGAGACATTTTAATGTAGTGGAATTGAAAGTGTGTGGGCTTTGGAGCTGGGTTAAATCCTGTCTGTGTTATTTATCATCAATATAACATTGGACAAATCACTTAATCATTCTCAGACCTAATTTCCTCATCAGTACAATGAAGGAACTAGACTCCATCACCTTTAAGGTCCCTTTCAGCTCTAACTGCATGATCTTATGTACCATCTAACTGCCCTATAGTACCTTAAGTTTACATAATCAACAAAGCAAGAAATCAAGCCTTGATTTATGCTCTTACTCAAAATTTACCAGCTCTCATTAGCTAGTATGAGCTAGTTTCAGCACATCCTTGTGCATAAGCCTGATTCAGAGCAGTACTCTATTGGTTCAGATACAACACTGAAACAAAATGAAGCTCTCATAGGTCACTCAACAACTGACAACAAAAGTTCATTTAGCCATCCCAAAGAAAGAACATTCAAAAATTGTGGTATATGAATGTTATGGAATTTTGTTTTTCTGTAAGAAATGATCATTAGGATGATTTCAGAAAGGCCTGGAGAGACTTACATGAACTGATGCTGAGTGAAATGAGCAGGACCAGGAGATCGTTGTATACTTCAACAACAATACTGTATGATGATCAATTCTGATGGACGTGGCCCTCTCCAACAATGAGATGAACCAAATCAGTTACAATAGAGCAGTAATGAACTGAACCAACTACACCCAGGGAAAGAACTCTGGGAGATGACTATGAACCACTACACAGAATTCCCAATCCCTCTATTTTTGTCCGCCTGCATTTTTGATTTCCTTCACGGGCTAATTGTACACTATTTCAAAGTCTGATTCTTTTTGTACAGGAAAATAACTGTTTGGACATGTATACATATATTGTATTTAATTTATACTTTAATATATGTAACATGTATTGGTCAACCTGCCATGTGGGGGAAGGGGTGGAGGGAAGGAGGGGAAAAGTTGGAACAAAAGGTTTTGCAATTGTCAATGCTGAAAAATTACTCATGCATTTATCTTGTAAATAAAAAGCTATAATAAAAAAGGAAGAACATTCAATAAGGACAGTCTAGCACTCAGTTTGGAGAGGGAGCCCACTTCTCCTCTATATGAAAATGTATCTGTGGACAGGGTAGAGTGTGATGGCTGTTTGGATCTGGGATATCTGCCAGGTCTGAAGTCCCCAGAGTTCACATGGGTAGCCTTTTTTAAATGTCCTTAGTTGACCAGGAAGCTACATCAGTTTGGCCAAAGAGTACCAAGAAGATGTATTAAGGAACTCTTAGACCTCTGGGTTAATCAAGCTGTCTGGGAAGTTTTATTGCCTTTCAGAGAAACACTAACTTAACCCATGTAGTGGGGGAAGGAGGAATTCTGGTAGATAGCAGTTCCATTACACTGAAATAAGAAGAATAAATGAATTGAACTTCTACATCTTAATAAGGGAATTTTTTCCCATTTTACCTAGAATTACTCTTTTTTGCAGGTGGGATAGTTGCAGCATTGTTCTGTTCTTATTGGACTCTATTCTTCGCTGGTCTGTCTCTGAAATGTCTTGGTGATTCGTTTTAAGACAAAATTTTTAATCAATTTGTCCATAACAAACTTGCTGTGAAACTTTCCCAAAAGAACAAAGACTCCGAACAGTGATCAAATGATAATGATTTCATTTGAATTTTAATTAAGAACTGAGGAAGAAAGGATTTTCTCTTGTGTTTCCTATCTTTAGAGACATTACTTCAGTGTCTATTTTCATGCCTTTGTGAGATAATTTGATATTCCCCAAGAGTTACCAGCTATATTATATTTTGACAGACCATCATGCTTTAGAAAACATTGTGTGTTTGTTATAACCTACTTAGCTTTAGTAATTTCTATGTTGTTATTGTTCAGTCATTTTCAGTTGTGACTAACTCATTGTGATTCCATTTGGGATTTTCTTGATAGAGATACTGAAATGATTTACTATTTCTTTCTCCAGTTAATTTTACAGATAAAAAACTGAGACAAAAGTATTGAAATCAGGAAGATGAGTCTTCCTAACTTGAGGTTCTGTACTCTACTCACTCCCCAATTTCTATATAGATAAACAAACGTGGGCATGCTGATGCTATCAATAGAGGGAAAAAACAGCCAAAGCATTTTCTTAGATGTAGTAGCTCAATACAGTATACCTTACTTGGTCATGAATATATTAATCTTTCACAATAATAGATAATGTACTGGGAATACTATGTTTCATCTGCTTCAATTTTCCATTAAGGCAATGGACTTAAAAAAGAACCCTACATGCAGAAAAAGACTTTCTTTTTTATTCCTAGGCTGGCAACTAGTAAAAAAGTGCACTCTTTGAAAGAGCTTCATCAATGGATGTATTATTGTAGGACACATTCCTCTTATTTCCTGAAGGGCCTCTCTATCTGCCAGTCTTCCTGCCTATATTAAATAGTCAATGAGTCCCACTGTGCTTCATGTTGTTTGCCTGCAAAGCTTTCCAAAAATATTTAGCTTCAAAATACCGTTAGGCAAACTGACAAAGATGCTTCTGAATGCATGGTAGGAAAATATAGTCACTTAGGTCATCAGAACTGGGTGTGTATTACAATTTAGAGAATAAGTTTAAGTATTTCTTTAAAGGCTAGAACTTAATAGCATGCTTGTGGGGGAAAAAGGTGAGTTTGAGGAACTGAAATATACAACAGTACAAAAAAGCTTCGTGTGTCAGAAGGAACCCAGGACACTAGGAAGCTTGGTGCAAACTGTTAAGTTATAACTAGGAACATTAGCTTCTTTGTATTGAATGACTCAATGAGAAGCTTGTCACTGGACCATTGCTTCTGTAGGACTACTGTGAAAGAACACCTCTGGCTCAACATATGGGCATGTGTAACCATCTCTTGAAAATCAATTTAGACAGAGAAGCGATTTATTTTCTTTACCACTGGCTGGAAAGCTAGGAGAACAGGAACCCAGAATGGAATTTTTTCAAAACATAAAATTCTGTATCTATCCTATCCTATGTAGTCTCTGTCAGGAGTGAGGGCTGGATCTGATTGGGTCCACAAGAAGAGGATCTGGGTGTCCTCTTGCTTGGATGGGAATCTTAGGATTTGGGCGCAGTTATATGAAGTACTATCCAATATAAACAAGCAAACAGAAACAACCAGAAACTTGTCCATAATATAAAATAAAATCCTTAAATTTGTATAATTGTAAATCCAGTGGCAATAATGTCCAAAAGTCAGTGACAGAGATGTGGTCTGTGAGAGAAACAGAGAATCAGGAAAGCATGGAGATAAATGTAGAGGAGATCAAATCAGGGATTTAGAGCATAAATTGCCGAGGGATAATTTGCTTCAGCTGGAGTGCACAGTGGCCTTCTAAGCTAGGGAACAATGACATGAAAGTTCTTCTCCTTCTTTCTTAATGTGAAACACCTGTTTTTGTACCCAAGCATCATTTTGTTCACCAATTAGCAATTTTCACCTTGAAAACACGCAATTTAACCAAATTGATGTTAAAAAAATTTGCTAATTTGGAAATGAAAATTTTAGAAAAAACTACACAAATACATGATGGAGGAGATATAGAAATTTTCATGTGGAAAAAAATCTAGAGACTTTAGTTAACAGTAAGCTAAATATGGGTCAATAATATCATATGGTTTCTTATTAAAAAAAAACTAATACCCTCTCTTTTTTCTTCCCTCTTTCTTTCCTTCCTTTTTTCCTTTCTTTCCCTTTCTCTTTTTTCTCAATTTCTTTCTTTTATTATTCTTTCCATCCTTTCTTTTTTCTTTTCTCTTCTCTTAATTTCTTTCCATTTCTTTCTCTTTCCTTCCTTCCTTCCTTCCTTCCTTCCTTCCTTCCTTCCTTCCTTCCTCCCTCCCTCCCCCCTTCCTTCCTTCCTTCCTTCCTTCCTTCCTTCCTTCCTTCCTTCCTTCCTTCCTTCCTTCCTTCCTTCCTTCCTTCCTTCCTTCCTTCCTTCCTTCCTTCCTTCCCTCTTTCCTCCCTCCCTCCTTTAATCCCTCCATCCATCCGTCTGTCTGTCTGCCTGTCTCTCTCCTCCCTTTTCTCTTTTTCCCTGTCTCTCTCTGTCTCCATTGTCTCCCCCTTCCCCCCACTCTCTCTCTCTCTTTCTCTCTTATTTTCCCTTTTTCTCTCTGTCCCTGTCTCTCCGTCTTTCTCTTTCTCTGTCTCTCTCTTCTCTTCTTTGTTTTCTTAGTACAAGATTCCTCATTTTCAAGAATAGTCACAACACCTTTAAAGGAAAATTTACCTAACATATAGGGACCAGAGGGCCTTAGGATATTGTTCATACTGTATCTGATCCTTCTGATTTGTAAGCTGAATCTCTATCCACTTTACCATGCTACACAGCCTCTCCTAAATTTTGCTAAATATTACTCCACTAAAGTCTTATTATTTTATCTCATTGTGGCATGGTGAGAACTCCAAGTTTTCAAAACCTATGACAGGGGTCTTGAGCATGGGCCTGGTGACAGATTACATATTTGACCTTTAAGGACAAGAGATGCTCATTACTAATTGGTCACAAAGTGATAAGTTTTTCAGCCACATCTCTTAAAGGTCATTCCCCAAGTCAGAGAGAATTTGCAGTCCACATTTGCAAAAGGAATAATTGAACTAACAATGTAGTATTGAGCTATAATAGTCAGAACAAAGGGAATATAAACATCACTCATTACTCTGCACTGGCTAAACCAAATCAAGCAAGCAACAAGCATTTATTAAGTACCTCTTATATTCTAGGCTCTATGCTAAAAATTGGGGATAAAAAAACAACCAAGTCACCTTTGCCCTCAAGGATTGAATATTCTTTTGGAAGAAATAAAAATTGGCTCTGAACATGCTAAATGAAACCCTATACAGTGCTAGCATCATCAACTCCTCTCAGGTTTGGAGTAGATAATGTGCAAAAAAATATGCACATACAAAATATAGAGTAAAAAGAAGATAATTTCCAAAGGAAAGAACTTTGGATAGAGTTAGGTAGGGGAAAGGAGACTGAGGAAAGACCTTCTACAGAAGGTAGAATTTGAACTAAGTCTTGAGGAAAGCCAGAGAAGCCAGAAGATAGAATGAGGAGGAAAAGCATGACAGCTACAGGGAACAGCTAATGAAAAGGCAAAAAGTCAGGGAATAGAGTGCCATGTATGAGGGCAGTCAATAAGAATTTATTAAGTGCCTATTGCATCCCAGATATTGAATTAAGTGCTGGACATACAAAGACACAAAAGACAGTTCTAGCCCTCAAGGAGTTTATAATCTAATAGAGGACCAAACAAGCAAATAAATCTGTACAACCAAGCTTTTTACAGGATAAATAAAAAGTCTTTAAAGGAAGGCAAGCAGTACAATTAAAAAGAAATAGCAATGGTTTCCTGAAGAAGATGGGATTTCAGTTGGGGGTCAAAGGAAGTCAAAGAGGGCAGCAGGAAGAGATTAGGAAAGGGAGCCTTTCAGGCTTGGGGGACATGGCCAGCACCAAAAAGAATAGAAAGTAGGTGATTTAGGTCAATAGTAGACTAAATCAAGGACAGCTAGGTAGTGCAGTGGATAGATCACCCGACCTAAATTCAGGAGGACCCGAGTTCAAATCTGACCTCAGACACTTAACACTTCCTGGCTATGTGACCTTGGGCAAGTCACTTAACCCTAATTGCCTCAGGAGGAAAATTGTAGAATGGAAAGTGTAAGAAAGATATGAAAGGCTGAGGTTGTAAAGGGCTTAAAATGCAAACAGATGTTTTCACATTTAATCTTGAGGGTTGAAGAAGCCACCGGAACTTGAGTGGTGAGATCACATTAATGGACCTGTGTTTCAGAAAAATCATTTTGATGGCTTTGTGGAGGATGGATTAGAATTGGGAGAAAATCAAGGCAGGTACATCAACCAGAATACTATTCAAATAATCCAGGTTTGAGATTACAAAGGACTGCTCCAGAGTAACAGCAGAAAGAAAGGATCATTTAGGGGGAAAGTTTTCAAAGTAAAAATGGCAAGATTTGATGACAGATTGGATATGTGAGATAAGTGTAAGTGAGATATTGAGGATAATAATAATATCTAGCACATACAGAGTTTACTAGGTGAGAAGCATTGTGTTAAGTGCTTTACAATTACTATCTCAAACCTGAGAAGTAAGAGCTATTATTTTCCCCATTTTATAGATAAGGAAACTGAGAAAAAGAGCATACCTGGAGTCATCTAGCTAATAAGTGTCAGAGGTTGGATTTGAACTAAAGTCCTTCTAACTCTAGGCCTTGGGTTCAATCCATTGAGTCACCTAGCTACTGTTAATGACACGGAGATTGTAAGCCTGGGCGCCTGGGAGGTAATAAAAATCTTGGAAGAGACAAGGGTCTGGGGGGAAAAAGATAATGAGTTTTGTTATGGACATGTTGAGTGTGATACACTACATGGCTTCCAATTCAAAATGTCCAAGTTAGTAATCCCAGTCACTCAGGTTCACAATCTGTCATTAGGGGCTAGGTGAGCCTGGAGCCTACAATCAGGAAAATATGATTCAAATCCAGCCTCAAACACTTACTAGTTATGTGAACCTGGGCCCTGACCTGTTTCCTCATCTAAAAACTGGGGAAAGAACCTCAAGTTGCTGTGAAGATCTAGTGAAATAGTAAAGGGCCTCAAGAGAGAATTTAGGTGTGTATATGTACCATAAGCATTTGTGTGTACACACACACACACACACACACACACACACACACATACACATGGCTGAATCAGATGCATTGTTTGCGTGCAGGAGTTCTGAGCTGTACTATGGCTAAAACAAGTCAGGTCTGGGGCTAAGATGGATAAATCCCCAGGAAAGGGTGACCCAGATCAGAAAAACAAAGCAAGTCAAAGCTTCCATGCCAATTAGCAGTAGGACAGTATCCATGAATAATTATACTTCCAGCCTGGGTGAAATAGAATCGATCTAATTTTTTTCCTTGCCCCTCCCCACCAAAAAAGATCCAAGGAACTAAGAAGATGACAGACCCAACCCTTCTTTGTTTTTTTTTTTTTTTCCCAGTGACTTCCCCAAGGTCACACAGCTATTCTAGGCTAAATTTGAACTCAGTATTACTGTCTCTAGGTCTAACACTCTTATCCCCTACCCCACTGGCTGCTTCCGCTCAACCCCTCTTGTGAATCAGATTATTTGGAAAATAATGATTGGCTAGAAAGGTCACAACAAATTTCTGAGATTAATTTCTGCAGAACTGAAAATAAGGAGAATTTACCAAAGGATTTTATAATGAAAGTAGTATGTTTACAAAAGAAATCTGTATATCCCCTCTGGGCTTACTCTCCCATATTTCCCCTCTCACACCCTCCCAATAACAGGATAGGTCCCAAGAAGGGTAGACTTTTCCCAATGTGATTTTGATATATGAAGGACCAGAATTAGAAATTAAGTGGAAATTGGTGGGTAGGGGGGGAGTTTTGTAGAAGCTACAGATGACATGTAAAGACCAGTAGACAACATAGAGCCCATGACCAAATACTTAACCCACATTTTACAATGAGGTATTATAAACACCTCATAAAAGAAAAAGAAAAAAAAAATCAAACTTCTTCTTTGGTACAAATGGAAGACTAAAAAATTTTATGCAGTTTATCCTCATTACACAGTTACCATGCTCCTAACCCTTACAATGTGGAAGGGATAACTGTACTTCTCTCAAAAAAGTTAAAAGAAGCCTTGATGGACTAATGAAATCACACAAATATTGGAAAGGCACAAATTAAAGTTATACAACACAAATAATGGGGGAAATGAAGAAGATCAGAGATGTACAATCTGTTCTGCTCTGAGAAAAGAAAAACTGGATATAATTTTGGTAAAAGAAACATGGTACTGCTTGCAAAGAGACTAGGTTTGGGACTCTTCACACTATTCAATGAGGGAAGAAAGCCATATGGGGTGGGATTTAAAATACATAATATAGCTGTCCAAAAGATATATGAGATCTGCCATAGAAGATGTATGATTATGGATGGGAATTGGGAACAACTAAGTCGCAAGTGTATATGTCACTGAAATGTGAAAAGGAAAGGATGAATTTTTTTAAAGGATATGTTATCTTTCCTGCACGCAACAAAAAGGAGACTATTGTGAGACTATATTTCAGGACAAAGTGATAAAGCTATTGTAGCTATAATAAAAAGCCCAATATGAGAGAATATTCTACAAGGATATAGGATTGAAGAATGAATGAATAATAATGATGATAATGATTATGATGATGATAATAGGTGGAATTTATAGTTCATTTAAGATTTTCAAAGTTAAAAACTTTAAATGAACTATAAATTCTAGCTACTATCATCAAATATATGTGTGTATTTACACACACACACACACACACACACACACACACACACACACATACACACACACGGAGAAAGAGACAAACAGAATGAATTTTCTTGGCGTCATCTGTAAAATGACCCTCATAACAAACTTGGGAAGTAGGTATTACAGATATACTTTTCAAACATTTTGTATATGAGAAAACTATGAAATGAATTGCCCATCCTTTCCAAAGCTCATAAGTGTCAGAGGTGGGATTGGACCCAGATCTTCCTGGAGCAGAAGGAGCCTCTTATATTTAACCTGCTATATAGCACTGAGAGCAGACTATACACTTTAAGATGAATTGACAGGATGACTATAACCTGGGAGTAGAAGACAGTCTTTCAGAAATGACAGGAGCAATGTTCCCCACTACATTCCATAGATTCATAAATGTCATCTTCCAGTCAGAGTGTTGTACTATATTTAAACAGAGTTATCATATTCTCCCATGACTCTAAAAAGCATATCCAATTAGTCAGAGAAATATAAAACCATTTCCAAGGCCTCCTTCTATATGTAACTGGAAATGGATGAGTTCAGCAAGAACGAGTCAGAGTTTTAGCATTCTCCTATAGGCAAACAGGGAGTTAGGATGGAATTGTAGCAATTGGAAGTGGTCTTCACATGGGAACAACTAACTAGTTTCAAAGAGATACACTGATTTCAATGTAATAAATAATACCTCAGATTTTCTGATTCCTTCCTCTCCCCAGACTTTTTAAATATCCCCAAGTACTTCTTTCCTCACTTCAGAGGAAACCTTCCTAGATCTAAAGAAACATTTTGTCACTATGCTTTTTATGGTCAACTCAGGTTCATAATAGCTTTCCATGATATATATATGTTCCCAACCTTGCATTAATAATATAATGTAGAAAACAGTCCAGTTGAAACATAGGAGCAGGTGTGGCCAATTTGCCAGAAAACTACACTGATATTTTTACTCACTCTAAAGCCCCTAGAAGCCAGGGTCTTTAAGTGGAAAAGACAATGAAATTATTGCTGATGTGTTTGAGACTTGTTTCACAACCATGGCAAACAAAAAAGAGGCAAAAGGAAGGAATCAGTTAATAATAGCTTGTATTTGTAATTGCTGTTACATATCTATATATCTATATCGATATATATACATATATATATACACACATATATATACATATGCATACACGGGTGTATAATATACTTTTGCTACTTCCTCAGGGTTCTCTAGTATCCTAGAGGGATTGAGTGGCATCTAGGCTTCTTGAAAATATCTCCAGCCCCCATAAATAATGTTTCTCCAAGATTAGGAGCAGTCCTCTGTGCCCCCAGTTCTATTTAATCACTAATAGTCAATCAACTTTTACAAAGAAATATTTACTTCAAAGGCATAATCACAAAAATATAACTCAATCCTCCTTCCTGGGTGTATCAACCACCTCAATCTCTGGGGAGGGAAAGGGTCATAATTTATCACAATTCTTATAGAGGACAGTTCCTGTTTTAAGGCTAAAACCCAACTTAGTGTTGAATCCCAGACTCGCTTGTTTTTCTCTGCTTCTCTGATGACCTGGCTAGCTGTACTATCCTTCCTGGAATCCTGCTTCTAAGGTCACCATGGCTCAAACTCTTTAGTCCAGTGATTATAATGGGGATTATCATAAAATACTTGAAACTGGGAAGGACAAACAGCACAGAGCAAATATGAACAACTCAACATTCATTCTCAATATTAGGTTTAAGAAGAGAGGAGAGCAAAGAAGTCCTTCCCTTTTCATCATTTCAGTTAAAAGGCACTCGAGCTATAAGTATACTATGTATGACCATCACCCTGTGGATACATCACAAAAGAACACAGGAAAGAGAGAGACTGTCTCAGTCTGTCTTGTTTTAAAGATATAGCCTTTCTAGCTATGTAGCCTCAAAGGAGGCTGCCTCCACACATGTGCTAGGGGACATAAAGAGTGCCTCCATGTCAGGCAACCTGGACGTGTCCGGGAAAAGCCCCATAATGTAAGTAACTGCCTTACACGGAGGCACTCTGTTTGTCCCCTACCAGATGGGTGGAGGCAGCCTCTTTTGATTGTTTACATAGCTAGAAAGGCTATGTATGTATGTATGTGTACATAGAATATATATATATATGTATATCTATTTCTATGTGTGTGCATATTTACATGTGTATATATGTGTATATTTCTGTGCACACAATATACATAGTATATATACTCTATGTGTCAAGTATATATATTTCTATGTATATATATATTTATGTATGTTTATATAAAATATACTTCTATATACACACATATATGTATTTTTGTATACTTCATATATGTATATATGTATATGATTATATATACTTATCTGCATGTTTTCTCCATTTGAAGATTAATTTCTTGAAAGTAGGGACCTTGTTTTTTACTTTTATTGTATCCTCAGAACTTAGTACATTTCCTGGGACTTAATAAATACTTGTTGACTGACTCATGGTCTCATGGCTAAGGTCTACGATATTTAAAGATTGTCCAAGCAAAGCAAAATTTTGGCCATTGTCTTCAGAGGTATGAGAGGAGGGGCTGAGAAAAGTATAATGGCACAATGAAACAAGGAGCATGGGCTATGATATTTTTAAAAAGAAGGAAGAGTTGTTGGAAACTGTAGATCATTAATAATACTAAATGCTGGTTAGAGAATTTCTGCAGGAATATTATTGCAAAGGTGAGCAAGAATAGCAGAGGAAACAAAATACAAGGCACAGCAATGTGTTATAAAGGTGCAGGAAATAGCTGACTGGTAAATTTTTAAAAAAATTACAGAGCATTCCAAAGGATTATAGTGGAAGGGATTTTTATTATGTTTGAATCAAGAAAAAAAAAAGGTTTTAATTAGACAATAGTGATGAACTAGGAAATATCCAGACAACAATGAATATGAGATTGTGTCATGTGAAAATCAGTTGAAAGACCTGGGAATGTTAAGCCTAGAGAAGAGAATATTTTGTGAGGAGGACATACCTGTCTTAAAGTGTTTGAAGGACTGTCTTATAGAAGAGGAATGAGATTTGGGGCTCATTGACTCCAAAGATTATAAGTAGGTGACAGATTTAGGATCAATGAATTTTTAAAAATCCTAATAATTAAAGCTCTCCAAAAATGGACTAGGAGGCTTTGGGAGGGAGTAGTTTCCCCTTTACTTGAGATCATCAAAGTCTGGATGATTAGTTTGGGGGTAAGATGCAGAACAAATTCTTCATGGGTTCCACTAATTGGTTTCTGAGATTCTTTCCAACTCTGAAAAGCTTTGGTTTTCCTTTTAAACCCTAAAATATATTCTATTATGGAAACTACGGAAGCATGTGAGACTATCATGAACAATGGAATTCAGGTTTCATCAGGTAAAGAAAGAAAGTCATTAACATGACAGGAGAATCAAGGTAGAACAGCCATTATACTACTTCCTCTACTGCAGAATATAGAGCCTTTCGTAAGAAAAAACAAATCAAATTTGAGAGAAGTGCAGTGTAAAACTAAAGAGGGGGCAGTATCCTATAATCTGAGAATGTTCAGAGCTTATTACGTAAATGACATCACACTAGCCATTAGAGAAAATAGATTGTGAGTATTTAAAAATGTAAAGAATTTTTCTATAAACTAGAGTAAATATCAGCAGAAGCAAGTCCAAAGCTATGAAAATAGGAATCAAGGGAATTACCATAGTATTGAGCGAAGGATCAGTCAGAGAGAATTTTTAAGGTAATATTTTATTTTCCCAAATAGATAAAAATAATTTTAACATTCATTTTAAAAATTTAAGTTCCAAATTCTCTCTCTCCTTTTTTCCCCTCTCACCTCCCTGAGATAGCAAGCATTTTGATATAGATTATACATGTGCAACCACACAAAACATTTCCATATTAGTTATGTTGTAAAAGAAAACACAGACCAAAAAAGCCCCCAAGAAAAATAAAGAAATTAAAAAATTGTATGACTCCATCTGCATTCAGACACTATCAGTTCTGTCTCTGGAGGCAAGTAGCATTTTTCATCATGAGTCCTTTAGAATTATCTTGGATCATTGTATTGTTGAAAAAAGCCAAGTCATTCACAGTTGACCATTGTACAATATTGCTTCTTCTGTGTACAATACAGAGAATTCTTTTAAAAGAAAATAATTTGTCATGGGTTCTACTCAAAGAAACCACAAAACCGGCTAAGTGGATAGAAGGCTGGGCCTGAAGTCAACAAGAGCTGAGTTTCAAACCAGTCTCAGACTATATAACCTCAAGCAAATCTGTTTATTTTTCTCAGTTTCCTTAATTGAAAATGTGAGTCATGATAGCACCTACTTCACAAGAAGATCAAATGAGAACTGCTTAGTACAATGCCAGGCACATAGGAGGTGCTCAATAAGTCAAGTGGACAACAACTTTGTTATAATCAGGGAAGTGGGACAAACATTGCCAGCTTCACCTAACTTCAATTTTATTATTGGCTAGAGATTAACATGGACTACATTAGACATCAAGACTGTGAAAAGGAATTGAAAGGAATATTCTAAATCTAAATTTAAAAAAAGCAAAGTAAACTCCCTGAATCAGAAAACATCAGAGTTGGAAAAGACTTCAATGGCTCCCGGATGCATCTTATATCTGAAAAATAGACTCTACTATAAACATCCCCAATAAGTGGTCATTCAACCTTTGCATGCAGTCCTCCAGAAAGAGGGAACTCCCTCTCTCCCAAAGCAACCGGTTCCACTTTTGGAATGCTCTAGTTGTTAGGAAGTTATTCTTTCCCTTAAGATTAAATTTACATTTTCCATCCATTGCTCTTTTTTTTCCTGCCTTTTGAGGATAAATCAAGAATTAAGTACTTATGGTGCTAGGCATAGTTCTAAATATTGAGGATATAAAGAAAGAGCAAAATCAAACTCTGCCCTCAAAGATCTTGCATTTTAATAGTGGACATAGGACATACATAAATTAACACATACAAAGTAAATATGAAGTAAATTGGTGGTGGCTTTAGGAAGAAGAATTTAGCAGTTGGGGGGCAAGGGAGGAGGAAGAAATGAGAAAAACCTACAGAATCTCAGTCTTAAAAGAAAGCCTGGACTCCTGGAAGACAAAGGAAAAAGGAAGAATATGGCAGGCATAGGGGAATAACCAGTGCAAAGGAAATGGGATATGGGATATTGGAAGTGAAGAACAGCAAACAGAAAAATAATGTAAGGATATATAGTACATAGAGAAAAATAATGTGCTAAAAAATAATAGTCTTGAATGTCAGACTAGAGGTAATAAGAGTCATCAGAGTTTATTGAGTAGATAGGTAATATGGCCAAATCTATATTTTAGGAAGACCACTCTAGCAGTTGTGTGAAGGGTAAATTAGAGTGTGGAGAGACAATATGAATTCAAATACAGCCAGCTGTGTGACACTGGGCAAGTCACTTAACCCTGATTACCTAAAAAAAAAAATCAGACAGACAAAGAGTCTATTACAAGCATCTAGGTCAGAGAGAATGAGAATCTAAATTAGAGTGACGGTTCAGTGAGTAGAGAGAAGGGGACATAGGAGAGAGATTGTAGAAAAGAAATTGTCACTAATTAGTCACTAATTTGGATATATGAGATACATGAAGAGAAGTCAAGAAAGACATAGAGATTGTAAACCTGAGTGACTAGAAGAATGATGGTGTCCTTGAGGGAAAATAAGGGAGATCAAAAGACATGTGGATTTCATAGGGATAATGAACTTTTGTTGTTGTTGTTGTTGTTCTTATTGAATTTGAAATACCAAGATTATACGCAGTGCAATTATTCAATAGAAAGTTGGCAAAGTGGGACTAGAACTCAGGGGAGAGTATTAAGGCTAGATAAATCAATCTGCGAATTATTTGTGCAGAGATGATAATTGAACTCATGAGAGCTTATAATTAAATGACAGCATATAGGGGAGAACAGAAAAGAGTCAGGGTGGAGCCTTGGAGGGACACACCAGATTAGCAGCCATGACCTAGATAAAGAACTAGCAAACCAGACTGAAAAAGAAGAGTGAAACAAGTTGAATAATAAAGAGAACAGAGTTATGAAAAATCTAGAGAAATAGTGTCCAGGAGGAAAAAGTATTCAGTAGTGTCAAATGCCTCACCTAGGTAGAAAGAAAAAATGAGAGAGAGAGAGAGAGAGAGAGAAAGAGAGAGAGAGAGAGAGAGAGAGAGAAAAAGAGAGAGAGAGAGAGAGAGAGAGAGAGAGAGAGAGAGAGGAAGGGAGGGAGGGAGGGAGAGAAAGAGGGAAGGAGGGAGGGAGGGAGGGAGAGAAAGAGGGAAGGAGGGAAGGAGGAGAAGGAGGGAGGGAGAAAGGAAGAAAGGAAGGAAGGAAGAAAGAAAGGAAGGAAGGAAGGAAGAGAAGGAAGGAAGGAAGGAAGGAAGGAAGGAAGGAAGGAAGGAAGGAAGGAAGGAAGGAAGGAAGGAAGGAAGGAAGGAAGGGAGAGAGGGAGGGAGGGAAGAAGGGAAGAAGGGAGAGAGGGAGGGAGGGAGAACACAATGAAAAGGTCATTAGACTTAACAATTAGAAATGATGGGTAACTTTGGAGAGAACAGTTTTGATTGAACATGAGATATTATACCACTGATTCATACTGAACTTGCAATCAATTGAATTAAATTTATTATATATTTATCGTACACCTGCTGCATGCCTGACCCAGGATTCAATGCTGAGAGCATAAAGGTGAAAATTAAGCTTTCTTCTCTCAAGTAGTTTACATTCTAGGGAGTGGGCAGGTAATCAGAACAACACTATAGAGATAAGCATAAAATCAAAGTTATTCCAAGTAAATATAAATTAATTTCTGGTATATCAAAGAGGATTCATAATTGAGAGAATCAGGAAAGGTCCTCCATAGGAACTAATATCTCAATTGTGCTTTGCAGAAAGCCTACTATTCTAAGAGGTGTCAATGAGGATTTCAGCCATAGGAGACAGCCTATAAAGAGGTACTAAAACCTCCAAATCTCTTTCTATTTAGGCATACTTCCTCTATTTTACACTTAGGAAGTTGATTTCATGAATTCAAGTGAATTTTAAATGTTTGTGTTTGTTAAATTTCATCTTATTTGATTCAGACCAATATTCTGACCTATTAAGATTTTTCCTGAGGATGAATTCAGAGAGGTTTGGAGAGACTTACATGAACTGATGCTGAGTGAAATGAGCAGAATCAGAAGATCACTATACACTTCAACAACAATATTGTATGAAGATATATTCTGATGGAAGTGGATATCTTCAACATAAAGAAGATCCAACTCACTTCCAGTTAATCAATGATGGACAGACACAACTTTCTTGATGTCATGATTCTTTTTGAGACTGAAGGACAAACAAACAAGCCATCCCATTGGGGACCCAACTGGTAAGTTTCAGTTGGGCAATATATCTTTGTCCCTTCTTCCTTCCCTCCCTCCTTCCTTCTTTCTTGCTCCTCTCCCTCTACCTTCTCCCTCTGTCCACATAGGGAATCATATCCTAACTTGCAGGTGCTCTGCCCAAAGGAATATAAATTTTGATCACTGAAACCTTGAGATATACTTTGGGGTTCTTGTCACTTATTTTGCTAAGTTGTTTACTTAAATGCCTTTTTCTTTAAACTAAAATACTGGTCAGTTTATTAAAAGAAAGATTTCAGTAATAGTTCATAAGCATTAATTAATCTGAACCAGGCTTTAAAAGGTTAAGATACACAATGTTCCAAATAAACTTTCCCAAGTGGTTTTATATTCCTACCATCTAACTAAATTCTTTGTAGGAATCCTCCATGCCAGCGGAGAGAAGCTTTGTCTGTTTTATGCCTAATTTTCTATTGATAATCAGAGGATTATTGTCTCTGTAGTCAAAAAAAGAATCTTCTATAAAGAATAAATATTTTCTATAGAAGATTCAAAGAATCTTCTATGATGTTAACATAGTCAATAAACATAATCTTGGTGTAAGAGAGCCTTTTTAAAGCTATATTTTTCTCTATAAAGTCAATTATTTCTAAGTCAAATGTTTTATTATTATTATCATTATCAGCAAAGAACACAATGGGATCTTGTGTTCTCTTTACCTTTCATAAATGAGAATATTTAATCTGTAGAAGAAAAGCATTTGCAAAAGTCATCTTTTTTATTTTAAAAAATAATAAGACCTGTCAGTTTGGCTAAGATGGCAGGAAAAGATAATGATGAATGTTGGAGAGGATATGGGAAAACTGGTACACTGATGCATTGTTGGTGGAGTTGTGAATGAATCCAACCATTCTGGAGAGCAATCTGGAATTGTGCTCAGAAAGTTATCAAACTGTGCATACCCTTTGACCCAGCAGTGTTACTACGGAGCTTATATCCCAAAGAGATCTTAAAGAAGGGAAAGGGATCTGTATGTGTAAACATGTTTGTGGCAGCCTTTTTAGTAGTGGCCGGAAACTGGAAATTGAAGGGATACCCATCAGTTGGAGAATGGCTGAATAAATTGTGGTATATGAATATTATGGAATATTATTGTTCTGTAAGAAATGACCTGCAGCAGGATGATACAGAGAGGCCTGGAGAGACTTACATGAATTGATGCTGAGTGAAATGGGCAGAATCAGGAGATCCCTATACACTTTAACAACAATACTGTATGATGATTAGTTCTGATGCACGTGGCCCTCTTCAACAATGAGATGAACCAAATCAGTTCCAATTGATCTGTAATAAACAGAACCAGCTACACCCAGAGCAAGAACACTGGAAAATGAGTGTGGACCACAATGTAACATGTCTACTCTTTATGTTTTTGTTTGCTTGCATTTTTGTTTTCTTAGGTTACTTTTACCTTCTCTCTAAATCTGATTTTTCTTGTGTAACAAGATAACTGTATAAATATGTATACACACACACACACACACACATATATATATATATATATATTTCTATATATTTCTATATATATATATACATATATATAGTATTTAACATATTTAACATGTATGGGAATACCTTTCATCTAGGGGAGAGGATAGAGGGAAGGAGGGAAAAAGTTGAAATAGAAGTTTTTGTGAGGGTCACTGTTAACAAATTACCCATGCATATGTTTTGTATATAAAAAGCTATAATAAAAAAGAAAAAGAAAAAAGAAATTCCACTGAGAAAAAATAGTAAGGATAGGAATCCTTTAGTAATCATACAAGTCATTTTCAAATCTAGAGATAAGAAAATAGATTCATGGCCTAGTGGCTATTTTCAATTTCCTCATCTGACAAGAGGCTTAAATTAAATGATTTCTCAATATCTCATATCTCTAAACCTGTGACCCTATGCCGTCCCTCTTGTCTTTCTTTTGCTAATAATACCATCAGTTTTGACTTTTTTCTTGTCACTGGACTTTGGTGATTCTAAAAGAGAGAGTGAAGCTGAAGACTTTGTGTTAACTCTGCCTTTCTTAAATCTAATTCATGCACAAGTCAATTGGTTCTCTTCAAAAGTGAAAGATGAATAATAATGCTGTTCCTGACTTTTTTGAATCTTTAGTATTTTGCCTTTTTTCAGATATCTTTAAAATTGGTCCTTTGATGCTTTCAAATTCATGTTGCCAACAGCATAGGCTTCCTCTACATTTTAATTCAACAAGACAAAAACTCAGAACTCAAGGTTCCAGGGGAAGAGTTGAAAGTTCCAGTGGGAAAAATGTAAGGAGAATTAGGAATATTACTGAAGTGGAAACATAGGACTTGTAAATGAAACAGTCCCCATCCTGAAGGAGCTTATACATTAAAGGTGATAAAATGTACATAGAAGTACATATAAAATAAATGTTTTTGTTTGTTTGCAAGGCAATTATAGCAAGATAAATCAAAAAAGGCATCTAAATTAGGTGTCTGACATTGTACTAGGTAAGCTCTGAACATAAAAGGTAAACAGTCCCTGTCCTTAAGAGCCTACATTCTAGTATATGATGTGGTCTAACTATTCCTACTATTTTTGTTTTCGTTTGTGACTTTTCCATTTCTTCACATTGAAGATTAAGGTGGGAGAATCTAAAAGGAGTGGTTCAACAAGAATTTAAATATCTTGCCCATGATCACACAACTAACTAGAAATATGTCAAAATAAAATACTATTTTGAATCAGGAAATATTTCAAAACATTTATGATGTTATCCAATATACTTAGATACTAATATGTTATGCATATTAGTCCAATTATATCATCTCAAAACTATTGATTTGTAAAAGACATGGAGGCGGTTCCTCTGGCTCTACAACAAATATATTTAAATAGATGTTGCCTTTCAATAATTAAAAGTTTAGTAACAAACCATAAAAGACATAAAGTTTATTATATAATATGGATTTTTTTTGGTTGAACAGCATTATTTTGTTGGCAATTATCTAACAGATTGTGCCTTACCACACTTTTTCCATTTTGTTGCTGCTTTGTGCCAAAAATACTATTTTTCTACAATAAAGGGGCCAAGGTTGGCCTTCAGGACCATATAGAACAATACTAAAAAGGAATTTTTCTTACCCTGGGTCAAAACATTTCTGTCTTATCTGCAGATCTCATATTCATCTTTCTCAGAAAGTTACACCAACTTTGACAAATATTTGAACACCACCAAGCCCAAAAAGATATAAATTAGATAAAACTCCTTAAAGCTAATACCAACACACGGCCTAACGGAACAGGAAGACTTGCCAAATCAGCAATGTAAAATATTGTTCTTATCCCCCTTCTCTCACTTTATTCCTGAGCCTCACAATAACTTAGAACAGAATAAGTTTCCAGTAAATTTTCAACTGCTACAGAGGAATGCAGTTCTCTGTTCAGATGCATGGTCTTACCTTATCTTCACCATGAAGTTTCTGATAAACTCAGATTTCAATTTCAAATTCAATTTCAATCAATTCTCAAGTTGACATACATCAATGTTTAATCAATAGAAAGTTTATGTCAGTCAAAACAAACAAACATTTATTAAGCACCTGCTATGTGCCAAGACCTATGCTAAACACTAGGGATATAAAAGAAGCAGAGAAGAACCTTTGCCTTCAAAGAACTCAAGGATGGTATTTTTTTTTTTTTTAAAAATCATTTTTGTTTTTGTTTATTTACTGTTTTATTTATATACATTTTCTTTCTTTCTTTTTTTTTCTTTTTTTCCTGAGGCTGGGGTTAAGTGACTTGCCCAGGGTCACACAGCTAGGAAGTGTTAAGTGTCTGAGACCAGATTTGAACTCTGGTCCTCCTGAATTCAAGGCTGGTGCTCTATCCACTGCGCCACCTAGCTGCCCCAAGGATGGTATTTTTGTTAGAATTTAAAGGAAGACAGGGAAGGTAATAGATGGAGACGAGGAAGGAAAATTTTCTAGGGATGGGGGGGGGGAGACAGATAATCAACAAATTAATCAACATTTATTAAGCACCTACTGTGTGGCAGGCACTAAGCCTAAGCATGAAGCCAGAAAAAAATGCTTGGATTCAAGAAATGGAGAATCTTGGTAGAACAGTTAGGAGGCGAGTGAATCAAAGATTTGAAGGAGAAAGGTGTAAGAAAATTGGAAAGACAGGAGATTATGAAGGGATTTAAATGCCAAATAAAGTATTTTGCATATGGTTCTGGAAGTGATGAGAACCCCTTGAGTTTATTAATTGTGAGAGTTGTTGAAGATTAAGGTGGTAGAATCTAAAACGATTCTAGTGCAACAAGAATTTCAGTGTCTTGATCATGATCATACAAGTAATTAAAATTTTGTAAAAATTAAATGTTATTTTGAATAAATGTTTTGAAAATTTTAAGATGCTATATAACATACTTAAATATGAATTTATTTTGCATATTAGTCTAATTATATCAGATATGCACTTTAGGAAAATCACTTCCATGGTGGAATGTAGGTTGGATTCGAATGAGGAGAGACCTAAAACAAATCAATCCATCAGCAAGCTATTGCAAAAACCCAAGGGCGAGGTAATGAGGACTTGTCCCAGAATGGTGTCAGTGTTGGGGAAGAGAACATATTTAAGCAATATCAATTAGCTAATTGAATTGCTAACTTAAGGAAGCCATTCAACACACTTATTTGATCCTATTCATGAAACAAGGGCAAGGATAGACTGCTAAGGAACCTCTAAGTAAGGAAACTCTTTTTACCAATTACACGAGTCCCTTCTCTGCAACACTTTATAGTGTTAGAATGTTGTCTAACCTGCTGTGAAATTAAGTGATTTGACTAGGATCACAGAGTCAGGATGTATCAGTGATAGGACTTAAACCTGACTGCTCTTGCTTTTGAAGCCATATCATGCTGCTTCTCCATTTAGGAAATACAGCCCTTAAAAAGCTACTAATCAATATCATAATTTACTTGTCACAGAACCCTACTAAGTACTAAAGAAATAATTGGGGGCACCTCTGGGAAACAAAAATCCATTACATTCTCAATCAATAACAGAATTTTATTATCCAAATATTAGGCTATAATTAGGGTACTTCATAGATAGATCCCTCAACTTGAAACCATCCTTTCACTTTACCTATGAAGAAACTAAAAAAGAAAGATTTAAAAATTTTTTTTGTTTATGGCTACACAGAGAGTAAAAAAAGCCAGAATTAAATGCCAGATAGTCTAAACTCAAAATTCAGTGTTTTTTATTTTGTTTTCCCATTGTACCAGACATACCAGGAATCTTAGCTACAGTTTGTTACAACAAAAATGTCAAAATAAAGTAATTCCTGTAATTTGCTCAGGCATAAAAATATATATTTCACAAAATAACAAACAAACTTAGACCTCACAAAGTATTTAGAAATCTGTAAGATCTTATCATTAGAATGGGATGCTGGCATATTACTAGCCTTGCACAGCCAGTATCATAAAAACACTCAAATGAAACTCTACAGCAACCACATGGGTTGTTCTAGACAATATTTTGTCAATCAAGCAAGGGACATTTTTTAATTCCCATGGAGACTTGTGGCCTCTAAATCCCAAAATTATTGTTGATGGAAAAGAAGAATGATGTTTTTAAATTAAATGCCACTTTTTGAGACCAGGGGGAAAGAATAGAATTTATAGTCTGTAGGGACCTACAAAATGAAGAGAAGGAGAAGCAGCCCCACACAGTTCTGGCACAAAAGGAATGATTCCCCAAGTTCTTTCCTTTGAAATAAGCTATTTGTTAGTGCCAAAGAACAGCTCATCTGCAGAAAAGTTGTTTTCATTTCATAAGACATTTTAAGAGAGGAAGAGAAAGGCAAGGAATTTTTTTAAATCAAGGAAATTATGCCTTCATCTTACTTTGCTTTACAAAGCCTGTAATAATCTTATATTTTAATTAAAAGAAAGAAAACTAATGTATCCATCAATACCTTTTATTTGGTCTGCTATTCGTTACAAACCCATGTGATTTTGACCTCAGCAGGAGCAATGTGTCGTTTTCTATAAACATTACCAAGGCAAAAATTAGTCATGGATTCCTTCATATCCTGTAAAATCTAAGAACTACATGTTTTTCTGCAAGAATTACTTTTATCTGGCCTACAAATTAAGTATTTTTTTCCTCCTGAATTCTTGGGATTTTCTTGGCAAAAGCCTTAATTCTACAAACAAGTCTAAAACTTCCTCTGAGGCAGATTAAATTCTCAGGTTTCAAGGATACAATCCATGGGGCTACCCTTCTAAACCATAGTCACAAGCCCCCACTAGTATGCCCCCCATTAACAGTTAGCTAGTAGATACAATTAGCTCATAGCTAAGGTATTTATTATGATGTCATAGTAATAACATTCACTTCAAATAATTCCCCTCATAAACCTGAGGGGTACGACATATGTGGGAAGAATGGACATAAGAGTAATATGTTAATAAGGCACTCTATGGAGAACATAAGTGATCAAAGCTACTCCACTTCTGCTACCTCTCAAAGTCCTCTCCTTCCTGCTGGAGTTTTCATAAAGGTCCCCACCAGACAGTGTCTTCTCAACATTCTGTTGGTGTCTTGCTTATCCCAGTATATTCTCTTCCTATAACTTACTACTTGAGTGCCAAGGATGCACCAATAATAGCTTTTTCTTGAGTCTACTGGTGACTTTCTTTGCTGCCAGAGGCTATGTTTTTTGAAGCTGCTTCTGGACTCAAGTGATTGCTTCTCTATATCTGTGTCTGTTTGGAATATATATTTTTTGTTTTCTCAACTGTGTCTCACCTGATTTTCCTTGCTGAGTTGCTTTCTTGAAAGTAGCCCTAATAATAGTAGATTTCAAGGTACTATTCCCATTCTACCATCCTCATCAAGTAAAAAGCTGGGTTCTTTCCTAAATAATAACTCTCTCTCTCTTCTATTTTCCCATACTACCAAATTGCACTGACTCAAACTGACTGAATTGAGTTTCTTAAGGGTCACCCATGGATATGACCCATGTTATTAATCCAATCATGTTGCTCTCTTCTGGCTGAATTGGAATGGTCTTTATACTTTATAAAGGTGTCACCCAGTTTAGCACCTTGACACTACATTAATACCTCATCATCTATAATTATATCCTATAACTATATCAGCTAAAAGAAGCAGAACCAAATCTCTTCTGTATAAGTATTTTAATTTTCCAATTAATTTCACCAAAGTAGATAATGATTTTAAGAACTTATCCTTAATGCTTAATGTGCAGAAGACACTATGCTAGAATGTAACTGAAATGCCTAGCAAATAGCTTTTGTGTTATTCAATCCTATTTGTTTTGACCATTAATACTCATTTAGACAATTTTCTAAATTATTAAAGGATAATTCTCATACACACATGTACACACATATAATTCCTCTATATCAATTGTAGCAAAATATAAAAAGTCAGAATACTTTGAAATGCATGCATTAAATATTAGTGTGTTTTCATAAGAACAAATTCATTCCTTTAAGCCCTGTGTGATTCTTATATATCTCCTTCTGTAACTCCTCCACAGAAGATCTAATGCACTGGAGATGTTTCTCTGTTTCTTTTAATTTTCCTGAGCATAATTCAATGCTCAGACTTTCCATTATCTCCAACTCCCACTTAATAAGGATCGTGATGATGATGATGATGATGAAGAGAAAGGAATAAGCATTTACATAATACCTAGTATATAGTAGGCACTAGGTTAGTCACTTTTTTACAAATATCTCATTTGATCCTCATGATAACCAATGAAGTAGGTGCTATTAGTAAACCCATTTTACAGTTGAGGAAAATAAACAGAGGTTGTGACTATAGGTACTATTATTATCCTCACTTTGTAATTGAGGAAGCTGAGGTAAAACAAATCTGAGGTTAAGTGAATTTAAGTGTTCTATACACTATGTTACCTAGACTCCAAGAAGTCCTCTTATATTTTTCTTAGTTCAAATCTACATTGCTATATTCTGTACTTATTGATATCTATGATTCATCTTCTATTGTATGCAATCTATACATGCATAAAGATAATCATAGATGAAGATAATAGACAGACTGTCATAAATAATAATCTACAGAAGATCACATCTTTATAATCACATAATTCAAAGGTACACAAAATACAAGATGCTATTCTTTGACGACAGATTTTTGCTTCATTAAAAGAAAAATCCTACTACAAAGGTTTCTCATCCATCTAGCAACAATTACTAGAATACTGAAAAGTCTCCTAGTAAAGATGTGTAATTATTCAAATGCATTTGACCTGACCATCCACATAGGAAAAAATTTTGAATAGAAAAAAATGCTTTTGAATAGACCATCTATTGGACCATCAGCATGTATATAAGGAACGAATAGTATAGAAGGACAGTAAAGTTATTCAAGAATTAAGCAAAAAGAGGAAATAAGGCTGGATTACCTTTGAAAATTATAAAGAGAGAAGATTGTGGAAAGATGCAAATTTAGTCAGAAAATTTCAAGCACTCCTGATTTCCTTACAAATAAAACAAAATTGTGACTCAGGGTGAATGTAGACCAGTGAAAAAAAATAAGACTTGGGATGGAACAGAAGTTATCTTAAAATACCAGAGAAGCCACTGAAGAAAGACCCCAGAATTAAGGATTAACTGGTGTTAAATTAAAAACACCTCCAGATTAGGGCTAGCTGGGTTCAGAAGTAGCCTCACCCTGAACCACAGGGAATCTGAGTCCAAGAAGATTGAGAGAACCTCTCTCATAAGGAATTCCAGCCAAGCTGTGGGGCTGAAACACAGCCCTGGCTCAGAAACAAACCAGCACCCCTGGTGAGTGCAGAAGCAGTGGGGCAGGGAAGCTACTGGCTTGGGCATTTACAGGAGGGTGGAGTTCTTGGTTTGGGGTTCTGGGCCAGAGGGGAGAACTGAAGGAAAGCCAAAGGCATTCTCCTCCTCATCTCAGGGCTAGAGATGGTTACACTATTCTTATTTTTAAAAAATAAATAAATAGGCAAAGGAGAAAGAACTCAATCACAGAAAGTTACTATGAGAATAGGGAAACTCATAGTTAAATCTTCAGAGGAGGATATAGAAGTAAAAAGAAACCTTTCTTATCCCCAAAGAGCAATGTTAAATAGCTAGCTACTCCAAAAGAATTTATAAAAGAATTCAAAAAAGGCTTTAAAAAATCAAATGAGAAAGATTGAGGGAATTAAAAAAAAAAAAGAATAATCCAAGAAAAATAAGAAAATTATGGAAAGAAATTCAACTAACTAGGAAAGGGGATCCAAAGTCTTATAGAAGAAAATGACTCTTTGAAGATTAGAATTGGGCAAGAGGGAGTCAGTGAAGTTATGAGACAAAGAAATCATAAAACAAAATATAAATAATGAAAAAAACAAAATTATGAAAAAAGTGATCTAGAAAAGGAGATGCAAAGTCTTAAAGATGAAAATAATTGCAAAAATTAGAATTGGTCAAGGGGAAGCTATAAGAAACCAAGAAATAACAAAATAGAATATAAAGAGTGAAAAAAAACAGAATGTAAAACATTTTATAAGTAAAACAACAGATTTGGAGAACAGATCAAAAAGAAAAATCATAAGAATAATTGGACTACCGAAAAGCTATGAGCAAAAATAGTATATTGATACAATAATACAAAAAATAATTTTAAAAATATCATTAGGTGATAGAACAAGAGGAAAAAGGAAAAATACAAAACTTCTACCAATCACAATCTCAAAGAGATTCTATAAGCAAAACATATAGGAACATCATTGCTAAATTTGAAACATCCATATCAAAGAGAAAATTTTACAAGCAGCAATAATTCAAATACATTGAAGCTACAATAAGAATTGCATGGGACTTATCAGAAGCTAAATAAAAGATGACAGGTCATAGAATATTAAATATTAATAATCAAAAGAACTAGGATTACAGCCAAAAATATTATATTCAGAAAAATTAAGTATAATGTCAAATGAAAGGGGGGAAGAACATTCAATGAACCGTCAGATTTTCAGGATTTTGTCTGAAACAAACCTGAACTCAATAGAAAGTTTACTTATGTTTTACACATAGAAATGTAAGCCATATGTCTAAGATTTGCATTAATTGGGTAATCCAAAAGAAAGATTTGGGTAGAGCTGATTATGATGTGACTCTAAAAAGCAAAACTATCTAGGAAAATGTAAAAATAATAATTGTGCTATATGAATGAGGTGCAGATGAAGAATTGACACAGAGGAATTAGATGGAGGAAACAGGATGGTAGTTCTGAAAACATACACCCATAGAAAATGGATTAATGAGGTAATAATACATAGATAAACATAAAATAAGGGGGGATAGAGAAGGTCAACAGGAGTGAGATAGTGTGTAGATTAATGAGGAAGGGACAAAAAGGGAGGGAAAAGGTAGGAGAGAATACAAGGAAGGGATCCATGGAGGAGAATGTCAGGAAGGTAAAATATATTTAAAAATTAAATGAAATAAAAAAGAAATTATAAAGCCCTTTTTGTGATCACAAGTTTTCCAGGAAAGCAAAAGCCTATGTAAAAAAAAATTACCAACATTCTACATATGTTTCTATAAGACAGAAACATATAGTACATAACACTTTCTGAAGTATTAAAAATGAGTATCACACAAAGGGTCATGGAAAGGCTTTTCATGGATGTGAACACCTACAATATATAACTAAGAAACTTCAGGGAGCAAGAGTAAAAGATGTCGTAGAAGACTTGTATGGGAGAAAAGACAGGTCATATGATGATGGCAAAGGATATTAAGTAGACAACCAGAGCACTCCACTGTACCCTTATGATATCAGGATAAAGCAAGAAGTTTTTCAGTTCTTTATATAGTTCTTCAATATTTTGTATAGATATTTGACTATATTACAGATAGATTGCATAGACATAGATATATAGATAGATGTCACATAAAATGGTTACAATCTCTATCCAAATCAAGGAGGGGCCCCAGAATTGTTTAAGAATTGAGATCTACCAAAGTAGTAAAATCCAGTGGTAGAAGTTCCACTATTTTTGTGCTAGTATCAAAATGGTGTCATATCTGTTCTGCTTCATATCTATTTGTGGTCTTTCTGTTTCCTCTCCTTTTTTTGAATGATGTTCCTTAACTAAATCTCATTTCACCATCTCAACAGGCTTATTTTCTCCTCAAGAATTTTCTGCTGTTTCATGAGATGCTGCTGCTTATGCTACTTATAATCTTCCATTATGCTCCTTTATAAGGTTTTACAGATGAGTCTGTACTTTAGATCACTATTACCTCCGAGTGCCATGCACCTTTATTTGACAAGAAGATGAGGTATTTGCTGACCAAGGCAGATTTTTGTGTAGAGTCCATGGTCTTGCAAGTACAGTTGAATCAAGAGAGGAAATAAGAGATCTAGCCCATGACCATAGCATTATATCAGAACAAGGTGAGCCCAGAGAATGCATATCTAGAAGGAGGAGGAAGAAAAGAAGAAAGTAGAGAAGGGGAAGAAGAGGAGGAGGAGAAAGAAAAGGAGGAGAAAGAGGGAGGAAGAAGAGAGCAAAGAAAAAAAGGAAGAAAGAAGAGGAGAAGGAAGAGAAAAAAGAAACATTTGTAGACGGTTTACTATGCACCAAGCACTATGCTAAGTGCTTTATAATTATAATCTCATTTGATCCTCACAACTTTGAGAGTTAGGTGCTCTTATTCCCCACTTTACAGATAAGGAAATTTAGGCAGACAGAAATTAAGTGACTTGACCAGGATCTCACAACCAGTAAGTTTCTGAGGTCAGATTTGAACTCAGGTTTTCCTGATTCCAAACCCAATACTCTAGTCACTGTGCCACCAGAGTTTTGAGCACGAAAATTGAGTCAGACAAATATTGAGTTCTCTGAAACTCCATGAATCTTATTCCTGATACAGTACAGTCCTTACTAGCTTAAATTTCCACCTTTGAACCTAGTTTCTGCTCTTTCTTTCTGCTATTCTGCTTTGAACCTAGCTTGCTCTTAGGATTTAAAAGCCCCAATGAACCCCAAGTTCCTGTCCTAGTCTGATCTCTGACATATTCCACACTGTCATCCAGTCCCTCTTCTCCACTCTCACCCAACCTAACCCTTTCCCATCCACCTGTAGTCATCAGCTCCTATGTGGGATATGGGATGTGAAAGTAGCTTGTAGAGCAATGGGTCCCATTCATACTCGCCACCTAGGCACAAATTCCATACCTGCACGAAGCTATTCCAGATCAGCCTGCCTACATTTTTGAATAAGAAAACATTAAGAGACAGTATGAATCCACTTCCCCCATCTCTAGGACAGCCCCTTCTGATATGTGCTGTGGTTCATTTATTTCTGACCCTCAATAAAAATCCCAGGCCACTGAATATGGTGGGTCCCACCTTTGATGGAGTCAGGGACTCCTATGACTTTATTTTCCAGGGAGCAAATACCCAGAAATCACAAGCCACTCTAGAGGTGATCAAAGAAATCAATTTATCTCTACTTTAATCTGGGCCTGTGACCCAGGAAACCCAATCCTTGTGGATATGAGTAGGGAAACATCACCAAGAACTTAGTCTAAATATAATATGCTCCCTCATCATCTCAGCAATGCTAGGGAATGGATTGGCTGGTACTGTGCAAGCCAGCCATTATTTGGAAAGAAAGAAACCTTCTGTTCCCAGAACTGCTAGAAACATTGCCTAGAACAGATGTATTCTGCTTCTGGCCATAGCTACCACTTGAATCCCAAGCCAAAGTTCCTGCTACCAGGGTTTTTATGATGTGTTTTTGTGAGGTCAGTATAAATACTCCTACTATTTAATTATAATATCACTCTAGTTCCAGGAATCCTAAAAATACTCAGATTCACTGATCAGTCTAGAGATAGCAGCCTGTGAGATTGTTTAGGGAAAAAAAATGCAAAGAAGAAGCCTCATCTAGTCTCTATATAAACACTTCTAGTGTCTCTACAAATAATAATAATAATAATTAATTAAATTTTTAAAAAAGCTAAAATGAAGTCATAGCAAGTCAGACATTACTGAAACAACTGGATAACAACATTCTCCTATATGCACTATCACTGACCGCACCACCATTAGATTGCAAAGGCAGAACTGACTTTGTTTTCCCAAGTGTTTAATGTAGGAGTTGGTACATAATAATTAATAAACTCTTTCATTCATTCCTTAAACTGCATCATCTGTTGACAGATTTGTTGTCACAAAAGACCAAATGTGGGCACCTGATAGATGAGTCATAGCAATAGATCCTCCTATATTAAAACCATTAAGACCCTTCTTCTAGCCTGTAAGGTTTGACCAGATCTGCTAGTATTAAGCTGTGAGTAGCAAGGAAACAATGTTTACTCAAATCAAGCTGCCCACACTTAAAAGATGGCATAATATCCATACAGCTGAGGTCCCATTGTGAATGAGATCCATGTTTGTATAGCTCTTCCAGTAAGCTTTGATAGGTAATGTTTCATCTTCTTCATAACAGCTGAGCTACAGGTCACAAGGACCTTTCAGCTGTGTTACATACTGTAATGTGAGACGTTATGGTGCTCTAACTATGGCACAGGTCTACTAGTTTATCAAGGATGAAGTATTGCTTGGATCAAGAACCCAATTAAGCAGCAGCCAACTTGTTGTGATCCTTGCCAACTCCATTTTGTTCCTAAATGTTAGTAATACCAGATGCCATGGACATTCCCTCATCTAAGCAAGATGATTCTTTCTTCCTCTGTGCTAGACCTCTTACCACAGTCAAAGCTTTGTACTTTATTTCTAAGAAAAAACTATCTGATTAAGTGATGTTCTCTGTCACATCACTTCTAGTTGGTGTCCCAAATTAATTTCACATTTCTAGATTTCATTATTCACCATACTCTAGATAATAATTCCCAATTTGGGCTTCTTTTTGCCATTTTTAAAAAAATTGTTTTTTTTTTCACATAATGGCCATTTATTTTTTCTCTCTTATCTTCTCTCAACAAGCAATTGCAAATTTGTTGCAAGCTATGTTCTTTTACTTTTTTTTTTCAGAGTCAAGCAAAGCAAATTTCTGCCTTGGCCATATCCAAAAATACATGTCTCATTCAACATTATTCCATCACTTCTTGGTCAAGAGGTGGACAAAATATTCATCTTTGGTTCTCTGGAATTATGATTAGTAATTATATTGATCAGAATTTTGAAGTTTTTAAAAGTTGTTTTTCTTTCTTTAGATATTGGAAGGCTGATATAATTTTCCTATGGGATTAGGTTTTTCCTCACTTTATCTTCCATCTACCTGTCTCTATTCAGGACTTCCTTGGGGCTTCTATAAAATTTTAAAAGTATTTTTTATGTTGTCCTGGAATGGAGTTTATCTGATTTTCTTTGGATTTCTTTATCATTGCTCATTGTGGTACATTTTAAGAACTTAACGCTCAAATCATGTTTGTGGCAGATTTAGGATCCCCTAGGAACTAACTCTTCATCCCTTCTCAAGTTTTATCTTCTTTTCCCCCAGTCCCTCTACCTTATCAACAAAGAAACCTGCCTCATTTCCCTGAAAAATTTGAGGTCATTCACAGACTTTCTCTTATTTCCGTCTCATCAATTCTTATCACTCAAATTATTTTTGCTACTACAGTTATCTCTTCCACATCACAACATTCCCCATCATGGGTCAGCATGAGAAATTAAATGAGAATTTTTGCAAAAGGTTGGTTTGCTAAATCCACTTGAGATGAGAGCTGCCTCAGTATATCCTTTTGTTAAAATCTCAAATGTAACACCCTGGAGAAGATAATGGCAAACCCCTTCTGTATGTTTGCCAAGAAAATCCCATACAAGGTTAAAAAGATTGGGTATAACCAAATGACTAAACAAATGGAGATTGATATTTCTCAATTATCTAGTCCTAACCTTCTTCCTGACCATTATCTTACTGGTCATCTCAAAATGGATGACCCTTAGAAATCTTAAGTTCCACATAGTCAAAGCTGAACTCATGATATTTTCCCTAAACTTTTCTCTCTTACTAATTTCTCCAAGATTGCTGAAGATACTTCCATCCTGTAGGCGTCTAAGGTGTCTTTGAATTCTCACTCTCTCCCATCGCTATTTTCAAAATATTTCCAAATTTTGTCAGATTTATCTCTCTAACATCTCTCACATTCATCCCTTCTCTTCTCACATACTACCATCAACCTGGCATGGACCCTCATAACCTTATACCTGGACTACTGAAATAGCTGATAGTTGGTCCTGCTTCAAATCTCTTTCCACTCCAATCAATCCTTCATTCAGTTATTCAAGTGATTTCCCTAAAGCACACATCTGATCCTATCACTCCTCTTATTTAATAAAATGCCAGTGGTTCCCTATGATTTTCAGGATTATAAAAATTTCTCTTTTTTACATTCAAAGTCCCTTCATAACCTGAGCTCTTCTTACTTCTCCAGTCTGCTTATACCTTACTCAGTCCCTCATACCCTGCAACCAATGACTGTCCTCTTTACTCTTCTTAGGATAACATACTGAATCTCCCAAATCTGAGATTTTTCACTGTCTCCCATTCCTATAACTGTTTCTCCCTTCATTTTTGTCTCCCGGTTTCCTTAGCTTCCTTCAAGTGTTGCCTAAAATCTTAACCTCCACAAAAAGTCTTTCCTAGTGCCCCTTAACATTAATACCTTCTGTTGATTAGTTCCAATTCATCCTGTATGAAGTTTGTATATAATTATTTATATATTGCCTTTCCTATTAAATTGTGAATTCTTCAAAAAAAGAGACGCTCTTGTCTTTTTTTTTTTTAATCGCCAGAACTTAGCATAGCACCTGGCACATAGTAGGTACATAATAAATGCTTATTGACTCTCCAAAATACCCTCATTTTCTTATAATCCTCCCTTTATTTTCTATGCCTTCAATCCCTCTCTTAAACCCCAAGGCTATCCAGATTTCATCCACAGTGGTCAATCAAAAATCTGATTGCTCACACCTCATGGATGAGATGAATTGCCAACTCTAATTCTTTCAGCTGGAACTTTTCTTTGCTTGCTTCATTTATTAAAAGAATCAGCCTGAGAAATGGCTTTTGTTTTTATCTCCAAGATAATGCTGAGAACTTTTGTATTTATCTTCAACCATTTCATCCTCACTTTACCCCCATCGCTACCATAAATTATGATCAAATCAACTTGGTCATTGTGCCTGGATCGATTGTGTCAGTCCACAAAAATACTCTATGCCCCAGTTACCATCCCTTTAACGTTTAGGACCAAAATGCGTCTCCTTGACCACAGTTCCCTTGGTGTTATATGTACTCTAATGTAATGTAAGGTCCTGAAAGTCAGTAACTTGTCCTTTGCTTTTTAATGTTTGTTTCCCCACTACTTAGTAATGCTTGCCATGTAATAAGTATTTAATATGTATTTTTAAAATTCACTCTTCACCAGTCCTACCACCAAGCTTTATCATCCGTTCTGTTTTGACATTATCCAGATTATCTAAAATTGTCATTTAACCCACTAATGTACCCAGGGACTCGGGCTTTGCCATCTATCTAGCTGATGAACTATTAGGGTCCTTCTATATCCACTTTATTGGACAGCTACATGGCACAATAGGTAGAGTACTGGGATTGAAATCAAAAGGATTCCTCTTCCTGAGTTCAAATCTGGCCTCAGATACTTAGCAGTTGTGTTACCCTGGGCAAGTCATAACCACACTTGTCTCCATTTCCTCATTTGTAAAATGAGCCAGAGAAGGAAATGTAAAACTACTCCAAAACCTCTTCCAAGAAAACTCGATGGAATCAGAAAGAGTCAGACATAACTATAAATGAATGAACAACAACAAAATATTCATTCTAGATCAAGTTTATTTTTATACAGTCACTCTCAAGTATAAACTCCTTGAGAGGACTAATTTTTTTCTATTTGTTTCTTTACCTCCTAACACAGTATTTGGCATTTAATAAATACATTTTCATCAAACCATTTATTTTCCTATCATCCCGGAGCTAATGAAAACCTAGAGTCCATAAACTGAATATTCTTAGTGCCATACATCCCTACTTGACCATTCTAAACACTTACTCTCTATGGGATCTTGTTACAATAATGAAATCTGCTTTTCTCTCCAGCATATGCTCTTTTATATAAGGTAGAAGCCTTAATTTTTTTTTCTTCTTACCCTACATACTTTAGTTCACATAGTTAATGATTACCTGGAGGAAGTGAGGGCCATCCAGGCTGACTTTCCATACACTTTTTATGTTGCCAAAATACCACACATTTAGGAAGTCAATTGTCCTTGCAAGATACCAGAATTCCTAGAGAGCACAGGAGACCAAGCTATCATTCTTCAACTGTTACAACAGCAGACTTCCTTAGAATCCAGAGGAAAGAATGGTAGGGCTTTTCCTTTTCTCATGTGGAAAGTCCTATGACCTACAATTTGAGAATCTCCTCGTCACTCTCATATTGACAAAGAAAATATATTAACAGTACTCTGTGATTTATTTTCAAATCTGCTGTAAATAATTTTAGTAACTTATCATTATTTATTGTTATTGTGATAATAATATCATTTTAAAGTAACACACAGGATTTTAGAAGTCAGCTAGTCAATTATAATTTAAATACCTACCTGGCACTGTGCTAAAAGTCGGGGTTAAAATAAAAGATGAGAAAGAATCCCTTCTCTCAAGAATTTAGTCTACTGAGAGAGACAATATGCAAATCTTAGATAGTAATATTTAAGATAGTCTCAGAAAGAAGGCACTATAATTTAAGAGGACTAGAAATGATTTCTTGCAGAAGATGAAACTTGAAGGAAGCCAGGGAAGGAAAATGAGTAGCTGTTGTTATTCAGTTGTTTTTCAATTTTGTCTGATTTTATGATCCCATCATTTGTGTTTTCTTTGCAAAGTTACTGGAGTGGTTTGCCATTTCCTTCCCCAGCTCATTTTATGGTTCAGAAAGTAGAGGAAACAGGATTAGTGACTTACCTAGGATTACACAACTAGTGTCTGAGGCAAAATTTAAACTTAGGTCTTCCTGGGTGTGCTTTGTGTTTTATCTGTCTCACCATCTAGCTGCTCTATGAATAAATGAGGCAGAGGGAATTCCAGGCATGGGACAGTCAATGAAAATGTTGAAGTCTGGAGATGGAGGGAGGGTCTTGTTCAAGGAAGCAAGGAGACTTTGTCACTGGATCACCTTTTCATTCATTTTAAAATAAGAACAACTTTACAACATGATAAAAAAAAACATAGTTTTAAAAACTCAGGACTGGGGAAAAGTTAATATTTTGCTTCATCAATCCAGAACAGCAGTCATTTATTCTTGATGAATTATTTTCCTAAAATCATTCAATCCCTGTATCATCATTCTTCTCAAAGACTATCCTTTGCTAACAGGTTCCTTCTCCTAGGGAAATCATTATCCTCATTCTAATTCAGAGGATTAGGGGAGACAACATTTTTAACTAAACAGAATGTATTTCTTGTCCAGTTTCCAAATCTTTTTACCACCATTCTTCCATTTTCTTTATTTTTGACCTTTTACAGACTTTCCTAAAGGAATTAGATCTAAGAGTGGAAAGGATTTTAATAGTGGGCATTATTTCCTGAAAAATATGATTAAGTACTGATAAGGCTTCCTTTTTTCAGCTCATTCTGGATAGGAATTTATAATTGGATGATACTTTATATTTTAATATTTTTAGTTGAACTAAAAGAAAATAGGTCTTAACATGTTGCACAATATCCACCTGTGTTTTATTTGTTACACTGAGTTCATCTTGATCACCAACTATACCTTCTGAATTCTTATCCACTACCATCATTTGTGAAGAAACAAGAAGAATACTTTAGTTTTGATGTCCTCAACTCACAGAGGGAAAAAAAAGTGGTGGATCAGGGTCCAGAGGAGAGAGGCTTTAGTGCCTATTGGACTGACAGAGATTCAGATTTGAGGAAAGAACAAGGAACCCTCTGTACAATGTATGTACTTTAGAACTTGTGGTTCCACCAACATAATCCCCCAAAAGCATCAAAGGCTCCAGGAAGGAAGAATCCTATATAGATAGAAATGATGGCCAAATCTATGGCTGGATTGGATGAGACAACAGGAGAAAAGAAGTCCTATTCCTTGATCATGATATCACTAGATCACCTCAAAAGGGAACAGGGAATGTCTCTAGTCATCAGAAAAGGTATGGAAGAAGGGCTGATTTAGACAAACAGCTTTCCAGCATCCCCAGCATGCCCTGTAACTCCCCTCCTGATCTAATATTGCCTTCCCTCTCTGTATTGCTCTTCCTGTGATTGGGTTTGTGATTCTAATTCCAATCCTTCGGCTTAGACACCGAGAAGAAATTCTAGCATTGACCTAGTACCTGTCTTCTGGATTTGTTTCCTTGAATCCTGATTTGTAATCTACTTCTCCTCTATCTCCAAAAGGATTGATCCCTCTTCAGTCCCAGTGATTACCCTAAACCTTAACATGGGTCAGACTCTCCTGGGAGTGATACAAAGCTCAACAGCTCACAACTTTGCATGGAGTTATCCTTCACTCAACTCTTTGAAGCTTTTTTCTCCTTCACAATACCTTTTTTCAGAGCAGTGGTACTGGAATTGTTATCAAGTCCTTCTCTACTCCCATCCGTCACTGTGGAAATGTATCGGCCAAATATGTAATGTTTGAAAGTTACTACTGAGAAATTGGAGATTATCAACAGAAATCCCAGGAAGGCAAAGTCTTCTGGAAAATAGACTTTTGCTATTTGTTGGCCTCACGCTGTACAGTCTCAAGGCTGAAGGAAGATAAATAGGTCATATAGGAACTCCATTTCTTTTTTTTTCTTTTTTTTTTTTTTTCCTGAGGCTGGAGTTAAGTGACCTGCCCAGGGTCACACAGCTAGGAAGTGTTAAGTGTCTGAAACCAAATTTGAACTCGGGTCCTCCTGAATTCAAGGCTGGTGCTCTATCCACTGCACCACCTAGCATGCCCCCTATTTCTTTACTATATTAAGCTCATCCTTTGAAAATGATGAAATAGAGGTCACCTTTTGGGAGAGCCATCAGAAAATGGCTGAATACAAGGAAGTCCATGCACTCATTTAGAGTGTGCGCTGTCTTGTCTTCCAGGAAGGCATCTCTCAGCCTGTTCTTCTCTTTTCTGTTCTTCACTAACACTGTCTATTAGACTCCATGGAGTAAGCTTTGTTCCCTGTCTCTTACCTAACCAGGTATGGTATACCCACCAAAATGTCTTTAAAAGGGCCCTTAGCAGAACTCAGGGGCTTGCTTTTGCTTTTATTTTGCATTTTAATAGCATTCATCTTTAATCTTCACTTTGGTACTTTTATACAGCTGAGCCTTAGCAAGACTCCAGGCTTTTGGGGGTTTTAGCCTGGCTATTAAGTGCCTATTTATTTTCTCTGCTTCTCTGGTTATATTTGGAATGGTAGACGTGGCTTTCCGGCTTTAATCATCTACATCTCAAATTCTGTGCATTTTCCTGTAGAGTTATAATGTTCATGCTCTTTTGCTTTCCATTAAAATATAGATTTGGCTGCTTAACAATGGAGCTTATCCACTTTTTCCATATTTACTATTTGACCAGAAAGGGAAAGCATGGAATGTCTTTGTTATCCATGTCCTGGTCTCCTGCCTGCTGTGTTTCACTATGTTGTTTTTAATGATCTCTTTCTACCATTCAACAAATTCAACAAACACTTATTAAATACTCTCTTTCTGCCAGGGATCGTGCTAATCACAGGCCTTGCCTTCCATGCCCTTACATTGGATCAGAGGAATATGACTTACATGCAGATAAAAAAAAAACTACAAGGTAGGGAGTCACCCATTCAAAGAACAGATCCAGACAAACAAGTCTGAGAAAATTTAGAGAGGGTACCCTTTCATCTGGGGGGAGTAGGAAAGGCTACCTAGAGCTAAGATTTGAAGGAAAATAAGGATTTTGAAAAGCAGAGAGGAGGGGAGAGAGTATGAGTGGGTGGGAGAGGAGTTTTTGTGGATCTGAAAGGTTGAAAGCAGCTTGCTGTTCAGGGAACAGCTAATAGTCTCCTTTCTCTTTGGAACACAGAGTACAGGAAAGAGATTAATTTAAATGAAACTAGGCATGTAGGTTGAAAGCCAGATTGATATCAGAATAAGAAGTTTGGATTTTAGAGAGTGATATGGTCATATCTGAGCCTTAGGAACTTTATTTTGATGGATCATGTTGATCTAAGAAGACTTGGTCTCTAGACATGTACTAACCCAGCTTACTTGCTCTTAGCTGGGGCTCTTACACATTTTTGTGTATTGTGGACTGTTTTGGCAGGCTAATGAAACCTATGGACCCCTTCTCTGAATGATATTTTAAATGCCCAAAATGAAAAAACATAACAACACAAAATTGCAAAGGAAACTAGTTTTTTGAAAGACAGTTTTCAATTTTTTAAAGGCCATGGACCCCAGATTATGAAACTTTGCCTCAGAGTTCATTTGGATTCCATGGATATTTCTTCAACCACACAGGGACAAAAACTGTCCCATGAGTCTTGTTACCTAGGCACCTAGTTAAGGATAAAGTTGAAAATTAAATTAAGAAATCCCAGAGGGGAGTGATTGTGTCCAGCCATAGGCTTGCAAGACTTGAACCTTGCAGAGAATGTCAGCTCCTGTTTCTTTAAAGACTCTTTGGTGTCACATCTAAGCCATACTTAAAATTAAATGTATTTGGTTACTGCTTCTGAAGCATGACTGAACCTCCCTGGCACCTGATTCTGTTTGTGGGAAATGCAAGGGAGAACAGCTGTTGGAAAGATTTAGTAATTTCTTCTGATTGTCTGACATTATCTAAGGGATCTGTTGATGCTGCAGTTCCTTTGGATGTTAAGAAATTTCTCGAATCAGATATGTTGTATTTTTTGGAAGTTATCTTTTGGGACACCTTCCTATTTCTGAAATGGTGAATAAGAAGCTTAACCTTAAGTTTTGGGATACTTGGATGACATTTCAAGGAAGTTCTAAGTGAAAGGTTATGTGTATGATTAAGTAATTTGAAATCAAGCTAACTTATCAAAAAGATTGCATTGTGATCTCCATAAAACTAAAAGCAATTTTTAAAAAAGGTATAAGAATGCTGGTACAATTGTCTACATAGCTGATATTTTGTACATTTCTTGCAGTTTTGGAAACTTATTTAAGTCTTGGAAAATTATTTGAAAAATAAACTAAAATCTTAACCATATTGACATTCACAATTTGTAAATTTTATATTTTTCAGCTTTTAAGTAAACCAAGTAGCTGTTAGAGTAAAAACACTTAGGTAATGAAGCACTAATCAATGTGCTCTCAAAGACATTTTAAATTCCTTATTGTATACACTAATTAGCATATATATCATTTCCCATAGTATGTAACTGAATGTTGGATATGTAGAAGGAACCTAATAAGAATCATTGAAGCTTAGAGCTGTGGAAGTGAACTAACAATTGTCTAAGGCCATTGAGATCAAATGAAATTTTTGTAAAGCACTTGAAGCAGTACCTGACACATAGTAGGAGCTTAATAAGTGCTTCCCTCTTCCCAATTCCCTACCTAATGCCTCATTAAAGTAAGAGATCTTAATCTTTTTTTGTGTGTCTAGTAAAGGTCCTGGACCCCTTTTCAGAATAATGTTTTTAAAAGCATAAAAGAAAATATATGAGATTGCAAAGGAACCAGTGGTATTAAAATACAATAATAAAAAAATTAACTTCACATACCCCAGGTTAAGCTATTCTAAGCAATACAGTGTTCTAAAGCAATCCCAAAGGATTGACGGTGAACCATACTATCCCTCTAAATAAAGAGCTAATACTGTTTGAATACAGACTGAAGCATGTTATCTTTCACTCTCTTTTTTTTTTTTTGAATCTTCTCTACTCAACTACAAAATGACTAATATGGAAATGTGGAAATGTTTTATATGATTGCACATGTATAACTTATATCTGATTGCTTATCATCTCATGGAAAAGGAAGGGAATAGAGGAAGGAATAAAATTTAGAACTCAAAACTTTAAAAAATGTTTAAAAACTGTTTTAAAATATAATTAGGGGAAAAATAAAATATATATTAGAGAAAAGAAGAATCTAGAGCATCTTGGACAAATGGCCATCTATCATCTGTTCAGATACTTCTAGTGATGGGGACCTCACTACTTATCTTGATAATTTTGGATGACTCTAATTACGAGGTAGTTTGTCCTTGGTTCAAATCTTTCTCCCTGGAGCTTGCTAATTCATTCATTGATTACAGACATTATATAATTCATATTTATAATATCCCAGTAGCTCTAAAGGACTCAAAATGAAACATGTTACCTATTTCCTGGTAGAGAAATTATGCACTTGAGACTTCTTACAGATTGAGACTTCTTAAAAAAACACAACAAAAGTGGAAATTAGTTTTGGACTGTTGTTGTGTTTTTGGTTTCTCAATTAGTAGAAATGAGAAGAGAGAAAAATAGAAGGGAGAGTATGTAGACCTGAAAATAAAATTTAATTTAATTTTTTAAATTCCCTGTTGAGTAGGAAACCTTGGGAAAGTTATCATTCTTCTTTTTGTATTTGGAGATCCAAATAACAACTAAATAACCTGCTGCAGATAGTTGTGTTACTTCACTGCATATGTGTTCCTCTGGCCCTCTCCACTCCTCCCCACCCAGATATATGCTCTTTCAGGACTGGTGTTATTCCAATTATTCCATCTTTACTTTTGTATTCCTAGTGTTTTGAATAGTGCCTAACACTTTACAAATGCTTATCAGATTAAATCAAGTTTTTAAAATAGCACATTTATTGGGATTTTATCTTTATTAAGAGTTCACTTTAAACAGAAGGCTACACTTTTGTCTTTGATGTAGACTAAAGGATTGTCGTTTCTTATTGTGTTTCCCAAGGACGCATTTGAAAGCTGGAAGAGTTGATATTTATAAAGTACCTTAATATTTGCAAAATGTTTTACATAAATGGTCTCATTTAAACTTTATCAATACCCTGTGAGGTAGGTATTATAACTATTATTTTTCTCATTTTATAGTTGAATTGATTACATGATATAGAAGATACTGGCAAAGGATTGCTCAGCATGGCAATGCTGCACCAAAGAAGGCATTGTGTTCTAAGACCAAAGCAGAATTTAAGTAGCTCAAAAATAAATAAATAAATAAATAAGATCAGATATGCAGATATCAGATAAAGAATCACTCCAAATGTTCACATGGATTATTTGCACTTGACCTGTGGTAGAGCATTCTGAGCTCATACTGGTCTAATCAGCAACATTTGGACACACTGCAATTTGGCTCTAACATAGTAATATCACTTTGGTCCTCCTGGAGAATGAAGGGCAACAAGCAACCAGTGATCTGGCTGATTATCAAAGGAATATACAACCATGGGGACCTGTGAATAAGAGTATGAGCTGAAGCAATGGATGAGAGGGGACGCCACATCAAGGTGGTGAAGGGCATTCAGATCATGCTCCATAAGTATTGCTTGAAAGAACTGGGAATGCTTAGTTTGAAGAAGAGAAGGCTTAGCTGGGACATGATAACTGCTTTTAAGTATCTGAATGATTGTTTTGTGAAGAGGAAATAACCTTGTTCTACTTTAGGGAGCAATGTGTTTCAACCCTTCACACTCTGGCCAACATGCTTTGTTTTGTTATTTTCCATTTTCCATCTTTGTCACCTGTGCCTGGGTAAACTCTTGTTTCACCTTTACTTCTCAGAATTCCTAGCTTCCTTTGAGATTCAGTTCATGTACCTTCTCTTTCAGGAAGTCTTTCCTGGTCCATTATTTGTTAATGCTTCTTCCTTCCTGCTCTCAGAAAAAAAATCATTTTTCATATTTTTTGAAACTGTCAAAGATTCTACTTCCATTATAAATAAGACATTTTAATGTGCTTATATATTTATGCTGAGCTAAGAACTTTTCCCTGAAAATCCTTGAAAAGATAGTGTCCCTTAAGGTATTCTTCTCCTAAATTGTGCATTCATTAAGTGAGGTTCAGCTCTAGTGTCCACCACTGACAAAGATTCCTTGATTAATAAAGCATTTATCCTTTAACAGATTTTGGCATATGTCTAGTCTACAAAATATATCCCAGGTGTAACTCTCCTGATTCTAGCCCATTTCCCTCTTCTTCTGAATAATATCCTGAGGATGACAATGGTTAATCATCCAATTCTTTTTTGTACTTTTTAGAAGAAAAATAAAATAAAACCCGTGATTGCTTTCTTGGAAAGATATTTAATTACAATTACATTATTTAGAGGGTTCTCCACTATTTCCCTCTAAGAATTATTCCTCCCAATTCTTTTCTGGCTCTGCAAAATGCAATAAATTACAGACTCAGAGACATGAGAGAACACCCACATATACAGATCCCCCCCCCCCCCCCAGGGGATTGTGACAGCCTGATTTTGGGAGGGGAGAGGGGCAAAGAAGATCACAGGACTGTGTCATGGAAACCTATTTCTTAGAGCCAACTAATAAGGAATATACTCATAAACTTTTATGTTTCTTTCTATCCTACCCTTCTTACCACGGAATCCACCTGGCAATGATTTCCAAACATGAAATTTAGTACAAGAATGAAATGCCTGGTTTTACATGAGTGAAAAACAAAAAAAGTTCCTTTTTGGGCCATTTAGAATTTAAAGAAACAGTTCAAGGTTGTTGTATAAATAAATGGAAATGGAGCCAACTCAATCTTTTAAATAATTGAACTAATCAACCTCTAATTTAAAAACTTTCTCAGTCAAGAAAACAAGGATTATCATCTTAATTAAAGTTTAGCGAATGAAGTAATGATGAAGAACAATTTATTACATTCAGATTTAATTCAGTACTCTGCTTGAGTATCCAATTATGCAAGAAGAATCTACCTGAACGTCTCAATGGCAAACACTTGCCCCCATGTTGTGCATGTGTGCATTTACTCTGTGTGTGTGTGTGTGTGTGTGTGTGTGTGTGTGTGTGTGTCTACTTCAGTTTCCCCAACTGTAAAATGGAAATCATAATAGTACCTATCTCCCAGGGTTGTTGTATCAAATAAAATAATATTTGTAAAACACTTAGCACAGTTCAGGGGACCTAAAAGATACTGAGTAAACACCCCTTCCCTATATATTGTATTATGTACCTGAAGAGATGCTCCAGTCAATAAAATTTAAACTCCTTGAGGATAGGAGCTAGTTTCTGGATTGTTTTGTTGTTGTTGTTGGTGTTGTTTTTCACTATATCCCAGAACTATCCCAGTATCTTGCAGAGGATCTGACACAGTGTTCAGTTCTTTTTTAATCACCTCCAACTCTTTAAGGTCCCATTTGGAGTTTTCTTTGCAGAGATATTGGATTGGTTTGAATTTCCATCTCCATCTCATTTTACAGAGGAGGAAATTAAGGCAAACAGGGTTAAGTGGCTTGCCTAGGATCATACAGCTAGGATAATCTGAAGCCAAATTTGAATTCAAGATGACTCTTCCTAATTGCAGATCTGGCACTCTGAGCTACTTAGTTAACCCAATCTGACACACAGAAGGTACTTAATAAGTGTTTGCTAAATTAAATTAAATTAAGTTTAATAAAATGTATATAATACTAAGTACAGTTACCAACAGGCATGCCAGAGAAGTCTAGGAATATGAAATGAACATAGGAACAGACAGACAAGGTCATCTGAGGATGAACATTAGAGATCCCAATAGGTATTTAAACCAACTATTCTCTGCTTTCAGGACCTGATCAGACTGGTTCAATCCTTGTGAAAGTTTCATTGAAGTATAATAGGAAGAGAATGCCAAGGAAGGTTGTAAGAAGCTTGTAGCAGCACAACTGTGGTGTGCTGGGAGATCCCCCTCCTGTCTTCCCGGTGGTATTGTGTGTGGCCCAGGTAGTGCTTCTGGGAGGGCAGTTAACCAAACCAGGGAGCTGTGTGGCATCTGCTTTTCTCCAGTGAGCTTGGGAAGTCCATCGTTAGTTCTGCAGTAGCAGCTACACTTCCATTTGCTGTATTAATAGATGCACAGTGTCCAGAACATCTCTAATGTTCATCCTCAGATGACCTTGTCCATCTGTTCCTATGCTCATTTCATATTCCTAGACCTCCCTGGCATGCCTGTTGGTAACTGTACTTAGTACTATATACATTTTATTAAACTTAATTTAATTTAATTTAGCAAACACTTATTAAGTACCTTCTGTGTGTCAGACTGGGTTAACTAAGTGTCTAGAGCATGTTTAGAAAAAGAAATCCTGAGTGGTGAAAGTACTGAAAATTATTATGCCATATGCAGGATGGTTGAAAGAATTTAAAGAAGACTTTAGGACCATATGATAGCCGCCTTTACATAACTAAAGAGCTGCCACATGGAAAGAGAAATTATGAATCATCTGTTTAGTCCAAAGGAACAGAACTAGGAGGAATGGGTAAAAATTCCACAGTGGCAGGTTTCAAAATATAAGGGGAAAATGTCCTACTATTAGAATTGTTCAAAAGTGGGTTCTTTGGAAGGTGATGAGTCCTAAGTCACAAAGGTTTTCAAGAAGAGACTAGCTGAGGACTTGCCAGTGTATTGGAGAGAGGATTGAGGAATGGGTTAAACAAAATGATGTCTGAAGTCCCCTCCAACCCTGAGAGTCACTGAAAAAATGGGAGGGAGAAAGAGGAACAGTAAAAGTACAGATTCCTGTTACACAAACTCCTATCTTGAAGGAAGAAATCAAGAGTAGAAGGAAAGGGGGGCAGAGAACAGGAGAGGAGGGGAAGGGGAAGGAGAAGAACAAAGAAAGGGAGAGGGGAAGGAAAGGGAAAGGGAAGGAAAGGGGAAGGAGAGGGGAAAGCGGAAGGAAAGGAGAAGGAAAAAAGGGAAGGAAAAGGAAAAGTGAAAAAGGGGAAGAAGGGGGAAGAGGAAGGGGAAGGGGAAAGAGAAGAGGAAGGGGGGAAAGGGAAAGGGAAAGGGAAGAGGAAGAGGAAAGGGAAAAGGAAAGGGAAAGGGGGAAAGGGAAGGAGAAAGGAAAAGGGAAGGGGAAGAAGAAGGGGAAAGAGAAAGGGAAAGGGAAAGGGAAGGGGAAGGGAGAGCTATGAATTCGGAGTCAAAGAATCTATTTTTCTCACCTCTGTGATTCTAGGCGAATCCCTTCAGTTCTCTGGGCCTCGATTTCTTCATTTATATGATGAGTGTGTTGAACAGGATGCTCTCTCCAAGACAATGACTTCTAAATTTTTGATCATTCATTTTTAGCAAAAATAATTTTTTGAGCCAGTCTCCATGTGGGAAGAAAGAAGTAAGCATTTTTGTAGCACCTATTATGTGCCAGGCACTTTGCTAAGTGCTTTTACATGTATTTTCTCTTTTGAAAGAACTGATGAACTTTGAGTGCCAATTAAAGTATAATTTTCTTCCTTTTTGATTTTTAAGTATTTTTCTTGCTTTTTTGAAATATAGTTAATAAGGAAATGTGTTTTGCATGATTTCACATGTATAATTGATATATCATTTGCCTTCTCAGTGGATTAGAGGGAGAGAATTTGGAGCTCAAAATTTAAAAAGAAAAGAATGATAAACAAATGAATAATGATTTTTAAAAAACAATACATGTTAAGTGACTTATCTAAGATCACACAGCTAGTAAATATCTGGGGCTGGATTTGAACTCAATTCCTGATTTCAGGTCTTGCCTCCTGAATATTATGAAATATTACAGTGTGTGTGAAGTATTTTACAAATCTTAATATTTATTAATATTAAGCTATATTAATAGCTACTCTTACTGTGTATATTTATTTGTGAATTATATGCATATACTATTTTATCACATGTGATCTACAGAGAACAGATATGGTGGAGGACCCCCCAGCTCTCTACTCTTGAGGCAGCTAGATGACATAGTGGATACAGTTCAGGGCCTCAGTTTGTCTCAATTTCCTTAACTATAAAATGGGAATAATAACAGCACCTATTCCTGACAATTGTGAGAATGATATGAGATACTATTTGTAAAAGGACTTAAATGCTTATTTCATTACCTTATTCTATGGGCTAACTTATCCCAACTTAAATTCGAATAGGTAGACCTGTGGTTTCTATTTGGGGATATTTCACATAATTACAATGGAAAACTCTCTCTCAGATTCTTAGGGTAATCTTGGTAAATGCACTATGGAGACAAAGAAAGAGACGTGCTTCTACTATCTACCTCTTAAGCCCCCACTGCTATGTTTCCCATTTTCATAAAATCAATCATTACAACATTTTTTTAAAGTTCATTAAAATGTACAACAATGTTTGAACTGACATTTATTTTGGCTTCAGGTAGCAACAAATGTCACAGTAGGAAATGCAGATGACAAAAAAGGAATCAACAAGAATCACTCTCTGATCTAATGCAAGGAAGTCTGCTTATCACTTGATTTGTTAATTTTACCACTTCTAAATGGTCCCTTCTTAGCATCTTTTGCTTTTAATTATTCTACTTTTTGCTATTCTTTCAGTTTTTGTTCAAAAGTTAAATCTTCCTCCCCACCTCGTTAGATTATTTCTTGAATTTCTTCTTTTTATGTACATAGAGAGAGAGAAAGAGGAAATACAAGGAGGACTAATACAAATAAATACAAAGCAACTAAATTCAAAGTAGTTTTAAAATGAGATGGTGGTCTTTATCAGGGAACAGAAAAGGCTTCACATAGAAGTTTTTGTTTGAAGAACTCAGAGAAGCAGAAGTAAAGAAGTAATACATTTCTGGCTTAAGGGGAAGGTAAGTTAAAAAAACAACACAGAAACAAGAGAGCATAGAATGTAAGAGAAATAAGAAAAGGTCATTTGGAAGATTAGAGAATTGGGGAAAGAGAGGAATGTTCACTAAGACTAGAATTATAAATTAAAATTTAGTTGGGTTGAACTCAACTACCTACTTTTGGTTTAAAAAACAAATAGAAGAGTTTATATTTGATCTTAGAGACAATAAATAGACAGTGGAATTTATTGAAAAAGGGACTGACATGATCACATTGACACTTAAGGAAAATCAGTTTGCCAGCAGTATTTGGCATCCTGTCCATCTTGTGTAATTCATGTCATCCCAGAAACTGACCATGAGATGTCACCCAACATTCCTGGAACCTCCTTCATGTTCTCTTAACATCTTGAAGGTAGCAATGGGGCAGCAACCCCGTTCTTCTTAACTGATCCCATATTTTTCTAATAAAATCCTTTGTACTGCTTCTCCCACCTAATCCCTTGTTTCTAAGGTCTTATAGCCTGCTTACATTCATCATGAATCTCTCCATTGATCTTTAAGTGATATTCAGGTCCATTTTTTAAAGATTATAGTGTCCTATCATTTGAACCTGTACAGCATCATCAGAAGGTATTAAAAGATAATTATTTTTGTTTTAGGGGAGCAGCTTGGAATCCTTTTCTGATTTCCTAAAACTATCCTACATGTCTATATCCTTAGGTGTCATGCCCAAATTTGTATATTTCAATATCTGTACTCTTTCTCTTTCTGTGTCTCTCTTCCCCCTTACACACACACACACACACACACACAGACACACACATATGCATTTATGTCTACATATATATATAATGTATATATACCCATACATATATCAAGCAATATATAGATATGTGTATATGTGTGTAGATAGATATCATAGAATAACAGTTAGAAAGCATCCTCTATTCTAACCCATGCAAATACCTTTATATTGAGATAGATAGACAGACAAAAAGACAGACATTCAAACACTATAAATGTTATATTTAATTTTACATTATAATCTGGACATTAAGCATTTTCATTCACTTGGCTTTTCCTATATTTACAGTTAGGTCACTTTTTAGACTTGTATGAAACTTGTTTTAAACTTGTATGAAAATGAGGACCATTGGAAACTAGTATGACAGAAAGTAGGCAGAGACCCACACCGTACACCAAGATAAGGTTGAATAGGTCATGATCTAGACATAAAGAATGATATTATAAACAAATTAGAAGAACATAGGATAGTTTACCTCTCAGATCTGTGGAGGAGGAAGGAATTTGTGATCAAAGAACTAGAAACCATTATTGATCACAGAATAGATAATTTTGATTATATTTATGTTAAAAAGTTTTTGTACAAACGAAATGAATGCAGACACGAGGAGAAGGGAATCAATAAACTGGAAAAACACTTTTACATCCAAAGGATCTGATAAAGGCCTCATTTCTAAAATATATAGATAATTGACTCAAATTTATAAAAGTTCAAGCCATTTTCCAATTGATAAATGGTCGAAGGATATGAACAATTTTCAGATAAAGAAATTAAAACTATCTGTAGTCACATGAAAAGGTGCTCTAAATCATTATTGGTCAGAGAAATGCAATTTAATACAACTCTGAGATACCACTACATACTTGTCAGATTGGCTAAGATGGCAGGAAGAGATAACAACAAATGTTGGAGGGGATGTAGGAAAACTGGGACACTGATACATTGTTGGAGTTTTGAATAGATCCATCCATTCTGGAGAGCAATTTGGAACCATGCTCAAAAAGTTATCAAACTGTGCATATTCTTTGATCCAGCAGTGTTTCTACAGGGATTATATCCCAAAGAAGTCTTAAAGAAAGGAAAGGGACCCACATATGCAAAAAATGTTTGTGGCAGCCCTTTTTGTAGTGGCTAGAAACTGGAAACTGAATGGATGCCCATTAGTTGGAGAATGCTTGGGTAAATTGTGGTATATGAATGTTATGGAATATTATTGTTCTGTAAGAAATGACCAGCAGGATGATTTCAGAAAGACTTGGAGAGACTTACATGAACTGATGCTAAGTGAAATGAGCAGAATCAGGAGATCATTATACACGGCAATAACAAGGTTATTCAATGATCAACTCTGATGAATGTGGTTCTCTTCAACAACAAGAGGATTCAAACCAGTTCCACTTGTTTAATGATGAAGAGAGCCATCTATACCTAGAAAGCGAACTATGGGAACAGAGTGTGGAACACAACATAGCATTCTCACTCTCTCAGGTGTTACTAACTTGCATTTTATTTTCTTTTTCAGTTTTTCTTTTCCTTCCTTCTTGATCTGATTTTTCTTGTGCAGCAAGAGAACTGTATAAATATGTATGCATATATTGGGTTTAACATGTATTTCAACATATTTAACATGTATGGGACTACCTGCCAGCTAGGGGAGGGGATGGTGGAGAAGGAGGGGAAAATTTGGAACAAAAGGTTTTACAAGGGTCAGTGTTGGAAAAATTACTCATGCATATGGCTTTGTAAATAAATAAATATATATATTTTTAAAAATTAAAAAAAGAAAAGAAAAGAAAATGAGCACCAGTAAAGCATGTATAAGAATCCCAGGGAGCTGCAAAGTGATTTAGAGAATCACATATTAACATTATCTATATTTTGTTGGATTTTTAATTAAATTTTCCCAATTACATTTTAATCTAGTTCTGAGCCACTCAAGAGTGTCCCCAGCTGCATCATCCAGTTGCTCTGTGTTTATTACCTCTCCTTTAGACCTGTCATGGATTTTTTTAAGGTTTGGATGGCTCTGTAGGATTAGATATAATTAACACAATACGATCTTCAGACAGAATTATTTGGAAGAACTCATCAGCACTGTTCTAGCTCTCCTTTGTGACAGAGGGAAACGCATTTGGTGAGCAAGTATCTCCCTGGTTTGTGCTTTAGCAGATATTAATGATCAGAGTCATCAACACAAACTTATCTTTTACTGCAGCTTTCAAAGAATCTTAAATAATGTAGATATATGTGCATGGGAGACACCTGCTTAGATCAGTAACTCATAGTCGTAGAATGTTGCCTTCTTAAACTTTTACCACTTTTGCCTAAGAAACTTTTACATAATCCTAGGTATAATAAGTATACAAATCAAACACTGACAATAAATCATAGTATCATGACCCCCACATTCAATTATGAGATCTCCATTTAGGATCACAATCCACAGTTTAAGAAGCTGGGGCTTAGAGTATGAAAGCTCAAATGATTTGCTTTATGGATCATACAGTTATTCTATGTCAGAAGCAAGATTCAATAAACATCTATATTCTTTGAACCAGCAACACCACTATTTGGTCAGTTTTCCCATATGTTTAGGGAAAAAGAAAAAAAAACTTTACATTCTAAAATATTTATAGCAGTTCTCTTTGTGGTAGCAAGGAAATGGAAATTTTAGGGATACACATGAATTGGGGAATGGCTAAACAAGTTGTACTATGATCATGATGGAAAACTTATAAGAAATGATGAACTCAATGATTATACAAAAAGATGGAAGAACTTCATAAAGTAGCAAAGAGTGAAATGAGTAGAACCAAGAGAATATTGTATACAGTAATAGCAATAATGTGTTAAGAACAATTTAGAATGATTAAGTCATTTTAAATGTTATAAATACTCTATTATCTACAAAGGACCTATGCTATCTAAATTCAGAGAAAGAAGTGATAAATAGAAGAATGGAAAGTGTATATGTGTATACATATAGCTCTCGATACACTCACACACATTTTTATATATGTATATTTGTGTCTAATGGTGGTCATTTCTAGGATACACTGGAAAGGGAGGTTAAATATATTAAAAGTGCATAGCAAAGAATAAAAGAAAAGATAGAAGGAAGCAGAAAAAGCAGAGTGGTATTGAAAATAAAGTGTAGAACTTATAGGTTTTTTTTAAGTGAACAGTATAAAATATAAATTAATGATTTTATAGTGAATCTTTTTATGTTATGTTATGTACATGAAAATATCTTTTTTGTTGTTGTTATATATTTAATGTCAAAATGAATTTTTTAAGAAGAAGCAATATTCGAACCCAGATCTTTTCTAATCTAAGGCTAGCCCTCTATCCATTATGTTGCACTCTTTCTCTAAGTTAGGTCATCTCAATAGGACACTCTTGAACAGAGATGGTGCTGTTATGAGTGCATATCAACTTGGAAGAGGAGTTTGGGGAAAATAATTGCAAAAATTAAGTGGTTCCCCCAAGGATACTTCCTGGCTCTAGTTTCAGCCTTGTTGGAGAGTCACACTCCAAGGCAGGGAATCAGGAAAAAAAGAATAGTTGCTGCAAAAGAATTTGAAAACTCTAGAGGACACATTTTAGGAAGGAGAGAACTTGAAGGAAGAAAAACCACAGGAAAAATAAAAGTTGACCTGACCCAGCAACATCATAACTGCATGTACTCATGCCAGGCTAGTAAAAACAAAAGCAAAAATCCAAGTTGGGTTTTTTCCTTTTCTGATTTCATGAAATTATTGCGCCAATAACATTTCAGTGGAAAATGCTTTGCAATTCCAATTAGATGTCTGAGAAAAAGCCAACATCCTTGTCTAGATTGTAATGAATGTTCTCAACTTGTTATTGCTAACAGATTTTTTTAAAAAAATACTGCAAAAAGGTGCTTTGTTGCATCAGGGAAATCCAAGGCCCTCAGGCAAGAAGAAAATTGAAGTTGATGGAACATCTTTTTCCTTGGGAAACTACTAACCAAACAGGAAAACTATTGCATACCCTCCTTCAGAATCATCAGTGGAGAGTGATCTATGCATTTAGCCATAGACTGTCTAATTTTCATCATGTCTCATGCCAATAAACTAATGAAGAAGTGATAAATATTAAGTCAACAGGTGGGTGTTTTTGTTTTGCAATTGGTTTTATTTAATGAAAAATAATCTCTTAGCTATTGCATGAATTCCCTAAGGGTAAAAACCAAACTGCCTCTTTTGTTGTATCATACACAGTTTCAACCCTGAGACCTATTCAGAGCCAATGAAAGAATAATAGAATATTATTGATTCCTCTTGAGTCTTTTAAAAACCACAATTGCTTTTACCTTAAATCTGCTTGCCAAGAAAAAAAAAATCTGAGAATAGGGAATTTTTTATTTGCTTTTTAAATCCTTGTTGATGCCTTTTATCTATGTGTCTGCCCCCTACTACCCTCACATACACTCTAAAAACACCCTATTTTATACATGCTGTATATACATACATAAATATGTGTGTGCGCATGTATATATATAAATACATATCTATATATGTTTTTCTTCCTATCATAATGGAAGCTCTTTAGGGAAGAAAATGTTTCACATTTCTTTGTATCTCCACAATTTACCACAGGTCTTGGTATGTAAATACTCATTCATTGAATGATAGGAAAACAAAGCATGCAAAATCTACAATGTGTTTTCGGTTGAGTAATTCTGAATTATATTGATACTAGAAAAACTTATAGAACTAATGATGTGGATCAGTAGTGTGATCTCACCATTCCTGTCAAGAAGTGTCACATCTCTTAGTGTGAGAAGCAATCAAAGAGATGTCTAGGGAGCAGATGGGGGGAGTCTTCAAGTATTTGAAAGAGTATATGGAAAAAAGAGATAGTGTTTTGCTTGGATCAAGAGGGAAGAACTGGGAGAAATGGATGTAAGTTTAAAATAGGCTGATTTAAATATGATGGATCTGTAAGAAAGGGCAGTTAGATGGCACATAGAGTGTTGGAACTAGAGCCAGGAAGATTCATGTCCCTGGATTCGAATCTGGTCTCAGACACTTACTAGCTGGGTGACTCTGGGCAAGTCATTTTACCCTGTTTGCCTCAGTGTTCTCACCTGTAAAGTGAGCTAGAAAAGGAAATGGCAAACTACTTTGTTTCTCTGTCAAGAAAATCACAAATGAGATCACAATGAGTTGAACACATATGGAAACAACTGGACAACATCTATATAAAAATGAGAGATCTTGGTAAATAGTAAGTATCCCATCATTAGAATTCTTAAAGTAGTGACTGGAATACCACTTGTTAATTATAATGCTGAGAGAATTTGATCTTATTCTTTTACATAGTGGCTTATATATTTTCCAAGATCATACATGCCATCTCCCACCTCTGTCTTTGCCCTAGATTTTCTCCATCTTTGTAATTCTCTTTCCTCATTTCCTTACATCTTAGAATTTCTTATTTCCTTCAGGGTTCAATTCAAGTGTCATCTGCTACCTAACTCCATTTCTGGTTCTCCTCTTTACCCAGCTGATAGCTAGCAGTGCTTTATCTGCATAGGTTACCTTGTATCTGCTTCTTAAGATACTTATATCGGTACTTGTTGCCTTCGTGTTATAATGTAATCTCCTGTAATCATGTAGGTGCATGAACATTTATTCAATACTCACTATGTGTTAGGTGATACAGTGACTAGAATGCCTGAGTCAGGAAGATTCATCTCCTTGGGTTTAAATCCAGCCTCAGATACTTATTAGCTGGGTGACTTTGGGCAAGTCATTAAACTCTGCCTCTGTTGCTCATTTATAAAATGAGCGGGTGAAGGAAATGACAAACCACTCCAGGGTCTTTGCCAAGAAAACCCCAAATGAGGTCATGAAGAGTCAGATATGACTATGATGATTCAATAACAACAATAAATGTGTCAGGTTCTGTGCCAAACATTGGGAATAAAAAATACAGAGGTGAGATAGTCAAATAACTTGCATTTTTAATTGGAAAAATAAATAAATATAGGAGAATTAGTGCTCATTTGGGGATGTAGTAACTAACTTGTGAGGTAGACACAAATCTGGTTTAGCTTTCTCCAGGGCAATGCTTATGCTACTCTTTCTCCCTTAAATTTGGGGGTTCTTTGGTTTCAAACAGCAATTCAAAACAGCAATACTGATGCCTTATTTTTGTATTGCATTTTGTACTTAGAGCACTTAGCACAGTACCTGGCACATAGCAGGCACTTAATATATATGTATGGAGTGATTTTTATTAGCATCATTTCTTTTGATCCTCACAACAATCTTGTGAGGTAGATTAAAGAGACACTATAATTTTCCTTTTCCAAATGGGTAAAGTGAAACACAGATATAACAAGAGACCTCCCTAAACTCATACAGTAAGTCTTCTGTTCAGTGTCTCCACTGAAATTTCAGTACATCTGATTTTGAAATCCAAATTTGGGTTTGGAACATGCATCCTAAACTGGAGGAAATGGAGGAATTTTACTCTAGATCTCAGCTGAAATCTTAGGGAAAGATCTGATTCTAGAGTTTTCCCCAAATATTTCTCCCATACTGGGAGTAGATACAAAGGACTTTAAAAGCCAAAGACAGGAATTTCCATTATATCTTGGAGGTATATGATAGGGAGACTCTGGAGTTTACTGCTCAGGAGGGTGATATGAACGGACTCATGCTTTAGGAAAAGCAATTTAATAGCTGAGTGGATGATGAATCAGAGAGGGAGAAACTGAAACCAAACAGAGACTATTACAATAGTCTAGGTAGGAAGTGATGGGGGTTCATGTCAGCGAGGCCACTGTACCAGATAAAAGGAAATATATGAGAGATGTTATGAAGGCAAAATCAACATACCTCTGCAATGGATCAGAAGGTGGGTAAATGAGAGAGAAGCTGAGGATGACACCTAAGTTCCAAGCCTCAGTGACTGGGAGGGTGGTCATGTCCTTGACTAATAAGGAAATTTGGAGGAAGAGACAATGAGTTCACTTACAGCCGTGATGAATTTAAGGAGTCTCTACAGAACATCTAATTTGAAATGTCCAATAGACAACCAAAAATGTGGGATTAGAGATAAGAATTAGAGATAGATAGATAGATAGATAGATAGATAGATAGATAGATAGATAGATAGATAATGGATGACTGGAGATGGCCCCTGGCAAGGTTGGGGAATCTATAAGAAATAATGGGTTTATGGAGTGTTTAGCACCTAGTACTTAATACATAAATGCTAGCTGACTGATTGATTCACTTAATTCTTAAACAAATATTGTAGGTGAAAATGGGTGAGGCTCATATTCTAGAGGAAAGAGGCATATAATTATTTTGGTTTAACTTCCTCTTCCAGTATTCAATGAACTGTATAATGCAGTGACACTGGTCTATTTGCTGTTCATGAACATGACACTCTACCTTCCTTGTCTTTTCACTGGCCTAGAACACTTTCTCTCCTTACTTCCACATCTTAGGCTTTCTTTAAAACTCAACTCAATAGTTATCCTCTAACAAGAATCTTTTCCTGCTCCTTTTTAGATTGAATTCCATTTATTCTCTCTCTCTCTCTCTCTCTCTCTCTCTCTCTCTCTCTATATATATATATATATATATATATATATATATATATATATATATATATATATATAATATCATTACATTAAATATATATTTACATATTTTAATGATGATATTTATAATGTTTATTAGAGCGATAGATATAGATATGAAGATATTTTGTATGTACTTAGTATTTTAATATGCACCCCCACCTTAAGATATTAGTGTTTTTGCCTTTCTTTATATCATCAGTACCTACTTAGACAAGTGCCTGATGTACAATCAGCATTTATGAAATGTTTGTTGACTGACTTGAACCTCATCATGCAAACACTAAAATGACTATTATGCGCCAAGTCCTGTGCTAAGCTCTGGAAAGGAGCAATTCCTTTTTCCAAAAGTAAAATCAATGATTCTGCCAATGAACATTTACTTAGTTTCTTCTCTTTTCCTGGTTACAAAGAATAGGACTTGATATTGATTACATACCTTATGAGGAATAAATAGTAAATGCTTCCCATTCTTGAGTACAAAGGAGTGAATGGTTTCGCAAAAGAATCTTTCAAATGATGTCCATAGATATGCAAAATATAGAACTGAAAAAACCTCTATTCTGTTTCATCTAATCCATGGCCTAGATGTGAGCTTATGTGATATTTGGTTTAACTCCATAATACATTTCTGCTCATCTGAATCAACTCCTTTCTTCAGAAGATCCCTAATATGATTCTTTCTGCTAAGAAATCTTTTTAAGTCTAATACCTTGCTTTCTTCTTCTTAATTTTCTTACATTTCTCCTTATTACTCACCACTCTATCTCATAGTTGTTACACAATTCCAAAAACCCAAGATAACCATATCTGTCTAATTCACAATATCAGCACAGAAAAAAGCAGTCTATTTCCCCCACCATGTCATGCCTTTAGACCTCATGTGAGCAATCCTGAAGAGATTAGCAAGATCAGTAAGAGAGTAGTAAGAGATGTACTCCACAGGAATTCCCTCCTTTTTCTCTAGAAAACATGATTTCCAAATTCTTGGGAGAGATACTCTTAAAGCAATCCCCAAGGCTAGCAACATCCAAGAAGTCTCTTTTCTCTGGATAACTGGTTAGATTTAGGGAATCACACTATCCATGAAATCTCTTTCTGTATAACCAAGAGACAAGAGCTCAGGAATGAAATTGTGTATAGCTTCCCACTTTGCATAAAATGAACAGGTACAACCCAAACCTCTGTACTTATGCTGCAAGGCAGCTACAGCTTCCAGATGAAAAGACTACGTGAATGCATCAATTCTCCAAAGCCCAGGCCACCGCTCTCTTTATTTTTACTGCTCTCTCCAGATCTAGAAGACAAATAAAAAACAGGGATGAGTAGGTTTTTTGTTTCATTTTTATAAGCCAGCCCAAAGGGGTGGCTTCTCCTGCAAGACTATGAGTCAACCAAATCATCTTGGGAGTAGCCCCAATTACTGAAATCCATCCCCAGGATGGGGAGTTGCCAAGAAGCAACTCCAAACTTACCAATTCATTTTTGAACAGTTCCAGTCACTGAGATTTAATCAAAAACTATATTTTGTTGTCTAATAAAGTGCCAAGGAACATGCCCATGCTCTAAAGAAAGAAGTGACAATATCAACAACATAAACAACAACAACAAGCATTTATATAGCATGTTATATAGCAAGCTTTATATACGTTATCTCATTTGATCATAATAATGACTCTTGGAGGTAAGGATCATTATTAGGCCCATTTTACAGATGAGGAAGTTGAGGCTCAGACAAATTAAATTATATGCCCAGGATCATACATTTAGTAACTAAGGTAGAATTGAAACCCAAATCTTCATGGCTTTAACTCTAGCATTCTTCACACTGCAGCCCCCAAAATTCCAAAACTTCACTGACTTAAAAATTCATAAAGTAGATTAGGCAACACCTTTATGTGTGTAACTCTAAAGGACTTTAGAAGTTCCTCAAACATGGGTCTAATGAGAATTGGTGACTAGACTGGTCCAGATCAGAGAGAAATTCAAGAATTCAAAAGAAGAATTCAGTGTTGTATCATTCTACAGGAGCAAATCTGGGCTTGAAAACTTGTTCTACTAATTATTATTTGTGGGAATTTGAATAACCCTCCTAAGTCTCTGTTTCCATATTTAGAAAATAAAGACATTGGACCAGATTCTTTGTAAGTTCCCTTCCAGTTCAATAACCCTCTAGTTAGCCCACCTGACTACACAACAAGACACTACAACTTTATTTACGGAACAGACTTCTTATTGATGACACAGCTTCCTTTATTCCCTTACTATGGCTAAAGTACGCCCAACTATGAGAATATTTGTTATGATAGCTAAATGTGGACGGGATGAAAAACATTAAGAAAATAAATGAGTATATAGACTCCAGCATGGCAGGGACTTTCAGACTAGCAAGACCAAAATAGAAAAGTAGGAGGGACCTAGAAACCAAGCCAAATAGTGTCAATCTATAGATTTCTTTCCACACAAGAATTTACAGAGGAAATCAATGAGATCCCAGTGAATAAGGGGAATCAAGGTGTTTCTGTAAGCTCAGTTTTGATTTTAGAATGAAATGGAACACTTATAATGTAATGCTGGAGAAAGTGAGGCAAGATAGAGATTAGAGAGTTTTCTTTAATATTTTATTAATTGGAGAGTTTAATTGACTGGACAGGACTCTCGTCTCAAAGTATCCAGTAATGAATGGGGGAACGATGAACACTTTTATAGCTCTTCAGACAAAGGGAAGGAAAAAGCGGGAAAATCAGGATGGGGGGAAGTTATAAACTTTTACTAAAAGCCAGAGTCAGGATGTTTGAATAACAGAAGTCAAGATGTCAGTGAAGTATCAGTGATAGTCTTATCTTTTGCAATATCTTAGAGGGGCAGTGTCATAAATTCTTGGGGGCAGAAGGAGCTAGGAGTCAGGATGTCTGATCTGCTCCTCATCTCCCATTGACAATTTATAACTTTAGAGCAAATGGTCCTCAGTCTTAATGAACCAGGGGGGTTTTATGACTTAGGGGACTGAGGCAGAACAGTTAAGGAAACTGAGATAGAACAATTCATGGAAACTCAGTCAGGACAATGAGGGAAACTAGTGCAGGGAAACTGAGGTAGAACAGCTCAAGGAGATTGTGGCACAACATTAAGTCATTGAACAATTAGCAAAAAGAAGTTTAACACTAACATAATAAGGATATGCAATAAGGATACAGTGGTATTTTGCTTTTATAAACATGTTATCTCCCCATCTTATTTCCATATAGAAACATGATTAGTTAGCAGGGTAGGGTACGATGACTTACATGGTCTTCTGATATTTATCAATCATCTAGGCTCCAACTTCACCAGTAGGATTGTTTTTGTTATTGCTATTGTTGTTGCTGTTGTTTGTTTATTTGTTTAATACAATTAGATGATCAAGAAGCTGTACAGGAAAACAAGGACCAGCAAACTCTCACAGACAGTTTTATTGCCTTTCAGGGAAAACTGACTGTGAGATATATATATACAGTACAGTTGTCATATATTTGAGCAGTTTGAGACAAAAATGAACTGTTTTGCAAAATACAGGCTTAATCTTGTAAAAGATATAGGTTGGTGTTTTATTTATATGTGAATAATTTGATTGTTTAAAGGGGAAAGAAAAACTTTTGTTTAAATTATAGCTTTTTATTTTCAAAACATATGCATAGATAATTTTCAACATTCACCTTTGCAAAACCTTGTATTCTGAATTTTTTTTCTTCCCTTTCCCCCACCCTTCCCCTAGTAATCCAATATGTTAAACATGTACAATTCTTCTATACATATTTCCACAATTATCATGGGACACAAGAAAAATCAGATTAAAAAAAGGAAAAAAAATGAGAAAGAAAACAAAATGCAAGCAAACAACAGTAAAAAAAATAAATAAATTTTAAAAAAAGGTAAAATATTATGTTGTGGTCTACACTCAGTTCCCACTGTCCTCTCTGTGGAGATAGATTACTCTCTTCATCACAAGACCATTGAAACAGGCCTGAATCACCTCGCTGTTGAAAAGAGAAACGTCCATCAGAATTGATCATCATATAATCTTGCTGTTGGTGTATACAATGTTCTTCTGGTCCTGCTCATTTCACTCAGCATCAGTTCATGTAGGTCTCTTTAGACCTTCTGAAATCATCCCTACTGATAGCTTCTTATAGAACAGTAAATTCCATAACATTCATATACCATAACTTATTCAGCCATTTCCATCCACTTAGTTTCCAGTTTCTTGCTACTATAAAAAGGCTTCTACAAACATTTTTTCACACATGTGATCCTAATATATTTTTTAAAAAAAAGAAATTGCACCCCAAGATAGTAGTATATCTTATCATTTAGTATTTTTAATTTAATTTAATTTAATTTAATTCATTATTTTCAGAAAGCAAGCCATTTTTAAATTGGATACTGTCTGCCTTGGGCACACATACAGGGCTGGGCCTGTACATGGGATAGACAGTTGTCCATGTAGTATAATTTTGGAAGACTTTACCTCATTTCCAAAATCTCCACTACTAATTTGCCATTTGCCTGAAATCTGCATCATCTTTTCAAGGAATATTATTTAAAGAACCAGACATTAGGCTATATGGGAGGAGTAGCACATTAAGTAACTCATTAGCAAGAATTTAGTTATCTGACTCACTATTACCCTGTCTTATCCTACTTTATCCCCTCAGCTTTCACTCATGCTGTTTCCCTCCAGGAATGGGCTCCATACACATCTGACTTAGCTCCTCCATGAAACTTTGTCTGATTCTTTCTCTCCTCCATTTTTTCTCATAATATTTTAAAAAATGCACTACATTATAATTTTCATTACTTCCATGACCCTAACTAGATTATAGCCTCTTCAAGAGCAATTTATCTGTTATGTGAGTTATAACACAAATGCAAGTGGAAGAAAATCCTGCATTTGAAGACTTGGAAGAAATTCTTTTTTTTTTTTTTTTTTTTTTTAGGCTGGGGTTAAGTAACTTGCCCAGGGTCACACAGCTAGGAAGTGTTAAGTGTCTGAGACTAGATTTGAACTCGGGTCCTCCTGAATTCAGGGCTGGTGCTCTATCCACTGCGCCACCTAGCTGCCACCTAGCTGCCACCTAGGTGCCCCCTTGGATGAAATTCTTGAACTTGAGCTACAACTCTCTGGGTACCAGTTTCCCCATCTACAAAATGAGGAGGGTTGAGTTAAATGTCTCTAAAGTCTCTTCTAGCGCTAAACAATAACATCTTTCTATCCTTTAGTAACATATATTGTGGAACTTCAATAAATATCTGTTGAATTGAATAGAATATGACTATCATTTCTCATTGTAACCTAGTAGCTGGCAGGATCCTCAGGAACTAGTCTAAGAAGAGGTCCTTTACGAAGAAATTTAGGACAGGAAAAAAGAAAGAAGACAAGATTATGGAGGGTATCGCCTAGATGGTTGCAGTAAATGTCAGAGAGGTGCAAAGGACACCACAAGGCTTCCAGGTGATACCAGTGGAAAGAGTCAATAAGGACAATAAGACCAAAAGATACCAAAAACAAACTTCATCATTCTGCTTCTGGTCAATTCTATGTACATAATTCCCAATTAAAATCAGATGAATGGCCTTTGATTGTTATGCCACAGTTATGTTTTATTGCCCTTACTCAGTTTCTCTGGTATCCTGACTCAGTTTCCCTAAATTGTTCTGCCTAGGTTTCTCTCATTGTTCTGCCTCAGTTTATAATTGTTCTTCTCAATTCTGCAAAATCATCCCTTCCTCTTAATCAGAATATTTGATAAGAATAAAAGATCTTATATTTTAGAATATTAGAATGCCTCTCCTCATCCCAAACTATCAGAATATCAGATACTGTCTTATAAGGATGCCTCTCCCCATCTCCCCCCACCCTGTCAGAATCCCATGTCTGCTCTCAGCCCCCTGACTCCGCCCCTGCCCCAATCTACCCCCTGAGTCTGAGCCACGTTTTATATGTCATTGAGAATTCAGATTGTTTGCTGGATTCTTGGAGACCATAGTCTCATTCAGCCCTGAGACCAACCATGGATCCATTTGGTCCCAGGAAATCTCTCCCTTTCAAATAAATTATTAAATACTCTCTAATCTCTATCTTGCCTCTGTTTCTCCAGCATTACATGATGAGAGCTGTCTGATGGGAGAACAGAATGATTATTAAGAAAATCCAGTAGAAAAGAATCAATTCCTGTTGTCTCTTAATAATTAGATGTATTTAACAGTTAAATAATAGCTACCACAACTGGGACCTTAGGGTTTACAGATTGCTATTTGTATCTTAATTGACAACAACTCTCCTTAGCAAAATTGTTTTGTTTTTAAATTTTCACTTGGAAAAAGTTCTAACTGTGTGAGTTGTAGGCTGAGTCTCTGAAAGAGTGTTACAACAAAGGACAAATGAAAAATTGAAGGACTAAAAATATAGACGTGGTCATAAAACTCAAGAGAAATTTGCCGTCTTAAAGCAAGGTAAGATGTTCTAAGTATATGGCTTTCTAAGTTGCAAGACATTCTATTGATTCAACCACTTTATTACAACAGAAATATTAAAACATTCTGAAAGGCTCTATAAGTATTATTATTTAAGAACAAGTTGAGCTTTTATTTGAGCTTTATAGAAATAAATATTTTTAGCAGGAAAATTATTGCGAAATATTGACGTAGGATGTTTATATTGGATCCAACTATTCCCATTTACCCTAAGCAACAACTACACTATTTATTGGCACAAAAATAAGGGAGAAAAAGAACCTCTTTTGTGAATCTTTGTTTCACCTGGGGAAGAATTATTTCATACTGCTATAGGGAAAACAGGGAGGTCTGTGCTAGAAAAATTTTTGGCAGGTATGCATATTAAAAACAGGTAGGCATAATAAAGAAAGGAATGTAAAGTAGGAATGGAGGTCCATTCTTTGCCTGTTTCATCTAGCCTTTTGCTCTCCTCCCTAGTTTCATTTGCATGCCAATCAGGGAGGAACTTGGAAGCAAGAAGTACCAATTCACTGCAGTCCCTACTAGACTCCCATAGGTTTTTTTTTTTTTTTTGGGGGGGGGGAATAAAAAGGAGGGGTGGTTTTAGAAGACTTGATTAGCAAGTTTAGATTTAATAAGAATTAAAAAGCGGGCAGCTAGATAGTGCAGTGGATAGTGACAGACTTGAAGTTAATAAGACCTCTCTTCCTGAGCTCAAATTTGACCTCAGAAACTTTCTAGTTTCCTAATAACTTAACCCTATTTGCCTCAGTTTCCCCATCTGTAAAATAAGATGGAGAAGGAAATGGCAAACCACTCCAGTATCTCTGCCAAGAAAACCCCAAACAGGGTCCCAGAGTTGGGACTGAAAATAACAACGCATTTCATAATCTCAAGTCAGTTATTGGAAACTTCTAACCTACTGCTAGATAAAGGCAGCGAAATGAACATTTTAGCTCCCTGGGGCTCTACTGGTATTTGTTGACTCCCTGACTGGGTGGGATGACTCCTATAGCCTTTGGCTTGTAGCTCTAGCTGCCAGGGAGAGATTTTCTAAATTCTATGCCCTAGTAGATGGTAACAGAAAATAGCAAATAGAACAAAGTAAAATACCCAAAGCCAAATGCTATATGTATGCTTGTCATTATTACTGTTCTTATGCTCTCTGTCTCCCACTGATGATATTAGGATTGTGAGAATATAGGGAAGTATCTCTTCTTGTCATCTTATTTGCTGGGTCATTTGATTAAGTGTCTTTTTTCTTTTCTTGTATAATAGAAGGAACAATGAATTTGAAGGCAGAGAACCTGGATGCGAATCATAGCTCTTGCATTTGTTACATGTGGGAGTTTAGACAAATTATTCAATCTTTCTTGGCCTCAGTTTCACCTATAAAATGAAATGGTTAAGCTAGGTGACCTCTAGATGGTCTTCCCAGCTCTTAAAATGATGCTTCTCTGAGCTTCTCCTTGGCTTAGGGAAGCAATCACAAGTGGTGAGTGGGTTCTGACTCACAGAGAGCCTCAAACCTGAGGGAGTTTTTCCATAGGTCCACAGGTAAAGAGGTAATATTCCTTCTTTCTCCTCCTTCCCCCCAGATGCCTGCCTCTTTCCTGGTTATACCAACTCTCCATTGTGAGCTTGTACGCACTGTTTCCTTCATTCTCTGGTTTGAAGAATTGGCTTCATTCATTATTAAGAATGCAGCAGAGGGGTTTTTTTTAGGTAATTATTTTCAAAGGATATTGTAACCTCAAAGAACCCATAAATATATTATATATACATACTTTTCACTTCTCTATCAATATTCATAAAGTTTTAAATGCAATTCTCCTTACATGTTGTGTCTTGTGTCTCAGTAAAAGCTTAACAGATTCCTCCCCTCTCCTTTCCCGGTGCCATTACAAAAATTAATAGGTTACATTAAGAGAGAGCTCTCTCCAGCTGCAGGCTAGACTACCCAGATGTCTGCCTTCTTCAACTTACCGAAGTATGCAAAAACAAACTCATTAGTAAAATCTGCCTATAGATTAATTTTCAGTTTTTTCCCCTGGACATTATAAGTTTTCAATCTATTCATTTGAGAAAATCAGCTTTTTAATATGTCTTCATGGAAGAATACAAAAGTTGACAAATAAATGGCCTATTAAATAGAACTGTCAAAATAACCACAAGACATTTTTATTAGAATAACAGAGTCCATGTTTGACAGCATGTGCTTTATGTTTTGAAAACAAGATTTTTTTTCCCACAATGCTCTGACTAGGACCATAACTATAGGAAGTATTTACAACAGAATCTGTTATTTGTTTCAAAATATTACTTTTTCTTATCTATCAATAGGGTGCAAAACTAAAGAGAGTCGAAAACATGTGGGCCATGATATATGTGCTGTGTGCTTCAGTAAAAGCTTGACAGATTCCTCCCCTTTCTTTTCCCTATGCCATTACAAAAATTAATAGGTTACATTAAGAGAAGGCCTCAGGGGTGAATTTGATGTGGGTTGGAAAAACAGGTCCTAAGGAATTGCAGACAAACCCTAAACTCAAAGATGAATTCAGATAACCTCCAAAGCCACAAATAATAATACTACATTTATATAGCACTTTATAGCATTACAAAATGCTTTCCTGTAACAACACTGTGAAGTATTCATATTCATATTCAGTTGTATCCTCTTCTTGACCTATTTGGGATTTTCTTAACAAAGAAAGGCTTGCCATTTCCTTCTTCAGTTCATTTTACGTTAAGAAAACTGAAGCAAACAGGATTAACTGAGTTGCCAGGGTCGTACAGCAAGTCAGCGTCTGAGAACATATTTCAACTCTTGACTCCAGGCCTGGCACTCTATACACTGTACTACATAGCTGAGCTGCATGGTATATTATTGTTGCTATTTTGCATATGCAGATATATGTATATGTGTGTATGTATGTATATATGTATGTATACTCTAAGGTATATATACTGAATATATACTCTACAGTATGGCTAGAGTAGAAAAAATTTTTTAAATTCAGAGATTTTAGGATTTGTAATCTTTGGAAGAATTACACAATGAAATTGGGAAGATTACTGTGGTCTTTTAGGCTAAAAGTAATATCATTTTGAAATGAAAATTTCTTTTATTCAGGATAGTGAAAACATATAAAGTTAATATGTCTTATTCACTTTAGTTGAGCATTCCAAGATAGGTTGCACATTTTAAAAAATATATATGTGTATGTGCACATATGTACATGTGTGTGAAAGTGAATACACAAGATCCAGTAGCAAAACAAGGGCTCGTAACAAAAGATTATATATCTAAACAGGTGTAAGGTAAAATCTGTAGGTAAGTTTTAAGAATGCTATACTACTATAAAATGTTACAACAAGACTGAATATATATGTGTGTTATATGTTATATGTTGACATGTGATGTCATATAGAGTATAAATATATTCTATATGCATATTATATAATATACTATATATATATATATATATCTACAATAATAAATTAAATTAAATTAATACATTATGAGATAGGCAAGTGGCCTAGTAGATAGAGCACTAGACCTGGAGTCAAGAAATTCTGAGTTCATCTAACCTCTGACACTAGCTGAGTGATCCTTATCAAGCCATTTAACCTGTTTTCCACATATTTCTGTAAAATATACATAAAAATAGCCCCCACCTTCCAGAGTTGTTGTGAGGATCAAATGGGATAATAATAGGAAAATGCTTAGTACAATGCCTAGTACATAGTTATTACTACATAAATGTTAGCTATGATTATATATAATATATAGATAAATATATCATATCTTGCACATGTACTATATGTGTTTATAATCTCAAGGTGAGGGAAGAGGGAGAAATAAAATCTGAAACTCAAAACTGTAAAAATAAATGTTAAAGATTGTTTTAATATATAATAAGGGGAAAATAAAATACATTATATATCATATCCAGTATATAACATAGTATGTTTCTATATATGCATACATAACATGTTACATATATGAAACACAATTTCTTTTTTTAAACTCAGAAAATAAATTATTTTATCTGGCATACTTAGTTTTGTTATAACATGTTACAGCACTGTAGCATTCCTGAAATCTATCTGTAGGCAGGTGCATAGCACCTGTTTGGGTATATAATATTTTTATTCATAAGCCCTTGCTGGACCTCAGCCAGTCAGAATTATACATACAAACACATATCATGCTAAAGTAAAAAAAATTAAATATGCATGTAAGATGAATAATAAAAAAATTAATAAACAGCAAACAATCCTCCCTTCAACCTTTATGGAGAAAAGGTTTCAAATCCAGCTTATCACTGCCCCGGATTGGTAAATTAATACAGCATTCTATCTTAGGAAAACAGTAAAAGCTCTGTTTTCACCCATCAGATGAAGATAAAAAGCTCTGGGTCTCAATACTTGGGATACTCTCAAATTGGACTGGGGAGTCTCTAGGATTCTGAAGTCGAGATCTGAAAGGCAATACCTCTTACCATACAAGGGCCAAAGCTCCAAGGGGCTGCCAAAGCAATGCCTTATTGAAGTCTAGCAGGAGGGAGGGGTGCACCCCAAAGTTTGTCAGCCCCATTAATAGGAGGCTGCACTCTATCCCTGCTGCCATTTCTTCTCCTAATCTTGCTCTCTCTAAAACCCCCAGATGTTATCTCCCAGCCTCTAGGACGATTACCTGGATGACCTCATTCCCTGCGGAAATCTCATAGAGAAATCTGGGAAATGAATGTTTGCCCCAAGAAAACACAGTATCTTCCCAGGCCTCAACATGAGTTATACCTCAGGATGAAATCAGGAATTACTGCATTGCTCTTGACACCAGATGTTTAAACAAACTGTATAACTTTCTGAACCACCATATTCCAAAACAGTTAAGTGTTTTAAAAGCAAAGAGTCCCAGACTACCCTGCGTCACATTTCTAATAAGCCATCAGGTAAATACAATGAAAGAATGAAAATATATAATTTGTTCCCCAACAAATAGTCTGTTATTGCACCACAAAGGTCTACTTTGATGTCTTAAGGTAGCACAATGATTACTTTTTGTTCCTAAAGGTTATGTCACAGAAATTCAAGCTCTGCCAGCTCCTCCCATACTGGAAAGGCTTCAAACATGGTGGTGGCAAAAAACAAAACAAAACAAAACAAAAAAAAAAAAAACCTACTTCCTTTTCAAGGACTAACCTGAAAAAATACAGAGAGGCTCATTAATAGTAGGCCAGGCATTTAGTGATTAATGCTTCAGTTATGGCAACCCATGAAACCAAGAAAAATTCAAATTAATTCTCAGCCTGTGCAATCCATTTTGATTCTGCAATAATGCTGGCAGAGAAAGAGGAAAAGAGGCTGAAGGTGCTACCAATCACAGAATTCATGTACTATTTACCTTTCCTTACCCATTGTTCTTTTAATGGTGAGATTCTTATCCAATGGTCAACACATGAATCATACTACTACAGGAACTGAACCATATCAATCTTGACATTATTATTACAAATGAAACCAAAAGACCATAACAATTTTTTAAAAGTTGACAATAAATAGAAGGATGGTCTACAGGTTCTCCAAGGAGTGGCAAATTAATGTGTTAGCAGAATCATTTTATTATATGTCCAAAGGCCTTCTTCCTTGAGATATTTGTTCATCCTATTTGTCTTTGCATAGAAAAAAAATGCACTCACAAGTCTTGGCAAAAAGACCTCAATGAAAATATAAACATTTATAACAGGGGATAAAGAGGTCAAGAAATCTATGAAGAAATTGATATGATTCTCCAAATCAGATCAATATATTTTGATTCTCAGTGATTTCAATGTAAAGGTGGACATATGTGAGGCCAGGGAAAAAAAAATACATCTTGTCAGAAAATATAATTCTGGAGTAAGGAACAAGACTGACCAAAGATTTGCAGATAACATAGAAGCCTTTCATATTAGAAGTTATTTATGAGTCTACTCTTTGAGTGAAGTCAGATACTGCCTTGTCAGAGCAAAAATAAAAATTAATCTAAATGTAATGTTCCCATCCCACTGAAGATGACCAAAAAATGGTAATAAAAATTGTAAATGGATACTTGCAGGACAAGATAAATTCCTCAGTAAAATTTGATCCATTGACCAAAAAGGTAGACACTCACTGTCTCTCTGTCTGTCTCTATCTCTCTCTCTCAGAGCCTTTCTGTCTTCTCTCCCTCCAAATAGTGGGAGGTGGGGAGGAAGGGAAGAAAGGATTTGAGAACTGAAACCTTTATTGTATTTTTATTGTTTATATTAAATATTTTCCAATTACATTTTAGTCTGGTGGGCAGCACTCTAGAGGGTTGACCTCACATAATACGCCATATGTTTGACCCCTCTGCTCTAAGACATTATGATGTCTGATTTATGGGTGTCACGGACAAAGGGTATCAACTACATCTGAGAGAAAGGCTATAAAGTTTGCAAGATTCACAAGAAGAAAAATCTGTAGATTCTATGACTTCTTAAAGGCATTCCCTGGTATGGAATTAGGACCCCAGAGCAACAGTGGAGATTTTATTGATTCACATTTATAGTTGGCCCAAAGCAGACAGAACCCATGAATCTAGACCAATATCTAGAACTAAGGAGCCTAAGGCAATCCCAGAAGGGATAAGGGTTAATAAATGAGTTGGAATAGCTTTCTGAGACCATTGCCTTGGGAATTATTCCGTTCCTCAACAGAAGGTTGGAAAAGAAAAGTTATGGACCTAAATAGAGATTATGAAAGAGGATGGGGGCCATAAGGAAGGTATAACTAGCTTTGCTTCCCAACTTTTCACTTCTACTCATTTATTATGAAAAACATCCCTGCTAGTAAATATCAAGTCAAAATGAGGAAAAGTTTGTGATGTATAATTAAAACAATTCCAAGCTATTCTATTTATGAAAGTAATTGACATTGAAAATAAGGAATAGATAAAGGAAAGAACAACAATACTAATGATAACAGTTTTATAGGCATTGGCTTTCATCTCTAACAGTCAGGGGTTCTCAAACTATGGCCCGTGGACCACGTTACCCATGCATATGTAATGTTAAAAAATATATGTAATTATAAAATTAATTTTAAAAAAAGAATCACAAAAGATGGGCAAACACTAAAAAAGAAAAAAGAAAAAAAGAAAAAGAAATCCCTGGATATCCCCATAAAAGTGGAAAACATTTTAGTAAGTATATATCTTGACTGTCAAATTTCTCTGCTAAGTTGATCAAGTATCTATTGACTAAAGCAGATTTTAGATTCTTGGTTTCCACATTATAGCAATTGATTCATAGCATTTAAATTGTTATAACTGTTATCCAACCATTTCTTATTTTGGTAGTTAAAAATGTATTTAAATAAATAACATCAAAGGCATTTTAATTTTACACCATATCTTTCTCTCACATCTTTCTTTTAGTTTCAAATCAATTTTCATCTTTAGAGGCTTGGTGGTCTTACTATATTCAGTTGAATGATTGAATTATGATTTTTGCATCAGTAATAGGAAATTTTCTATCTTCTAAGAGAAGAATTAATTTTGCTTTCCATGACATTATTCAGTTCCCACTACATACAGTGTCTCCAATTATTTTGTCAGAGAAAGTTTTCATGATTTGAGGCTTACATATTTTCTTCAAATTTTGGACATCTTTCATTCCTTACTCTTTAATGATAATTTCCAACATAGAGATACATCCATATGTATGAAGCCATACATACATATGGATGTATCTGTCTCTCTGTAGATAGTATCCTCACCCATGTTCACCTTATATTAAAGTATGAGTCAATTTAATTTGCACAGCATTATTGAGTTCTTTGTAGAATTTCTCTACTTTCTCTATTCTTCATCCTTTGCAATAAATGATGGCACAGAAACTGCAATTATTTTTATGGTTGCATGTTTGCAAATCATAAGTCTGACCATATGAGATGACTAGATATCCCATGAAACATGTCTTATCGCCTCTGGATGAATAATAATACCAACTCTGCCAACTCTATAATTTGCCTTTCTGAAAGGAGGTCATTCTTCTCTAGAAATGTCATCCTTCCATTTAGCTGCAACTTCCTTGTGTCTTCTGGTTTCATTTACAGTGAGAATGTCGAGATGAATATAAGTCAGTTCTTCCAGTAGTATAACTACCCACTGATTATTAGACAAGGATCTCTAACCTGTGGTTAGAGGGTATGTTCTAGATGCAGATCCAGCAGAGGAGACTGAGGAGAGTGGGTGATATCTGAAAAACCCAGAAAGAAGAGCATCTATAGGAGAAGAAGGTGATTAACAGTTTCAAAAACTGCAGAAAAATCAGGAATGAAGATTAAAGAAATCCTTTGGCTTTGACAATTAAGAGATAATAATTTTGGAGAGAGTACAATCTGAAAACCAGGCTTTAAGGAGTCAAGAAGAAGGTGAGAAGAGAGAAAATGAAGACATCCTATTGTAGTTGACCTTCTCAAAGAGTTTAACCTCAAAGGGCAGAAGAGATACAGGATGATAGTAAGCAAGGATGGAAGGATCTAAGTGGTTAGAGGAGAATGAAGATGTATGTTGAAATCCTCTGGTATGAGGGCAAGAGTTGAGGAGAGAAAAAAATGTGAATCAGGCATCAGGCTCATTAAGGAAGGGGAGAGACCTGTGGGTTAGTAGACAGCAACTAGGATTTTTATTGGTGATAGATATGGATTGTATGGAGAACTTACTGAGTGATGGAAGTAGGGAATGTGGCAATGGGGAACAAAAATATTCCAATTCCTCCCACCTCAATCAATGAGCAAAGAATGAGTAAATATGCAGCCAGCATTAGAAAGGATGACCAGGGAGGCTTTGTTATTGCCTATAGAACAGGTATTATGGAGGGCAAAGTGGAAGGCATGAGTAATGTTTGTTTGGAATTTTAGGATGGGAGAATTGTGGAGAATGGGAATAAGAAACTGGATAGTGGAGGATGAGGAATGGGATTTGGATGATGACCTACAGGGGTTTCAGAATCACTGGGATATATAAGACATGACCAGGTTTGAATATGTTTATCATTTAGTGCAGGGGAGGGGAATGTCTGGCCCCTGCATAAGGCCCACAAAATCATTTTCTAAGGCAACCACAGACAATAATGGGCTGAAAGCTAGGTACGAGAATTTCCCATTCTTGAATTCTATAAAATGATGATTTTGAGGGCAGCTAGGTGGCACAGTGGATGGGGCACCAGTCCTGAATTCAGGAGGACCCGAGTTCAAATCTGGCCTCAGACACTTAACACTTCCTAGCTGTGTGACTCTAGGCAAGTCACTTAACCCCAGCCTCAGAAAAAAATAAATAAAATAAAATAAAATGATGATTTTGTATGACCCATAAATGATGTTATAAATATCCAAATGGCCCTTGGCAAAAAAAAGGTTCCCTCCCTCCTCCTCTGAACTCCCCCCATTTACTGGAAAGTACAGATTTTCTTCCAAAGGATATTGGAGATCGGGGGGGTGGGGTGGGGTATACAGTCAGATGGGAGCTCTCATCATTTTACCTCTTCCATCTAAGGGCTGAAGGTTAGGCAACAGGAGATAGAAGACTTCTCTCTACCAATTCTCCTCCTCTCCCTCTTCCTTTAGGGGACCAATGGTTCTGAAGATGGAAGAGATGAGATGAAAGGGTATCTCCTTCTTCCTATGATATGGGGGGCCTTCAGTTTTAAACTTAAAGATTTTTGTAGTACCCTGCAAAAGTAACATTACATTTTCATTAGGTCTGTTATCTAGTTCGTATTAGGCCCAGGGCCAGTTTTATTTATATAGTCATATAACTTTTATACACAGGAATCAATGTTCATTTTCATGACTGGATCCCAATCATATAAACTAAGACAAAAGCTTTTACTGGAAGCAGATACCTAAAATTCAATATTTATGATGCTTTGTGGCCTGTATGATGACTTAATTTAGCCATCTGTTACTATCCAAGACCTGATGTATGATAAGAGCTATCATTTTATTGACCTGAAAACTAAAATCCCCCCAAAGCTACAACCCTGCTTCATATTTAAAAAGCAAATACTAAAAGAGTTAAGAGGAAGAAGGCCCATTTCCAAAGCTTATGTAAATGAGTTCTCATGTGCCTTGAACTTTAGTGCGTTTCTAATTGAAGAAAATGATTATTCTCCTTCTTCCTCTCAATGCCTCTTAAATATGAAACATATGTGAATAGGACTATAGTAGTTCCAGGAACTCAGGGTTTGGAAATGGTTGCAATCTGTACACGGAGTCCTAGGACAGTGGGAAGTACATCAATGTGGAAGCATGCTGAGAGTTTGTTTTACTATTTTATTTTTGAAAGGTAGTTTGGTATGATAGGAAAAAACATTGAGGCTTTGGCATCCAAGGGCCTGGGAAAGAATCCTGGGTCTGCTATTTATTACCTGGACAAATGATTTCATCTTTTTGGGGACTCGGTTTCTTTATGTGTAAAAGGAGGAAAGATGGGATAGATTGGAGTTCTTTCAAGCTCTAAATGCTCTTTATTACCTGAATTAAAATAGAACATAATGATAGCTAACATTTACATAGCCCCCTTCTCTGTGTCAGACACTGTAGTAAGTGCCTTATAATTGTTATCTCATTTGATCTTCACAACACCTGGAAGTAGAGGCTGTTATAATGCCCATTTTACAGATAAAGAAAATGAGGCAAAGTGAGGTTAACTGACTTGCCCAGAGTCACATAGTTAGAATTTGAGATCAGATTCAGACTCAAGTTGGCCTGGCCCAGCATTCTAACCACTGTACCATTTTACTTCTTTACACATCAATGATGATCTTATGGTCAAAAAGATCAAATGAGATAACAATTATAAGGCACTTACTACAGTGTCTGACACAGAGAAGGGGGCTATGTAAATGTTAGCTATCATTATGTTCTATTTTAATTCAGGTAATAAAGAGCATTTAGAGCTTGAAAGAACTCCAATCTATCCCATCTTTCCTGCTTTATAATACTGGTCTATTCAAAATGATCCAGTACTTCCTGGAAAACTTCTGTCACATATGGTTTTACTCCCTCTTAGATCTGTCAGGACTTCCCACCCCTACCTTCTGTTAAACCCCACAACATGAGGTGGTTTCTAGAAGCTGCCCTAGCATGCAGGTGATCTGTAGCCCAAGTAGCTTCATGAGAAAAGTCTCTGTAGAGTCTGCTGAATTAGTCCAAGAACGCAGCTGGTCTTTCCACCATACATGACTTGAAAGCCATCCCACCAAAGACCCAGCAACCATTGCATGGTTGTTTCCTCCCCCAGTCTCTTGTTCCTTTGTATTCTTATCTCTTGTTCCTTTGTATTCTTACCTCTTGGGGGTTTATTTTAGATCCTGATTCATGTTTTTTATATGTTCAACTATTCTGTGATAGAAAAAAAAAACTATTGTTTTATACATTACTGGCTTATTGATTTTTCTGTGAAATCCCCTCTATCTTCACATAACTGTGAAGTAGGACTAGGGTAGTGTCAGAGATAAAAAGGGAACTACTTAATTAATAATAAGAGCATAAGAAAGGACCTTCTTATGAACTAGAATCTCTCAAATAAATATATTAAAGTAAAATACAAAGCTCAAAAGTTTTTTGGGGGGGTTGTATGGAAAAAGGTAATATGGGTAGTAGCTGCCAATACACTCACTGTATTCTCAGTTTTTGCCTTAGTGTTTTTCTTGGTTATAGGGGAAGGAGGAGGGTGTTGGAGTTTAAGGGGAAATGATAAGTGGGATGATAACAAAAATGTAGCAGTAAAACTTTTTTTAAGAGAAAAAAAGTCTAGGTAAGAGGACAAGATTTCTAGGGGGAGAAGGAAATGAGAAAAAAAAAGTGTTTTCTCTCTTTTCAGCTGAAGTTCTCTTGGCCTCCTTAAAAGGTTAATCTATGCCAAAAAAGAAAAAAAATATATATATATATATTAATATGTCTTGCCGTGAAGGACTCTCCTCTTTTTGAAACAGAAACTAGTGGGAAAATGGGGCTCAGCTACATTCTACTTCTGAATGCTGATTTCATGATTCTGGGAAACAACAGTTCAGGGCTCCATGGAGTGTTGTTGACAGTCTAAAATAGGAAATTCTGAACATTTACCAGACATTTTGTAAATCTGTTTGGAATTTTCAGAACATACCCATCATATTTTCATTTTAGGGAATTTTGTCAGTAAATTGGAGTCTTGAGAATTAATCTACTGAACTTAAGTAAAGTGGTTTTTCAAAAATACAGCTGTGGAAAAAAATATTGTTAAAAAACATCTCATAAGAAAACTAGGAGGGGCAGCTTGGTGGCGCAGTGGATAGAGCACCAGCCTTGAATTCAGGAGGACCTGAGTTCAAATTTGGTCTCAGACACTTAACACTTCCTAGTTGTGTGACCCTGGGCAAGTCACTTAACCCCAGCCTAAAAAAAAAAAAAAAAAAAAGAAAGAAGGAAAACTAGGAGAAAGTTTCTCTGATAAAAGCCTCATTCCTCAGACATACAGGGAACCAAATCAAATGTATAAAAATATGAGCCATTCCCCACTTAATAAAATGGTCAAAGGGTTCTTTTAGAAGAAGTCAAAACTATCAATAATAAGGTAAAAATGTTCTAAATAACTACAGCTAACTACATCACAACATTCCCCATTGTGGTTTTAATACATCATAGGTTGGCATAAAAAACTAAATGGGAATTTGGAAGAAGTTTTGCAGAAGCCATATGAAGGCCAGCAAATGACACAGAGTCTATGACCAAATACTTAACCCAAATTTTACATAAGTTATTGTAAATACTCCATAAAAGAAAAATTCAGACCTTCTTTTGTATGAAGGGAGGTCCAAAAATTTTTCCAGATTTTCCAGATCATGGGGAATGGGAATGGGAAGGGGGTGGGGTGGGGGGAATAACTCCTCATCATGTGAAAGGAATAGCTGTATTGATTTAAAAAATATAAATGAAAACAACTCTTAGAAAATACCTCATTCCTGTCAGTCTGGGTAATATGACAGAAAAGGAAACTGGCAAATGCTGGAGGAAGTAAGGAAAAATTAATTAATGCACTGTTGGTAGAATTGCAAACTGGTCCAACCATTCTGCAGAATAATTTGGATCTATGCTCAAAGGGCTATAAAATGGTGCATACACTTTGAATCAACAATACCCCTACTAGGACTATATCCCAAATAAATTGAAGGAAAAGCAAAAGGGCTTTTATGTAGGTCCTTTTATAAATTTTATTTATATTATATATATATACACATATTTATATTTTATATAAATATTAAATCAGTTCTTTTTGTGGGGGCAAAGACTTGGAAAACAAGAGTTTGCCCATCAAGTAGGGAATGGTTGAACAAGTTGAGGTATATAATTGCAACTGAATACTATTGTACTATAAGAAATGATGAGCAGAATGGTTTGAGAAAAAACTATCTAAAGCCCTATATGAACTGATACAAAGTAAGGTGAGCAAAATTAGGAAAACATACAGAAACAATATCATAGCAATGATCGACTATGAAAAACTTGGCTGCTCTAATCAATACAGTGCAATTCCAACTACTCAATGAAAAATTCTATCTACTTCCAAAGAGAACTAATGATTTCTACATGCAAACCGAAGTATGATTTTTTCAACTTTATTTTTCTGTAGCTAATATGGAAATATGTGTTGCATGATTTCATATGTATAATTAATATCATATTGTTTGCCTTCTCAATGAATGAGGGAGTGGCTGGAGGGAGGGAGAAAATTTGGAACTCAAAAGAAATTTTAATGAATGTTAAAAATAAATACAAACAAAAACATCTGCTGAGCCAAACACGCAGATAAAATTACTGGGTCAAATATACAAGATAAACATTAGGGGAGAGAGACCAAATGTTTTGTTCTAGTTTAGAGACAACAGCAATACCTTGTATTTGTATAGTACTTTACAATTTTTGAAAGCCTTTGGATAGATGAGCCTCATCTGAGTTTCACAATGATTTTGTGAGGTAGGCAGGGTAGATATTATTTTCACTATTTTACAAATGAGGAAACTGAGTTCTGGAAAAATTAATCCATTTTCCCAAGATTAATAATAACAATAGCTAATATATATATATATATATATATATATATATATATATATATATATATATGGGGCCAAGCATTCTGCTAAGTCTTTTGCAGTTAGCTTCATATCAGCCTTGGAAGGTACTATTATTATTCTTGTTTTACAGATTAAGAAACTGAGGCAAACAGAGTTCAATGACTTGTCCAGTATCACAAAGCTAGAACTTAATGACTCCAGTACTCTACCCACTATGCCACCTCACTGACCCCGTACTAGAGCTACAGACCTCCTGATTAGTGATCTTTTCAAAATATCATTGCCCATACCAACAGTCCATATGCTCAGTGGAATCCAAAAGTTATCAGTTATAGATGAGAAAACTAGGACAGAAATGCAACTAGAATCTAGTTTTCAGAACCATGTTTTACCTAATATGCAATGAATTCAGTTCAGTTCAACAAACATCCATGAGGGAAAAAGACTCATATATATGAAAATATTTACAGCAATACTCTTTGTCATAGTAAAGAACTGGAAACAAGGTGGATGTCTATCAAAGAAATGGCTGAATAAATTGCGTAAATGAACATTATTAGGTATCAGATGCCAGGCACTATATTAGGCACTGAAAATACAAAAACAGAAATGAAACAGTCGCTAAGTTACGTTCTGCTGAAGTTTGCCAGGTAATCCAGGCAAAGCTCCAGGGCTTCCTTGTGTAGCTCCAGCTATTTATGAGCCAGCATTCCTGAGAATTCTTAGGAAACTAGAAGAAGGTCTGTTTTGTTTTTGAACCAGCATTCAGGTCTTGTAAGTAAAAAATAAAAAAATAAATAAATAAATAAAAATAAAAATAAAAAAACAATTCCCAGGATCCCAGGATTTCAATAACCCTCTCCAACTCTGCTAGCAAACCCCCCAGATCACTAGGCACAGTGAGGAAAAAAGCCATATTCAGCCATGGTGAATTCTTAATGGTTTCTTATATGAGCCAGTAAATTACAGAGTTTAACTAAAAGGGGAGCCCATTAATAGTCTGGATCACTGCTTATATAAGTTTTCTCCCCAAGGTTCTTCTCTGACGCTTTTCTCAATCTAGTGTGGAGATTACCTTGGGGTCTCAAGGCCTATGGCAGGGAGTACATGGTCAGACAGGTTCAACCATGCAGGAGAAGTTTCAAGGACATTCCCAAAACAAATTATGTATGCTTTTCAAGGGTCAGACTTGTACAGTTTGTACAGGGAAACTCATTACCAAGGAACTAACCACATTTTGATGAATTCTTTAGCTATGACCATTCATGAAATGAAGAAAATTATAAAATGGGCTCCAGATCTATATGGTGCCCTTCTATGTATACATTAATTCTGATAGAGTAGGATAAAGGGGCTAGAGATTGCTAAAATCACATCATTTTAGACTATTTATGTATAGGAATTTTCTTAAACTAGATAGTAGAGTATAAAGTACCTAAATCAGAGCTTCCCCCCTTTTTACCCATGGAATTTTTATATAATCTTAAGTATGTAAATATATAAAATAGGTATCAAACATTTATTGATAATAAATCATATGGAAATTTATTTTAAAACAATTTTTGGCACATATAATTTTACCATTTATTAAAGATAAAAGCAAAATTTTCAAACTAATGAAATGGATGTGCTAGTTTATTTTTACATAAAGAATCAAATCTTGGTGGGATAATTGATACTGCAAGATGCAGAGCTTTCAGAAATCTTATACTATTGTCAATTTTTTTTACAATCTCTACATTCACTTACATGACCCCATATGGGGTCTCAATCCACAGCTTAATAAGTTTTGACTTAAACAACAAAAAAAGGATTTCAGCAGATTTCATAAGCTGGGGATGGTGGAGATAACAGCCAAGAATCAAAGCCACATACACCATCCAAGGCCAATGATGTCTTCTTCTGATAATTTCCTGCTATTCTTTGTAAAATAGCAGGAAATTATCAGAAGAAGACATCATTGGAAGTCCTGGGAATGTAAGCAGCCTTGGCTTTACATGTTACCTATGTGTGTCTCAATCCACCTTGAACATTATGGGTGTCCATGCTTCCCAAAGATGCTGTTTGTGATAGAGGGAACCCAAATTTATGGGAGACAGGTTTAATTGTTGTTTTTCTTACTATGCAGCTTGATTAAATGATTTGGCTTTGAGCTAATTGTTTCTTCTCACTGATTATTGAAAGTTAAGCACATCATTGAGGGCTTGTGGCCTATATAATTTGAGGCACTCAGCCCACAAAATGTTTTGAACCCCTGGGGGACTCAACTTCCAACTATGAGTTTAGGGAATCCCCTAAAGGCTGCATGGTACCTGTAAACATTCATTTAACTTTTACTATTCTAAAGTGTGAGAACTCTAGTCAATTATCAGACAGTTATACCACTAGAGGAAGTGAACTATCTTGATGTTCTTGCTATAAATGAAAACAGCAGGCAGAAAGAAAGTACTAATAAATGGTAGAATTATCTATCAGTTTTTCTAGGAAAAGAGAAAAAAAGTATTTGGTAGACTAATTAGTCTTTCTGGGTTTTCTGAAAGCAACACTCTCATCATTTCTTATAGCACAATAGTATTCCATAGCAATCATATATTCCAACTTGTTCAGTCATTCCCCATTTGATGAATACCTCCCTGATTTTCAATCCTTTGCCACCACAAAAAGAGATGCTCTAAATATCTTTTGTATATATAGGTACAAACAGTTTTGTACAGATAGTTTTATAGTCTTTTGGGCCTAGCTCCAAATTGCCAATTCACTACTCCCCAAATATTTCCTTTACTCATTCCTTTCAGCATTTGTCATTTCTGATATGGGTGAGGTGATACTTCAATTATTTTAATTTGCATTTCTCTAATCAATAGTGGTTTAGAGCATTTTTATATAGCTATAGATCATTTTGATTTCTTCTTCTGAAAACTACCTGTTCATATCATTTGACCTTTTATTAGCTGGGGAAGGGCTCTGTTTATGTAGACTCTTTCTAACTTCCCTAAAAATGATAAAAGTCTTAGAAGTTACATGTATCATCTTGCTATATAGGATTGTAAATAGTTTAATTTTATTGAGACAATTATGATCACTCTCTCATGTTTACCTCGTTATGCTTCTCTTGGATTTTGAATATCAAATTTTCTATTTAGCCCTGGTCTTTTTATCAGGAATGCTTGAAAGTCCTGTGTTTCATTTTCTACCTGAAGGATTATACTGCTTTTCAGGGTTAGTTATTCTTGACATCTGAATTGTTGGGGTTTTTTTTTTTTGGCTGCTTGCAATGTTTTCTCTTTGGGGAAGCTGGAATTTGTAATTATTTTAGAATTATTTGAACTCAGAAATATTCCTGAGAATTTTCATTTTGGTATCTCAGGAGGTCATCTGTGGATTCTTTCAATTTCTATTTTACCATCTGGATCTAAGACACACAGTTTTTCTTGAAATAGGATATCTGGACTTTTTTAGACTCTTTTTAGGTAGTCCAATAATTCTATTTTGATCTCTACTCAATCTATTTTCCATATCAATTGCTTTTATTTGAGATATTGCACATTTTCTTCTACTTTTCCATTTTTTTGGACTTTATTTTGTTGTTTCTTGATGTCTCAAGTTTATTAGCTTCCACTTTCCCAATTCTAATTTTTAAGGAATTATTTTCTTCAGTGAATTTTTAAAACTCTTCTATTTTGCCAATTCTGCTATTCTCAAAATTGATAATATGCTAAAAGGAAATTACTCTTTACTGGTGCAATATGGTAGGTTTCATTTCCTAGAAGGCCTACAAGTAGAGCCTGGGCGATCAATCAATCAGTAAACATTTAAGTGCCTAGTATGCACTGGGGGGGAGGGAGGGGGTAAGCACTGGGAATACAAAGAAAGGCCAAAAATAATCCCTGCCTGCTCACAATATAATAGAGAAAACAAGTAAATCTTCGATGGTCCAGTCTAGCTCCTCTGAAGGGCTCAGAATAAGTCCTTGTCAGGATAAGGAAAAGTCCTTGCCCACGTTGTGGACGCAAAAATGTAACGTGCTGTTGTCTCCGAAGCTGCCGATCGCTTTCTGGGAGGAGATCTGCTGTCTCAATTCAAATCTCTCAGACAGATTCTTCTTCCTGTAGAGAACCGTTGTCTCCAGACAGTTGCCATTAACTCTCATCCAGAGAAATGACTTCCCTTCCTGCAGAGAGCCTCATCAAGCCTGGTCTAGAGCAGAGACTGATTTTTTTCCTCCAGAGCTGCCCTCTTTATCCTCCCAGAGAATGGGCATGGGATAATGCAAGGGCTTCTGGGAAGAACCACTTCAACCAATGAACTTGCTCCTCCCAAGCATGCAAGCTCTTCCCCAGGAATTCACAAGTCAAACTCCCAGGAAAGGCCAGAACTAGAAAATCGTCAAGTACCGATTTAGCACTTAGTAAGAACCTAATATCTTATTATCTCATTAGCACTTAGTAAGAACCTAAGATAAATCATTATATGCAAATAAATTATATGTATAACAAATAGAAATTAAATAAAAGAAGGGAGATGTTGGAATTAAGAGGGATTTGAAAAAACTTCCTATAGAAAATGAGATTATATTTGGGATTTGAAGGAAATCAGGGAATCTATCAAGCAAAGACAAGGAGAGAGAGGATTCCAGGCATTGGGAACCACCAGAGAAAATGCCCACAGCCCAGAGATGGGGACTCTTGTTTTTGAAACATTAAGGAGGCCAGTATCACTGGATCAAAGAGTATGTGACAGAGAGAAGGGTATAGGAAAAATAGAAAGGAGGAGGTAGCTAGGTTATGAAGGGATTTGAATGCCAAGCAGAGGCTCTTCTTGTATTTGATACTAGAAGTAACAGGGGAGCAACTAAAGTTTATTGAGTTGGGGATGACATGATAAGATCTTAAGGACATTCACTTTGGTGACTGATGAAAGAAGAATTGAAGTGGGAAGAGATTCAAAAGAAGCAAGTCTGTCCCTACTCCAATCTATCATCTATCCATCTGGCTATGTTAGAAGAGAGAAGGGGGTATTTTTATCACTTGTCAGACATGTTTTACTGGAGATTCCTTTGATTTATGATGTTGGGCTGTACCTTGAGCATCAATCCCATTTCACTAATTGCCTATTAGATGTTTAAAAATATATTTCCCAAAGATATCTCAAACTTAACACATCCAAAACAGACTTCATTATCTTTTCCCTAAAGCCCCCTCTTCTTCCCTATTTCTGTCAAGGGCACTACCATTTTCTCAGATTCATACCTACAAATTATTCTTGACTCCTCACTTTCTTTCTCTTTTCTTATTCAATCAGGTACCAAATCTTGCTATTTCTATCTCTTTTCTTTTCCTCAATAGTATTTTTTCCAAGTGTATGTAATGACAGTTTTCAACATTCATTTTTGTAAGACTTTGAATTCCAAGTTTTCTCCTTCCTCCCTCCTCAAGTTAGCAAACAATTTAAGTTATACATGTATAATCATACTATTTCTATCTCTATAATATCTCTCACAACTGACTCTTCTCTATTTGCCTAGCTACTGCCTTTCACTATCTCTTCCTAAACAATTAAAATAATTCCTACTTGTTCTCTCTGCCTCATCTCTATCCACTCTTATCCATCCCATGTTACTGCCAAAGTGATTTTCCTTAAGTGCAGATCTAACCTCAGTAAACTCCAATAGCTCCCTATGACTTTAGAATCAAATATAAACTCCTTTTCAGTTTTAAATCCCGTTACCACCTTGCCGCAATCTCATTTTCCAACTATATTGCATATTACTCTCTCACAGAGAAAATAGTTGTAATCTAGCCAAACTGTCCTCTCTCTTCCTGACACATAGCACCCCTTTAAAATTCAATTCAAACACCATCTTCTAGCTATCCTGATCCTGTCCCAAGTGCTAGTACCCTCTCTCTCAAACTATCTTGTATCTAACTACTTTTATTTATTTTTATTACTTTTATCTGCTTTCTCTAGTCAGCTCTCAGCATCAGAGCTCAACTCTAAACAGCTCAGCTCCCCACATACACTGCAGAATCTGTCTTTCTCTAGTCATCTCAGCTATGTGTACATCTATTTTGCATCTCCATCAACTTGTCTTCTGATATTTCAGCCTCTTTCATTAGTTTCTACTTTCTAATTCCTGTCCTCCCTGATGATTTTTCAGGTCTATTGATTTGTTTTCTTTTTTGCCTTCTGACTTCTAAGTCTTCACCTTTGTAAATAGAAGTTTATACTTCTATTTTATATGAGAAAGAGTTTACACTCTATACAAAGGAACAAATGTGTATTTGTACAATTAAAGGCAGACAGGGAATTCTCTTCCTGTCACCCCCCCAACCTCCACTTATACAGAATAGTTAAACTATAAGCGGATTCCATAACACAACTATCTACCCTCCTCCTCTAGGTTAAGCAGAGGTTGTGGGCTAGAAATAGGAAGCAGTCATGGAATCAAGTAAAGGGATGCCTCATCAATAAGCACTGCTGGATATCCTGAGATAAGCTGGCTGAGGCTATGCTTGAGTCAGCTTGTTCTGATAAAAGTAGGCCATACTTTCCAGGAGCTGAACAAATGTAGTCTAAGAGTTCATGGTTCATTAAAGCAGCATTCACTACTCAGCAGCAACATAAGAAAATATAATACCTAATTATAGTATGAATCATCCTGCAGGACATGAAATACCTACCTACTATCTCAGAAGGTGAACCTTAGACCAGCTGTTAAAGTCACTTTCTTCTCCCCTGTAGGCTGCCTTCTTGTTTCATTGCCCATGCACATTGTCCTACCAGCAAAGTTGGTCCTACAAAGGACAGGACCTGGAGCCATCATTCTGATTCACCTTACTCTAGACTGTATCTGAGACATTTGATTTAACTTTAAAATCTGGCCAAACAGACCATAATTGGATTTTAATTAAGTAAACTACACTAAATTGATTAGAAGCAATAAAATAATATACATCTTATATTTGAAAACCAACACATTTCTTTATTCACCTGACAGGTGGAATGCACACAAACAAAATTAATTCTACACCCATCCTAAGGAAAAAATTTCCTCCTAACTCCTCACTTTTTTATTTTTAAATCATAAAACCTACAAGAACTGCAATATTTTATCTTCAAATAAAAACTGTATAAACACAAATAAATAAAAATTGTGATGGAGAGGAAAACTAGATGAACAACTTTCCCCAAAATTCAAGCAATGTCATCTTCCCTTTGTTATTGTGACCCAGAAACAATTCAATTAATTTTCTCCATCAATGGGGCTCAGCAACCAGTGCCAAAATACTGCAGGGACAATTATGATGTAAATGGTACTTGGTTAATTATGTGTATAACTGCTGTCACATGATAACAAATAATCAAATAGAATTTTAATAACATATAAGGTCTAGTAATTACAAGTTTGACTAAGTTTATTTTAATAGCAATCTCATGTCAAGTTTGGCCCAGAATTTTTGAAAACCATAGTTTCTTAGGCTTTGAAGGTTTCTTTCAGTTAGAAAGTTGACAAATGTAATATAGATAGATGTGTGTATAGACATGTATACACATATATAATACACATACATATGAACATGCAATTAACAGAGTACTGATCTCATATTCAGGAAGATTTAGATTTGCAGCCTGCCTTCTGGTTTATTCTTCATTCTAGGCAAATTACCATGAAAGTTTCTACCTTCTAGGTTTGTTATAAGAAATAAGACAATATATGTAAGATACTTTGCAAACTTTTACATGGTATATAAAGGTTAGCTATTCCCATTATTTTATGAAAAGCAAAGCAATTTTTGTGAATGAGATACATTGTTAAAATTTTCCTTTCTTAGTTTCTAGGCTTTTCTTAAGGTTTCCCAGTGAGATAAGAAAATGAGACCTGCATACATTAGTGATTCAGGATAATTAGCAGTTCTTGAGGGAAGGAAATATACCTGGAGAAAAGAGATGTCCCATCAGAATTATTAAATTTAATTCTGTGTAAAAATCAATATATTTGACTCAATTGTTGGGAAAGAAGGGTACAAAGGTTGGCCTTGAGGTTGTTGCAGTTTGTATGCTGTGCCAAAATGAAATCTGTCCATTTTATAAAAGGTCGAGGTTAAAGAGTTTTTAGAATCTAAGTTCACTAGTCAAGAGGTTAGGCAGAAAATGTCAGGATCAATAAGTCCAAAGTGTGTGTATAAGAGAGGGAGAAGAGAAGGAGAATTAAATGGACTAAGATTGGAAAAGCACTGTGCAGGAAGTAGCAAAAAGTACTAGCAATTGTGACTTAGTTTCAGTTAGTCTGACATTTTAAAAAATAGCATGATAACTATATGTCCTTAAACTCTACACATGAAAACCAAAATGTCTTTATTATGGTTAATTTGCATTTCCAATCTATGTAAAAGTATGAGACAAATTTTTCTATTTGTCTTAGGGGTTTAAGATTTTATATGTGTATATATATGTGTATACATATATACATACACTCATACATATAATGTATGGATTGTGCATATGTATATATATATGTGTGTGTTTATATAAATATGTGTGTATATGTACATAAATATAGTCTCTGGGTCAAAAACTTTCATCTTAGAAAAATGGTATAGATATTCCACTTTAATTCTCTTAAAGATGAGCTATAAAGCAAGTAATGATTTTTTAAAACAATTACCAAAAAGCTCTAAAGGTTCAGAATTCTTCAGTTTTAAATTCTTAAATCTCATCTGTTCTCCCTCTCTCATCATATTGATGAGTAAGTGAAAGAAAAAAAAATGAGATAATACCAAGTCATTGACAAGATCACTGTCTCTGCTCTCAGTTTAACTGACTCTTTCTTTTCCTGACTCTTTCTATCAACCTAAAAGGGTTTTTGCTTCACACACATATATACTTGGAGTATTTTAATCATGCTCAAAAAAATTACCCCTGGAATAAAATTGAATAAAATAAGTAAAAATAAAATTGAATAAAATTCAAATTTCTTTGGGTTCCAACCAAATTTGCCTCCTTTCTGATCCCTTCATAACATACATAATCTCCCAATTCCTTATCCATACCTAGAATGGATTTCCCTTCCATTTCAGCCTTTTAAAATTCTTCACTGGCTTCAAAAATCAACTCAAATCCTACTTTCTAAATGAAGAGTCTTCTGATCCTCCAATAGATTGATGCCTTCTCTGTAATTAATTTGTATCTACTTTGTATATAATTTACATTTACTTTTCTTATCCCCAACAGAATATAAGTTTCTCAAAGGCAGAAACCAATTCATCTATTATTTGTAATCTTCAACTTATAGTAGAGTATCTGACTATTGATTATTGAATCTTGGATGCCTAGAGTAGAATCTTTCCATCTTCTATTGTAGTTGCTCCCTTCTCAATTGAAATTCCACTTTTTTCAAACAGAAAAAAGAGAAAACCAGGAATTGATACACAAGTTTTGTGCTATGAACAGAACCATAAAATCTCAACTTTGGAGGGTACCTATAAGATTTTGGAAATACAGTCCAACCCTGAGCAAGCATCGCTCTACAACATATCTAATCAGTGGTTTTCCAGCCTTTGATGGGAGACCTCCAGTGACAAAAGAATCCATCTTTTTCCAAGTTAACCTTGTGGTTAGCTTTGATTGTTAGAAAGTTTCTCTAAGTTTCTTCTAACCTAAATTTATCTCTCCAAAACTTCCACCCACTGTTCCTAGTTCTACCATCTGGTATCAAGCAGAATAAATCTAATCTTTCTTCCAAATTATATCCCTTCAGATATTTGAAGAAAACTATCAGGTCTCCCTAAGATTTTTCTTCTTCAACCTAAATATATCCAATTCCATGAAATGGTCATCATTTGGCATAATTTCATAATTCTCTACTATGCTGGTGACTTGCCCCTGAAAACTTTCCAGTTTATCAGAGACCTTCCTAAAATATGGTCTAGAATTGAATAAAATGATTCAAATATGGTCTAACTAGGGCAGAGAACAAAGGGATTATCACCTTCCCAATACTACTGAATTCTACACTTTTCTTAATGATCACTTTAGACTTTTGGATCATCACATCACCATGTTGGCATCTATTTAATTTCCAATCCATTAAAATTCCCAGTTCTTTTCAAATCAACTATTGTCTAGTCCCTTGTACTCAAAAAATTGATATCTTGAATCCAAATATAAAACTTTACATTTATTCAATGTCATATTATTAAATTTGATTCAAAGTAGTCTAAGGCAACTGAAATTTTTTGTATCACCTTTCTATCATGCAAATGTTAACTCTTCCAGTTTCCTGTCATTTGCAAATGTTAATAGTCAATAAATTGTCAATAAACAATTGTCAAGTGTCTAGTAGATGCTAAGCACTATGATTAAATGCTGGGAATATAAATAAGAAAAAGAAAGGTAGTTCCTGCCTTCCATGTGCTTACAATCTAATAGGGGAAAACAACATAGAAAAAGAAATATTTGATAAGCATTCCATCCACCTCTTTACCAAGACATTTGTAAAAAGGTTGAACACCACAAAGTGAAGCCCAGATCTCTAAGACATTCTGCTAGATTCCCCCAAATTAACTTTCAGGGTTTAGTCATTTAACCAGGTCTAAATGCACTTTCTTCTAGCCCACATCACTGAATCCTGTCAACAAAAATAGCATGCTCTGCATGCACACTTACTATAATGCCTGGCATAGAGTAGGTTTTTAATAAATGTTTATTGTTGACTGCTGAAATATAGGTAAATTATATCTATAGCATTTGACTATACAGAGAAAAAAGGGAAAGCAAAAGGAAGTCTGACTTTTTACAGGAAGGAAGAAAGGAAAGAAGGAAGTCTGATTTAATCTATTCTCTTAGATAGTTGATCTACAGAGCAATCAATTGACATAGCCTTTTCCAGGAACAATTGTATTGTTCTGATTACTGAGAGAAAAAGCTGGAAAGTCAGGAGTGAAGGGGAGGAAGAAGAGAGGGAAGTAAAAGTTTAAAAGATATAATCACACTGGTAGAGTAGATGTTAAAATGACAGGATAGCTGCCTGAAAAATATATGATAGGTGCTCTGGAAATTGGTTTGCACTCACTCCCTCAGCAGTCAAATAGCTTAACCCAGGGAACTTTTTGACTCAACTTGAAATACTTTTCTAGATGGGGAAAAATGGCATAGCAATGGTGTTAATGGCAAAATGGCCAAGATGGGCAGCTAGAGTCTAGTGGGATAGTCTAGGACCAACTGGTCATTTGAGTTTGTGTTCGCTTACCATTCAAGAAAATTGGTAATTTTTATCACTGGTGAATTGTTATTCCTCCTGAGTGTTTTTCCATATATTCCAGTCTGTCCCTAATTATCCCTATTTTTTAGGTGTATATATAAAAGAATATAGCTATATAAAGCTATAAAAAAAGAATACCCCAGAAAAAGAGAATGTGAACTACATTTGGGTGTTTAAGTATCCATTTCTTGTTCATTTACATACCTGAGTTAGCCAGAATATTTATTTATAAGAAAATATTAATTCAGAATAATTTAATAGGCTAAGGTAATTAAAAGCATAATGGAGGATGGAGATGTCATTGGATGTTAAGCTAAATATAGGGTTCCAGAGCTAAGATTATACCCAGAGTCAAATGTCCTACCTCTGTCACTACTACCAAAGCTGCTAATTCAGGCTGACTTAATTAAGTGTGTCTCTACTGGGTTTGCCTGATTTCCATCTTCTCAGTCAATTCTAGATTAGTCTGTTCACATGTCTGTTCTTCTCTTGGTCTTATCTTCCCACCTCAACAAAGAGACTTTGCTCCATACCTGGGATTTCCCTGTTTTCATTCACAAAGGCACCTGTGCCATATCCTCTGCTGCTCTTGGCAGGGAACCCACATATCTAGGATGAATATACTTTTTCTTTCTCTAGTTTTTCACCTACATGTGCCCAAAAATTTGATCTGAAGTTTCCTTTAAGTTTAAGGAAGCAGAAATCTGGATATTCTTGCCCAAGTGGGTGCCTGCCAAATCTCTACACCCTTTCATGCAACAAAGTTACATCAAAGTTCCTATGAAAGAAAATTACCAACTCCAGAGCTGGATAACATCTTTTGTAAATGTTCTAAATATATCTGTAACTAAAATTTCCCAGAACTAACTGAGACTTGTGATTCTCTCTGGGCCTTAAATACTTGCCAAAGATAACTGATCTCCTGCCTGGACTATCCCAAGATTACCACTATCTTTATCAGAACACAACCATGCAGTTTTGGGATTTACACACTTAGAAGACCTGATGGAAATCCATTTGCTCTCTCTATCACAATCCCATGCTCTCTCTAGCTAATGAGCAAGCCTCCTGTTTTCCTGTTAATGTACATTTTGTATTGGCTACCTTTCCCATAACCATATAATCTCTGTACACTCTAGGTAAGGCTATATAAACAAGCAGAGTTTTCCTAACACCTCAAAAATCAGATTATTCAACCCATCACCCAGTATACCCACAAACTTTACAAAAAACAACCCCTTTCTTTATAGAAGCATCCTAAAATTAAGGAAATTTAAAACTGGGAGGAACCTTAGTAAATCAACCCATCTTATAATATAGATAAGGATACTTAGATCTGTCTTGATTGTTTAAGTGACTTCCCTAACACCTCATAGCAAACTAATAGTAGAGCCAGGATTAAAGCTAAGTCTCCAATTTCCTGGTCCAGTGCCCTTTGAACTATATCAAATAGTTCATATAAAGGCAGTAAATTAGATAATACAGTACAAAGTGGAAGACCTGAGTTGAAATCCAGCCTTAGACACTTAATAGCTGGGTGAACCCGGGCAAGTCACTTAATTGCCATCTGCCTCATTTTCTTCATCCTTAAAAGAGGAATAATAATATCACCTATCTCTCAATATCCATGAGGATAAAATGAGATAATAATTGTAAAGCATTTTGCAAACCTTAAAACACTACATAAGGGGCAGCTAGGTGGCGCAGTGGATAGAGCACCAGCCTTGAATTCAGGAGGACCTGAGTTCAAATCTGATCTCAGACACTTAACATTTCCTAGCTGTGTGACCCTGGGCAAGTCACTGAACCCCAGCCTCAATAAATAAATAAATAAAACACTACATAAGCGATAGCTATTATTTTCCTTACTACTAACAATCACTGAATGCTTCCAGCAGCTAAATCCTAAAAGATTTCTTGAAGTCAGGGATCATATTTTATTCATCATTGTATCTTCCATAACATCTCATCCAGTAATACATGTTCAATTATGTTTATTGAAGAGAATGAATGAATATTGGGAAATTACAGGTATGTCATATTACAGATTTGCCACATTACAGGTGTGTCCCAAGATCATGGCCTTCAGCAGCTGTAAACCAGATAGTGTTGGGAGTCCTGGGAGCACTATTAGTTTAAAAAAAACTGAAAATGTTTGCCTGAGTTTCTCTGTCAATGTTTCTATGGTAAAGTCAATAACTGGTCTGCAGGATAAATGATTAATCAGCCAAGTATTTTCTTCCATGGCAGCTTGCATGGCAAAAAGAACAGTGATTCTCTTCACATGAATTTTGCCTTCTCTGCAATTATTCATGCAGCTTAAAAGGACTCCATCAAATACCCCTAGGTTCTCTTTACCTAAAGAAAATTAATAGAAATGATGGATGGTAAAAAATCCTAATTCTGGAAAAATCTTACCTAAGCTTTCTCTGCACATTTTAAATTACACAAGCCACGTCGTCCAAATCAATAATTCAAGCAAAGAGCATTCTACCTGAACTTTGTTCACATGAAACATTACTCTTGATCGATACACATGATTAGGGAGTGAGCCACTAACCAGAGGGAAGAGGGCATAATGGAAAGGGCATGGAATTTGGAATCAGAGGCTATGGGGTCTTCCCGTACAAGGTACAGCCATTCTTTAATTCACTAAGCATTTATGAACTATTTACTATAAACTAGCATTCCAAAGATAAAATAAAAATAGTCCCAGACTCAAGGAGCTCACATTTTACTTGAAAAAAAAGAAAAGTAACAACAGAGAAATATATACAAATTATAGACAAAGTAATTACAGGGAATAGTGACTGAGTTGGGGGGAGGGGAGATAGATTGCACTTGACCTGAATCTTGAAGAAAGCTGGGAATCTGAAAAGACTTAGGGGAGGGAGCAGTTTATTCCAGGTATGGGGACATTCTTTGCCAAAAGCATGGAGATGAGGAATGGAATATTGTGAAGATGAAACAAAAATAAGTTTAACTAGAATATAGTGAGTATGAAAGTAGATAATGTGCAATAAGCCTGGAAAGATAGGAATCAGATGGTAAAAGACTTTAAATGTCAAACAGAAGAAATATCGTAGAGGCAATATTGCCTCTTGAGCAAAAGAGGGATATGGTCAAACTTGTGCTTTGAGGATAGCAATTGGCAACCATATGGAAGGCATATTGGAAAGCATAGACTTAAAGCAATAACAACAGCAACACCAACTTAAAGTGATGAGACCAAAAGGAAGTTACTGCAATAGTCCAGGTAAAAGGTGATATAATGGCAGTAAAAGTGAAATAAAGGCACAGGCAAAAGTAATAAGATCCAACAATTCATGAGATGTGGTTAGTAATAAAGGAGAACTACGGTTGCAAACTTGAGTGACTACAGGATAGTGGTAACTTTGTTGGATTTTTTCAATAGCATTTTATTTTTTTCAATTATATGTAAAGATGGTTTTCAGCATTCATTTTTCTAAGATTTTTGAGTTCCAAATTTTTTCTCCCTCTCTCTCTTATTTTTCCCTCCCCAAGAGAGCAAGCAATCTGATATAGGTTATACAACTACAATCATTTTAAACGTATTTCCACATTAAGTATATTATGAATGAAAAATCAAAACAAAAGAGAAAAACCATAAGAAAGAAAAAGCAAACAAAAAAAGGGGGGGGAAATAGTATGCTGTTTCCATAGTTCTCTCTCTGGATGTAGATGGGCATTTTCCATCTCAAATCTATTGGAATTGTCTTGAATCAACATATTGCTGAGAAGAGCCAAATCTATCATAGATGATCACATAATCTGTTACTGTATGTAATATTTCCCTGGTTCTGCTCACTTCTCTCACTATCAGTTCATGTAAACTTTTCCAGGCTTTTCCCTGAAATCAGCCTGCTCATCATTTCTTAAAGAACAATAATATTCCATTACTTTCATATACTAACTTATTCAGCCATTCCCCAATTGATGGGCAACACTAGTGGTAATTTTTTGGGGGAAAAACAAAACAAAAAGGAAAAAAGGGTAAGTTTGAGGGGAAAGTTATGCTTGAGACTTTTTGAACTGCCTAAAAAATATTCAGTTCAAAATATTTAATAGATAGTTGGTATTTCAAACCTAGAATTCAGGAGCAAGACTAGTCCAGGATTGGGTAAATTAATTTGGGAGTAGTCCAAATTAAATTAATCACTAATCCATGGTAACTCATCAAGAAGGGATATAGAGAAATCAAGAAAGAGGTAACAATGCAATACCCATAATCAGGAAAACCCAAGGAAGGAGTATAGTGATAATAACAACCCCTGGCATCTATATAGTGCTCTAAGGTTTGCAAAGTGCTTTACAAATATCTTCTCAGTTTATCTTCATAACAACCTTGAGAGTTAGATGATATTACTAAGTCTGATGACTTGTCCAGAATCATACAGTTTAGTAAATTCCCAAGGTCAAATTTGAATTCAAGTATTCCTGACTTCAGATCTAGCACTCTATCCACTATGCCACCTGCTGTTGTTAATTACAACACATGACTCAAATAGAAACAGATGAAGCATTTTGATTTAGAGAACCACAAATTAACATTGTCTATGTTATATTTTATTTTTTATAATCTTATTAGACATTTCCCAATTATATTTTCATTTATTTTGAGCTACAGCACTGGGCATTTTTGTTGGTGGAGAGTTTGATCCCTTTTCTCTTCTAACATTTAAGAAAAGTAGTTCCTGTTTTGCTACTTGGAAAAAGTGGTAATTTGATTTTCAGAGATTAAATGTACTACTATTAAATATTCAATATATGGAATAGTTCCTGAGAAGATTATGTATATTTCTTTTGGCACAAACAGTAGAATACTAATCAGGAAAAATATCATTTTTTTTCCTAGTATAGAGCTAGTCTAAACCAGGGGACAAAAAACTGGGTATTTGCCCATGTAAATTTGAGTGAAGTTATATAATTTGCAGATTGACCATCTGTTGTTATCCCTGCCTTTCTAAAAACCTTCCAATAATTTTCATGAGTTTTTTGTACTTTTTTTTCAGCTCTCAGTCACACATGTGTGTAGGTATGAACTATGTTTCCCCAGAGATTATACTTAAGATTAAAAACAGATATACCAAATAATAAGATTCCAAAATATGTGCATTTTCAAATAAATTCATTGTAAATATAAATGAGAATTGTACCACGGATCAAATGGGGGTGAAAATTGTGTAATTCCTTACACTCTGTTATCCCTAAATAAATTCTTCCCCACCTACCACAGTCCTCATATGTTAAATTTACAATCCCATCCATTTCGAACTACACATAAGATACTGTTTTAGTAGGCACAAATCCACTTGTATCCAAGCCCTGAGACTTTCCATTGCTATACCAAGAAACTGAATACATATTTAAAATTAGATCTACTTACATATTCTAAAAATATACATCTAACATTCCTAGCAAGCAAGTGTCATACTCCTCTTCCTGTCATTTTAGATTATTCTTTTATAATCCTCTGCTATGGCTCACCTCTTGCACAGTCAGTTGATAACTTTACAGACTTAACCAGGAAAAACAAACTGAATTCAACCAGCTGCCTTTTATGTATGTACGTATGTATTTATTTGGGGAGGATCAAATTCAGAGAATAATTTGATCTTAGGACACTTAACTTGTAAATAGATGTGTCATACAAAAAACTGGAAGGAACTCAATCTCTCCTTCACATCTGGAAGATTACACACCCTTCCAGGCACAAAAAAGGAGGGTGTCCTCCTCCACTCCCATTCCAGGATCCTGTTATCTGAGGCAATTCCTAGATTCCTTCAAAAATAGCCCAGCTGTTCCCAGGCTCCACCCCACACTTGGCCTGCATGTTCCCAGAAGGCCAAAAAAAGATTTCAGTTCTTGCATTAGAGACTTGCCATAAGGAAGTGATAGATATGTTAGCATTAGAAACAGGGAAGGAGTATAGAAGACTCAAGTAGGAGGGGATATCATGACCGCAAAAGTGTTCTGGAAAGCATCAACCCTTAGAACTCAAAAGGGGAAAACACCAGGGAAACCAAAGGGAATGAGATCATGCTATTTGTACCAGAGTATTTCCTAGCATACATGCAATAACAGTTCTCCCTAGTTAGCTAACATTATTTTATTCAGCAGGCAACTGCTCTTTCATGAGGCTATCTCCATATGATAATAAACATGAAAAGAATTATTGCTTCTTAAAGCTGCTGTCCTCAGGTCCTCAGGAGGGATAGCCAAAATATCAGTATCAAGAAGGAATCCAGAAAGGATGATTTGTTTGTTCTGTAATGTCAAGTCATCCTTGGAAGTGTTTAATACAGGGCGAGTATTCTTCCCAGGCTGACATAGCAGGACTTTTAAAAGTTTTTCCTCTCACAACCCCTTTTCACCAGAGAAATGTTTTGACTTCTGGTATATAGGTACATAAAGTAGGTCTACAAATAAAACATTTACTGATAATAAATCATAAAGATTTTTTTTAAAAAATTATTTGGTATACATATAATTTTACCATTTATTAATGACAAAAACAAGTTTGTATACTAATGAGACGTATGTGCTTGTTTATTTTTACATAAAGAATTAAATCTTGGTGAAACATTTGATAATGCAGGACATAGAACATCTACAACAATTTTCAGGGTTAATTAATATTTTGATATGTCATGGCCACCACATTAAGTGAACCCCTATAGAGTAGTGACCCACAGTTTAAGAAGTTTTGGTTTATACAATCACACTGTTAGAAGTCACCAAAACTAACCCTTTTGTCTCACAGATAAGGTTACTTCTTCACTTGTCACAGGAGGGTATTAGACTAGATAGCTCTCAGGGCCCTTCTAGCCTTATATCTATGACCCTTTGAGACTCTCAAAGTGGCTTGCAGTGGTAATCACTTAGAGATAGTAAATAGCTGAGCTGTTTCTTTCTGAATCCCAGCCTAGTGTTCTTTTTACTATACTTTCCCTGTATCTCTAGCAAGATCACTGGAATTACTCAGGGCTAGTCCTCAAACTCACCTAAAAGAAACACATACCCATTGACAGAAATTACAGGGTCTAGCAATTTACAACCTATTGCAGAGAACTGTCAGAAAACCTGTTCCTTAATGCGGCTCTGCCCCTTAGAATTCCCAGCTTCTTTGAAAGTCTTGTTTTTCTTGGTCCTCCCTGAGCCTTCCATACCTCCAGTTGTTAATGCTCAAAGGCAAATGAAAAGAATAACCACCATCAAACAATAGAAAGTAAACATTGTCAAACTGCAGTGAACAAACATGGCCTCAAAGAAGAAATATATAAGAAGACATTTTCTCTTCACCAAAAATCAAACAATTAATAAACATTTATTAACTCCCTACCATGTGCCAAGTATTGTGCTAAATGCAAGGGATACAATTTGAGAGCTAATATACAAACATATATATATATATATGTGTGTGTGTGTGTGTGTGTGTGTGTGTGTACATATATATATATATAATATAAATACACAAAATAAATAAAAATATTATCATATTATTATGCTATTATATAGTATATGTTATCTCTCTATATAAATATAGATACACATATACACAAGCTATCTACAGGATAAATTGGAACTAGTTAAGAAGGAAGGCAGTAGAATTAAAGAGAATTAGGAAAGACTTCCAATAAAAGAAGGGATTTCAGTTAGGATTTAAAGGAAGCTGCATACATTTTTTAGATTTTTCCTTAGATATTGATCCATTTAGCTAATATTTTTCTCTTCTCTTTTCCCTTAAAAATTTTTTTTGTGACTTCCGGCCAAGATGGCGGCGTGGAGGCAGACAGCTGCTTGAGCTCCTCGTTTTCTCTCAGAACTTACTTCATGACAAGCCTCTGACTTAATGCTTGACCCAGAAAGAAATCCACAAATAATCACCAAGAGAAGACATCCTTGAAAGTCGCCAGAAAAGGTCTGTGTTTGCTCGGGGGAGGGTCAATCAGACTGGGCACAGATTGAGGGCAGACAGCCAGAGCAAGACAGGCAGCTCACACAGCTCAGACCGGAGGGGGAGGGGTGTGATCTCTGCCGTTTCTGTGAAAGGGCTTTTGCCCCAGTGTGGATGCTCCGTCTTGGCAGCAAGCCAGGAACAGCGGAGAGGGTGTAAACACCGGAGGTGAAAATTAAAACCCCAGAAAGCCAGCGTCTCTCAGAGCCCGGCCCCCCCAACCCCCACCTGGACTGACTAGGTGCGTTCTAGGAGCCTCAGAGCGCAGACTCAGTATGGTCATTGCTGTTCTGTTAGTGGCTCTCTGCTGCCCTACCCCCAGTCTGTAGAGGAAGCCCATTAATACCATCCAGCCCCATCCCCCGCAAAACAGACCAATTGTTTCACTTGTCAGTTTGTTTTCTTTGATTCCTACTCTGACAAAATGAACAAAAAATTCAAAAGGGCTCTAACCATTGACAGCTTCTGTGTGGAGAGGGAGCAGACTTCAAATGCTGAGGAAACTAGGAACAGACTGTCCCCAGATGTATCCCCTGGGAGGGATATAAGCTGCTCCTCAATACAAAAGAACCTCATAGAGGAAATCAAAAAGGCTCTCACAAGAGAGCTGGAAGAGAATTGGGAAAAGGAAAGGGAAGCTTGGCAAGAGAGCCTGGAGAAGTCATCCCATGCATTCAAAGACAGAGTGGATAAAGAAATCAAATCATTGAGAAACAAGATTAGTGAGCTGGAAAAGGTAAACAACTCCAAGGAAAACAGGATTAGAGAGCTGGAAAAAGAAATCAGCTCTCTAAAAAATAAAATGGATAAAATGGAAAAAAATTCCATAGAAGATAAAAACTCAATTGGACAATTACAAAGAGATATAAAAAAAGTGAGTGAAGAAAATACATCATTGAAAATTAGACTGGAACAAGTAGAAATGAATGACTCAAGGAGAAACCAAGAGGTAGTCAAGCAAAACCAGAGAAATGAAACAATTGAAAAGAATGTCAAGTACCTTACCAGAAAGACAACAGACCTGGAAAACAGATCCAGGAGAGACAATTTGAGAATAATCGGACTCCCTGAAAAATGGGAGGAAAAAAAGAGCTTGGATACCATTTTCGAGGAAATTATCAAAGAGAACTGCCCAGACATTCTGGAAACAGAGGGTAAAATAGACATTGAAAAAATTCATTGATCACCTACTGAAAGGGACCCTAAAATCAAAACGCCAAGAAATATAGTGGCCAAGTTCAAGAACCATCAGACAAAGGAAAAGATATTGGAAGCTGCTAGAAAAAAGCAATTCAGATATGGAGGATCCACAATAAGGATAACCCAGGATCTAGCAGCATCCACATTAAAAGAACGCAGGGCCTGGAACATGATATTCTGAAAGGCTAAGGAACTTGGTATGCAGCCAAGAATAACTTACCCAGCAAGAATGAGCATCGTTTTCCAGGGAAGAAGATGGACATTTAACGAAATAAATGAATTCCATCTATTTTTGATGAAAAAACCAGACCTACATAAAAGGTTTGATCTTCAAATACAGAACTCAAGAGATTTCTAAAAAGGTAAAAAGAAATCTTGAGAACTATACTTCTGTCAAAAAAATATGTAAAGAACATATGTACAATTTGTCTTAGAAACTAGAGGTGGAAAGGAGATTATATCATAAAAAAGTGTAAAGTGGTGGTACTACATCTCATGAAGAGGCAAAGGTAACCTATTATATCTGAGAGAAAGAAAGGAGGGAGATGAACATAGCGTGTATCAATAGACATATTCGATTTATGGTGAAACTTCTTCCACTTCATTGAAAAGTGAAAGGGAAGGAGTAAGCTAAGGGGAAGGGAATACAGTAATTTCGAGGAAAAGGGCTAAAATAAGGGGAGGATCTTTAAGGTGGGGGAGGGATCCTAAAAAGGGAGGGCTGTGAAAAGCAAGTGGTGTTCACCAGTTTAATACTGGATAGGAAGGTAAAAGGGAAGGAAAGGGGAAAAGCATAAGCAGGGGTTAATAGGATGGCAAGCAATATAGAATTAGTCCTTCTAACCATAAATGTGAATGGGGCAAACTGCCTCATAAAGAGGAAGCAGTTAGCAGACTGGATTAAAAGTCAGAATCCTACTATATATTGTTTACAGGAAACACACCTGAAAGAGGGTGAGACATTCAAACTAAAAGTAAAAGGGTGGAGCAGAGCTTCAGGCAAAACCAAAAAAGCAGGAGTAGCCATCCTCATCTCAGATCAAGCAAAAACAAAAATTGATCTAATTAAAAGAGATAAGGAAGGGCATATTATCCTGCTAAAGGGCAGCATCAATAATGAAGCAGTATTAATATTAAACATATATGCACCAAGTGGTGCAGCATCTAAATTCTTAAAAGAGAAATTAAGAGAGCTGCAAGAGGAAATAGATAGCAAAACTATAATAGCGGGAGATCTCAACCTTGCACTCTCAGAATTAGATAAATCAAACCACAAAATAAATAACAAAGAAGTCAAAGAGGTAAATAGAATACTAGAAAAGTTTGATATGATAGATCTTTGGCGAAAGCTAAATGGAGACAGAAAGGAATATACTTTCTTCTCAGCAGTTCATGGAACCTATAAAAAAATTGATCATATACTAGGGCATAAAAACCTCAAAATCAAATGCAGTAAGGCAGAAATAGTAAATGCATCCTTTTCAGACCATAATGCAATCAAAATAACATTTAATAAAAAGCCTGGGGAAAATAGACCAAAAAAGAATTGGAAACTAAATAATCTTATACTAAAGAATGATTGGGTAAAACAGCAAATCATAGACATAATTAATAACTTCACCCAAGAAAATGACAATAATGAGACATCATACCAAAATGTGTGGGATACAGCCAAAGCAGTAATAAGGGGAAGTTTTATATCTCTACAGGCCTACTTGCATAAAATAGAGAAAGAGAGGGCCAACGAATTGGGCTTACAACTAAAATTGCTAGAAAAGGAACAAATTAAAAACCCCCAGACAAACACAAAACTTGAAATTCAAAAAATAAAAGGTGAGATTAATAAAATTGAAAGTAAAAAAACTATTGAATTAATTAATAAAACTAAGAGTTGGTTTTATGAAAAAACCAACAAAATAGACAAACCCTTAGTAAACCTGATTAAAAAAAGGAAAGAGAAAAAGCAAATTGATAGTCTTGAAAATGAAAAGGGTGAACTCACCACTAATGAAGAGGAAATTAGAACAATAGTTAGGAGCTACTTTGCTCAACTTTATGCCGATAAATTCGATAACTTAAATGAAATGGAAGAATACCTTCAAAAATATAGCTTGCCCAGATTAACAGAGGAAGAAGTAAGTAGTCTAAATAGTCCCATCTCAGAAAAAGAAATAGACCAAGCTATTAACCAACTTCCTAAGAAAAAGTCCCCAGGACCAGATGGATTTACAGGTGAATTCTACCAGACATTTAAAGAACAACTAACTCCAATGCTATGTAAACTATTTGAAAAAATAGGGATTGAAGGAGTCCTACCAAATTCTTTCTATGACACAGACATGGTACTGATACCTAAACCAGGTAGATCGAAAACTGAGAAAGAAAACTATAGACCAATTTCCTTAATGAATATTGATGCTAAAATCTTAAATAAGATATTAGCAAATAGACTTCAGAAAATCATCCCCAGGATAATACACTATGACCAAGTGGGATTTATACCAGGAATGCAGGGCTGGTTTAATATTAGGAAAACTATTAGTATAATTGATCATATTAATAATCAAATTAATAAAAACCATATGATCATCTCAATAGATGCAGAAAAAGCATTTGATAAAATCCAACATCCATTCCTACTAAAAACGCTTGAGAGTATAGGAATAAATGGACTATTCCTTAAAATAATAAGGAGCATATATTTAAAACCTTCAGTAAACATCATCTGTAATGGTGATAAACTAGAACCTTTCCCTGTAAGATCAGGAGTGAAACAAGGTTGCCCACTATCACCAATTACTATTCAATATAGTACTAGAAACTCTAGCCTCGGCAATAAGAGCCGAGAAAGAGATTCAAGGAATTAGAGTGGGAAATGAAGAAATCAAATTGTCACTTTTTGCAGATGACATGATGGTATACTTAGAGAACCCCAAAGACTCTGCTAAAAAGCTATTAGAAATAAATCAGAATTTTAGCAAAGTCGCAGGATACAAAATAAATCCACATAAATCCTCAGGATTTTTATACATTACCAACACAATCCAACAGCAAGAGATACAAAGAGAAATTCCATTCAAAATAACAGTCGATAGTATAAAATATTTGGGAATATATCTACTAAAGGAGAGTCAGGAATTATATGAGCAAAATTACAAAACACTTGCCACAAAAATAAAGTCAGATTTAAATAATTGGAAAGACATTCAGTGTTCTTGGATAGGCCGAGCGAATATAATAAAGATGACAATACTCCCCAAACTAATCTATTTATTTAGTGCTATACCAATCAGACTCCCAAGAAACTATTTTAATGACCTAGAAAAAATAACAACAAAATTCATATGGAAGAATAAAAGGTCGAGAATTGCAAGGGAACTAATGAAAAAAAAAGTCAGAGGAAGGTGGTCTAAGTGTACCTGATTTAAAGCTATATTATAAAGCAACAGTCACCAAAACCATTTGGTATTGGCTAAGAAATAGACTAGTTGATCAGTGGCATAGGTTAGGTTCACAGGGCAAGATAGTGAATAAAAATAGCAATCTAATCTTTGACAAACCCAAAGATTCCAAATTTTGGGATAAGAATTCATTATTTGACAAAAACTGCTGGGAAAACTGGAAATTAGTATGGCAGAAACTAGGCATGGACCCACATTTAACACCACATACTAAGATAAGATCAAAATGGGTCCAAGATTTAGGCATAAAGAACGAAATCATAAAAAAATTGGAGGAACATGGGATGGTTTACCTCTCAGACTTGTGGAGGGGGAAGGAGTATGTGTCCAAGGGAGAACTAGAGACCATTATTGATCACAAAATAGAATATTTTGATTACACCAAATTAAAAAGTTTCTGCACAAACAAAACTAATGCAAACAAGATTAGAAGGGAAGTAACAAATTGGGAAAATATTTTTACAGTTAAAGGTTCTGATAAAGGCCTCATCTCCAAAATATACAGAGAATTGACTTTAATTTATAAGAAATCAAGCCATTCTCCAATTGATAAATGGTCAAAGGATATGAACAGACAATTTTCAGATGATGAAATTAAAACTATATCCACTCATATGAAAGAGTGTTCCAAATCACTATTGATCAGAGAAATGCAAATTAAGACAACTCTGAGGTATCATTACACACCTGTCAGATTGGCTAAGATGACAGGAACAAATAACGATGAATGTTGGAGGGGCTGTGGGAAAACTGGGACACTGATGCATTGTTGGTGGAGTTGTGAAAGAATCCAACCATTCTGGAGAGCAATCTGGAATTATGCCCAAAAAGTTATCAAAATATGCATACCCTTTGACCCAGCCATACTACTACTGGGCTTATACCCCAAGGAACTACTAAAGAAGGGAAAGGGACCTGTATGTGCCAAAATATTTGTGGCAGCCCTTTTCATAGTGGCTAGAAGCTGGAAGATGAATGGATGTCCATCAATTGGAGAATGGTTGGGTAAACTATGGTATATGAATGTTATGGAATATTATTGTTCTATAAGAAATGACCAACAGGAGAAATACAGAGAAGCTTGGAGAGACTTACATCAACTGATGCTGAGTGAAATGAGCAGAACCAGAAGATCATTATACACTTCAACAATGATATTGTACGAGGATGTATGCTGATGGAAGTGGATATCTTCAACATAGAGAAGAGCTAATCCAATTCCAATTGATTAATGATGGACAGAACCAGCTACATCCAGAAAAGGAACACTGGGAAATGAATGTAAACTGTTATTTTTACCTTCTGAATCCAATTCTTCCTGTGCAACAAAAAATTCGGTTCTACACACATATATTGTATCTAGAATATACTGTAATACATTTAACATATATAAGACTGCTTGCCATCTGGGGGAGGGGGTTGGGGGAGGAAGGGAAAAAATCTGAATAGAAGTAAGTGCAAGGGATAATGTTGTAAAAAAATTACCCATGCATATGTATTGTCAAAAAATGTTATAATTATTAAAAAAAAAAAGGTGATTAAAAAAAAAAGAGAGAGAAAAAAAATTTTTTTGTTATATGGAATAGTTCTTTTATATATATATATATATATATATATATATATATATATATATATATATATATATATATATATATATATATATATATTTTATAATATTATCCCTTGTATTCATTTTTCCAAATTACCCCCCCTCCCTCTATTCTCTCCCCCCGACGATAGGCAATACCATACATTTTACATGTGTTACAATATAGTCTAGGTACAATACATGTGTGCGAATATCATTTTCTTGTTGCACAATAAACATTAGAATCCGAAGGTACATGCAACCTGGGCAGACAGATATTAGTGCTAACAATTTTCATTCCCCTCCCAGTGTTTCTTCTCTGGGTGCAGCTACCCCTGTCCATCATTGATCAACTGGAAGTGAGTTGGATCTTCTTTATGTTGAAGATTTCCACTTCCATCAGAATACATCCCCATACAGTATTGTTGTTGAAGTGTACAGTGATCTTCTGGTTCTGCTCATTTCACTCAGCATCAGTTGATTTAAGTCTCTCCAGGCCTCTCTATATTCCTCCTGCTGGTCATTTCTTACCGAGCAATAATATTCCATAACCTTCATATACCACAATTTAC